>NC_072023.1:26372658-26972658 GCF_027791375.1 Indicator indicator
GAAGTAAAGGGAATACTACGTGCAGGAAAGGGGATACTAAATGCAAATGGCACCTTTCTCAGTTTACCTGTTTGAGCTGTTACTGGTGCCTAGCAATATTAAGCACCAAAAGAAGAAAGGATGTAATTCCCTCTTTGAAAGGCTTTGCATACTACCCAGTGTGGGGGAAATACCTCATTGTTGTGATTTCCACAAAACTACTTGTTAGACTTGGCTGCCAGCATCATTCCAGGGGCATGGATTAGTCAGAGTGTATTTTAATGCACAGGAGGTTTCACAGCATAAAAACAATTTGCCTTACTTGATAGATTTAACCACATGCATGTTAGTTAAATAAAACAGAAGGAACAGGAGATGAAGAATGCAGGAGAATTGTCCTAGTTTTGAGCCATGAGCTGCCCAGGGCAAGAGGACAGAAAATAATATTTTGCCCTTTCCCAAGGAGTGAAATAAAAATGCCCCACACTAGATTGGAAGTTTAAATGAAAATTCTGTTTACAAATACATACAAAAGGTATCCAGGCCAAAAGAATACATCCACAAATTAGGCACAGTCCTTCACCTGGGCCTACCAGGCTAAAACCTTCCAGAAACCTCCACCCCACTCAGCAGGCTCAAGAACAGCCAAACTGCCTCCCCTTCCCTCTCCCCCCGCCCCAGATCCAGCTCTACTGCAGGCTTCAACAAGCCCTGTGGTGTAGCTGGAAATTCCCTGCCAGCCAAGGCCAGCAGAAAGCCTCTCCCCCACAAACCATAAAGATAAACACACATCCTGAGACAGAGAGAAGAGACAGAAAACTGACTCTGCAGACAATATTATAGGGATGCAGGCATATGGGAATGAAACACGAAAGAGTAAACTTTCCGGGGTGTATCTTCCGGACTCTCTATTCCTTCTGGAAAACTTCCCTGGGATTTAAGACCTCCCAGTGCCTTAAACTTAGAACAAGAATACATTCTTAAAAGGTAATTGTAAAAGCAGCACAGCCAAAGTTAGATAGCCCTGAAGCTGTGATACTTAATGAACAAACCTGTCTGGAGTCCTTCTGAGTTACAATCTAGAGCTGTGGAGTACAGCATCCCCCTGGCTGCCCTGGGGAGTGGAGTGTGGTTTTAATCACTGCAGGCTTTTCACATCCCCAAACACCTTTGGTGTGTTTTAAGACTTCTAGAGGAGGAGTCCTGTTTTCATATTTGACTGTAAATTCTTTTTGCAATAGCAACAATAGCAGTAGGAACACAAAGTACCACGGGCCTTGTTCTGAGTTGCTCACAGGCTCACAGGATGTTAGGGGTTGGAAGAGACCTCTGAAGATCTTCCAGTCCAACCCCCTGCCAGAGCAGGACCATAGAATCCAGCACAGGTCACACAGGAATGCATCCAGATGGGTCTGGAAAGTCTCCACAACCTCTCTGGGCAGCCTGCTCCAGTGCTCTGGGACCCTCACAGTGCAGAAGTTCCTCCTTGTGTTGAGGTGGAACCTGCTGTGCTTATTCGATGGCCAAAGAAGTGTGTGGCCCTCACATACAGTGCCAAGAGCTTTTCAAGAGGCCTACATCCAGAGTTTTCTGCCCAGCATTTCATTTTTCTGCCACATCCCTTGAAAAAGAAAACCCAACACTACAATACTCTGGCATCAACATTTGTGACACAGTACTGTTATATTTCATTTTCCTTAGAATTCAAGTGTGCTTTCCCACAAAGCTACTTAAAATGCTCAGAAGAAAAAAAATTGCTAATTAAAATAAACATTAGAACTACCTCAAGCTGGTTCTATTTTCCATTGGCTTGCTAGCCAGGATAAATCAATCCTTTTGCCTAGCAAAAGTTTCTTTCAACTTTCCCTGAACTCTGAGATTGTATCTTGATGCGAACCCATAGAAAAACCTCTGATTCCCTAGATAGTCCCTGAGTGTATTGATGCTAACTAATGCCAGCTCCCTAAGCACCATTAAATTAGATGGTCAAGAAGGTGCTCAGGTGAGTTCAAACCCAGCCAGTTCTGCCATCTAAGGCAATTCTTGTAGCACTGGAAGATGTTTTCTGGCATTTAATTCTCTTTTTTATCTAAGACCTGCTTTGCTGAGCATGCCCAAGGAATTCTCCCCATGCAGACTGCAGTAACACAGGGTGCACAATCCTCTCTAGTGCACTCTTCAGGTTTTCTCTAAAAGCTTCTGTTCCTCATCCAAACTACAACAGCTTTTAGCTTCAGTCCTCCAAGAGCTGCCTCTGTGCACCATCTCATGTTATTAGGCATATTTCACAGAATCACAGAACTGTCAGGGTTGGAAGGGACCTCAAGGATCATCCAGTTCCAACTCCCCTGCCATGGGCAGGGACACCTCACACTACATCAGGTTGCTCACAGCCACATCCAGCCTGGCTGCAAAAACGTCCAGGGATGAGGCTTCCACCACCTCCCTGGGCAACCTGTGCCACTGTCTCACCACCCTCATGGTGAAGAACTTCTTCCTAATGTCTAATCTAAATCTGCCCTCCTCTAGCTTGGATCCATCCCCCACAGTCCTATCACTCCCTGATACCCTAAAAAGTCCCTCCCCAGCTTTCTTGTAGCCCCCTTCAGATACTGGAAGGCCACAAGAAGGTCTCCTCAGAGCCTTCTCTTGTGCAAACTAACAGAAATTTTGGAAGATTCCATTTAATAAAGACCTCATTGTGGGTTTTTCATTGGTAGGCAAGAGAATGTGGCCTGCTAGCCAGATCTGTAATCAATGGTAAACACAGATAAATTAATTTTACTCTGAATACAGCCAATATCACAGGATCGCAGGATGTTAGGGGTTGGAAGGGACCTCCAAAGCTCATCCAGTCCAACCCCCCTGTATTCAGCAGGGACAGCCCCAACTAGATCAGGTTGCCCAGAGCCCTGTCCAGCCTCACCTTCAATATCTCCAGGGATGGGGCCCCAGCCACCTCCCTGGGCAACCTGTTCCAGTGTTCCACCACCCTCATGGTGCAGAACTTGTTCCTAACATCCAATCTAAATCTGCTGTGCTCTAGTTTGAAGCCATTGTCCCTCATCCTGTCCCTGCAGGCCTTTGCCAACAGTCTCTCTTCATCCTTCTTGTAGCCCCCTTCAGGTTGCTATTAGGTCTCCCTGGAGCCTTCTCCAGGCTGAACACCCCCAGCTCCCTCAGCACCCTGGTTCAGCTCATGCCCTGCTCCCTCTCTGTAGCAGCCAGGCAAACAGAAGCAGTTGGTTTAGTTCTCCCTGGACAAGTGTTTTTCAAAGGGCCATACTCTTGCCTGCCCTCACTGCTCTGCTCCTTGTGGAGACTGGCACAGCATGCCAATGACTTCTGCTTCATCTCTCTTGCCAAACATCTGTTAAATGGGACTGGTTCCCTGCAGTGTCCAGATGACCTGTCTGTAGAGACTGGATTTCTGCTTTGGGTCAGATGGCTGCTGGCCAAGAACATGGCTCTGGGTCTAGTTCCTGGTGAAACTGTTACAGACAGCCCAGCTGGGTGCATCCCACTCGTTCTCTCAAAATCCACTTTCCACAGAATCATAGAATCACAGAATGGCAGGAACTGGAAGAGACCTCCAGAGATCATCAGTCCAACCTCGCTGCCAAAGCAGCATCACCTGGAGTAGTCTGCACAGGAATGCACCCAGGTGGCTTTGGAAAGTCTCCAGAGAAGGAGACTCCACAACCTTTCTGGGTAGCCTGCTCCAGTCACCCTCACTGTAAAGAAGTTCTTCCTGATGTTGAGGTGGAACTTCCTGTGTTCCAGTTTGTACCCATTGCCCCTCACCCTACCACAGGCCACCAATGAAAAGAGACTCTATTGGACACCCTCTAGTAGTTCCCTGTCTCTCTTGAAGTGGGAAGCCCAGAACTGGACACAGTACCCCATATGCAGCCTCACCAGGGCAGAGTAGAAGAGTAGCACATCCCTCAAGCTGCTGGGCAATGCACCCCAGGATATCTTTGGCCACACAGGTGTATTGCTGCCCCACAGATAACTTCTTGGCCACCAGGACTCCAGGGTCCTTCTCCATGGAGCTGTTTTCTGGCAGGTCAACCCCTAAGCTGTACTGGGGCATGGTGTTATTCCTCCCCAGGTGCAGGACTCTGCATTTATCTTCATCCTGGTCACTGATGAAGATACCAAGTATTCAGAGATGCCAGTCAGCAGTGCTGTCTGCTGAGCCTTGCCTGAGTTACTGGGAGAAAATGTGCTTCCCTCAAAGCCAGATCAAGTGACATCTTTTCCTAAGCTGAACAGGCATGAAGGCAAAGATGCTTCAGCAGTAAAGAAACCTTTGGTAACAGAAAGGCATTAAAGCCAACTGACATTTAGAGCTAGGGATTTTGAGGCTCAGCTGTTTGCCCAGACTTGAACACAGTAAATCACAGAGTGAGCATTACAGATCATCCAAACTACCCCTACTGTTATTTTCCCTTTTTTTAACCAATGAATTCAGCAAATCAATAAGAATTTATTCTTGGAAAAAGAGGTAGAACAAAAAAATTGTTGTTCAGTAGCTTTGTAAGAGCTAGCTGCAGTCTCCATGTGGCCACCTCTAGCATGCATTGATAATGCCTGGGATTGGCATTTCCAATCCCAGAATAGCTCATGGCCTTTATGGAATAGAATCACACAGTCCCAGAATGTTAGAGGTTGGAAGGGACCTCCAGACACCATCCAGTCCAACCCCCCTGCCAAAGCAGGATCACCCAGGGCAGTCTGCACAGGAATGCATCCAGGTGGCTTTGGAAAGTCTCCAGAGAAGGAGACTCCACAACCTCTCTGGGCAGCCTGCTCCAGGGCTCTGTCACCCTCACACTAAAGAAGTTTCTCCTCATGTTGAGCTGAAATCTTCTCTGTTCAAGTTTGAACCCATTGTTCCTTGTCTTATCACTGTGCACCACCCAAAAGAGCCTGGCCCCCTCCACTTGACACCCACCCCTCAACTATTGATAGACATTGATCAGATCCCCTCTCAGCCTTCTCTTCTCCAGACTAAACAGCCCCAGGGCTCTCAGGCTCTCTTCCCAGGGGAGATGCTCAAGTCCCCTAAGCATCCTCATGGCTCTCCCTTGGACTCTCTCCAGCAGGTCTCTGTCTCTCTTGAACTGGGGAGCCCCAATCTGGACACAGGATTGCAGCTGTGGTCTCAGCAGGGCAGTGTAGAGGAGTAGAAGAACCTCCCTAGCCCTGCTGGCCACACTTTTCTTGCTGCACCCCAGGCTACCATTGGCTCTCTTGGCCCATATGAGCATACAGAAATCCCACATGGCTCTGTGAGTTGTTCTCTTCTAGGAAATGTTCTGCATTCAGTAACTGTCTCATTTAAAAGGCAATGAAAAGACACAGCCTGGGAATGAAATACTAACTGCTACAGATTTAAAATCAAAACAGTCCCTAACAAACTCTCTCTCTCTCGGCTGCTGGTATCTCTGGTTATCCTTCCTTGAGCAGATTCATTACCCACAAGTATCAGGAGCCCCTAGGTCACCTCTATCTACTGCCTCTTGCACTGCACAGTCCTGTTGTGCTGGGATGGAGGCACGTTGGGTTTTCTCCTGTTTCCAGTGGCAGGTGCAGTTTCTTTCAGCACCTTCATCATGGTTCATTCACCCTCCCCCTGTCCCAGAGCCTTTGGGCTTGCCAAAGGAAGGATTCTGGCAACTCTGCATGCAGAGTCTTTGAATTGGTAGCCTGCCTGCCTTTCTCCCTGCAAAACCCTGCTCATGATTGAAGCTCCATCTGTGCTGCTTAGTCCCCAGAAGAGTTGGCATGCTGAGGAGTGGCTGTTTTGCTGCAGACCACAGGCCTGCCTCTGACCTTAACACCACCAGTGCAGGTCCCTATCAGTTACATAGGAGTTGCAAAGGTGCTGCTGGTGCTTCCTTCTGGATTCACATGCTCCTGCCAACCACAGTAAACCCTTCATGCTGACCTCCCAGCAGACCTCTTCACAGATGAAGCCCTAGAAATTCTGAAGGTCTCCAGCCTCCTTTCTGTACACTAGGTAGGTGAGGCTGCCCAGACAGACCCTACTAACACCAATACACAGAGGGCACCAAGTTTCAATCTGTTCTTCATGTTTCTTGCTTCTTCATCCTTTTCCCACACCACAAAATTTTCTCAGCTAATTAATAAGTAATTAACAAATAGCTGCAGAGGTGCTTGAATACTCACTGGACTGAAGACAAGCACAACTACAAGGGAAGAAGGATGTGCTCTGGGAGTTTGCTTAATTCCTCACATCAGCAGCCCCCAGGGAGGATGAAGCCAGGAGATGTTACTCACTCTCTCAGTTAGCAATGGAGTATTGCAAGGTGCAGAAGACAAGGAAAGCTCCTGCCTACCTATGGCTCAGGAGATTCAGACTGGAGAAGTCTGCTGCCATTATCCTTTCCAAGACAGCTGGTACAAGAAATGGAAAATCAATACCGTCTGCAGCACACAACAGCATGTCTTTAAGGTAATCAAGAGTGGTCTGATTGCTCTGAACAATCTCTTTCTTCTTTTCCATTTCAAGATCAAAATCAATGGCATGATCTTAGTTTAGAAGAACCTCAGTCAGCCAAGCCATGGCAGAGGCCATCCCTCTGCTTGCAGCTCTCCAGAGCAGCTGTGTGTTCACAACACTGCTACAGAGAAGGAGTCAAGAGGACAGATTTGGTTTGGAATGGGAGAAGCTGGATATGAAAAGAACTGTCATTGGGAATGGCTGGGAACCAGATAGGTGCTGTGCTCCTCTTGGAAAGCCAGACCCACAGATTTCCCTCCCTCTGTCCCTCCCAGACAATAAAAAAGGAAGGGAGACTGGTGATCAGTGTAATCTTCCTGAAGAGGTGGTGGAAAAGAAGCCTGCCCTTCCCAGCACTGCTGGCTTGGGTGTTTTAAAGCCACATTAACTTTGTCATAGGAGAGACTGTGAGGCACATCAGACTGCTCCTGAACAGCCATGAGAAATCCACTGGCATGGATGGCAGCAGAGCTGAAGGAAACTGGAGACCTGGGAACAAGAACACTTCACACTTGCTCTCTCTCCGTCTTGCTTAGTGCTCTGGTCTGTTCCCAGGGTTATCCCTCTCAGTCTGCCCTGGGATGGGACATCTCCTCTGGGAGCCCCTGCTCTGTGGCTCAACTACTCGGCAAGGGCAAGGGCAAGCTGCATAAAAGAAGTCTGCTCTGTCACACCTCTGGCAGAGGTGTTCGAACCAGCAAAACCTCTTTCTCAGCTGATACTGAAATGAAAAAAAAATCTGAAAATCACTCCACCTGGAAAAAGAAAGTTAAAAGCTGCTGCACACAGGTAGCCTTCCAACATCTGTTTTCATGGCTCAGTTATCTTCAGAACCTTCCTATTCTAGGGCTTTTTTGTTGCTTTTTGCTTCCTATCCCACAAAACACAAATAACAAACCCCAGGCAAGCTACACCTGCCTCTGGGAGTCAGCCCAGCACTTGTACCCAAAGTTGAGCACTGCATTTCTGATAGCATCTCATATCTGCTTGTTTCTCAGGAGTCCCCCAATCCCCGCAGGCTTGATTACCAAAAGATTTGAACTCATCATTTACCTAGAGCTAA
This sequence comes from Indicator indicator, assembly GCF_027791375.1. NCBI lineage: Eukaryota > Metazoa > Chordata > Aves > Piciformes > Indicatoridae > Indicator > Indicator indicator. The sequence goes on from NC_072023.1 coordinate 26,380,233, forward strand.
TGAGAAGGATCATTAAAACATCCTGGAAATTAAGAATAATTTGCATAGATACACTTCAGTAATTGTTCTGCTTGTCTGAAAGTCACAGAAAAGAAGCAAATAGAGGAAAAGAAAAGAAAAAAGAAAAGAAAAGAAAAGAAAAGAAAAGAAAAGAAAAGAAAAGAAAAGAAAAGAAAAGAAAAGAAAAGAAAAGAAAAGAAAAGAAAAGAAAAGAAAAGAAAAGAAAAGAAAAGAAAAGAAAAGAAAAGAAAAGAAAAGAAAGTAAAATAAAATAAAATAAAGTAAAATAAAGTACAATAAAATAAAATAAAGTAAAATAAAATAAAGTAAAATAAAATAAAATAAAATAAAGTAAAATAAAATAAAATAAAATGAAGTAAAATAAAATAAGTAAAATAAAGTAAAATAAAATAAAATAAAATAAAATAAAATAAAATAAAATAAAATAAAATAAAATAAAATAAAGCATTCAGCTCTGTAAAAAATGCCTCTTGCATTAACTGCCCAGTAATTGTCAGCCCAGGGTAATCTGCATAACCAAATTAAAGCAATTGACTTGCCTTATATTTACCTTAAGCACTTGGAAGCATGAGATTACTGTCTGACAATTTCATGGCTCTCTATGAAATTAATTAATAAGCTATTCAAATTGCTCTGGCTTGCATATTTGAAGATAATTACGAAAGCAAGCTCTAGAGTTTCAAAATCATAGAATACATAGGAAATGGAGGGGGGGAGGAAGCTGATAGCTGCAGGACTCATTTGCTTTAAAAGTTACCTTGACCTTATTAACTGTATTTAAAATAGGCTTTTGCTACTGTTTCCCCTAAGATCTGAGACTATAGAATCATAGAATCACAGAATGGTCTGGGTTGGAAGGGACCTCCAAAGCTCATCCAGTCCAACCCCCCTGCAGTCAGCAGGGACATCCTCAACTAGATCAGGTTGCCCAGAGCCCTGTCCAGCCTCACCTTGAGTATCTCCAGGGATGGGGCCCCAGCCACCTCCCTGGGCAACCTGTTCCAGTGTTCACCACCCTCATGATGCAGAACTTGTTCCTAACATCCAATCTAAATCTGCTCTTCTCTAGTCTGAAGACATTGTCACTCGTCCTGTCCCTGCAGACCTTTGCCAACAGTCTCTCTCCATCCTTCTTGTAGCCCCCTTCAGATACTGGCAGGTTGCTATTAGGTCTCCCCGGAGCCTTCTCTTCTCCAGGCTGAACACCCCCAGCTCCCTCAGCCTCTTCTTGTAGCCGAGCTGCTCCAACCCCCTGATGATTTTCATGGCCCTTCTCTGGATCTGCTCTATCAGGTCCATGTCCTTCCTGCATTGAGGGCTCCTGGACCATGTAGAATCTATGTGGACTACAGATGCATATATATTGCATTTGCATGAGTTGGTCTGTCAGCCCCCATGAGTTAGTGCAGGTAGAAATATAGTGGCAAACCTCATTGCAGGTGTCACTTTTTTATTCCTAACTCCCCTTATTGCACCAAATTCAAATTTAATTCCCTAGTGCAAGAGATTTCAGTCTCTTCTGCAGAGCTGCCTGAAGATTAGCAGGTTGCATGGCACTGGGACAACCCTGGGCTTTCTCCAGGATGTTAGGAACAAGCTCTGCACCATGGGGGTGGTTCAACACTGGAACAGGTTGCCCAGGGAGGTGGTTGGGACTCCATCCCTGGAGACATTCAAGATGAGGCTGGACAGGGCTCTGGGCAACCTGATCTAGTTGGGGATGTCCCTGCTGACTGCAGGGGGGTTGGACTGAGCTTGGAGGTCCCTTCCAACCCAGACCATTCTGTGATTCTATGAAATCAGCAAGGTGTCCACCATTTGCCCCAGGAAAGGCGGCATCATGCAATTCCAGACTGTTTTCCTGTCTCTTGGCATCTTGTCTAGTAGGCACTAAACCAAAGAATCAGTTTGTGAAAATGATCCCAAAATCCTCTGGAGCTGCACCAAAATGAGAGCTATAGAAAGCCTTGGGTTTTATTTTTTGGGGTTGGTTTGGCTTGGGGTTTTTTTTGGATGGGTTTTGTTGTTGTTTGTTGGCTGGTTGGGGTTTTGCTTTGGTTTGGTTTGGTTTTAGGTTTTTGTTGTTGTTAGATTTATTTTATTTTCACCAAAAAAAACCTTTTGTAACATTTTTCCCCCTCCTATTTTAAAAATAGAATAAAAGAAAATAAAATTGCCAAGTTTTCAGGAAAAATATCATTGCAACAGAAATGCTTCAGGAGAATCAAAACATTTACTTAAGTAAAGGAAAACTGAGTCAGCCAAGGATTCCCTCCCCCCCCCCAATTTTATATATATATAAAGTCAGATTGAGGAAGCCAAAAATGTGAGGTTTCAGCCTTAAATTTCTGAAATGCCTTTTCAAGACTGACACCTTGCTACATTTTACTTGCAGCAGCAGCATTCTTCTAACAGAAAATGTTCTTGTAGGGAAAAATAAAACCATTTTGGCTACTTTTATTCCAAATATCCTCAGAAATTCTTGAAGGACTGCACACTTCATGTCCAGAGAAGGGCCACAAGGGTGATCAGAGGGCTGGAGACAGACTGAGAGAGTTGGGGTTGTTCAGTCTGGAGTAAAGAAGGCTCTGAGGAGACCTTCTTGTGGCCTTGCAGTATCTGAAGGGGGCTACAAGAAAGCTAGGGAGGGACTTTTTAGGGTGTCAGGGAGTGATAGGACTGGGCAGAAAGGAGCAAAACTAGAAATGGGTAGATTCAGATTGGATGTTAGGAAGAAGTTCTATCCCCTTGAGGGTGGTGAGACAATGGAAGAGGAAGCCTAATCCCTGGAGGTTTTTGCAGCCAGGCTGGATGTGGCTGTGAGCAACCTGCTGTGGTATGAGGTGTCCCTGGCCATGGCAGGGGGGTTGGAACTGGATGATCCTTGAGGTCCCTTCCAACCCTGACAATTCTGTGATTCATGGGAGAGTGCAGAGGCTGAGCAGCTTGCCTGACCTTCTCTTTTCTTTTTTTTAAATAATTTTATTCCACTGTAAACTTGTGGCAACTGAGAAGGATGCCATCTGCATTCCAGTGATATTCCCTGTCAGAGAAACACCAGACAGATTTCTGCCTGCTCTTACTGTAACTTCCCAGGCTTTGGTGGCAGGTGGGTTATCTCCAGAGTTCTGCTGGTTAAAACCATGCACAGCAGTGGCAGACAGATGACTCTGGAAGAGCTTGTGGTAACTCCCCAGGGTAATGATAGGCTATTACCTGCCAGAAGCCAGGTTGATTTGAAACCCTGACTTTTTCCAGCTCTTCTCCAAGCTTTCTGTCACCCAGCCAGCCTCCTGAGGTCACTTCAGGCTTTTGACAGTACAAATGCATAAGGAAGTCTGGTGTCTTCTCTTTGTCATGTCTCTATGGCACTGATAAATTCTCAACCTCTTTTCCTTCCAAGCTCTGTTAAATTATTGTCCTTTTTGAAGTGCATGTCCTTGCAGATCCCACCCCAGTATGACCCACGTGGGAAAGATCTCTGGAATGGTAGTGCTCTTAGCTTGCCATTGCCCTCTTTGTGCCCTCTACATCCAGTCAAGATGAAGTGGCCAAGCAGCTGAAACAGACCTTCAGTTCTTTCTCACTGCCTATAGCAACAAAAGTCACTGTTGCTTGTCAAATATCCCTTAATGAAATTGCTTTTAACTCCCCTCAACATCTTATCTATATTCATACTCTGAGCTCATTTCCCCAGAGTGCCTCTTTCCACTTTGTTTTGTGTCCTGGAGGGTCACAGATTCAGTGTCACTAAAGCAGACAGACCTCTTGGAAGACCTTGAATTTCAGCTAGAAAAGACCCAGGTTCTGGAACTGCAAAGGAGCTACAACACACCACAGCCTGCTCCCCCAGACTCTACAGTGTGGATTCTCAGAAGCATCTTTCTTGCAATAAGTAGGGGGGGAAAATGCAAGTAGTGAAGATCTATCTCCCCCTTCCTCCTGGGAGAAAGCTAAGACACCAGTGGACAAGTTTCCAACAGTTGTGGCATCTTCATGGAGAACTTTTCATTCTGTTAACGTCAGCAGCAATCGAGGAGACATCTTAGCAGCCACCCATCAGCAACCAGCTACTGCAAGTGATCTCCTCAGAGCTTCATCCACAAGCTAGATTTTCCTTGGTGGAGAAATGCCAATGTAGGTAGATTGTCACAGAAGGCAACATAAGCATCTGACCATTTATTTTCTTCAGAAATATGAAGATACTCTGTCATATCCTGGTGTCAGAGTCTCAAATACAAGTTTCCTCTCACCTCTTCAAACCTAGGGCCTCCAGGGAAAATCAGAAGGCTGCCATTACACCACTGCATTGACCAAGACAACCAGAACAAAGCAACAACACTGCCCATTGGGCTGCTGAAAGCTTCCCCAGATCAAGCCTGGCCAAAGTTCTCAACAACAAAAAAGTTGGACTATGTCTTGCAAATGATGAGGTGATAGAAAGCAGCCCTGTGGAAAAGGACTTGGAGGTGCTGATGGATGAGAAGCTGGACAGGAGCAGGCAGTGTGAGCTTGCAGCACAGAAGGCAAATCACAGCCTAGACTGCATCAAAAGCAGCATTGCCAGCAGAGCCAGAGAGGTGATTCTGAACCTCTGCTCTGGTCTGGTGAGACCTCACCTGCAGTACTGTGTGCAGGTCTGGAGCCCTCAACGAAGGAAGGACATGGACCTGATGGAGCAGGTCCAGAGGAGGCCACAAAAATGATCAGGGGGTTGGAACAGCTCTGCTACAAGGACAGGCTGAGGGAGCTGGGGATGTTCAGCCTGGAGAAGGCTCTGGGGAGACTTAATAGCAACCTGCCAGTACCTGACGGGGGCTCCAAGAAGGATGGAGAGGGACTGTTTGCAAAGGCCTGCAGGGACAGCACAAGGGGCAATGGCTTCAACTTAGAGAAGAGTAGATTGAGATTGGATGTTAGGAACAAGTTCTGCACCATGAAGGTAGTGGAACACTGGAACAGGTTGCCCAGGGAGGTGGTTGAGGCCCCATCCCTGGAGATATTCAAGATGAAGCTGGACAGGGCTCTGGGCAACCTGATCTAGTTGAGGATGTCCCTGCTGACTGCAGAGGGGGTTGGACTGGATGACCTTTGGAGGTCCCTTCCAACCCAGACCATTCTGTGGTTCTATGATTCTATGAAAGAGAGATTCTGCCTTACAAATGCAAGAAGTCTTGTTAGAAAATAAAGAAAAAACAACAATAAAAACTATCAGCAAGGAAATTCTGCTCCTCAAGCATGGGGGGAAAGTCCATTTGGACTTCCTAGCAGAGACTAAATATCCTGAAGGAGCTGAACTCATCATCCTCAGCATGTCCTGTGGTGTAAAATAACTTACAACCATCAGTGAGGGTAATGGGAATGTCACAGAACCACAGAATCAACCAGGTTGGAAAAGACCTCAGAGATCATCAAGTCCAACCTATTACCTAATACCTAACACCTCCTGGCAACTATACCATGGCTCCAAGTGCCACATCCAAGCTTTTTTTGAACACCTCCAGGGATGGTGACTTCACCACCTCCCTGGGCAGCACATTCCAGTGGTCAATTCCTCTTTCTGTGAGGATGTCACCTGCCTACAGTCTTAGTGGCAGTCAGGCTTCTACAACTGAACCATCCTTACCCAGAAGACAAGGAGCCTCCCTTGATTAAATACATTCTCTACAAACCTAATGGAGCTCCTCTCAGGCATTTCTAGGTGCTCCTTCTCTGGAGAGCCATTATAGCTGTCAGCAGCCCACCTAAAAACCTCAGGGAACTCAAACCTCTCCACGTGATCCTCATTCTGCAGTATTCCACAGGGAGGAGGTGAGATTGATATCTCCCCTCAGGGTTTTTCTGCTGCAACTTCCATTTGAGTCTCTCCATTAACACACCTCACTGGTTTCTACCAAATCTACCCAGAAGATATTCTAAGCCATGGATACTTCAGGGGCCTTTAATACTAACCACAATGCTTTTGAATCACCTTTTTGCTCCTGTCTTTTTAGCTCTGCAGAGACAAGCCATCCCTTTTTAGAATTTTAGAGTGGATAACATTACAGTGTAAACATCCCATCATACCAGCTTCTATGTATTGCCCAGCAAACATTAAAGCTGGTGCTCCTGGAGTGCAAATTTTATTCTCTCTCAGCTTCCAGAGTATTCAAGCTATAAGCAGGGTTTGTAAAGTCAGAAACATGACCTGTTCATGACTCTTGCTTTGACTTGATGGCAAGATCAGAGCCCACGTTTGATATGTGAGTCAGTATGGATGCTCAGGAGACTGATGTTTCCTGGCCCCATCTGTATGCAGTATGTTCTTTGCAAACAGCCACCAGGAAGCCTTACTCCCACCTGCCCAGCTGGAGCATGATTAGCACAGTACTATCAGTTCCTTTACTTGGTGCTGTGGTTTCTGAGGTCTGAAGTCTCTCTCCACTGACTGAACCTGTCGTCTCTCCCAGGGACTGCTCACTTGGGAGCCTGGATTCATGATGGGCAGAGGCTGTGCCTTTGGCACTTGTGCTTCTGCAGGGGCTTTAAGGAAGCAGCTCAAGCAATGTGTCAGTTTAAAATGTTGGTGCTCTGGTCCACATTGAACATAGTGAAAATAAGACATGTGCAGGCCACAGGATTTTGAGGAGGCTTTCAGACATCCTTCGGGATTCCTCAGGCTTTATCCTGCTGAATCTTTACTTCTAGAACCTGCTTTTCTCTATCTTGAACTCTTCTGCTCCTTGACATCTCTGTCACCTTTTTTGCATATGGTGACATCAAGAGGGGAAAAAAATAAAGCAATAGCCCAAGCAATTTCACTGCACTCATCCCCATTGAGTGTCTTTACACAGCTGCACCCTGCCCCTGCCTCTGATCTTTCTCTTCCCACTCTTAGCCTGCAGGTTCCATGCTGCATCACTTCTCATATGGCCTTGGACTTGTTTGTGATCTATACTTCCAAATGCCCTTTCTCTATGATGGAAATTGCACAGAGCAGAACATCTCTTGTCTGACCTCGCTCTCACTGTTGCCCTTCTTCATTCAGTTATCTGCATGCTACTTGTGCCCCAAAAGACAAGAGCAGGGTAGAATACTTGAAGGTCTTCTGCAGGGTAGACAGCAGGCAGGAGAAGAGATGGCTGCAAGTCAAACAGAGTATAGCCAAGGCCACCTTCTGTCCAGTGGTGCAGCTTCTCCAAAAGCTTTTTCAGGGACTTGAAACAGATGAGGATTTGCTTTGAGATGTGTAGAAGAATCCTGTCTGCCTCTGACAGGCACCAGGCACTGGCCTCAATTCCAAGTCTCTATCACCATCCCTGTGAACTGACGTGACTTCTGCATTCTCAGGTGCTGGGTGCCTGCCTTTGCCCTAAAACTGGCATATCCACATCACTTGCAAGGTTGAAGATGGTCAGATAATCCAGCAATAGCTCTCTCAGCTTTGTAGCTGAGAGCCCCAGCAATGCATGCTCAGATCTCTGTGCTCAGATTCGTTTTCTGACATTTTGTCACAGGTGGGAAATGGTAGGATTTGGTTCTTGGTCTGGAACTTTTGTGGATGTGAGAAAATGTATCCAGCAAGCCACAGCTAGGGGTCAATTTCCCCCTCCCACACCCAGGCACAAAGTATATGGTGTGCATAAGTAAATCAGGAAGCTCAGCACACAGCAAGGCACTGCCCACAGCTACCACCTGCCAGCATTAAGGGAAGCCTTCCCATGCTGATTGGAGCCTCTCCTGTAGGGAGTGATGTAATTTGCTACATACTTGACCCCATCTCAAAACACAGGCTGGTTAGCTCAGGGAATAAGAAAGGAGGAAGTCAACCTCTATTTCACTCTCTTAGCAGTGCCAAAGGTACTCAGAACCTTTGGGGTTTAGAGTTTTCAGTGTGATGCCATCTCCTGAGTTGAGCATCATGCATCAGCAATGCCTTAGATAATCATAGCCATTTAGAGAGGGTTTTTTTGTTTGCTTGTTTTACTCTGTTACATTACTCTTATCTTGCAATTCATGATGAAATATTGACAATCAAAATTAGAGTTGAGGTCTCACATTCCACAGTAATTTACAAGCCTTCTTCAGCCAGTCAGTCACACTGTCAGCCATGAGGGATGGAGAATCCTCAAACCTGCTGAACTTTTTGGGGCTTCCTTCAGTTAGCTTGGAGGAGCCTTCTACCTTCTACCAGGAATGCAGCATGTAGCAGGATGAGGCTCCTTCTGTTGTTAGAAGAAATTATTTGTGCAACTAGAAGAAAGGGAAGGAGATGGGACAGAGGAACTTCTGGCTGGAAAGAAGATGTTTGCCTGGTAACACAGAATCAAAATCTATGCCTGCTCTGTGAGAATTATCTCTGTGGGCACCAGCCCTTTGTCTGATATTCAAGCTAACTTTTATGTGATTTGAAAAGGAAACACAAGAGCAACACAAACATGTGAAGGAGGAGGATAAAGGCAATGAAAACTGACACTGCCCACCCAATGAGTTAAGTCAAAAGATTATTATATGCTTAGGTGTACCTCAGGGTTTAAATGGCTCTTGCTTGCCTGTGTCACCAAGCAGACTGTGCACCCAACCTGCAGGTTTCCTTTAGGCAATGCAATGCCAGTTTGGTTACTGCAGTGTGCTTGGAAAGCAGGAGCATGCTGTAGGACTCCTCCATTTCACTAGAGGTGAATTCTGCCATTGGCAGAAGAAATAGAGCAGTTTGATCTTTGCTGCTGTGGTCACAGGAAGCGATGAGAGCCAGGTTTGTCGTACAGCAGAGGTTAGGCCTGAAGGGTTGTGCTGCTGCTGAGCTGAAGGACTCTTGATAAAGCTGGGGTTTATTTAATGTTTAATTATGCTTCTTACACCTAAGGCTACTTGCAGTTGGGTCTTTTTTTTTTTTTAAGACTTGATCTCAGTATTGAAAGTGGCCCCAGAAGTTAATCAAGGAATGTCAGGCAGTGTTTGCAGCAGCTAGACCCTCCCAGGCATGACCAAGGCTCAGTTTAGCTCACCTTGACCTCCAAGGAAACACAGATGTGGTCCCTGGACATTTGCTGGGAGGTGGGTGAGGGTGCAGTAAGCTAACCAGCTTTACCAACCCACTTCCCACAGCTGGCACTGGGTGCTGCAGGATTGTCAAGGGCTAATTAGACTGTCCCAGCCCATCCCATTGTCTTTGTAACAACGTTATCACCTAGAAGTATGTGTAAGGGAATGGAGATGTGTAAATGGAAGTGTTTAGCCCCAGGATCTGACTGGTTTACAAATCACTGATGCACTAGAAGCTGGCTGGTCCCTGTGCAGACATGTCCTGGAGCTCAGCTGCAGAGCTAAAGCAGCCCCTGCATTGAACCTGACAGCAGTGATACAAGAGACATTTCAATCACAGCCTCGCTGCCTAGATGCCAGGGTGTCCAGCACTCAGGAGACCCTGGGTGCAGCTCACATGTGGTGGTAGTGGGACACAACTTAGATCAAATTCAGTGGGGGTTGTACCCACTTCTGCCACAGCCAGCTTTGATGCTGGGTGTCCTAGGGAATAAGCCCAGCCTCTTGTGCATTTCTTTCAAACTCCCTTTTGCCCTCTTCTGCCATTTTGTTGCTCCTGTGTTAGCCAAGACCTAGTTTACTAGGGCTCTTGATTGGAGACTTATTACAGCTTATTTCTGTCTGCCTTTCTTTAAAGCCAGCTGAACATACCCAATGCTCTTCCTCTATGGTAAGACCAAAAATACAGACCACCCTCCCAGCTTCTGTGACACTCTTTCTAACACACTCCTTTATTCTCTTCCCTGTGATCACGAGTTCTCTCTTCAAGCCCAGCCTAGTTCTCTGTGCATGAAGCTGCCATGTCGTGTCTTGGTGTGAGTCTGGTGTTCACATGAGCTGTGAATATGCTGCACATGTGTATTTCTCGTGCATCCTGAGCTTTCCTTTGGTCAAGTTAACTGTCCTTCTGCCTTCTAATGAACCACCAAGAGAGAACCAGACCTGGGAAGATTTCTTGTTAGCAGCAAACTACATGTCCTTGTCAGTGTGGCACAGAACAAGTTTGCAGTGTGAATTCACGTCCAAGAAAGGGTTTGGACTCTGAAGCTCCTCTTCACTGAGGGGATTCACCGTAACATTTGAGGTTGTACTTTGCACACACCCCAAAAACAAACAAACAAACAACAGAGTAAGTCATGCAATGATGCACACGAACTCTGCTGCCTTGGTGTGCAAGGCAGTCCTCACACCACCCCAGCAGAGCTGCAGTAACTCCAGGCTCTCCATTGCCGCTTAGCAGAACCTCCCTCCTCTGGCAAGGATGTGCCTTCCAACATCTGGATGACAGCAGGAGAAGGCAGGCAGGGCTACTCAATAACCAACTGATCTGTAGCCACCTGGTCTTCCAAATGACCATAACCTCCTGAGGCATCACTCAGTGTGCTTAGCTAAGTGGTTTGATACCAGTAACTTGCAGATTGGCTTCAGGGAAGAATTTTTTCTGTTTTATCTGCTGCTTGGACTTTGCCTATTCCACGATCCAAAGAGAACAGGGATTTTTTTTTTTTTTTTTTTTTTTTTTTTTTTTTGCCTACAGCAGCAGCCTCCTCTCAGCAAGGAAAGATGGAGGAGTGCTAAAACCTCGGTCCAGACCTGTGTCCCAATTTGCTGCCAAGCCAACAAGAGCAGTGGCAGGTAGACTAAGAGAAGACTTGGTTGGTCAGGATTTTTGGTCACGACCACAGCAGTACTGCTGTCCACGCAGGTTTTCAGTTTGAGCCTCAGCTCTCTTTAGGTGGTTGTGGCTATAGGAGTTTCTCTTCTTAGAGAAAGCAGAAGGGAGGTCATAGGACTTCAGAAGGACTGGGAGAGGGATGTGACCTTATAGTTAGATCTCTGTGACTGTAGTGCTGGGAATGTTGAATGCCATGCTCTTGGATTTGTCAGGGCCACATTCCCTCCTTCACCTCAGAAAAATTCCTTCTGATTCACTGAAGTCCCCAGCCTGTGTTCCAGGTCAGAAGAGGAGAAGGATGTGAGGTGTAGGCAGCCCTCAGGCTCTTCCTTGACACAGCCTGTTCCCTTAATCCTTTTCACCTGGCTACTGTACAGGCAGCAAGACTCAGCCTTTGCTGCAGACTGGAGGAAGGTACCCTAAGTACTAATCAGTGATTCCCCACAGAGAGACAAACTGCAGCTGGTGTGCAGCCCTGAAGTACAGCACATGGCACTGCACCTCCTGTGCCAGTGAGATTCACACACACTAGCAAACAGCTGTGGCCCCTGTGACCTCCATGGCTGGCACAGCAGGACTTGAGGCACAGACCCAGCCGGGGGCTGCTCCACAGAGCTGAGCACCAATCTGCTCTGCCTGGATTGGAAACAGAGCAGAGGCAGCACACAGGTACACATCCTCACCTGGACAATCAGCACCACAAATTCATCTCCAGGCATTTCCCAGGCCTGGGCTGGGATCAGCAGCAGCAGGCAGGCAAGGAGCTGCTGGTCTGGCTGCCTGGTGGCAGGAAATCCAAAGGGTCTGTTCTCTCTTGGTATACACAGTGGTGAGTAGTTAACAGCGGGGGCGATCTGCACTGTTTCTTCCTTCTAAATGTTGCTCTTTCGATGGCATTTAGACTCCATCTGCAGTCCTTGCAGCCTGGGTGGGACAGAGAGTGGGATTCTGTGAACTGGTTTGCTCTAGGGCAGGTCAAAAGGCAGGGTGACAGAGTTATCTCCCCCTCTGACAGGAGGTCATGTTCCCACAGTGCTGCTGGTGGAAACCACCAGTTCTGCAGGCTAAGGTGGCACTTTCTGTGCCTCGTTTCCCCTCCACTGCATCCTCCACCGAGGCCCAGGTGAGGCTGCACTCAGAGGGATGTTGCCTTCACGTGTGTGAAGGCTGAGGAACATCAGAACTGGTTACAGGCCCAGGGGGAAATGCTTAGGGACAAAGCAGATGCTGTGAGGGGGGGGGGAGGGGAAGAGAAGAAAAAAAAAAAAGAAAAAGAAAAACCCAAACCCATCCCAGAAAGAAAGACTATTTTAAACTGTTGCATGCTCCAACAGTAGCAGTAAGGTCAAAGTGAAAATGCTTTAATGCTTTTTAAAAAACAAAAGTCAGTGCTCAGACTGTGGGAAATACAAAGGGGTCATGAGAAAAGTGAAAGGCCTGATCTGAGCACGGCTGGAGCGAGGGACCAGGGCCCTGTCCCCATGGCCACAGCAGCAGAGGGACGTGGAGGCTGCCAGCAGTGCCAGTGACACCAGCAGCTCTGCAGGGACGCTGAACACCATGCCCCCAGGGGCTTCTGTGCCCCGAGCAGACCGGGGACCTGCCACTGTTTCCCAGCAGAGCCAGCGGCACGTGGCTGATGCCAGACTCACCAGAACTGCCTGGCTGAGGCTCTTGCTGGAGGGAGGCTTCCAAGACAGGCCAGAAGAGAAGGTGTCTTGATCCTCCAGTAAAATGGCAAAGGAGAACTGCACTTCTCCAGTGTGAGGAGAAGGGGTAATGCAAGGAGTTTGTAGCATAACCTAGCCCTAATCCCCAGAAGTTCAGGCAGCCTGCAGGGAGAGGCTGATGGCCTCGAGAGCCCCCATGCCATGGGAGAGAGTGTAGGCTTGGCTGGCCTCGGCTTGTCCCCGGGCTGCCAGGGCACTCGTGAGCCCAGGGAGCTGTCTCAGGACAAGGAACAGTGCAGTGAGCTCTTGGCATAGCATCCTCTGTGGCCCAGGGTCTGTGTCCCTCCCATGCTGTTGTAACTCCTGCCTCTGTGCCAATGGCTTCCAGAACGCAGAGGAAAACTCTCGCATCTCAATCACCTTCTTCCGACTCTTCCGCGTGATGCGCCTCGTGAAGCTGCTGAGCCGCGGGGAGGGCATCCGGACACTGCTTTGGACCTTCATCAAGTCCTTCCAGGTACTCCTTCACTTATACCTCAGTCAAAAAACTTGGTTTGGTTCCCCTCTTTGCAGGGAGGGTTTCACCCAAGTGCCTGAACTCAGAGGGTGCTGGTCTGAGCTGGGCACACCAGCGAGGTGGCACAGCTGAGAGCGGAGTCAATGGGGCTGCCTGCCTGGGTGTGAGTTGCATCTTCAAAGCATGAGTTCATTGCTCGGGACCTTCCTGGACAACCTGATGACTGAGCTCAGCTCAGTTACTATCCTTCAGTCTGCTCTTTCTTTTTTCTTCTGTTTCAGTTGTATGTCATGGCTGTTGGTTTAAGCAAAGTGCACAGCTGTGGGGAAGGCCTGGATCTCAATTAAGTGTCCCTTAAGCCTTGTTTTGAGGATTTCCAGGGAATGTCACAGAATGTTAAGGGCTGGAAGGGACCTTGAAAGCTCATCCAGTCCAACCCCACTGCCAGAACAGGATCACCTAAAGCAGACCACACAGGAACACATCCAGGAGGGGTTTAGAGTATTGGAGGTGTATGGCTCCCATGAATTCATCCAGGAATGAATTCACCTTTTTGGCTCCACATGTTAGGCCCTGGTAACAATGCCACCTTAAATTGCTGCTGCTTTTGAGCTGGGAAGCAGGTTGCATCTCAATGGTTGGAAAAACACCAGATTAGATAGGGGAAGGCAAAGGAGACCAGACTGGATAAGAATCATCACCTCTGGGATGGGGGGGGAGGGGGAGGCACCATCAAGAGATATCTATTTGCTAGAAAAATTGCTTCCAGACAACCCTAACCTAGCCATGTATAGAAAAATGTTGGTTAGAGATGGAGCACAGCATATTCGTGCATTTTACAGGTACCTGACCTGGATTTTCTGAGCCAGCACAAGCTGGATGTTAGGTGGGGCAGATCCAGAGGAAGCTTCAGGGGAAGACAGCACAGGAGTACAAACAGTAGTCTAAATGTGATAAAATATACAGGACACAGCACTGAGCAAAAGCACAGAAGAGTGACTTGTGCGACATGCAAGTCTTGAAAGAGCAACCACAGATCCCTTAGATTAAGACTTGACATTCAAATGGGAAAGGAGTTGAGGTTTAAAGCTTAAACCTCACCAGCTACAACACCAGCTAGGACCAAAGCCTGCAGTGCTGTAGATCAGCACAACTTTTCTCTCTGCCAGCAGGAACAGCTGATGTGTACACCACAGATCAATCCAAACCTCTCCCAGTGCAGCTGTTACGGGGTCTCGGTAGCTGCACCACCAGGCCCATGCAGAGGACTCTCATTTTGCACACTCCTTTGACTGCCAGAGGATCTAATATTACACAGCAGTTTTCTGAGACATCCATACCATGAGCAACTTTTTCCATTGCTTACATGGTTGCTAACTTGCAGGTTGTTATTTGAGCAGCTCCAGTAGGAACCACATTGCCTGCATGCATAGGAACGAGATTCCCTTGGCACAGCTCAGCCATGCCTGATGAAGGGGACAGAGTCACACTTTCCAGTTCCAGCTTCTCCTCCCCTTGCCCCTGTGCCACTCCAGCCTCTTTAGCAAGAACTTGCCCTTATCCTGAGCTCAACTTGCCACAGGTCTTGGCTGAAGAGGATGAAATGGATGGGAAAGGGAGTGCCTGGTACTTCCTTCCAGTGACCTTCAGACCTCTTTGACTGGAGAATCTCTTTTGGGCAGGGTTGTAGGGAGAAAGTATCAAGGGAGGTATCTTCCACAGAAAGGGAAAAATAGAAAATAATAATTAAAAAAAATTTAAAAGACCAGCAAGCCTTTTCCCTTGAAAGCTTTCAGCCACCTAGAACATGGTATTCTGTGCTCAGAGCCCCTCTCTTGCCACTACTGGGAGGCTCCTTTGGTAGCTAAGAGTAGCTACCCTGCAGAGCATTCCCCTCAGTCACTCCCACTGTCAAAATTTGGGATGCCTGCAGAGTTTGTCTGTCACAGGCTCTACTCTGTGTCCCCACATGCTTCCAGGAAGCTTCTCTTGCTCACGCAGGGCAGCCTAATAGACAGCGACCTTGCGCTGAAGCTGAGGTCAGGTCCCAGCGCAGCTGCCATGTGCTGTGCGCATGGTGCTCGGTGCTCAGGAACCAGCTGGGGCGCTGCTCAGGGGAGGCTGTGATGGGAAAATGCTCGGCGGGAGGCAGCCTGCAGAGACAGCAGCAGAGCCCAGGCTGGCGAGTAGGAGGAGCAGGAAGTGAGAGGGGTGCTGAGGGCAAGGCAAGGCCGTGGGAATCACAAGGACAAAGTGGTAAAGCCAGGGAAGGACAGAGATGAGCAGGAGCAGGACTGAGCCAGTCGAGTGTAATACAGGAGGTGCGGAACTGAAGGAGCCATGGGGACCAAGGGGCAGAGTTGAGTAGGAAGGGGCATCAGTGGAGAGGAGTGGACTGAGCAGAAGGACATGGAAAGAAAGTGGAGGGCCAGACAGCCAGGAGAAAAGACATTTTTCCCAGCCCCATCTGAAAGTTAGAAAAATTGATAAAGGTATGCACCTCAGGTCCTTCTTGACACTGTGATGAGCTCCTCTTAGGTCTTGTGTGTAGCAGGTCCCAATTAGATGAGCACACAATGTTTGGAGTCCAGTTTTGAGCTGGTGTATCTCCACTGACATAGGGGGTAACATGTGTGACCCAGTAAAACACAGAGGTATCTGCCCCTGAGCCTTCAGGTGATTATTACAGACATTGTTTGAAGGTTTGAATGCTTGACATTTTAATATTTGATCTCTTTGAGGTCAATTCTTCCTGTCTTAGTCAAATCTCCATCAGTGAAATCTTTTCCTCAATTCTTCCAGCAGGATTTATTTAGCCCTGTTGAATTTAGAAAATAGAATTGTGTAAATAATCACATATTTAGAAAATAGCAATGCTGTTGTAAGCTTTTATACTCCAAACAATGGGGTCTTCAAATCCCAGATCAAGGACTGTAGTCACATTTACAAGAGGAGCATGCCCATCCATTGCCTCTGAAGTAAGGTCTGCAAATATCTGATTTGGGAACTCTATGTTTCAAAAGCAACAGACTAGAAAATTCCTCCTTAAAAGCCTGAGCCTGTGAGGTCCCAAGCTGTGCCCTTGATTCCTGCTAGCAGCAGAGGGAACTGATAGCACTCAACGCTTTTCTGATTTCATCGGCCTCTTCCTTAGGTAGCAGCTCTGCATATCAGTGTTCTGCATTTCCTCTTCAGCAGCTGATCACAGACACTTAGAGCATTGCAGGCACCATCAAAGACACCTAACACTGAACAGAGAACAAAGCTGATGCTGCTTTAGGTGCTTAGGATGGTACCAGCCATTGTAGATCTCAGCAGCTGTTGGCATTTTAATTTCATCGGAATGGATCCAGAAAAAAATCACGTTACCATTAGTGCCAGAATAATACTGGTTATGGGAATTTTCTCCTCTTAGTAAGCAGCTGCAGACACTGTCTTTGCCCTCGCTTTCCTCACTCAGGCAAGGGCAGGGCTGACTCGAAGGCAGCAGAGCAGACTTGAAGGCTTCAAGAGCGGGAGCAGTCAGAACCTGCCCGAGCTGGGTGTCAGCAGCGCAGTCAGAGCGTGCCCTAAGCGGGCGTCAGCAGAGCGGCCGCTGAGAGGGCAGGCAAATGCGGGCCTCGAGTGCCACCTAGCGGCCATCTGGTCAAATTGCAGACTCCACGGCTGCGGCCAACCTCTGCCTAGTTTCCCAAAGCCGGGAGGGCTCCGGTGAGCTCCAGTGGGCCGCGATCGGGGGAGACACATTGCTCTCTCTCTTTTTTATTTCTTTTTTTTTCCCCCCATTTCTAGGCTCTCCCCTATGTGGCTCTTTTAATAGTGATGTTGTTCTTCATCTACGCTGTGATCGGGATGCAGGTAAGTGATGTTCAAGAGCTCAACTCTTTCCCCTCTCTTCTCCTGTTAGAGTTTTGGGAGTTGACGTAAAGTAACTAGAGCAATACATGGTTTGTAGGGGCTTACAGCAGTGTTTTCACCCAGTAATGTAAGATGGCAGCTAACTTTGGTTGGAAAACATTGTTTGCCTGTGCATGACACACTCCTTAAAAAAAAAAAAAAGGGAAAGGGGAAGGGGAAAGGAAAGAGGAGTGGGAAGAGGAAGGGGAAGGGAATGGAAGAAAAAGAAAGGAAGGAAAAAATAAAAATAAAAAGGGGAAAGGAAAAGGGAAATGGAATGGAAGAAAAAGAAAGAAAAAGAAAAATAAAAAGGGGAAGGGGAACAGGAAAGGGAAGGGGAAGGGGAAGGGAAGGGAAGAAAAAGAAAGAAAAAAAGAAAAAGCAAAAAGGGAAAAAAAAAGGAAAAGGAAAAAAATTAGCCATTCAGTGGCAGAATGCAATATGCAAACAGTAAAAGGACCACACTCTACAAGTAGCAGTGGCAAAGGAGATTTACTGCCTTGTTCATTGGTTCCGTGTAGTTGTTTCAGTGGGTTTATGGCCATGCTGCACTGAACAAACCAGATTTTTCTGTTGGATCGCTCTCACGCTGGAATAAATTCCATTGAGTTGTAAAGAGCAGCTTTTGATTTACTCCCCGTGAAGGTAAATATAGGATCAGACCCAACGTACTGACACTTTGTGTTTGTGCCAGTTCCTCAGGAAGCTGCAGCAATACAATGTCCTTTTCAGTTTGCAAAAGGAACTTGGAGCCAGCCTGAGCATTCATCTGTGCAAGGAACTTGTATTGCATACAGACCACTGAGGAGAGGTTGCGATGTAGGCAGAGCCTGTGGCAGTCCCAGCCCCATTTACTGTGCTGCTTTACAAACAAAGCTTCACTTTCCAAATCAAAGATCTCACACAAGTCAGCCACAGGATCAGTTAGGGGTTGGAAGAGACATCTGGAAATCTTCCAGCCCAACCCCCCTGCCAGAGCAGGACCATAGAATCCAGCACAGGTCACACAGGAACACATCCAGATGGGTCTTGAAATCTTGCAGAGAAGGAGACTCCACAACTTCTCTGGGCAGCCTGTTCCAGTGCTCTGGGACCCTCACAGTGAAGTTCCTCCTCATGTTGAGGTGGAACCTCCTGTGCTGTAGTTTATATCCATTGCCTCTTGTTCTATCACAGGCTGCAACTGAGCAGAGGCTGTCCCTGTCCCTTACTTCTTGACCCCCAACCCTCAGATATTGATAGACATTGATCAGATCCCCTCTCAGTCTTCTCCTCTCCAGACTAAACAGCCCCAGGGCTCTCAGCCTCTCCTCATCCTGCAGTGCTTCAGTCCCTTCAGCATCCCTTGTAGCCCTCCCTTGGACTCTTTTGAGTAGATCCCTGTCCCTCTGGAACTGGGGAGCCCAGAACTGGATGCAATATTCCAGGTGGGGCCTCAACAGGGCAGAGTAGAGGGGGAGGAGAACCTCCCTGGATCTGCTGGACACACTCCTCAATGCACAATGTTTGGGACACTGCCAGAGCCAGGTGCCAGGTGCCAGATGTTTTACTCTGTAATTCTGTTCCCTTTTCTGTCAGCTAGTTCTCAGTTGGCTGTTTAAGCCCTGGCTTACATTCAAGCCTCTGTTTAAATCATCTCAGTAGCTTGAAGATCATACCTCTGCCTTTCACATCGATCTAGATTACTGCATAGCTTCCTGCCCTCACCAACCTTTCTCACCTTCCCTCTTTGCCTAGAACCCACAGTCACTTGTTGTGCAGATGGCATCTCAGATACTCTGTGTGCTGTTCTCAAACCTGCTGACACACAGAGTTCCCTCACACACAGAGGAAGGCAAATCCTTCCTCACTCCATTAAGCAGCAGCCTGGAAAGACCAAATGTCCCAGATCTGATGAAAATCCCATTGCCCATATGAAGGAGACCTACGACTTTATCTCAGCTACTGCCTTGGTTTGCAGCATAACGACATTCAAGCCTCACTACCTGAATGTGCTCAGGTGGAAAAATCCAAATTGATGCTGATGGATGAAGTCATTTGTCTCATGGCCCAGGAGGCACAGAGTGGAGAGGCCAGGAGAGAGGAACCTCTGCCTGCAGCTCCTTGTGGGTGTCTAAAGAAGAGCACCTGCAGCAGCTGTCACCAGTGCTTTGTGAGCAAGGGAAGCTGCAGAGTCAGAAGGAAAATCAGGCTTCCAGCATGGGAAGTTCCCTTGCCTATACTTGTCTGAAGTGAAAAATATTAGCTGCCTCAACTCAGGCTGTCTCCTGCACCCTTCAGTGCAGCAGGGGCTGTCTCTGCTACCCACAGTGTAGGGGCAGTTGGGACTGCAGGAGGCCCACATGGTCCACAAGGAACCCCTGCAGAAAGCATACAGTGAACAGACCCTCCCCCTGCTCTGCCATGGCCTCCTCACCACTGTCACTGTGCTGCTCTCCAGGACCTTGTTTCTCTTGGGGTGTTAATCACTGGGGACATCTGACAGAAAAGAAGCTTCATGTTCACTCTGAGCTTCTCTGTGTCCTGCTGCTTCTTTTGGAAAGAAGATTACAGCTCTCAGTCCTTGACATCTCTGCCACGTTGCTAACAGAGAATCATAGAATCATAGAATTTTCAGGGTTGGAAGGGATCTCAAGGATCATCCAGTGCCAATCCCCCTGCCATGGTTAAGGACACTTTCCACTACATCAGGTTGCTCAGAGTCACATCCAGCCTGGCCTTAAGAAACTCCAGGTATGAGGCTTCCATCACCTCCCTGGGCAACCTGTGACAGTGTCTCACCACCCTCATGGGGAAGAACTTCTTGCTAACATCCAATCTGAATCTACCCATTTCTATTTTATTTCCATTCCCCCCAGTCCTATCACTCCCTGACACCCTCAAAAGTCCCTCCCCAGCTTTCTTGTAGCTCCCTTCAGATACTGGAAGGCCACAAGAAGGTCTCCTCAGAGCCTTCTCCAGACTGAACAACCCCAACTCTCTCAATCTGTTCTCACAGGAGAGCAGCTCCAGCCCTCTGCTCATCCTCATGGCCCTTCTCTGGACACCTTCAAGCACCTCCATATACTTCTTGTAATAGAGGCTCCAGAACTGGACACAGTGCTCCAGGTGGGGTCTCACCAGAGCAGAGTAGAAGGGGAGAATCTCCTCCCTCACCCTGCTGGCCACACTCTTGATCCAGACCAGGATCTACCTCCACTTGGACATGGACCCATTGACAGCCACTCTTGGGGTGCAGCTGTCAAGCCAGTTCTTTACCCACCGAGTGGTCCATCCATCAAACCCATACGTTACCAACTTGGGGAATAAATAGTCCTGACTGGCTATGGTGTGCAGAGACCTTTCTGCCAGGCAAGGTTTGTTCAGCTCTCAGTCCTGGTGCCTGAAAGTACCAAAGCCCTTTTCAGGGAAACCTGAAACCCTCATGCACTGAGGACTTCACATCCAAGGACAGGCCCCCAAAAGGCAGAGCCCAGAAAGAAGCTGTAAGCCATCCTTGTCTGGGTAAATCTGTTACCATCTTCATGCTCCTGCCTTCTGGGGGGTGTGGGGCGAACTGAAGCACCTGCTGATGACAAGTGTGGCTACCAGAAGGGCAGGCATTTGGAGAGTCTCCAGATCTCTGGCAACACACTTCACATTGGTTTGGGAGGATCTAAGGCACCCCTCAGAGCTGGAAGCTCAAGGCTTTGCAGCTGCTTGTCTCCTGCTATCATTTCCTCCTGGTGAAGACAGATAAGCAATGCAGGAAGGAGCCTGTTCTTTGTCATTGATTTCTTTCAGCTGGACCCCCTGCCCATATGAGTGTGTGTGTGTGTGTTAAAGTCAGGCCCCATATCACATAGTCACAGCTTATTAAATAAAGAAGGAAGTCTTGTTTCAACAAAAGATGCCTCTTGTTACCAAGTGAGAGCTTCTCTGCTGATAAAAGCACCAGCAAGGGAAGCCGCAGCAAACGTGAGAGCCCTGTCAAAACCTGTGTTTTAGGAGAAGAGCAGATTGTGTTCAATAGGAGAGTCAGGGGAGGCCAAGAGCCATGAGTCAGAAGAGGTTTGGGGGGTTTGCAGAGCTGACCTGAAGAGACCTCTGCTTTCTGCCAGGTGTTTGGCAAGATCGCGCTGAACGACACCACCGAGATCAACCGCAACAACAACTTCCAGACCTTCCCCCAGGCAGTGCTGCTGCTCTTCAGGTAGGGGTCTGGCAGCTCTGCCTTCTGGCAGTCCTGGGAGCACCATTTCTCTGCTCCTGGGCACAGCTCATCTCCTTCTACCCCGTTGTGCTCACGAGGTGTATAGAAACTGCTGTCTCTTAGCAGGGCAGCCTGGGAGCTGTGGCAGATGACACAACCAGGCCCTGAAGCCTGGCACCATGCCAGCTGACACTGCCCAACACTCAGGCCTGGGGAGGGAGGCACGCCAGAAGGGCAGACAGTTTTCAGCATTCTCCAGTTGACTTCCAGCTTGTTTTAGCAGGGAGAGGGGCACAAACTCCCAGTCATGCCATGTCCATGGCCGTGCCCAGCTCAGCTTAGCACATCACCCTGCTTCATCTGTGGGCAGGAGGGCCAGGGCCAGGGAGGGGTGCTGAAGGGGTGGAGAGGTAGCATGAATTCCACACTCTTCCCTCGTCTGCAAGGAGGCTTTTGCATGCTATCTAGAGCCACATCACACATGTCTCAGTAACTCTGGCTGGTTTGAGCATTATAGCCCTGTACTCAGAGTAGCCAAAGCCAGTCAGGATCAAGATGCTGATGATGGCAATTAAGCCAAAAGGAGTTCCAGGCTATGCCAGTGTATGCCCAAGCCCAGCCATCAGCCTAACTTGCTCTGAATTGACATCAATGGGAAAATGCCCATCAGCGTTCATGGGAGCAGGAACAGGTTGCTAATGTGCCAGTCCCTCTCACATCAAAGGTCACTGCTGTCTTCCCTTGCCCTTTGCCATGCTCAGGTGTGCCACTGGTGAGGCCTGGCAGGAAATCATGCTGGCATGTCTCCCAGACAAGAAGTGTGACCCAGAGTCCGAGCCAGCCAACTCCACGGAAGTTGATCACTCCTGTGGCAGCAGCTTTGCTGTTTTCTATTTCATCAGCTTCTATATGCTCTGTGCCTTCCTGGTGAGTCTACCCCAGCAACCAAAGCTTGTCTGCTCCCAGACTGAGTCCTAACCCAGCCATCAGAAGGCTCTCAAAGAGGGGAAGTCTCCTCCCCAGAGGGTCTTTCCCAGCAGCACCCTTTCAGTGACAACAGTCCCATGGTCACTGCCATTCCTGCCTCACTCCCCTTTTGGGGGATGCTGTACTTGTAATCCCAACCCTTTGTGCACAGCAAAGTAGCATTCTTCCCTCCTCCTCCTAAATGAGGAAACCAAATTAGCCTGCTGTGGGCTGTGCTGAGGCTAGCAACGCCTCAGCCACACTTCCCACCTTCCCTCCTACCTTCCTTCTGGCTGCTGAGCAGGTTTTTCCTCCCCTGCCAGCAGCAATGACTGTGAGAATACACAGATCCCACTTGCATCTGCTCCCTGTTGGCAGTGCAGCATTGCTCAGAGCTCAGCACATGCTCTGCAGCTGGCATCAGTGCACAAAACTCTCTCAGTACACAGCAGCAACATTTCAGAAGTTTTGGTCTTGGGCGAAAAGAAAAGAGTTTTATCTCAGCCCCTCTGCCTGTAGAGCTGGTCTGTTCTGCTGGGCAAAGACACAGGTAAATAAAAAGCTGTCACAGCATGTCTAAGCATCCAGCAGAATGGGGCCTCATCCATTTAGTAGGGAAGAGCGAAGCATGACCAGCTGAGGATACCTTGCCTCCACTTAAACCAGGGGGCTGGCAGGGGGGAACGGAGAACCCAGCCCCAGTGGCTTCCTAGTTTTATAAGTTCAAATCCAGACCTTAAATGGAGAGCCCAGTAAAGTCTCCCATTACCTGCCTCACCCATCAAGTCCTCTCTGTCCTTGTTTGCAGATCATCAATCTTTTTGTAGCTGTTATAATGGATAACTTTGATTACCTGACCCGGGACTGGTCCATTCTAGGACCACACCACCTGGATGAGTTTAAAAGGATCTGGGCAGAGTATGACCCTGAAGCCAAGTAAGTAACCTAGCCTGGATACCAGAGCTCCTTGGGAGAACAGTCCCAGTATTTCCTCTTCTCTAGATCCAGTGCAGTAAATGCCATGTTGCTCCTGCTGGAAAAATGGGGTTTTCTGCAAAAAACATCCCAAACCATCATTGCTGGTGAATTTGTAAGCCAGCAGTGCAAAGATACACACAAAAAATCTCACCATTTATGCTGCACTGTTACGTGGAGGAACATTGCTTCACTTTCAGTAGGGGTGGGTGTAGGTAGGTACAGACTGTTTAGGCAGGGGCAGCAGGAAATGGAGCAAAGTAGGTTAAAGAGTTGGTTTATTGCTGCATATCTTTGGGATATTGAGCTGTGACTCTTCTGTTTGACTTTCCACACAGCAGAGCTGCTGTGCTCAAATCTCTGCTTTGTTTTGTGTTATATTGGCCTATCACAACCTGTACCTTCACATGGCTGTCTGCAGGGTTATTCCTATCACCAGATTTGCCTGGACTTAAAGTTACACAAAAACAGCTCACACAAGGGCTTCATTGACATTCACACACAGAATCAACCAGGCTGGAAAAGACCTCTGAGATCATCAAGTCCAACCTGTTACCTAACACCTCCTGACAACTAAACCATGGCTTCAAGTGCCACATCCAAGCTTTTTTTTTAACACCTCCAGGGATGGTGACTCCACCACCTCCCAGGTAGCACATTCCAATGGTCAATTACTCTTTCTGTGAAGAACTTTCTCCTCACCTCCAGCCTAAACTTCCCCTGGTGCAGCTTGAGAGTGTGTCCTCTTGTTCTGCCACTGGCTGCCTGGGAGAAGAGACCAACCCTCACCTGTCTACAACCTCCCTTCAGGTAGTTGTAGAGAGCAATAAGGCTTCCCCTGAGCCTCCTCTTCTCCAGGCTAAATTGAGTATTATGCTCTCTGTTTGACACATGCTTAGGCTTAAAGTGTATCGAGATCCCTGTGGCATTGCCATGCAGTTGACAACTGTAATTGCAAGGCCCTCTCCATAATGCAAAAACTGTGGGAAAAGATCTTGGCACAGACTAAAAGCAGATCTCTTTGGGAGATGTAGTGTCAAGATTAATGTGGGCTCAGGCTCTGCAGTCACAGGATCACAGGATGATCACAGGGTTGAAAGGGACTCAAATAGATCATCAAGTCCAACCCCTCTGCCAGAGCAGGACCATACAATCTAGCTCAGGTCACAGAGGAAGGCATCCAGACAGGCCTTAAAAGTCTCCAGAGAAGGAGACTCCACAACCTCTCTGGGGAGCCTGTTCCAGTGCTCTGTGATCCTTACAATAAAGAACTTCCTCCTTGTGTTGAAGTGGAACCTCCTGTGCTGCAGCACACATCCATTGCTCCTTGTCCTATCACAGGGAGCAACTGAGCAGAGCCTGTCCCTCCCTCCTGACCCCCAGCCCTCAGATATTTATAAACATTTATTAAATCTCCTCTAAGTCTTCTCTTTTCCAGACTAAACAGCCCCAAGTCTCTCAGCCTCTCCTCACCAGGCAGTGCTCCAGTCCCCTAATCATCATCGTAGCCCTCTGCTGGACCCTCTCCAGCAGGTTCCTGTCTTTCCTAAACTGAGGAACCCAAAACTGAATGCAGTACTCAAGATGAGGTCTCACCAGGGTGCAGTAGAGGGGGAGGAGAACCTCCCTGGATCTGCTGGACACACTCTTCTTAATGCACCCCAGGATCCCATTGGCCTTCTTGGCCACAAGGGCACATTGCTGTCCCAATTGCAGTATGTGAGGCCATGTCACATTATCAGAGTGGTCTGCAAACTGAAACCTTTCTTCCCATCCAGGGGGACTGCCCAGGGAGACTTTTAATGTGGCTAGGAGATAAGCACAGAATTCTAGTAAATATATTGTTTGTTAGCAAAAGAGATGCTGCTGTTTGTGCTTGTTGGAAGGCAGGACTGCTGTGGCTGAAGCCATACAATAGAGAGCTGTTCAGACCAGGTGACATCCTGTTCCTTTTCATCTATAAATGGGAAGCTCTTTGTTCTCTTTTCCCCATCCATGACCCAGGCTTGAAGCCCCACTTTTGTCTTAGGTAGCTCTCCTCCCTCCATGAGAGAATTTATCTTTTGAGATGCCATTTACAGAACTCAAAAGCAACCCCAGCTGCTGCTCTAGAGGAAGTTCAGGACTTGGATTTACACAGGCTCCAGTGACAGCCCAAAGCATAAACAATGATCAGAAGACAGTGGCTTCGGAGTATTTATGTGGGAGGTAAAGCACCAGGAAGAAAATCAAAAAGAGTCTCTTTGCACCTCTGTGCCTGCTATAACCTTACAAACAACAAGTAAATAAGCAGCCATAGGTTTTGAGCAGGTCAGTGGTGGTGGGAAAACATCAAATTGTCTGTTCATGCGCTAAGAAACTGCTGCATTCAGAACACTGAAATCAATTCTTGCAAATATTGACTCGTGTGTGACTGACAGCTGGGGGCTGTGTTCTAGTAGAAGGTATCTAAGCACTGGACAAAGCCTGAGGAATGCTCTGAATGCAGGAGGACTGAAAGAACAATACCTTAAGGTATGCCTGGGCTACAGGGAGCACTGCCGTGGGGCTGGAGAGATCTGAGTAATATTTCATCCAGTTCTGGAGCCCCTATTACAGGAAGGATCTGGAGGTGCTGGAAGGTGTCCAGAGAAGGGCCACGAGGATGAGCAGAGGGCTGGAGCTGCTCTGCTATGGAGACAGACTGAGAGAGTTGGGGCTGTTCAGTCTGGAGAAGAGAAGGCTCTGAGGAGACCTTCTTGTGGCCTTCCAGTATCTGAAGGGGGCTACAAGAAAGCTGGGGAGGGACTTTTGAGGGTGTCAGGGAGTGATAGGACTGGGAGGAATGGAAAAAAATAGAAATGGGTAGATTCAGATTGGATGTTAGGAAGAAGTTCTTCCTTATGAGGGTGGTGAGACACTTGGAACAGGTTGCCCAGGGAGGTGGTGGAAGCTTCATTCCTGGAGGTTTTTGCAGCCAGGCTGGATGTGGCTCTGGGCAACCTGATGTAGTGTGAGGTGTCCCTGCCCATGGCAGGGGGGGTTGGAACTGGATGATCCCTTCCCACCCTGACAATTCTGTGATTCTAGCAGCATGGGCACTCTGCAGGTGGCCCAGCAGGTCGTCCCGTGGGGAGGATGCAGCCCTCACTGTGCTCTCTTCTTCAGGGGGCGGATCAAGCACCTGGACGTGGTGACCTTGCTTCGGCGGATTCAGCCCCCCCTGGGCTTCGGGAAGCTCTGTCCTCACCGGGTGGCTTGCAAAGTAAGGCACGGCTGCGGTTCGGGCAGGCTGGGAGGCGCATCGGCTCGGCAGCCGCCAGCCCTGGGCGCCTCCCGGCTCGCTGCCCGCTGGGCGCGGAGTAGGGGGGTGGTTAGCGCCGGTCCCGCCGAAGCCGGCAGCAGCACCGGCAGCAGTATTTGACGAGGGGCCCCAGCCGCCCTGCGCCGCTCACCGGCTACCCAGGGCGGCAACAACCTCTGCGGGGGTTGGAGGGGCAGCAGCAGGCGAGTTGTCTGCTAGCCAGAGGCATCAGCGCACCACCGACCCTCGCTCTAGCTGCGTGTGCTGGGTTGAAATTACACCCCCCCCAAAAAATAAAACTGCCGGACCAGCTGAGTTGGAAGCAAATGAAGCTCTATTTACAAGCACACTGCAATCTAGAAATACGGAATGCAAAATATGTACAAAATATACAATATTTACATATATTTACAATTTATAAACACAAGAACCCCCCTGGACAAAACCAGGAGGTACCAATAGCTTCCCCCTCTCTGCTCCCTTCCCCCACCCTATACAAGGGAAAAGAGAAAGAGAAGAGCATGGAGTATCTTGTTAGTGCTTAGCCACAACAAGAATGCAGCCAAGGACAGCAACAGCCAAGCAAAAGCCACCAGCTGGTATCTGCTAGAGTAAAGAAACCAAAAAGAGCAGGAGTTAGTTTATACAACTAACTTTATGTTAGATGTCAGACCACTGGGGTTATTTAGACCTTATCATTATTTCTCCTTTTATATCCAGTGGTGATTTACTTACATTCTGCCACTTTTCTACTCAATTCCCTAGGCGTCAGTCTAAAACTGCCACACTGCAAGAGAGCATCTGTGCTAATGACAGATCTCCAGTGCTGAATCACCCACAGCTCTCTTTGTGGTATCAAAGGCACATCCCAAGACCCAGAAGGACAGGCAGCAGTAAGAGTGCAAGTGAAAATACCTCTTAGATGTTCTTTGGTCTAAGCAGTGCACCAAAACCCCACTGATATGTCTCACTCTTGCCTAAAAGAGAGCTGTTAAGCAGCAGCAAGGTGAGCATCTGATCTAGTGTGAGGTGTCCCTGCCAGTGGCAGGCGGATTGGAACTGGGTGGTCCTTAAGGTCCCTTCCAACACTGACAGTTCTATGATTTAAACACACCGAGGGCAAGGGCAGGTTTGCTGTGCACACGTTGTGCTGCTTGCCTGGGTTGTGAGAATGGCCATGAAAAAGGACTCAAGCTGGTGAACAATAACATATTTAGAACCTTTATGCTTCCTTCCCTCGAGGTTCTTTACCTCCTTACAAGTCCCAGAGTTTGCATGTGACACCTGTAGCTGTTTTTTTGTGCCAGAGCACAATGCAAAGCCTGGAGTCTGTTTGCAGGGCTGTGTGACTGCTGTGGCCTGCTGCTGACACCCTTCAGCCTGCTACCCAGCAATTGTTGTCTCCATCTGGTTCAGTCCACTATTGCAGTGGTAGCAATGGGGGGTGACACTCTACTCCAGTTTGGTACTGGACCCGGCCTGTTGCCTGAAAATGTCAGAAAACAGAGCTCAGTGGCAGAAAACCAGCCCCAGAAAGCATACAAGTTCAAGCCAAGTCCCTGGTGTCTCTTACTTCTGGAGACAGAATCTGGTGACTCTGCTACATCTGTCTCATATATATGTTGTTGGTCTTAACAAAGTTCACCTTTCACCTAAAAGAGTACTCAGCACTCACTCTCTGTCCTTCATGGCTTTGCAGACAGCCTTGTGAAATTGAGGTGGGGGGGGAGCAGCTGGATAAAGCAGAGCAGCTTTCGTGTTCAGCTAATCCCCTTCCTCCAAGCCTGACACCTAGCAGAAAGATTCTGGATCTCTGTTTATATGCATGTGCACCAGGCACAGCTTTAGTGCAGGTGAGTTTGCAAGCACCTCATGAGGTATGAGGTTTGCTTCTGGTAAGAAAAAGAAAGGTGTCATTTAAAAGCCACATCTCTGTCTGTGGGCAAATGGGGAAAACAAAGGTTAGAAAGTGATAACCTGTGGTAGTTTTAGGCTATGGCTTTAAAATTTTTCACAGATCTTGAGCAGAAAGTAGTAAAAATGTAAATAAATCACTATTGGGTGTAAAAAGGAAAATAATGGTTATTCTAAACAATCCTATTGGAAGGCTATCTCCCATAAGATTTGGTTCCCAAAACAATCTTTCTCTCTCTTCTTGCTTTTTCACTCTGGGAGATACTAACTGGCTTTAGTGACCTTGGCTGCATTGTTGTGACTGGTATTAACTTCTCTGCTTCTGTCTCTTGTCCCCTGTGTACAGGGGGGTAGGGGAGGAGGCAGGGAAGAGAGAAGCTGTTTCAGCTCCTCTGGTCTTTGGCCAGGGGGGTTCTTGTGCTGTTTGTTAATTGTAAATACCTGTAAATATTGTATATTTGTACACATTCCTTGCATTCCATTGGAGACTGTAGTTTTGCCTGTAAATACAGCTTACATTTGCTTCCAGCTGAGCTGCTCTGGCAAAGTTAATGTTGGGGGGGAATTTTCAACCCACCACATTGAAGAAAGAGTATCCAGCAATGGAAGAGAGACCCCAGGGCAAACACCCCGTGGTTGGGAGCACTGGTGGACATGCCAAGTACTTCTATAATTGTGTAGCTAAATCCACAGGCCAGGGACGCTCACATAAGAGGGGTGGCAGGTCTGGAGGGCATCATGAGGGCATAAGGAAGGGCATGCTTCAGCCCACGTGTTGACAGTGTGCTTGCTCTGTCCTTATCACCCCCCAGCGCCTCGTGTCCATGAACATGCCCCTGAACAGCGACGGGACTGTTATGTTCAATGCCACGCTCTTCGCATTGGTCAGAACAGCACTGAGGATCAAGACAGAGGGTAAGAAGCTTATTGACTACTACAAGGGGTACAAAAGCAGCTGGGGGGTGTTCACACCAGAGTGTGTTGAGCTGGAAAAGCCATAAGGACATCTTGTGCAAAATGATCCCAGTTACTTACATGCAGCATACGGTACATAAAGCAATGATCTTCGAGGGAGAGAACAGTGATCTTCCACTCCTAAGGGAAGCAAAAGAGATTGGACTTGAGGGTCTCATCTCACTGAAACTCCTCCTGTGCCTCCATTAGCATGAATTAACATTGCATTGTAGTGAGAGAGGTGTTGTAGGCCTTAGGACGGATGAGAAGTGAACAGACTGCTGACCAAGAGGTATAAGCTGTGGAAAGCAGACAAGATCCTGGGCTCAGATGGTCACCTCTCTCTCCTGCTGTAATGAAAGATCATTGCCCTGAGTCAAAACCTGGTTTCATATATTGATGAGATGCTCTAAAAGAGCACACATTGACAGCTAAACACTTCTGCCTGGGGGTGTTCAGCCTGGAGAAGAGAAGGCTCCAGGCAGACCTAGTAGTAGCCTTCCAATGCCTGAAGAGGGCTACAAGAAGGATGGACAGAGACTGCTTGCAAAGGCCTGCAGTGACAGGGCAAGGGACAATGGCTTCAAACTAGAGCAGAGCAGATTTAGATTGGATGTTAGGAACAAGTTCTGCACCATGAGGGTGGTGGAACAATGGAACAGGTTGCCCAGGAAAGTGGTTGAGGCCCCATCCCTGGAGATAGTGAAGATGAGGCTGGACAGGGCTCTGGGCAACCTGATCTAGTTGAGGATGTCCCTGTTGAGTGCAGAAGGGTTTGGACTGAATGAGCTTTGGAGGTCCCTTCCAACCCAGACCATCCTGTGATTCTATGATTCTATGATTTTGGCCACAGGAACCCAGAGACCTGCTTATGGTTTACTGTGCTAGGATTATACTGACAGCTGGGCCAAAAAAAAATGGTAAAAGTTTTTAAAATAACGTTAAGGCCTTGAATGTTGTGCCAAACAGACCATCCTGAGAAAAAAAAAAAAAACAACTGCTGTAGGACATCTTTGTGTCTTATGAAACAGAGACCTAAACCCAACTGTTTTCTTTGCCAGAGACTCTTGGATTAATTGCCAGTGAACTCCTGGTAAACCACCTAAAACCTCAGAATGATTTCTTGCAAGTGGTTAGGGCAGGAGTTTGAAATTAGACCTCCTCAGTTAGATTTCTGCCTTTGATGTTGTCCACCTGTTTCATCCTCAGCAAGTTACTTAGTGTCCCCTTCTTCACTGCATCCTGTTGAGACAGCTGCTGCTATGCAGAGCCCTGTGCAGCACACTGAGGAGCCTTGGCTTTGTTAAACCTCAGGCAACTGACCTGGGCCCATCAATCCAGCCAGATTTCTTTCCAAGAGGCTTCTTACCCTCAAGCAGATCAACACTCCCACCCAGTTTGGTGTCATCTGCAAATACTAAGGGTGCACTTGATCCCCTCAGCCAGATCACTGACAAAGATATGAAAGAGAACTGGCCCCAGCACTGACCCCTGGGGACACCACTAGTGCCCAGCCACCAACTGGATTTAGTGCCATTCACCACCACTCTTTGAGCCTGGACATCCAGACAGTTTTTAACTCAGGGAAGCATCCACCCAGCCAAGCCATGTGCAGAGAGTTTCTCCAGGAGGTGCTGTGGGAGGCAGTGTCAAAGGCTTTACAGAAGAACACCATCCACAGCCTTGCCCTAATCCACTAAAGGAGTTACCTTGTGTTGAAGGAGATCAGGTTCACCAGGCAGGACCTGCCCCTCATGAGCCCATGTTGACTGGGCCTGATTGCCTGCTTGCCCTGCACATGCTGCATCATGGCACTCAGCATGATCTGCTCCAGCACCTTCCCTGGCACCGAGCTCAAACTGACAGCTCTGCAGTTCTGGGTCCTCCTTCTGGCCCATCTTGTAGATGGGTGTCACATTTGCTAATCTCCATTCAGATGGGATCTCTCCACTTAGCAGGATGCTGATAAATGATGGAGGGTGGCTTGGTGAGCACTTCTGCCTCAGTACCCTCAGGTGTAACCCATCTCACCCCATAGACTTGTGTAGGGCTGGGAGGCAGGGACTGCAACAGGTAACTCTTGGGAAGTGCTGCAAGCAGGCTCAGATCTTCAGATTCCTAGATGCATCTTTACCACCAATTATTCATGTTCCCCAAGCTGCAGTTTTTCATTAACTGCCCTCTGTTCTCATTGTATTCAACCTTCACTGGATCTCAGCTCAAATTTGTAGCTTTAGATGCAATTGTTGCTTTTCAGGACAAACTAGCAGCATGGATCTGTTTTTTCTGGCTGTTGCAGACTTTCAGTAACAGTCACTTTCACACCCTGTGATGACTATGCAGATTTTTAGGATGAAGACCTCTTGCTGTGAGAGGCCTTTTAGCAGTGGTCAGAGCATCTCTTCACCCACAACTTTCCACTACTGAAAAAGCACTGATATTTTTCCTCCCAAGGTTGGCCTGCCAGACATGAAATTGCTCCTCTGCAGGGTCTGCTTAATTCCTGTCTCTGACTATTTTCACCCTGCAGGTAACCTGGAGCAAGCCAACGAAGAGCTCAGAGCAATAATCAAGAAGATTTGGAAGCGTACCAGTATGAAGCTGCTGGACCAGGTGGTGCCCCCTGCAGGTGGTGAGTGCAGGATCTTATCTCTGCAACTCTCTTTTTCTCCACCTGCCATATCGTACTGCACCTTCATGATCATCAGGTGGAACATGGGGTACAAGTTTTCTTCTGTATTTCATCAGACTGACATCTGTCTCTGCCTGTACTAGCACCAATACCATGTCCATACTGCTGAGAAATCAGGAAAGGAAGGAAAGGTGCATAAACAGGAGCCAGAAAACTTTATTCCTGGTTTTTTATCCCTGTTTGATCATAAGCATTTGCTCCCCTGGACATTACTTGGTGTCTGCTGGGGGTAAAGGAAGCAAGCAGAGCTAAGTAGCTCCAGGAAGGATGATGTGGACTTTCTCTAACTATGTACAAGACATGGCCTAACACACAAGTTAAGGGTGCAGTAACCATCTTGTAACTTCTTCATATTTAGCAGAACTACCTTTACTGTGGCATAGAACTCCTTTTTTACTCAAATAATGACCTTCTGCTATGATACCTGTCAAGGACTCATGTGCCTGGGGACATTCCTCAGCCAGTCTGAACTGGTGTGATGGATTGCTGTGGGTTTCTATGCAGCGTCCCTGGCAGACTGTAATTACCAGGATTCTGGGCAACTCCTTTGCTAGGCTTCTTGGGACCCCAAGGTGTATGGGCATCCAGTGTGACTTTCACTGATCTTCCAGGTGGCTCCAGGGGCTGTAGCACAAAACAGCACTTGACAGTGAGTGAACAGTTGCAGCCAGATCCTGAACCCTGCTCAGCCTGCTTTGAAGTCCTTAACTTATAAGACCATGTCCTATAAAATTCCCATTGGGTTTGGAGAAGGGAAGAGAGTTACCTGGGTTAAAACTTAGAGCCCATTTTGGCCAACTGTCAGTTTGCAGTGAGTGAGGATACAGTGCTGGCTGCATGTCTGGGGAGAGGTAATCATTTTGGTGTGCTCACACCCATGTTAGGCACAACCAGACAGAATTTCAATGCAGGTCTGGTATGGATAGTCAGGCAGATGCTGTTGGTGAGCCCAGCCTCTGAGACTGTATAACCCCAATATGGAACAGGCACCTTTGACCCAGACTGGGTCTATAGCAAGAGCCAACACGGTAAACCAGTACCAGAGACTGCAAAGGTTAGAGCCATTTCAGCATAAACAACTTACACCCAGAGGTGCAGAGCTATAGGAGGTGCAGACCCTCCCACCAGAACCTCACTCACCAGAGCCAGTCTATCCAAATGCCACCTGCACCTCTCCTCCTGACTGCTTACAGCAAGCTCTGGCTGTGGAGCAATCCCCTCCTGCAGCCCCGCACCCTGGTGCCGGGGGCAGCACAGCCCTACCGCGGTGCCTGGGGCTTCTGCTGCAAGCTGTGAGGCTCACAGAAGCAAATGCTCTGCTTAAATCAGCAGCTCAGGTGCTGATTTGATTTCTTTCTTTCTTTGTAACACCCCTTTGCAGACGATGAGGTGACGGTGGGGAAGTTCTACGCCACCTTCCTGATCCAGGAGTATTTCCGGAAGTTCAAGAAACGTAAAGAGCAGGGCCTGGTGGGCAAACCCTCCCAGCGCAACGCCCTCTCCCTACAGGTGACAAATGGGCACAGGGGCCACAGGGGTGCTACACTAGAAGCATCTGACCTCACTTCCCTCTCAGCCATTCTGGGACCCCTTGAATTGCCACATCACTCCTTTTGGATAAGCCACATCCCTTAGCTCTGGAGGTGGAAGGCACAAGTGAGGTATATCCCCAGTTCATCAGTCTGCTGGTAACACTGGAGGTTTGGGTTCCTTTTAGTGAACTGGTATAGAATAGAATCATACAATCAACAAGGTTGGAAAAGACCTCAGAGATCATCAAGTCCAACCTATCACCCAGCACCTCATGACTAACTAAACCATGGCTTCAAGTGCCACATCCAATCCTTTTTTGAACTCCACCACCTCCCTGGGCAGCACATCCCAATGGCAAATCTCTCTTTCTGTGAAGAACTTTCTCCTCACCTCCAGCCTAAACTTCCCCTGGCACAGCTTGAGACTGTGTCCTCTTGTTCTGGTGCTGGTTGCTTGGGAGAAGAGACCAACCCTCACCTGGCTACAATCTCCTTTCAGGCAGTTGTAGACAGCAATAAGGTCTCCCCGAGCCTCCTCTTCTCCAGGCTAAACACTCCCAGCTCCCTCAGCCTCTCCTTATAGGGCTGTTCTCCAGACCTCTCCCCAGCGTCGTTGCCCTTCTCTGGACATGTTCAACTATCTCAATGTCCTTCTTAAAATGAGGAGCCCAGAACTGGACTTAGTACTTGAGGTGTGGCCTAACCAAAGCTGAGTACAGGGGCAGAATGACTTCCCTGCTCCTGCTGGTGTGTCGGTGTGAGCTGAAATTCCCCCCCCCCCCACCGACAATAACCAGGCTAGCCCAGTCTGGAAGCAAATGAAGGTTGTATTTACAAGCAGAGAAATGCAATGAATATGTACAAATATGCAAAATTCACGACATTTACAATATATATATATATAATCAACAGAAAAAGCACAACCGATCTCCCTTTTCTTCCCCCCAAGTGGACCCTCCCAAAGGGGCCTCCCTCTCCCAGAAGCTTCCCCCCCAGACCCCCCTGGACAGAGAAGCAGAGTTAGTTAAGCAGAAAGTTGTTAACTTAGCTGCCAAGGTCAGTACGTGTTATCTTCAGCCAGAAGAGAAGAAGAAACAGCAGCCAGACAGCCCAGCAACTGCCCCCACTGCCGAACGCAGAATGTGCAGAGTGCCTACTTTGTTTTGGGTAATAGTTCTTAAACATTTCTATCTATCCAATGGAAGTGTTTAGAACAATCAGTATTTTGCTTTCTTACACCCAATAGTGACTTATTTATACTCTTTCACTTTCTCTGTTCTGAACTTTGCAAGGAAAAATTAAAAAGACAGTTTCAAACCACCACAGTCCACCCCTTCTAAACAATTCCATTGGCTGCTACTATCATTTATCTAATCTAAAATAATATCTACAACAATAGGTGAATAAAGACCATAGTCCATTCCGGCTATCTCAGATGTAGATGATTCAAAAGAATCAAATCACAGGAAAAAACAGCAAACAGCTTGTTTCCTCACAGATGGAGCGAAGAAAGGAACAGGGACTCTCAGGTGACTCAGGGCTCTCAGGGTTCGTGCACCGTAGATCTCATGGACTCTCCTCTTGGGTGCGATGCTGTATCTGCGCAACACTCTGAATTTAACCTCTCTCAGCCAAAGTTAGATTTCTTTGTGGAATACACTGAATTTCACCATTTTCTTGCATCACCCAATAGGTGTGACCAGGACCTTCAGCAGAAACCACCCCTCGGACAGGTTTGGCCTCTCCTGAAGGAGAAAATACCCAAACAGTTTTGCCTAACAGATTCTTTTCTCTGATAACAGGAACTCTATCACCTTCCTCCTTTCGTAACAAATCTGATTGGACAGGTCCAGCTCGATTCACTGAACCTCTACTATTCACTAACCAGGTTGCTTGTGCTAAATGTTTCTCCCAGTTTTTCAAAGATCCACCCTCCATGGCTTTGAGAGTGGTTTTCAGCAAACCATTGTAGCGTTCGATCTTCCCTGCAGCTGGTGCATAGTAGGGAATGTGGAATATCCACTCGATGCCGTGCTCTTTGGCCCAGTTTTTCACAAGGTTGTTCTTGAAATGAGTTCCGTTGTCTGACTCAATCCTCTCTGGAGATCCATGTCTCCACAGGATTTGTCTTTCCAAACCAAGAATGGTGTTACGTGCAGTTGCATGAGGAACTGGATAAGTTTCCAACCATCCAGTGCTTGCCTCTACCATAGTCAGCACATACTGCTTACCAGATGGAGAACGAGGTAGAGTGATGCAGTCAATCTGCCAGGCTTCACCATACTTGTACTTGGACCATCGGTCACCGTACCACAAGGGCTTGATCCGCTTTGCCTGCTTAATAGCAGCACAAATGACACAGTCATGGATGACTTGTGTGATAGCATCCATGGAAATGTCAATGGATCTGTCATGAGCCCATCGGTAGGTTGCATCTCTGCCTTGATGTCCTGACGAGTCATGGGCCCACTGAGCTAAGAACAGCTCACCTCGGTGTTTCCAGTCAAGATCAGGATCAGGATCAGAGTTTGTGTCCACTTGGGAAACTCTTGCAGCTAGATCTGCCTGATGGTTGTGTTGTTGTTCTTCAGTAGCTTTGCTCTTAGGAATGTGAGCATCGATGTGTCTCACTTTCACTGGGATTCTCTCAATGCGAGCAGCAATGTCTTGCCACAGATCTGCAGCCCAGATTGGCTTTCCTTTCCTCTGCCAGCCATTCTTCTTCCAGTCTTTCAGCCAACCCCACAAGGCATTGGCTACCATCCACGAGTCGGTGTAGAGATAAAGCTTTGGTCATCTCTCACGTTCAGCTACATTAAGAGCTAGCTGGACAGCTTTTACCTCTGCAAATTGACTGGATTCTCTTCCTCCATCTCTCGCTTCTGCAACTCTGCGCGTTGGACTCCACACTGCAGACCTCCACCTTCGCTTGTTTCCAACCAGACGACAGGAACCGTCTGTGAACAAAGCATATCTCTTTTCATCATCAGACAGATCACTGTAAGGAGGAGCTTCCTCTGCACGAGTTACTCTCTCCTCTGGAGGTTTTGCACAGCTTGTGCCTTCTGGCCAGTTTGTGATCACCTCCACCAAACCAGGCCTTTCGAGATTTCCCATTCGAGCTCTCTGTGTTATCAGAGCCATCCACTTAGACCAGGTAGCATCTGTTGCATGATGTGGTGAAGAACCTTTGCCTTTGAACATCCAATTCAGAACTGGCAATCTAGGAGCTAGAAGAAGTTGTGACTCAGTTCCAATCACTTCAGAAGCAGCTTTCATTCCTTCATAAGCAGCTAAAATCTCTTTCTCTGTTGGAGTGTAGTTTGCTTCTGAGCCTCTGTAGCCACAACCCCAGAAACCAAGAGGACGTCCTCGTGTCTCACCTGGAGCTCTTTGCCATAAGCACCAGGTTGGGCCACTGTCACACTCTATGTTACACACTCTTTCCTTCCACACATTGGAAGGGCTTCTTGGCCACCTGAACACACTGCTGGCTCATGTTCAGCCGGCTGTCAACCAGTACCCCAGGTCCCTTTCTGCCTGAATGGTATGAAATGGTATATCCCCAGTTCATCAATCTGATGGTGACATTGGAGGTTTGGGTTCCTTTTAGTGAACTGGTATGAACTGGTATATCCCCAGTTCATCAATCTGCTGGAAACGTTAGAGATTTGGGTTCTTTTCAGTGTCCAGGCACTGTTCAGTCTTGAGAAGAGAAGACTGAGAGGGGATCTGATCAATGTCTATCAATAGCTGATGGGTGGGTGTCAAGTGGAGGGGGCCAGGCTCTTTTGGGTGGTGCACAGTAATAAGAAAAGGACCAATGGATAGAAACTTGAACAGAGAAGGTTTCACCTCAACATGAGGAGAAAGTTCTTTACAGTGAGGGTGACAGAGCCCTGTAACAGGCTGCTCAGGGCAGTTGTGGAGTCTCCTCCTCTGAAGACTTTCCAACCCCACCTGGATACACTCCTGTGCAGAGTACCCTGGGTGATCCTGCTTTGGCAGGGGGGTTGGACTGGATGATCTCTGGAGGTCCCTTCCAACCTCTAATGTTCTGTGATTCTGTGGTATATCCCCAGTTCGTCAGTCTGCTGGCAATATTGGAGGTTTGGGTTCCTTTCAGAGAACTGGTATGAAGTGTGCAGCAGACATTTGCTTATTACCACATTCATTCAAGCCTGTCCTGAGAGAAGTCACTATAAGAGGGTCAGAGTGAGCATGTTGCCAGAAAGCAAAATGAGTTAAAAAGCCACCCAACAGATGGGGCACCAGGTTCTAAGACCTGGGATTTTTTCAGCATTGTGCTGCATGCTCACTGGGGAGGCTACCAGGCTGTAGGGAAGATTGAGAAAGACCCATTGACTGTACAGGCAGCACCATTTATGTCCCTCAAGCATATAGTAAGGAAAAAAGATGACTCTGCCCAGTTCCAACAATCTAAACAATGCTGTGATGCAGGCACAGATACAGACTGAGATCTTGGCATAGATACAGGCTGAGGTCTCAGCACACCCACATCTTATCTCCCTGATGGACTCCCTGGAATAGATTCCAGTCGGTGACAGGTTTGAGGATTGTCCAGGTCCAGATGCCAGAGGTTTAGCTATTAAATCAATATTTAAGCTGCTGATTAAAAAGAGAGTTTTAGAGGCACCAAATGCATGATTCAGCTGGAACTGTGGCTGCTCTAGTGCTTCTGGTTGTGGATCTGAGAATCAGAGAATCAGTCAGGGTTGGAAGAGACCACAAGGATCACCTCGTTCCAACCCCCCTGCCATGGGCAGGGACACCTCACACTACATCAGGCTGACCAGAGCCTCATCCAGCCTGGCCTTAAACACCTCCAGGGATGGGGCCTCAACCACCTCCCTGGGCAACCCATTCCAGGCTCTCACCACCCTCATGGGGAAGAACTTCTTCCTTACATCCAGTCTGAATCTCACCACTTTCAGCTATGTTCCATTCCCCCCAGTCCTGTCACTACCTTATAGCCTAAAAAGTCCCTCCCCAGCTTTCTTGGAGCCCCCTTCAGATACTGGAAGGCCACAAGAAGGTCATCTCAGAGCCTTCTCTTCTCCAGACTGAACAGCTCCAACTCTTTCAGTCTCTCCTCATAGCAGAGCAGCTCCAGCCCTCTGCTCGTCCTGGTGGGCCTTCTCTGGACACCTTCCAGCATGTCCATAGCCCTCTTGTAACAGAGGCTACAGAACTGGACACAGTGCTCCAGGTGGGGTCTCACCAGAGCAGAGCAGAGGGGGAGAATCACCTCCCTTGCCCTGCTGGCCACACTTCTCTTGATGCAGCCCAGGCTCTGGCTGGCTTTCTGGGCTGCAAGTGCACACTGACAGCTCCTGTTGAGCTTCTCATCCATCAGCACCCCCAAAGGTGGAAGCACATAGATTTGCTTAGTCAAGCCTGTGAATTTATCTCTATGTCCTGCTGTTAGGAAGCCAAGGGGCTAGCAACAAACATTCCTGGGTCAGATTTCTAAGAGTTCCTCCCTCTGTAAGCTGGAGATGAATGAAGTGAGTTTATTGGTGTTTGTCTGGGGGCTGGGGCTGCTGCAGTAAGTGGAAGGGCTTTGCAGTGCTGAGGAAGGAAGGAGTGGCATCGCTTTTACTTCTCCTGTACCCAGTCGGAGATATGAAGCTCTATAGTTTGCTGTTTTGCAGGCTGGTTTGCGCACCCTCCACGACATCGGCCCAGAGATCCGCAGAGCCATCTCTGGAGACCTGACTGCTGAGGAGGAGCTGGATAAGGCCATGAAAGAAGCTGTTTCTGCTGCCTCTGAGGATGATATCTTCCGGGTAAGTGCTGAGCAAGCTTACAAGCTGAGGCTGGCCCAGCAGCTGAGCTCAGAGTGCTGCTTTCTCTTTTCCACGCTCTGCACTTCAGCTGGGCCCTCCTTCCAGTTTGCTAGGTGTCATGGTGTGGTGGGGTGAAATTAACCCTCCCCCCGCAAAGTAAGATTGCCAGACCAGCTCAGTTGGAAAGCAAATGAAGCTCTATTTACATAGAGTTTCATACATACATACATACACTACAATCTAGAAATATGGAATGCAATGAATATGCAATATGCAATCTTTATATGTATTTACAATTTATAAACAACACAAAAACGCCCCTGGACAAAACCAGGGGGTACTAACAGCTTCCCCCTCTCTGCTCCCTTCCATCCTGTACAAGGTAAAAGAGAGAGAGAAAAGCATGGAGTATCTTGTTAGTACTTAGCCACAACAAGAATGCAGCCAAGGTCAGCAACAGCCAAGCAAAAGCCACCAGCTGGTATCTGCTAGAGCAAAGAAGCCAAAAAGAGCAGGAGTTAGTTTATACAACTAACTCTATGTCAGATGTCAGACCACTGAGGTTATTTAGACCTTATCATTATTTCCCCTTTTACATCCAGTGGTGATTTATTTACATTCTGCCACTTTTCTACTCAATCTGTGGAAAATTTCCCTAAGCATCAGCCTAAACCTGCCACACTGCAAGAGAGCATCTGTGCTAATGACAGATCTCCAGTGCTGAATCACTCACAGCTCTCTTTGTGGTATCAAAGGCACATCCCAAGACCCAGAAGGACAGGCAGCAGTAAGAGTGCAAGTGAAAATACTTCTTGAGATGTTCTTTGGTCTAAGCAGTGCACCAAAGTTTTCCCAGGCATCAGCCTAAAACTGCCACACATGGTTTGAGGCAGGTGCCTTAAAAAAAAAAAAAAAACAACAAACAAACAAACTAGAGTTGAATCCTCCAGGAAGACCAGAGAGGTCCAGGGCATGGACCAGAAAGGTGTAACTTTATTATTCAGTCCCATAATCCTGCTACCTCTAGAAATTTGGCTGCAAAGTTATTGTCTCTCTCTCTTTCTTCCCTTTCTCCTGCCTGGACACAGTGAGCTTCCCTTATCTGGTGGGGGGGGAAGGATGGTTCTAGCTTTATCTGCAGCCTTCAAGGCCTGCCTAATTTTTGCTGTGCAATATTGGTGTCCCTGGCTCTGTCCTTAGTCTCAGGGACTCAGTGGGAGCAGTTTCAGGTCTGGCCAGCCTGAAGCCAGCCTAGCAATGTCAGGGGAAGAAAGTGCCCTGGGGCATACTTTAAACCCCAGGTGGGGAGAAAACAGACACTGTGATTTGTGGTTTGGTCTAGTTGAGGGAAGGCTTTTGGGGCTTTTCATGTATTCTGCATATGTATTAGGTGTTAAGGATTCCTGTGTTCTGTATTTTCCTGTATATTTTTGAATACAGTTTCTGTATTTCTCTCTAATTGAATGAGAGCCTCTTTATTTTACTTTCTTAGGGAGTAAAATCATTTCTGCCTGCTATTTAAACCCAGACAGTAGGCAATGTCTATCAATAGCTGAGGGGTGGGTGTCAAATGTGAGGGGGCCAGGCTCTTTTCAGTGGTGCACAGCAGTAAGACAAGGACCAATGGATACAAACTGGAACAGAGAAAGTTTCAGCTCAACATGAGGAGAAACTTCTTTACAGTGAGGGTGACAGAGCCCTGGAGCAGGCTGCCCAAAGACATTGTGGAGTCTCCCTCTCTGGAGACTTTCCAAAGCCACCTGGATGCATTCCTGTGCAGACTGCCCTGGGTGATCCTGCTTTTGGCAGGGGAGTTGGACTTGATCTTTGGAGGTCCCTTCCTACCTATAACATTCTGTGATTCTGTGACCCTACTAGAAAAGAGTGGTGGACTCAGGATGCCAAGACCTGAGAACTTTACACAGTTTTTATCCCCTTTTCTTCTCAGCAGAAGTTTGCCTTAGGAAACCTAGTGCTGGGTGCTGCACTTCGGCCACAACAACCCATGCAGAGCTACAGGCTGGGGTCAGAGTGGCTGGAGAGCAGCCAGGTGGAAAGGGACCTGGGGGTACTGGTTGACAGGCGCCTGAACATGAGCCAGCAGTGTGCCCAGGTGGCCAAGAGAGCCAATGGCATCCTGGCCTGCATCAGGAATAGTGTGGCCAGCAGGAGCAGGGAGGTCATTGTACCCCTGTACACAGCACTGGTTAGGCCACACCTTGAGTTCTGTGTCCAGTTCTGGGCCCCTCAGTTTAGGAAAGATGTTGAATTGCTGGAGCATGTCCAGAGAAAGGCAACGAGGCTGGGGAGAGGCCTTGAGCACAAGCCCTATGAGGAGAGGCTGAGGGAGCTGGGGGTGTTTAGCCTGGAGAAGAGAAGGCTCAGGGGAGACCTCATTGCTGTCTACAACTACCTGAAGGGAGGTTGTAGCCAGGTGGGGGTTGGTCTCTTCTCCCAGGCAACCAGCACCAGAACAAGAGGACACAGTCTCAAGCTGCGCCAGGGGAGGTTTAGGCTGGAGGTGAGGAGAAAGTTCTTCACAGAGAGAGTGGTTGGCCATTGGAATGTGCTGCCCAGGGAGGTGGTGGAGTCACCATCCCTGGAGGTGTTCAAGAGGGGATTGGACGTGGCACTTGGTGCCATGGTTTAGATAGGCATGAGGTGTAGGGTGACAGGTTGGACTCGATGATCCTTGAGGTCTCTTCCAACCTTCTTGATTCTTCTTGATTCTTCTTCTTCTTCTTCTTGAAAATCAGAATGAGAATGGCCAAAGGGTCTGCAGAACACATGAGTTCAGCCACCTTGCATCTTATGCAGAGCAACAGCCAGACACACTTCAGAGCTTTGTTCACTCCTTTGTTCAGTGGAATAAGTAGGATCCTTACAAAAAGTATACAAGAACCCAATAGAGCTCCTATGGAAGGAGGATATTTTCTGAGCAATTTACCTAAATCTTCTCTTTCTTAATTCATTCCTGGTTTGTTTGGGTTGTTTTTTTTTTTTTTTTTTTTTGTAATTGTCTCCTCTGGTAATGTTTCCTGTCCTTTGGCATTTTCCTCTTTTCCTTACAGAAATCTGCTGTCAGTCCCTTTCAGCACTCATCATCTAAACAGTACATAACTGGCTCATTAAACCTTTCTTCATTTGTTCCTCCAGGCAATTAATATTTTCTGGTGCTCTTTTCAAATTCCCCTTCATGATTAAATATTACTTTGCAGCTGCAATGTAAAAACCAGAGAGCAGTTGCCTGGTTCTTGCATGCTACCCAGGCACTCCCCTGCACTGGTAGGAGGTGTAGAGACACCTTGGCCTCACCTGTGCACTTGGCCAGTCTCTGAAATGTCTTAGGAAGCTAAAGTTTTGACAGCCTGCATGCACCTGGTCCCTGACAGAGAAGGCCCTGCACCATGCTCTGAAAGAGAGAGCCGCAGTGCCATCATGCACGCTTTGGTTCACGTTTTCTTTCCTCAGGCTAAGCAGAAAACAGCAGGGCCCTTGCAAATCTCCTCACTCACAAAGGGAAAAATCCTTCCTGTTTCTGTGACAGAGAGCTGGAGGCTTGTTTGGCAACCACGTCAGCTACTACCAAAGTGACGGCAGGAGCGCCTTCCCCCAGACCTTCACCACGCAGCGACCTTTGCACATCAACAAGTCCGGCAACAACCAGGGGGACACCGAGTCTCCGTCTCACGAGAAGCTGGTGGACTCCACCTTCACCCCCAGCAGCTACTCCTCTTCAGGCTCCAATGC
Organism: Indicator indicator; assembly: GCF_027791375.1. Classification (NCBI taxonomy): domain Eukaryota; kingdom Metazoa; phylum Chordata; class Aves; order Piciformes; family Indicatoridae; genus Indicator; species Indicator indicator. Next base: position 26,423,105 of record NC_072023.1, read on the forward strand.
CAACATCAACAATGCCAACAACACCGCCCTGTGCCGCTTCCCCAGCCCGCCCAGCTACCCCAGCACTGTCAGCACAGTGGAAGGCCATGGTGCTCCCTTGTCACCCACCATACGTGTGCAGGAGGCTCCTTGGAAACTGCCTTCTAAAAGGTAAGCTTCACAGCAAAGCAGGAGTCAGGGACCAGGGACAGGAACATGCATGCAAACACCAAAGCACTGCTGCCCAGCTGGAGTCACCCACCAGGCACTGCTCAACTTGCAGCCTGGATTGAGCCTTCTGGTTCTGCACTTGTGCCACATCACAGCAGATGTGCATCAATTGACCACTGCAAAGCAGCAGCACTCTTACTGACCACCAGACTTGATATCTTTGAGCTGTATCATGAAGAATCCTTTGTAAGAACCAAAAGGAGCCTTATTTATCCCTCTTTCACCATGGGGAGGTGTTTTATCAGCTGGTAGCTGAAAGAGACTGCAATTAATCTCTTAGGTGCCCAGTGGGAGCTTTGGGGAAGTTAGTGGTTATTGCATTCAGCAGTTCACATCCCTACAAAGGTCACCAAGGCATCCTGGGAGGAGGGGGGCAGGGTTTTCAGAAATGCAATCATGTGCAAAGCAAAGAAAATCCCCCTTCTCTGGACAGCTTTCAGGCTGTCTACACACAGATGACTAATCCAAAAGGCCAAGTGCTGGGTCCTGCACTGAGGCCACAACAGCCCCATGCAGCATTGCAAGCTTGAAGAGCTGTGTGGTGGAAAAGGATCTGGGGGGACTGATCGACAGGAGGATGAGTCTGAGCCAACAGTGTGCCCAGGTGGCCAAGAGAAACAGTGAATAGAAACAGTGTGGCCAGCAGGAGCAGGGTGCTGGTTGTCCCTCTGCACTCGGTGAGGCTGTACCTCCTGTGCTGTGCTCGCTTGGGCACTGCAGCATAGGAAGGACATCCAGGGGCTGGAGTCGGGGCAGAGAAGGGCAGTGAGCTGGTGAGGGGCTGGAGAACAAGGCATTAGAGGAGAGGCTGAAGGAGCTGGGGCTGGTTAGTCTACAAAACAGGAGGCTGAGAGGAGACCTCATTGCTCTCTACAGCTACCAGAAAGGAAGGTGTAGAGAGGTAGGCACTGGGCTCTTCTCACAAGTAACTTATGATGGAATGAGAGGGAATGGCCTCAGGCGGTGCCAGGGGAGGGTTAGGCTGGGCATTAGGGAAAAATTTATCACATAAAGGGTTGTGAGGCACTGGAGCTGCTGTCCAGGGAGGTGGTGGAGTTGCCATCCATTGATGTGTTTAAAAGCCATCTAGATCTGTTGCTTGGGGACATGGTGCAGTGACAGGCTTGGTGGAGTGGGTGAACTGGCTGGGCTGGATGATCTCAGAGGGCTTTTCCAGCCTGGATGATTCTGTGAATATGATTTTTATCAAAGGAGGATTTTTTTAAACACTTCCAGTGTCAGCAAGAAGGAGCTGGAATTACTTTTTGCAGTGTGAAAAGTGGAGAACTACTGCCCCAGGACAGAGAGAGGAAACTCAGCAGGTGCAGAATTGCCCAAGTAGAGCCCAGTGCTTTTTTCTATTTCATGCCTTCCTGAGGGAAGCCACAGGAGTTGCACAACATCTGTTAGCATCTGGCCACCCCCTTGCTGACCTGTGCTGGTGTGACACTGCTAACTTGGTGTTCTTTTCTCTCCTTGCTTCCTTGGGCACCTGCCTTGAATCAGGACGCATTACTACGACATGCTGGGACGGTAGGTGTGCTCCCTCGGGCTCTAAGTGCTCTCTGGGTGTGAGACCCATTGCTTGTCCCTTTGAAAGGCCAAATCTCCATTAAGTCTGAGTATCAGCTCATCTCTTTGGTGTCAGTAGGGCTGAAAAAGAGGTAACAATCACCACCACATCTCAAGAAAGTGCTCCCAGCTCAGGGTCTTTCTGCCCACAGGCAGGTAGTGACCCATGGACTGTTTCTGGCTGGTTTCTACATGTCGGGGTTTGTAGAGTTTCTAGCTGGGCTCACACATCTAGGCACTCTGATCACAGCTCAGTGAAGTAACCCCTGGCACGTTCAAACCCAAATTCTGTATGTTTTTAGCTAAACACAGACTGTAGAAGAGGGGGAGCTGCCACATACTGATTTTCTGCCTTCTGTACCTTAGCAGTTTGCCTCTCATCTCAGGAAGGAATGAGGGGATTAGAACCTCAGCATGCTACAAGGGAAGGTCACTCCAGTACTGCCCCACAGGCTGTTTTATCCAATGCAGATGCACATTTCTCCCAAGGCTTTTTGCTTGAACCAAATGATAAAATAACATTTCTTTTCCTGCCCTTAAATGATGAGAACACCCTGCCACACTACTGTCTTCTGCAAATGCTAGTACCAGCCTGACATTTGCTCTAATACCCCATGTGGGTGTCTCAAAGATTGGCACTGCCTTCAGATTTTACTTTATTCATCAGGGAACACAAACTCAGAATGAAATGAAATATGAGGACCAAGACATGAAAACAGAGGGACAAAGAGGAGGCAAGAAGGGAAGTAAAGGCTGTCACACTGAAATGTTTGAACAGATCCTACTGAATTCAGCAGAAGCACTTAATGATGAGGGGGAAAAAAATGACCAAAGATGAAAAAGACAGCAAGGAGCAGGAGGCAGAGGGAAGAGATGGTGCAGAGTAAGGGCTTTGGGAGGCAGAGACCATGCAGCACAGAGCAGAGAGGGTTACTGCTAGTGCCTTGGAGGCTTCTCTGAAATTCATAACCAAGGCTTTTGCAGCAGGGGGAAAGCTTTTATTTCCAAGAGCCTATCTCAGCTTTTACTTGGAGCTGAGTGAGGTCTATCTTTGGAAACGTGGTGAGTGTGATGTGCATGTTTATAGAGCACAGGTAGCCACAAACAACAAATGTTTCTAGTAGTGTTCAGCACTGACTTAACAAACTCTTCCCTTGAAAGAGGATACAAAGGTTGGTGCTTTGTGTTTATGAACTCTGTAGCTCTGTTCAGTCACTGATTTTTTTTTCCTGATAGCTCTTCCACATTACAATAAACTGAGACAGATGGAGCCTGTCATTCTTGTCTTTGTAACAGGTTGTCTTTACCATCTCCAGATCTTGACTTGACTTTTTTGCTCATTAGCTCCAGTTCCAGAGACAGCCAGCTGGCAATTGTTTGCCAAGAGGAAGTGTCTCAGGATGAGACTTATGATGAAAATTTGAATGAAGACATTGAGTACTGTAGTGAACCAAGCCTGCTCTCTACCAAAATGTGAGCTTTGCAGCTTTAGTCAAGGTGTTTGGGTGGTTCTTTCATTGAGGGGGAGAGGTGGGAAGAGGTGATTTTATAAAATAAAATATAAAAAATCAAATCAAATCAAATCTATGGGATAAGGCCAGAAGTCAGACAACTCAAATACCAGAGTTGTTTGGGGTTTTTAAATGCAGTCCCGTCCTGAGAAGCAACATGGAAAAGGATATCTTTCACCTAGAATTTTCCTTCTCCTCTGATTGAGACCCCCCTGCACCTGCAGGGAACCCCACACACATTCACTTCTATCACCCAAATCTCCTCTTTAGAGTGTTCCCTGTCTCTTGTTACTGCTTCTGAGCCAATTAAACCTCCAAGCTAGCTTGCTATTGCCTCCCCTTGATGGCATGGTCTTCCTGGCTTCCCTGTTGGGAGAGGGTTTCTTCTGTCCAATGGTAGCTGCTTTTCTAGGATCTGTCTGTTCTCTTTTCCAGGCTTTCATACCAAGATGATGAAAACAGACAACTCACTCCACCAGAGAACAACAAAGGAGAAGACAGCCGGCACTCTCCCAAGAAAGGCTTTCTGTGCTCCTCGGCTCTAGGTAAGCTCCCAGCACCACGTGCAGGCTGTGCTCTTCCCTGCCTCAGCTGAGTTCCCACATCTTGCTGGAGGAATCCCAGCATGTGTGGGCACAGGTGTTGCTGTCTGCTGCATTTAGCTGGGGAGCCCAGGGATCCCACAGCCTGCATGTGAGCTTGATCCCGCACGTGACGCTGCTGGCTCTGTGGCAGTCGGTAGATGACTCCGTGGCTACTCCAGGGGATCTGTTTGATGAAGCTCACTTGTGAATTAAGGGAGTTTATTAGAGCACTGTAGACTCTTCAGTCACTAAGGAGTCACCAAACAGGCCAGCCTGGAGTACATGGTGTTCTCTTCAGTGTGTATCCAACAAGGAGAAAGCTGAGGTTGTCTTTTTTGTGGGCTAGGAGGAAAACAGTGAACTTCAGGCTGAGTTAATGCAATGCAAAGTTGCTTTCTGCTCTGAACATACCTGGAGCTTTTCAAATGCTTGAGCATGCAGGCTACACTCAAGTGAAATTCATGAATCACAAGGTTTTATGAAAGTATCAGAACAAATGTGAAAGCCTGGAAGCAAATAAGCTCTTTTCAGCCTTTTTCCTGGTTACTGGTTTGGAGGGGGAAAAAATGAAATTTGGAGGAGAAGATAGAAAAAACAATCCTGTATATAAAATATATTCTTGCAAAATCAGAATGACAGACTAGGTAGTGTAATGTTTATAGTGAGGCTACTGAGTCTTCACTCAAATCCTTCAGGATGTTAGTCCAGTTGAGTGTTTTTAAAGCCTTTACTTCTATTTCAAAACTGAATATATTAGGCAATGACAGTTCCTCTGTAAGGCTGAATTTGCAGCCAGTCCTTGACACAATGCTTCATTGACTGCATTCTAGGGAATATTTATAGAGTGATGTCAGAGAATCACAGAATCACAGAATGTTAAGGGGTTGGAAGGGACCTTGAAAGCTCATCCAGTCCAACCGCCCTGCCAGACCAGGAGCACCTAGAGCAGGTCACACAGAAACACATCCAGATGGGTTTTGAATATCTCCAGAGAGGGAGACTCCACAGTCCCCCTCAGCAGCCTGTTCCAGGGTTCTGTCACCTTCACAGGGAAAAACTTTTTCCTCCTGTTTCCATGGAACTTCCTATGCCTCAGCTTCCACCATTGCTCCTTGTGCTGGCATTGGGCATCACCCAGCAGAGCCTGGCTCCATCCTCTTGGCACTCACCCTCCACATCTTTATCAACATGAATGAGGTCACCTCTCAGGCTCCTCCTCTCCAAGCTACAGAGCCCTCAGCTCCCTCAGTCTCTCCTCCTAAGGAAGATCATTTTTGTGGCTCTGTGCTGGACTCTTTCGAGCAGTTCCCTGAGGTCCTTCTTGAACTGAGGGGCCCAGAACTGGACACAATATTCCAGGTGTGGTCTTACCAGAGCAGAGTAGAGGGAGAGGAGAACCTCTCTGGACCTACTGAGCACAGCCCTTCTAATCCACCCCAGGATGCCATTGGCCTTCTTGGCCACCAGAGCACAGTGCTGGCTCATGGTCAACCTTCCATCCACTAGGACCCACAGGTCCTTTTCCCCATCATACTAATCATATTAGTTTCTTGCTCTAGAAAGAGAAAATACTTTTTATCTGCATCATACCACTCATTCTCTGGATTATAACATGTTTCCTGCAGCTCCTGAAAGGGCCTTTTCTCAACAAATCACAATTATAGATACTTACCATTTTAGAAATTCTCATTTTCTTTCCTCCTTTAGAAAAATATCAATGGGATCAAGAAGTCCCCAAACTTTTTGTAGTGTGCCACACAGCTCTGTCTTTGCCACTGGCTTAATTTGCAGTTCGTCAGAAGCAAAGGCAGTGCACTTGTTCATAATCATACTCTACAGGACTTGTAAATTCCTGCCTTGGGAGTACCTTCCTCATGTTTACAGAAGGAAAGTTTAATTATATAGCAACTGAACAATGTGATGGTTTCAGTAGTTTTCCCAAAAATCTCTTTATTTCCCCAAGGCAAAACAAAAAATTCTTCCCTTCTTTCCACCTTTTGAAAACATTTCATGTCTGTGTAACTAGCCTTCCACTCACCAGTGGATTCAACCATGATTAATTCACTTCCACTTGACCTTGCTATAGACACAGCCTCATAAACTGTGGTATGTCTGGCAGCTAGGAGGCACAGATCAAATGCAAGCAGGAGGCCAACATCACCTGAGCCACCTGACATCCCCTCCTCCATCTGTGTACAGCCAGGCACAGCTGTGCCAGAGCCTCAGCTGCCATCATCAGTCCGACCCAGGGCTTTACCTGAACCACAACACTTCCACTGCTCAGGAGGGAAATCAGCTACACAATAGCTATTATGGCAGTGCTTTAAAAGAGGGGGAATAAACTGCAGCAGTACAGGTTAGGAGGTGATCTGCTAGAGAGCAGCCCCCCGGAGAAGGACCTGGGAGTGCTGGTGGACAACAAGTTCTGCATGGGACAGCAATGTGCCCTGGTGGCCAAGAATGCCAATGGGATCCTTGGTTGCATTCAGAAGAGTGTGTCCAGCAGATCCAGGGAGGTTCTCCTCCCCCTCTACTCTGCCCTGCTGAGGCCCCACCTGGAATATTGCATCCAGTTCTGGGCTCCCCAGTTCCAGAGGGACAGGGATCTACTCAAAAGAGTCCAAGGGAGGGCTACAAGGGATGCTGAAGGGACTGAAGCACTGCAGGATGAGGAGAGGCTGAGAGCCCTGGGGCTGTTTAGTCTGGAGAGGAGAAGACTGAGAGGGGATCTGATCAATGTCTATCAATAGCTGAGGGCTGGGGATCAAGAGCATGCAGACTACACTCAAGTGAAATTCATGAATCACAAGGTTTTATGAAAGTATCAGAACAAATGTGAGAGCCTTTCCAGCAAATAAGCTCTTTTCAGGGGGGACAGGCTCTGCACAGTTTCACCCTGTGATAGGACAAGGGGCAATGGACGGAAACTACAGCACAGGAGGTTCCACCTCTAGTTCTTCTTTACTGGAAGGGTCCCAGAACACTCGAACAGGCTGCCCAGAGAGGTTGTGGAGTCTTCTTCTCTGGAGCCTTTCCAGCCCTGTATGGATGTGTTCTTGTGTGACCTGTACTGGATTCTCTGGTCCTGCTCTGGCAGAGGGGTTGGACTCGAAGATCTTCAGAGGTCCCTTCCAACCTCTAACATCCTGTGATCCTGTAATCATCATCCAGAATTTTATCTTGCAGCTTGCTTGGAAGTTAGTGCATGATGCTTGACTACCTTTTATAAACAGAAATGCTTTGGAAAGGCAAGGTGCTGAGGAAGAGTGGCCAGAGACTAAAACGTGGGTGTCTGCTATGTCTCCAATGGGACTGCACTACTGCACTAACAGGAATTGAAAACAGGTTGCCTGTGATGTGTCACAAGTGATGGACACAGTTGTGTGTGATTGCTGTTTCAGGTCGAAGAGCATCTTTTCACTTAGAGTGTCTGAAAAGACAGAAACCCCAGGGTGTAGATGTCTCACAGAAGACAGTTCTGCCTTTGCATCTGGTACATCATCAGGTAAGCATTCACAGCCACGCAGTGCCCAGCAGTCAGACTGAGACCCTACACTGCCTCCCCACTGCTGTGTCCCAAATAACTTTTTTCAAACCCCCTTGGCATAGTTTCTCATCCATATCCAAGGTACAATCTCTCCAATGTTTAGAAATGGTCTCTGCCATCATGCTCACTCCTGCTTTCAGGACTTTCATTGTTCCCAGAAGAATGCTATGGGGACATGGCCTTCAGAGTCAGCAGAATTACCATTTCCTGATGTCCATGAAACAGTAAAATATAAAACTATCTAAAACACAAAAATAATAACCCATATTCACAGAATCACAGAATTGTCAGGGTTGGAAGGGACCTCAAGGATCAGCCAGTTCCAACCCCCCTGCCATGGCCAGGGACACCTCACACTACATCAAGTTGCTCACAGCCACATCCAGCCTGGCTGCAAAAACCTCCAGGGATGAGGCTTCCACTACCTCCCTGGACAACCTGTTCCAGTGTCTCACCACCCTCATGGGGAACAACTTCTTCCTAACATCCAATCTAAAACTACCCACTTCTAGTTTTGCTCCATTCCCCCCAGTCCTATCACTCCCTGACACCCTCAAAAGTCCCTCCCCAGCTTTCTTTTAGCCCCCTTCAGATACTGGAAGGCCACAAGAAGGTCTCCTTGGAGCCTTCTCTTCTCCAGACTGAACAGCCCCAACTCTCTCAGTCTGTCTCCATAGACATCATGATATGTAAATATATACAGCTGAAGCTCACAGCAGTGCCTGAGAGCTTCTTTCAATATCCTTAGAACCTTACATTTTGGATAAAACACCTTGTATAACTTCCTGCCAGCAGGCTGAAGAACTGGTTCAGTTGTCCACCCTGACAGATCTAGGGCTCTGCTTGAGGTCCTGGCAATATAAGGGATGTGCTGAGGCCATCAGAGCCTGCAGGGCATGACTTACACAGGTGAATTTTTAAGGGATTTCTTCCTTACTGAAATTGGAAGGAGTCTGACATCTGACTCCTGAGAAAATCTTGGCAAACCTTGTAGGTGACCAATAATTAATTCTCCTGTTCTGCTGGCATTGAAATCATTAACACAGCATGGATAGCAGTTCCTAAAGATTTCAGTGGCAGATGGATTGAGCTTCACTTAACCTTAGATATCTTACAGTCAGCTCTCTAGTTTAAACTGGTCAGTTCAGTTCAGTCCCATTGTTGTCAACAGAGGGGAGGGAAGTGCATCTACAAAGGACAGGTATAAGTCTCATATTCCAGGTAGCATTTTCAGGCAGGTATTGAAAAGAGGCAGGAGGCTTGCTGGTGTCTCTCCCCACAGTTAGTTTAGACTAAACATACATCCTTCACATAGCTGAAGCTAAGCAAGGCTAACCCCAGCCCAGCCAAGAGAAATCTCCACAATACAACCCATATGCTTTCGTGTGTTCTATACACTTATTTCTTTGCTGAATCTACGCAGCAGTGAGCTCTGTGAGATGAGCTTGTGACTGATGGTATTGCATCAGAGCAAGGCAACAGTCACCATGAATAAGGTCTCAGATCAGCCCTGTGCAGCAAGGGGCTTGTTGAGAAATTTGTTATAAAAGGAGGCTGGATGACTCAGGGAGAGGCTGTGCATATATAAATAAATACAGGAAGGACTTGATGACTTGGAGGATAATCATCAGGTATTGAGCCTCCCACCACCAGCAGATGCCTTAAAATCCAGCAGTGGATCTATGGTTACCGCCGACCGCAGGCACGTCTGAAATCCACATCTGGTATCTGCTCAGATTCCACAGCAGACACAGAAAGCCCTGTAATTGGCAGGCAAAGCTTAGTGGTGGATGGCAGTGGGGATGAAATCAGTTGCTGCCTGGAGAAGAGTTGGGATTTCTGAGGAGGAGGTGGTGTTCCTGGCAAGGCTGTGGGTGCAGGGCTGTGTCCCTCCTGTCCTCCACAACCATGGAAGTGCAGATGTGAAAGTGTTCAGGCTGTAGCTTGGCACTAGCACAACAGACACCTTTTAAAAGAAAGCTTGCAAAATGAGTTCACAGGAAACATCCAAACCATTCCAGGAATTGGCAGCTGTGAACCTTGAGACCCTCCCTCCAGGCCTTTCTTGGGTAGTTTCTCCAGAAGCTCCCTGTGGTGGGTAGAAAATTCCCCCCAACATTGAATTGCCAGACCAGCGCAGCTGGAAGCAAATGAAAGCTGTATTTACAAGCAAAACTACAATCTACAAGGAAATGCAATGAATAGGTACAAATATACAATATTTACAGGTATTTACAATTGATAAACAGCACAAGAACCTCCTCTGGCCAAAAACCAGGGGAGGTAATAGCTTCCCCTTGCCTGCCTGCCTTCTTAGCCCCTGGACACAAAGAGACAAGAGAAAGAGCAGAGAATTGTTAAAACTTAGCCAAAACAATGCAGCCAAGGTTGGCAGAAGCTGGTAGAAGCACAAAGTTAGTATCTCCCAGAGCAAGGAAACCAAAAAGGGAGAGAGAGTAGCCTACACAACCAGCTTATGTTTGTAATCTCTCCAAGGGCATTGTTTAGAACTTATCATCCTGGAGAAGAGGAAGTTCAGGGGATACCTTATTGCTTTCTACAGCTACCTGAAAGGAGGTTGTAGACAGGTAGGGGTTGGCCTCTTCTCCCAGGCAGCCAGTGGCAGAACAAGAGGACAGTCTCAAGCTGCACCAGGGGAAGTTTAGGCTGAAGGTGAAGAGAAAGTTCTTCACAGAAAGAATAATTGACCACTGGAATGTGCTGCCCAGGGAGGTGGTGGAGTCACCATCCCTGGAGGTGTTCAAAAAAAGCTTGGATGTGGCACTTGGTGCCATGGTTTAGTTGTCAGGAGGTGTTAGGTATTAGGTAATAGGTTGGACTTGATGATCTCTGAGGTCTTTTCCAACCTGGCTGGTTCTGTGATTATTTTCCTTCGTACACCCAAGAGTGATTTATTTACATTCTACCACTTTCTCTTCAGGATCTGTGGAAAATTTTAAAGGTACAGCCTAAACCCACCACACTCCTGGCTGCAGCCCTGCAAGCTCTCACTCGCTGTGTTCCCTCTCTGTCCACAGGCACTCGCGGTGGCAGGCCTGAGTCCCCTACTGCAGCGAAGCCATTCCCCCACCATGTTCCCTCGGCTGTGTGCTACACCTCCTGCTACACCCTGCAACCGGGGCTGGCCGCAGCAGACCATCCCCACTCTGCGCCTCGAAGGGGCAGAGTCCAGCGAGAAACTCAACAGCAGCTTCCCGTCGGTGCACTGCGGCGCTCAGTACCCTGACACCACTGGCTGCAGCAGCCCCAGGAGAGCCAGGCCAGTCTCCCTCACCGTCCCCAGCCAGAGCGCGGGGAGCAGCAGGCAGTTCCACGGCAGCGCCAGCAGCCTGGTGGAAGCGGTAAGACTGCAGAGGCACCAAGGGCAGGAGCAGTGGCAATGCCAGCTAGAAACGTGGCCCTGGGAAGAGCAGGGCAGCAGATTTCACAGGATCACAGTACATATCAGGAGCAACTGAAGGAGCTGGGGCGGGTTAGTTTGGAAAGGAGGAGGCTGAGGGGAAACCTCATGGCTCTGTACAACTACTTGAAAGGAGGTTGTGGAGAGACTGGGGCTGGTCTCTTCTCACAGGTAATTAGTGATAGAACAAGAGGGAGCAGCCTCAAGCTACGACTGGGTAGGTTGAGACTGGGTATTAGGAAAAAATTTTACCCAGCAAGAGTGGCCAGGCACTGGAATGTGCTGCCCAGGGAAGTGGTGGAGTTCCCAAGCCTGGATGTGTTTAAAGGTGGTTTGGATGTGGTGCTTGGGAATATGGTTTAGGGGTTAACTTTGTAGAGTAGGGTTCTGGGTTGGGCTTGGTGATCCTGAGGGTCTTTTCCAATCTGAATGTTTCTCTGATTCTGTGAGTAGAGGTTGGAAGGGACCTCCAGAGATCACCCAGTCCAACCCCTGTGCCAAAAGCAGGACCACCCAGGGTAGTCTGCACAGGTGGGTTTGGAAAGTCTCCACAGAAGGAGACTCCACAACCCGCCTGGGCAGCCTGTTCCAGTGCTCCATCACCCTCACTGTAAAGTTTCTCCTCATGTTGAGGTGAAAACTTCTATGCTCAAGTTTGTATCCACTGGTCCTTGTCTTATTACTGTTCACCACCGAAAAGAGCTTGGCCCCCTCCACTTGACACCCACCCCTCAGACAGAGATTGATCGGATCCCCTCTCAGTCTTCTCCAGACTAAACAGCCCCAGGGTTCTAAGTCTCTCTTCATGTGGGAGATATCTATTGCTGCTCACAGTGCCAAGAGTAGGAGAGCCCAGCTCCAGCCAGGGCTTAGGCAGCATGGATGGGAGGAGGAGGAGCGCTGGGGAAGACACAGCGGTGAAGGGCTGTGTTAGGGTGTGGTTGGGTGGACGCTGCAGAGTACTAATGTCTGTCTTTGTCTCTGGTTCCCTACCTGCTTCTGAAGGTCTTGATTTCGGAAGGACTGATGCAGTTTGCTCAAGATCCAAAGTTCATTGAGGTCACAACCCAGGAGCTTGCAGATGCCTGTGACATGACGATAGAAGAGATGGAAAATGCAGCAGACAACATTCTCAATGGTAACAGCAAGCAGAGCCCAAATGGCAACCTCTTGCCTTTTGTTAACTGCAGGGACCCAGGGCAGGACAGTGCAGGAGAGGAAGAGGAAGAGGTGCAGAACCCGGATTGTAGAAAAAGTCAGGAGGAGCTGAAGGACAGCAGGATTTATATCAGCAGCCTGTAGTTGCCAGGGCTGGAAGCGATGCTGGTTTTTTATTTGTTTCAATGTTCCTAATGGGTTTGTTTCAGAAGTGCCTCACTGTTCTCGTGACCTGGAGTAACCGGAACAGCGTTCTTCATTCATTTCTGTTGGGACGAGTCGCAGAGTTGGGTGGTGTAAGAAAGCTTTTCAGGAGTGGATATAACCCAGCATGTGTCCGTGAAGGAAGAGTGAGGAGGAGGAGGAGGAAGAGGAGGAGAGCCAGCTCCCTCTTTTTTTCCAGTCCCTGCACAAGGAACGATGACTGCCTCCCAAACACGAAGGGAAACCTCAGCTTCCTGTGCATGGCCCTAGCCAAAAGGACCCTGCATCAAACGGGTGTCTTTCAACTTTGCTTGTAAAAATCATTTTGCACATATTCTGTATGAGCCTCACCGTCTCCATAAAGCTAAGGCCCTTTGTTTCAGAAGGAGAGGAGGACTTCTTCTGCTGTGGATTCCCGTACCGCAAGGAGGAGGAGGAAGCAGAAGAAGCCCAAAGGGCAGCGCTGCCCAACCCTGCCGAGACTCCCAGGCAGTGGCCTCTGCTGACCCGCCCAAAGCTCAGGCAGCCACTTCTGCCAGCCAATTAGAGCTCAAGCAGTCACTTGCCGGCCAATCCGAGCTCGGGCAGTCTCCTGCACAACCAATCAGAGCTCAGACAGCCAGCTGCGGCAGCCAGTGGGAGAGCGGGGAGCAGGCAGGAGGCTCTGTGGCGGGGCTGAGCCAGGCTGCCCCTCACTTTGCTGAGGTGGTGGTGTGGGCTTGTGTAGATCTCTCCTTGTTTTTGCAGTCTGATATTTTCTCGAAAGCATGTTGCAGGTTTTATTTTGACTATTTTATTATTATTAATTATTATTATTATTTTTTCCGGAGGGAGACGGGAGTGTTTACAACGTTTTGTAACCACCTACCTTTTTTATCTTTTCTTTTTGTGTTGGTTTCTTTTCACCTTTGCAAATGTTCAATCAGTTTGATCATGTTGTATTATTTAAACTGGGGAGGGGGGTGTGGGGGAGTCGTTTGGTTGGTTTTGGTTTGGTTTTGGTTTTGGTTTTTTTTTTCCCTCCATTGAAATTTTGGTAGAGTATAATGCTAGGCAACTTTTACCAACCATTATGTACACCGAGAGTTTGTCATTTTCTTTTGCTAGCAATCGAAACCTCCTTTTTTTGTTGTTGTTTTATAATTTAAAAGGTAATAGGGCAATGCACTTGATGTAGTCTTGCACACCTGAGTGACTGTTTTGGGGTTCTTTTTAGTGTTAAGATTATCTGTGAGCGTGGGAGCGACAGGGAGGGAGCAAGCGTGGCTGTGTGTGTGTCTGTTAAGCACCCGCAGCTCTCCACACCATGGTTCGAGCTGCAGGAGGAGATCTGTTACCCGGGGCCATTTGAATGCAAAAACAAACCACTGTCTCTGCTTTGGAAAGGGGAATCAGTAACTCTTTGCATTTTCTGTTCCACAAGATATGCAAAAACAATGCAATAATATTAATTTTCCAAGACAGTTGTTAAGTTGTGTCAGCGTTAAAACTGTATAGAAATTTAAAAAACAAAAAAAATCGAGGGGGTGGGGAGGGAAACCATAGGAAAAAAAAAAAACACAAAAACAACCAGAAGGCATTAATGCTTCAATATATTCTGTGTGATGTTTTCTTGCATTGATGATGTTTCTGTTGAAGAAACCGTTATACTTGAATTCAGGTCAGTTTCAGTATTTTTCAACTATTTTTTTAACAACTGAATTGCAATTGTGCCAAGCGAAGATAATGAATTAAGTTTGTTTTTAAAAAAAAAAAGAAAAAAGAAAAAAAAAGAGAACAAAAATAGAAAGAAAGAATATAAAAGAAAGAATAAAAAAGAAAGAAAGAAAAAAGAGGAAAAAAAAGAAAGATAAAAAGGGAAAGAAAAAAATAATTTCTTGTATATTTTGCTGCATGTCAAGTGAATCATTTCGTATTTGGAATGTGCCAAGCTTTACCTTTGGACTTTCAAGTGCTTTTCTACGTGTGGTTGGGGAAAGGGGTACTAGTTTGTTTGTTTGTTTGTTTCCCTTTTTTTAATTTGTACAATGAACAAAGCGTACCTGGTATGAATAGCTATCCTGCAATCCACTGACAGGTTGAACGTTACTGATTTTGCATATCTTGTGTTCATTTTCCTTCTTCCTCACTCCCTTTAAACATGCACAATAACTTTGCTGGTAGAGAAGCCTTCTCCCCCAAAGTGGGACATTTTATTCAGGCTTTCTTCTCTTTTTGCTCTAAAGTTTCTCTAAAGATCTCGTTCTCACTCAAGGGTGGTAAGACCCCCATGCCCATTTGGCAGATCCATCCTACATATTCAGCTGGCACCAGCAATTCAAAGAGCGTGGGGGGCAGAGGGGGGAAATCTGCTTTCAAATTTTTTCTATCAACTAGCTAACCCTTATCAATTATAGCAGGATTCTAGGATGAGCAAATGCAAGAGCAGGTCCAGAGGAGAGACACAAAAATGACCAGGGGGTTGGAGCAGCTCTGCTACAAGGACAGGCTGAGGGAGCTGGGGGTACTGAGCCTGGAGAAGAGAAAGCTCCAGGCAGACCTAATAGCAACCTTCCGGTACCTGAAGGGGGCTATGAGAGACTGCTTGCAAAGGCCTGCAGTGACAGGATGAGGGACAATGGCTTCAAACTAGAGCAGAGCAGATTTAGATTAGATGTTAGGAACAAGTTCTGTACCATGAGGGTAGTGGAACATTGGAACAGGTTGCCCTGGGAGGAGGTTGGGGCCTCATCCCTGGTGATATTCAAGGTCTGGCTGGGTAGGGCTCTGGGCAACCTGATCTAGTTGACGATGTCCCTGCTTACTGTTGGGAGGTTGGACTGCATGACCTTTGGAGGTCCCTTCCAACCCAGACCATTCTATGATTCTATGAGAGGCAGCATCATTAGCAAAGTAAAATTAACTGACTCTGGTCTGGACTGAAAGCAGGGGGTAAGTGAGGGAGAGAGCTCTGGATCCTTTCTTAGGAGAATTACTGTGGTCTGGTCAAGGTGTTAAGTGACTTTTTTTTTTCAGTGTTCCCATGCATGGTGTTATCCCTCTGCCCAGCCTTCAGTGAAGGGGTTAGACTCTAAGTCACAAAACATCTGATGGCACAGCGTGTCCCAGTCGTATTTCCCTGTTAGTGAACTTGAACCTCTCCTGAGTTGACTCACACCAATAGCTGGCCCTAACCCATGAGAGAGGCTGAAAAACCAGGCAGGTGTTGTTAGATTTTATGCAACTGATTTTTGTCTAGACAGCTGCTGGTTTTTTCCTCCCTTCTCAAGAGGGTTCACAAACCTGCAGATGAGTGCTGAGCTAGGGGATGTAGCCTGACTCAGAGCTAAACTTTCATTCAAATCTTGAGCTTCTAGAGATGTCTGAGAATATAACTTACTGCATATATTGATCACATTATCTTTGTAAATGCCCTTGGTTTCCTTCTTGATTCTCTGGGACATAAAGCAGAAATAGCAGAGGGTATTTTTGACAGTGCACTTCTTCCACTGCCATTTTGAACCAGCCAGTAGCAGCTCGAGATATCTTGGGGGGAAAAGAATAAAATCTTTTTAAGTTAGAGAAATCTGAACCTATTTATGCAACCATCTGGCATCAGAGTCCTAAATCAGGACTTCCCTGGAGAAAGTAAGCAGCTGATGTCAGTTTGTCTCATCTTTTCCACCCTTCCTGTGTGTATCAAGATAAGTACACAGGCATATCTCCTTCTGAGAGCTTGCTGCTTGTAGTGCTGATGTGCTCCAAAGCTACTTCCAAGGAAATAATGCTGTCTCTGCCTGTTTCTGAAAAGGAGGTCAGTGTAAGGGCTCCCAGGCTCTTTTTCTTCCACTAGAAAGTCCATCTGACCCTGCCAGAGGCATTCCCTGCTCCTGACAAACAAAATACTGATCTAAATTAGCAGTGGCAGTGGCATTTAGGATGCTTGACAGCCCGTGCCATCTTTTAGGGTTTTCCTTGATGGGAAGGGAAATGGTGGAAAGGTTTATGCCCTGCGCATTCCCAGTGAAAGCTGCAGTGCCCTCAGGGGTCAGAGCCTACAGTGGCACGGGAAACCCACTCTACTCTGCTGGAAGACCTCTTAGTTCCTGCAGAGTGGAACACACATGGCTAGCAGAGAGCACAGATGACTTCTGTGGGTTGAAGAATGAATGTTAAAAGCATCAATAGCTGGTGCCAGCTGTGCAAATTTCTCTTTCTGGGGAGGGCAACATTTTATTTTAGTGGTTTTTTTTTCCATTTGAGGTACTTCCAATGTGCACATTGTGACAGGCCTCAGCAAAGAGCTACTGCCTCCTTCTGGTGAGGTGGAGTCTAGGGAATGGTGAGAAGGCTGAGGGCAGGTTTAGTTCCTGGAGTGTCCTTCTTTCCTGTGTGGAAGTGGATGGTGGGTACAGCCACTGTGCTGTGAATGGAAGCTTGGAAGGAACTGGTGGCTGAGGAGCAGTGTGGAAGGAAAGAATGAGGAAAATTATTTGCTGTTTGCCACTGGGCAATCTTGACTTGTAAGAGTACACTACAGACTAAAGACATTTCTTATAAAACTACAAACCTCCTCCCTGTGTCACTCCTGCTCATTGTTCCAGCCGGTACTGGGCCAGCCACACCAGGTGCATTTCTTTTTTTCATCCTTATTTCTGCGTGGCTGATGTGATGGGGAAGAAAGTGGAACTCATTGATCCACAGCTGAAGTTTCGTTATCCACAGACCTTCTCTGCATCATCTGCCTCTTCAGCTGGACATGTGAACGAGGATGGTGTGGAGATGCTGCTACCACCTGTTTTATTACTCTGCCCAATGCAGCCCAGCATGGAGGGACAGCCAGAGAGGCTCCATGTACAGAACTGCATCTATTTCTGCTTTGTTTTCTGACTCAGAACCCTGCCCCTGATGACTACAACGAAGACGACAACAACAACAAAAAAAGGGCAAATGCATTTTTTTTACATT
Source organism: Indicator indicator (assembly GCF_027791375.1). Lineage (NCBI taxonomy): Eukaryota > Metazoa > Chordata > Aves > Piciformes > Indicatoridae > Indicator > Indicator indicator. Next base: position 26,440,259 of record NC_072023.1, read on the forward strand.
TCTTGATAATTTCCAAAGCAATGTATCATTGCTTTCTTTAGACTGACGCCAATATAACAGTTGTATGGGTCTCAGCCAGGCTCCTGTGTCTTTTCTGCCTGAGTTTCAGGTTGCTATATGAAACGTAGGCGCGGCTGCACGCAGACACCATCGGGCGAGGTGACAGCACTGCAGCTCCCTGGGGTTGTTCACCTCTGTCGTGGGTGACGTTGGAGGCCTTGCTTTGTGGGTGTAGATGAGAACCCCTAAGTCCAGTGAGCTGAAGAGAAGCAGGTCCTATTGAGACAGAACTGAGTGTCCTAGGATGTATGCGTGGTACCGTTGTGATTTCTCCGTGGCAGGGGCAGGGGGCGGGGGAGAGGAACACCAAACCGGGAATCTGGGGCTCAACAAGGGTGATAAAATGAGCAACTTCTGGTAGTGTTGAGATTTTATCAGCTCCCATAATGAAAACTGTAGTGCATTATAAAGAAAATATTCCAGGCCGTCAAAATCCTCAGTTGCCATCATGCTAACACAAGGCTGAGGGGCACTAGAGGCCAAGAAAGTCACATTGATACGAAGAGTGTGGAAAACAGAACTGGGCCCAGATAAATTTGATTATCTTACCTCCATTTATTTTCTTCTTCAAAGAAGCCTAAGAAATACAAATCTCCATAGTTGTACAGAGGTTCTTTTTCTCCTCTTTTTAACATTGCAAAGTTGTTAAAAGTTTTATTCTGGGACAGCAAGGCTAGGGATCCAGAAGGCTTCCAATGGGACCTCAGTCTGCGGATCTTTGCTCTCCTTTGCTGCTTTGTTTCTGGACAGCTGAAATCACTATGGCCTTGCTGCCATAGTGCCCTGAGATGGAGCGGGTAAGGCCAGAAGCACAGCTGAGAGTAGGTCCTGTACTGAAGACAGACTGAGCTCCAATTGCTTTCAAATAAGTCAGTAGCATCACACTGGAACAGAAAAAAACACAACCAAACCAAACAACCCCACCACCACCACCACCACCAAATCCTCTTCCAACTCTTCCAATATAAACTTTTGTGTTCTACTTAAATTCTCCATTCTTCCCCTGCCTGTTACAGGGCACTTGACTTAACTTGAGCACGAAAAGCAGGCCCAATCTAGGGGCACAAGACAGGGCTCAGTTGCCTAAATGTAGGAGTCTACTGCCAACTGAGACATGCTACAGTACTCTGCATGGTCTGCAGGAGCTGGCTCAGAAAGGAAAGGTACACACAAGGCTCAGAAAGGTGTCAGAGCCACGAGTCCTGGATGGCAGAGATCTCAAACGGCAGGAGACAAATAGGCAACTTAATCAAGTCCCTTTCTAAAGGGCTAATTGAGAGGAGCATCACCAATGTCTGATGTCACGAGGGACTCTTCATTGGCATTACAAAGGACTTAGGCACGAACAGGAGCTCATCTCCACGCTGTTGCTTTTTTCATACAGACAGCCTCCGCTCATTCGCAAAGCTCTCCCCAGCCCTTACATTAGGCCAGGGTTAGCAGCTGCATCCCAGGCCCAGTGGAGCAGGGGCAAGCCCAGGCAAGGGCAGTGTCACTCCACCCAACAACAGATTTTTCTGCCAGTGTTCAGAAGCCCCTTTCAAAAGCATCTTCCAGTTCAAGACAGTCTCTCAGACTCAGACACCATTCATTACCCTCATTGTTCAGACAATGAAATACCCACGTTAGGCTGCAATGTGTTTAATATTTTAAGCATCCTAAGCCAGTCTGCTCCCATCTCAAGCACCCAGGCAGACTGGCAGCCAATACTACCTAAACATCATCAACTTTGTGATTGCTCATAGAAGTGATCAGTTCAGGCTGATTCAGTCTTGACAGTTTGAATGCAGGAAGATTTCAGAGGAGGAGGAGGAGGAGATAGATTGTAAATATCTCTTTGAAAAAAAAAAAAAAAAAAACAACAACAAAAACATTGCTGCATCACACACACTTTTGAAACTGCCTTAAAAAACAATCCCAAATGATGAAATCTCCCTCCAAACAATTGCCGCTTGGTTAGAGCGAGGGGTAAGTGGCTGTGGGTGAATTCTGGCAAGAAGTGGTTGGCATCTAGTCCAGTGTCAGGGGTGAGAGTGTAATTTAAGAGCTGATCTGAATTCACATCAGCACCAATAACTGAGCACAGCAGGATCAAGACTGTTTAAGGTCTGTGGGGGTACTGTATCTGCACGGTTTGGGTCTGGCCCGGCAAGGTACTGCATACCTAATGTTTTCCAGTGACTTCAGGGAAGATGGGGTCCCTCAGCACCTCTTCAGTTCAGGCCCTGCAGCACCATTTCCTGCTCTGACCATCAGCTATAAATGTTGATAAATATAAGTGTTTTGTCTTCATTTGAATTGCCCAGAGCTGTAAAATGACCTCTCTAAAGCATAAATTAGTCCAGATATAAACCTCCTCTTCCCATTCTTCCCTATGCTCCCTGCCCACCTTCCCAGCCCTCCTGCGCTCCTCCACCCCAAGCCCTTCCCCATCTTGATTCTTTACCTCCTCTTCCAGGATTTTCTATCTAGTTTTCATGAAGCCACAGAACTGCTTTTGTAAATAATGCTGTACAGTTTGTAACCGTCATGTAAGCCTGTCATCAGTGCCAGAGTCCGTCTTGCCCTCTCGCACGTTTTAAACTCAACAGAGGAAAGTGAGAGTGAGTGGCCCGGCAGTGGAGCTACAGGGGTCACCTCTGTGTGGGACAAATGTATATTCCTGTAAGATTGCATTTTTATCTAAGGAATGATGTTATTTTAAAATTGCTAATAAATTTCTAAACAATGTCCAGATTCGTTTAATATCGTAAATGTCATCAGAACTCCCTCTCCTCAGAGTCGTCATTGCTGCTCAGTGTTATCGTTGCCACAAAGACGATGAAGGGAGTGGAACAATTTTCCTCATGAGGAGAGATTGAGGGAGCTGAGGGCTCTTTAGCTTGGAGAGAAGGAGCCCGAGGGTGACCTCATTCATGTTGATAAAGATGTACAGGGGGAGTGCCCAGAGGCTGGAGCCAGGCTCTGCTGGGTGATGCCCAATGCCAGCACAAGGGGCAATGGTGGAAGTTGAGGCATAGGAAGTTCCATGGAAACAGGAGGAAAATGTTTTTCCCTGTGAGGGTGACTGGAACAGGCTGCCCAGGGGGTTGTGGAGTCTCCCCCTCTGTAGATATTCAAAACCCATCTGGATGCATGCCTGTGTGATCTGCTCTAGGTGCTCCTGCTCTGGCAAGGGGGTTGGACTGGATGAGCTTTCAAGGTCCCTTTCAGCCCCTAACGTTCTGTGGTTTTGTGCAGACTGGATTTGTACCAGTGTATTGTTTTGATTTGTGTAACATAAGCCAGGAGGAGAGTTTCAGCTTTCATTCATACAAACACAAGCAGCTTAGTGCCAAATCTGCCTACTTTCACTCCAGGTTTCTAGGAGCTCAGATGCCTTAGCTGAAATGTGAACATTCATGTCTGACGTATTTTTTTTCATAGTCAGTAGAACCCTGCTCATGTGTCCTGCTCTGGCAGGGGGGTTGGACTGGATGAGCTTTCAAGGTCCCTTCCAACCCCTAACACTCTGTGATTGTCTCAGTAGTGGCTGAAAAATAAGACAGCTTCCTGCAGCCCCTTATTTCCCACTGTTTGTGCCTCTGCCATTCATGGGCTCTCTTGTGTATTCAAAGGGCTGCAGAACTGCCCGGGACAGTCACAGCCCAGCCTGTTAAACAGTGGCTTAGGAAATCCAACTGCTCTCTGCATTGTCACCACAGAAATTCTGCCATGTCATAACGTCCTAAGCGTGACTCACCCATGAGCACACGCTCAAAACATTTTCTCCACAGGATTCTTTTGTACCAAGGGTGTGCAACAAAAAGACGAATGCCTGCAGACAAAATACAGCCTGCAGACGAAATACAGTGAGCCATGAGGCTAACGGGACAATAATGAGTAGCACACCACATGTTTACTTTTCAACTGAATAAATTTGCTCTACCATGGTTATCAATCAATTAACGCTGCCCTGCCAGCTAAGGACTGTGTTTCCTGTCACAGCACTATAAACTGTAGTATACTCAGTCCCAGTGCATTGGGATAAGATTGAGCAAAAACGTTTAAAGAAAAAAGTTTTGTCTCCAGTTACTTGTTTATGTATATATACTGGTTGGTTTGTTTTTTTTTTTTTGCCTGACCTGCACACAAAAGTCCAAACTGCAGGCTCTGCTGATACTGTGCATTAGTAGTGTAACCAAATGGTAAAACCCAAGAGGTGATTAAAACCTTCCTGCTTTGGCAGGGGGGTTGGACCCGATGATCCCTTGAGGTCCCTTCAACCTCTAATATACTGTGATACTGTGAAAACCTGTGGGTGTCATCAGCATGAGGCATTGGATTGGCAGAACAGTCACCAGAAACCTCATTATAGAATCACAGAATCATAAAATCACAGAATCACTGTGTTGAAAGGGGCCTACAAAGGTCATCTACTCCAACCCCTCTGCAGTCAGGGACATCCTCAACTAGATCAGGTTGCACAGAGCCCTGCCCAGCCTTACCTTGAATATCTCCAGGGATGGGGCCACAACCACCTCCCTGGGCAACCTGTTCCAGTGTTCCACCACCCTCATAGTAAAGAACCTGTTCCAAACATCCAATCTAAATCTGCTCTTCTCTAGTTTGAAGCCATTGCCCCTCATCCTGTCCCTGTAGGCCTTTGCAGTCTCTCTCTATCCTTCTTGTAGCCCCCTTCAGGTACTGGAAGGTTGCTATTAGGTCTCCCTGGAGCCTTCTCCTCTCCAGGCTCAGTACCCCCAGCTCCCTCAGCCTGTCCTCGTAGCAGAGCTGCTCCAACCCCCTGAGCATTTTCATGGCCCTCCTGTGGACCTACTCCATCAGGTCCATGTCCTTCCTATACTGAGGGCTCCAGACCTGAGCACAGTACTGCAGGTGAGGTCTCAGCAGAACAGAGCAAAGAGTCAGAATCACCTCTCTGGCTCTGTTGGCAATGCATCTTTGATGCAGCCCAGGTTGCGATTTGCCTTCTGTGCTGCAAGCTCACACTGCCTGCTCCTGTCCAGCTTCTCATCCATCAGCACCCCCCAAGTCCTTTTCCACAGGGCTGCTTTCTGTAACCTCCTCCCCCAGTCTGTATTGATAAGCGAGGATTGTCCTGGCTCAGGTGCAGAACCCTGCACTTGCTCTCGTTGAGCCTCATGAGGGTCACCTGAGCCACCTCTCCAACTTGTCCAGGTCCCTCTGGATGCCATCCCATCCCTTTGGTGTATTGACAACACCACTCAGCTTGATGTCATCTGCACACTTGCTGGTTCAGGTGCAGAGCAGCCCTCAGTTAGACATTTGCCACCACAAAACCAGATGAAACCGCTGTGCTCTCTCGGCTGAAAGCCCAGCAAACAGTTCGGCTTTGCTGAAAGGCTGACTGAGCTGGAAACCAGGGTGAGCTACCCTGGGACTGGGCTACAGTTTGGTGTGAAAACGACAGAAAAAAAAAAAAAAAAAAAAAAAAGAGTGAAAGGTGGCTTTGGGTGTGCTGCAGCCTGAGAAGCGGCATGAAACCAGAGAGGCAGCTGAAACGCTGCCACTTCCCGTGGGCAACGGGAAGAAGGGAAAGGTTTGCACAGCTCTCTACTATCTGGTGAATTTAGAATAGCCCCACGACGGGAAAAACACAGCATACGTCTTTAATGCCTTTTACTTGGTAACTGCAGACTTCTGCTGATGTAGGGGTATTGACCTCGGTATTTACCCGAGGCTAGAGGAGTAGGAGGAGGATGGGAGCGCAGCCCTCGGGAACTCTTCCGTTTATTAGTGACCGCGAAGCCAGACCCCGGTAATACTAGTTTTGGCTCCCCGGCGCCGACCTCTGCCCACAGAGTTGGCTCTAGCGGGGCCGCACTCCCCGCCAGGAGTCACCAGGGGCACACAACACACGGGAGCGACACGGGAAGGTCGCCGCCCGCCCGCTCCAAGGCCCGCGGATCGCCGCCAGAGCAGTTCCGCCCACCCCTCACGGTCGCTGCGTCCCCGGCGAAACAGCCGCCCCGACGGTTCCTTACCCGCAGCCTTAGCGCCGCCCTGACGGTTCCCTGCCCGCTGTTAGCACCGCCCCGCCGCTGCGGCCCCTCCTCAGGTGAGGGCCGGCACCGCCCCGCGCCCAGGTCAGAGCCCGGAAGCCCGGAGGACCTGGCGGTAGGGCCATGGCGGGTGCGGGGCCGCAGCCACTGCTCCTGCTGCTCCTCCTCGCTTTCCCTATTGCGCCCGCCGGCGGGGCCCTGCGGCTCCTGCTCGGCGCCGCGCCTCCCTTCATCTGCTCCCAGGTGAGAGCTCGGTGGTGCCGGCCGGCAAGCGGCGGGGCCGGGCGGGGGGCCGCTGGTGTCCCCACTGTGCCCCTAGTCGGCCGGGGAGGCGGTTTCTCACTTTCTGCGGTGTTTGGCGCCGACGACAGCCGCTGACCGCCACTGTGCCAGGGCTGGGGGGGGTGCCACGATAGGGTCCCACCCGGGGAGGTCCCACCTGACCTCGAACAATGCCGAGGAGCCGACGGGCCGGAGGCGGCCGGGAAGTTGGGATCGGGGAGCGGCTTCTCCGCTGGAGGGGCTATAGTCATGCAGGGGTCAGTGTGGTCTCTGGAAAGGGGATCGTCGGGGGCGGGGTGCGGTGTCCCTGGCCGGGGCCCGAGCCCGTTCCGCGCTCTGTGGAGTGGGGAGCAGCAAGGGGCCACGGCGCAAACGCCTCGAGGCTGCCTTGCGCCTACCCTTGGCCCCGCGTCCGCAGGCGGCCTCGGCGGGCAGATCCTCGGGCGGAGGAGTTGGCGTAGCCAAGCGCCCGTCCGAAGCGGAGGGAACTGCCTGGAGAGGCAGGGGGGTGGCAGCGGACGGGAGCCCCCTCACTGTCGCAGCTGACAGTGGTTGTCCGAGTCCCTGACGCTGACCCCATTCTTGTGTTGCTCAGTTAAGACTCGGTACTTGGGTTTTGTACGGTTTAGGGACTTTGGTTGTGGTTGATGTGGGCTGTGCGTGTCAGCGCAGCTGTACACAGCACTCAGCTGGGTTAACTTCAACTGTGAACGCCGCAGAATGAGGCTGGCCCTGTGATGGCTGCCAGGAAACGACTGTCACTGACATCTGTCCGGGACCGTGGCTGAAATTGGCTAAAACTGCCTGAAGTTACCAAGCAGGATGTGCGTCTATTCGAATAGCTGAGGTTGCCTAATGGCCTAAAATGTTTTAACCTGTTCCTTGCAGCTGAAAAGTTGTTAGGAGGAAGCAAAGGATCTCTGCTTGAAGGCATAGGTAAATGAACATTATGTGTACTTGAAGCTTTGAACAGGAAGATTTTGGTTGCCTTTTCTCCCTGTGAAACAAGGCAGAGGGTTTAGAGAGAGGTGCAGCTACAGTGTCTGTATGAAAAGTGAACTAACTAACCCCAGCTAACTTTGGCTGCTCTTTCTCTAGAGGTGTGGGGGAACTGGTTTGTGTTTTTTTGGGGGGGGGTTTAGCTAACATACATGTGAAAAGTGTGTATAAGGAGGAAGAAACCTGGATTTGCTATGTATTTCTGTTACTAGCAGTGCACAGTGCACACGAAAACAGGGCAATGGGCAGCTGTCTTCTAGGCTGGACGAGTTTTATATTCCACGATGCACTCTCAGCAGTCTAGTGAAGGCAGCTAGGCAAATGTAGCTATAGTGCAGAAGAGGTCAAGGAAGCTGAGGAAGGGCCTGGAGAATAAATCATATGAAGAGCGACTGAAGGATCTGGGGATGGTTAGTTTGAAAAAGAGGAGGCTGAAGGGAGACCTCATTGGTGTCTACGACTACCTGAAAGGACATTGCAGACAGGTTGGTGCTGGTCTCTTCTCACAGGTAATTAGTGATAGAACAAGAGATAACAGCCTCAAGCTGCAGCAGGGCAGGGTTAGGCTGGACATTAGGAAGAATTTTTTGTCAGCAAGAGTGGTCAGGTATTGGAATGAGCTGCCCAGGGAGGTGGTGGAATCATCAACCCTGGATGTGTTTAAAGGTCATTAGGATGTGGTGCTTGGGGATACGGTTTAGGAGTCATCCTTGTAGAGTAGGGTTCTGGGTTGGACTTGGTGATCCTAAGGATCTTTTCCAACTTGAATGTTTCTGTGATTCTGTGACATGTGAAACAAAAACCTGTCCTTTGGGATGAAAGCTTCTTTAATCTTTTCCTGTATACACTTCTTACCCTTTGTCTATTCTGCCTCCTTTCCTGATGTTTGACTGTATGCTTACCTCTTTCTTACCTGGCCTCTGCTCTGCTGCCTTCACTTCTAATGAAAAATACCCTAAGAAAATAGACCACTTCTGCATTTTTACTTTAGGCTGGAGTGGAGTTATAACATGCAAAATCTTAGCAAAGGGGAAAGAGGACATTACAGGATTGTTTAGACATCTAACAATAACCATGAGTATCCCAAATGTTGTTAGTCACTCAGTTTGCCATTATGTAGCTTCTGTTGTTAGTCACTCAGTTTGCCATTATGTAGCTTCTGTGAGTCCTCAGATGTTTGGGCTTTAACTAACTTTTTGTATTCCTGGCTGTACCTCTCCCTTTCTCCCTTTCTCCCTTTCTCCCTTTCTCCCTTTCTCCCTTTCTCCCTTTCTCCCTTTCTCCCTTTCTCCCTTTCTCCCTTTCTCCCTTTCTCCCTTTCTCCCTTTCTCCCTTTCTCCCTTTCTCCCTTTCTCCCTTTCTCCCTTTCTCCCTTTCTCCCTTTCTCCCTTTCTCCCCACAGTAACTTGTTGAGGCGTTCAGCAGTGTCTCACCAGCTTTCACTGAGGGAATGTGTTGCTCTGTACTCTGGGTGTGCTCACAGAGTAGTAAGCCTGCTGCTTTGGCCTTTCCTTTCAGTAAGCTCTTTTCTAAAAGGCAGGCAGACTTATGCAAAGTTAGTTGGCTTTAAGACCATGAACATCCTCTTTAGTAGCAATTGTGATGCTGCTGACAAATATAGGAGAAAGTACCATCAACTGAAGTTAGGACAGTTGAAAACAATTTCCTCTTCTGCTGGTGGCACTGTTTTTGGAGGATGATTCTGTAACCCTTCTGATGAGCAGCTGCAGTGTGGTTCAAAAGGGAAGATGTTGCTCAGCAGGGCTGGGTGAGAGTCACTTCCTTTCTCTAACCCAACACACTCAGGCAGCTGTGGCTGAACTTCAAAGTAGATGAGGGCGAGCAACAGCAGTTTTCAAGTACCAGAGGCTGTTTAGGAGATGGGTTGGTGGAAGGGGGGAAGTATCTTACCAGTAGCAGACCTGTGTAAATTGCAAAAGTAAAACTCAATGCTCATTAACAGCTCATCTTACTAAAATGCAACAAATACACTTTATGGGCCTCATTCACTGCCACACCATCAGACCTGCTCAGCTGTAAGGCTTGAATAGCACACCTTCAAATCCAGTTCCTGCTACTAACTGTGTGTGAATGCCATCTGCAGGGAGGTAGGATTCAGGGTTTGTGGTTTTTAAATGTGCACAGGTGAAAGCATCCTACAGCTTAAATAATAAACTGCAGCAGTGCAAGTTAGGAGGTGATCTGCTAGACAGCAGCCCCCTGGAGAAGGACCTGGGAGTCCTGGTGGACAACAAGTGCTTCATGGGACAGCAATGTGCCCTGGTGGCCAAGAAGGCCAGTGGGATCCTGGGGTGCATTAGGAAGAGTGTGTCCAGCAGATCCAGGGAGGTTCTTCTTCCCCTCTACTCTGCCCTATTGAGGCCCCACCTGGAATATTGTATCCAGTTCTGGGCTCCCCAGTTCAAGAGGGACAGGGATCTGCTGGAGAGAGTCCAAGGGAGGGCTACAAGGATGCTGAAGGGACTGAAGCACTGCAGGATGAGGAGAGGCTGAGAGCCCTGGGGCTGTTTAGTCTGGAGAGGAGAAGACTGAGAGGGGATCTGATCAATGTCTATCAATAGCTGAGGGCTGGGGGTCAGGAAGGAAGGGACAGGGACAGCCTCTGCTCACTTGTGCCCTGGGATAGGACAAGGAGCAATGGATGGAAACTACAACACAGGAGGTTTCACCTCTACATGAGGAAGAACTTTTCTGGAAGGGTCCCAGAGCAATGGAACAGGCTCCCCAGAGAGGTTGTGGAGTCTCGTTGTCTGGAGCCTTTCCTTCCCTGTCTAGATGTGTTCCTGTGTGACCTGTGCTGGATTCTCTGGTCCTGCTCTGGCAGGGGGGTTGGACTTGAAGCTCTCCAGAGGTCCCTTCCAACCCCTAACATCCTGTGAGCCTGAACTTCTAAATCCTCATCTGGTTCTTCACCATCAAGTATTTAATGACTGTTCAGTCATTGGGCTGTAACTGTTTCACAGTTTCACAGCATGGCCTGCTTGATGTCCTGGAGGAATGCAGTGCTCATAACCCTGCTGTCTTTAAGGGGCTGGGTAGGTGTACATGGCTTGATCTTTGAAATCTGTCTTGCCAGCTTGATGGCTATTCCCTGTTCTCTGGAGAATTGATGTAACATCTCTCAAGAAGATGACTGATGGTGATACATGTGAGGAAGACTTTTGCTGGTCCTCCCTTACAAATGTGTACATTTTGCATTTGCTGTTGGCTGCCATCTTTCATTCCCCTCTGTGGCAGCTTTTTGCTGGGTAGGATGCTGCCACAAACCATGCTTCATACTGCTATATTTCTGGACTTGTTGGCACAAAAATGATTGGTGATCAAAGCTATCAAATATATGCTAAAGAAAACTTTTAAACTGATTTTAATGAAGAAACTGTGGAGAAAAATGCTTAAAAAAATTGTTTCCTACTAACCTTAAACAAATCATCTTTCAGCAATTATTCCCGTAACATGTTCATGTCGTATTGATCTCTGCTTCTTTTAAGTGAGGAATCAGGAGTGGGAAGGTGCAGTTAACTTCCAGTTGTCCAAGTCTCAGTAGTTACATATGATAGGTGAGAGACACTATTAGAAAGTTGGAGCCCTTCCTCTTCAGCAGCTGCTCTCTAGAGGAAAAATGGATGCTTGCCTGGTTCACAGCAGTTTCTTGCCATTTACCACAGCATCCTGCTGGGAAATACTGCCCTGCTATTAATTTAATTGAATTGTTATGACATGGTGCTGTTCATTGCTCTCCCTGGGCTTTTCTTTTTTTCCTTTTTTTTTTTTTTTTTTTTTTTTTTTTTTTTTTTTTTTGGAATGAGAGAATTGTCAGTGTTGGAAGCGACCTCAAGGATCATAGAATAATAGAATGGTCAGGGCTTGAAGGGACCTCTGAAGATCATCTAGTCCAGCCCCCTGTGCAGGGAGACATGGGCAGGGATATTTTCCACTAGATCAGGTTGCCCAGAGCCCCATCCAGCCTGGCCTTAAAAATATCCAGGAATGAGGCCTCCACCACGTCTTTGGGAAACCTGCTCCAGTGTCTCACCACCCTTATGGTGAAGGATTTCTTCCTAACATCTAATCTAAATCTCCCCTCCTCTATCTTGGATCCATTCCCCCTAGTCCTCCCTTAATTATTTTTGTGGCTGTGCTCTGGACTCTCAAGCCATTTCCTGAGGTCCTTCTTGAACTGAGGGGCCCAGAACTGGAAACAGTATTCCATATGCAGCCTCACCAGGGCAGAGTAGAGGGGGAGGAGAACCTCTCTGGACCTCCTAACTACAGCCCTTCTGATCCACCCCAGGATGCCATTGGCCTTCTTGGCCACCAGAGCACATTGCTGGCTCATGGTCAACCTCCCATCCACTAGGACCCCTAAGTCTTTTTCCCTTCACTGCTCTCCAGCAGCTCAGTCCCCAACCTCTACTGCTCCATGGAGTTGTTCTTTCCCAGGTGCAAGACTCTCCCCTTGCCCTTGTTGAATTTCATTCAATTTTTACCTACTCAGCTCTCAGCCTGTCTTGATTTTACTCTCTAGAAATGAGAGAGAATTCATGAAGGGGAAAAAAATTGGAATTAGACTCTTTCTTATTAAGGATGAGGATGTTCTGAACATAAAGAAGCAACAAAAAGTTCTGTGGGTTGTGCCTGGTTTCTCCCAGGTGTGTTTGTTTTACCCTGGCAGACCCCACTGTCACTACCAGAAAGCATGTAGGCTTGCTTTTGGTTAATGTGATGCAAAATGCTAGCAATAAGGAAGTCTGAAGTGTTCACTGGCTTCATAAATCAAGAGAAGGGGTAGCTGTGCCTTGACATAGAAGGCTGGATATCACTGGCACACAGTTGCCACAATATAACTTATTCTAGTGGAGAAGGAAAGGCAGCAGTGGTTTTAACTTCTCTGCAACCTCAAGTATACTTGAGGCTTAGCTTATTAATGTGGTGTAGCTGTGGCTCCCCAAGCTTGCATCCACATCTTGAATGATGACTGCTTTTAAAAACCCATATGGGCCCTTCTGTAAGCAGGCCCTCAAGTGTGGCACAGAGACTAAAAGTTTGACAGGCATTGAGTTGGCATTGGACAGCATCACTGCCAGAGGCACAGCCCTAAACCTCCCTTCACTTACAGCCCAGCACTGCAGCCTGTCCTGTGCTGGCACAAGCATGTGTGTGACCATAGAATCATAGAATTGTCAGGGTTGGAAGGGACCTCAAAGATCATCCAGTTCCAACCCCCCTGCCATGGCCAGGGACACCTCACACTACAGCAGGTTGCTCACAGCCACATCCAGCCTGGCTGCAAAAACCTCCAAGGATGAGGATTCCACCACCTCCCTGGGCAACCTCTTCCAATGTCTCACCACCCTTATGGGGAAAAACTTCTTCCTAACATCCAATCTGCATCTCCCCATTTCTAGTTTTGCTCCATTCCCCCCAGTCCTATCACTCCCTGACACCCTAAAAAGTCCCTCCCCAGCTTTCTTGTGGCCCCTTCAGATACTGGAAGGCCACAAGAAGGTCACCTTGGAGCCTTCTCTTCTCCAAACTGAACAACCCCAACTCTCTGTCTGTCCTCATAGGAGAGGAGCTCCAGCCCTCTGCTCATCCTCATGGCCCTTCTCTGGACACCTTCCATCACCTCCAGATCTTTCCTGTAATAGAGGCTCCAGAACTGGACACAGAGCTCCAGGTGTGGTCTCAGCAGAGTGGAGCAGAGGGGGAGAATCCCCTCCCTGGCCCTGCTGGCCACACTTCTCTTGCTGCAGCCCAGGCTCTGCTTGGCTCTCTGGGCTGCAAGTGCTCACTGCTGGCTCATGTTGAGCTTCTCATCCCCCAGCACCCCCAAGGCCTTTTCTTCAGGGCTGCTCTCCAGCCAGTCCCTGCCCAGCCTATATCAGTGCCTGGGATTGCCCTGACCCAGCTGCAGGACCCTGCACTTGGTCTTGTTGAACCTCATGAGGTTGGCTTGGGCCCAGTTCTGTAGCCTGTCCAGGTCCCTCTGGATGGATTCTTTCTGACCCTGCAGGTACCTGTCAGCAGCCAGAAGGTGACTCCCTCCAGGGGAGGAAGGGAGATGTCTGTTGTGAACCATATCTTCTACTTTTCTGCTCTGGTACACCTCTGTAACCTGTTCATGCAGGCGGGGCTGGGAACAAGCTAGCAGGCCTGGGGCACCTGTGCTTTCTCAGCAGAGCTGGCTTTTGTCTACTTACAGACTCATAGAATGGTCCAGGGTGGAAGGGACCTCCAAAGCTCATCCAGTCCAACCCCCCCTGCCAGAGCAGGAGCACCTAGTCAGATCACACAGGAATCTATCCAGACTGGGTTTGAACATTTCCAGAGAGGGAGACTCCACAGCCCCCCTGGGCAGCCTGTTCCAGGGTTCTGTCACCCTCACAGGGAAAAACTTTTTCCTCCTGTTTTCATGGAACTTCCTATGCCTCAGCTTCCACCATTGCCCCTTGTGCTGGCATTGGGCATCACCCAGCAGAGCCTGGCTCCAGCCTCTGGGCACTCCCCCTGCACATCTTTATCAACATGAATGAGGTCACCCTCAGGCTCCTTCTCTCCAGGCTAAAGAGTTCTCAGCTCCCTCAGTCTCTCCTCCTAAGGAAGATGTTCCACTCCATCATCTTTGTGGCCCAGAACTGGACACAATATTCCACCAGGGCAGAGTAGAGGGAGAGGAGACCCTTTCTTGACCTACTCACCACAGCCCTTCTAATCCACCCCAGGATGGCATTGGGCTTCTTGGCCACCAGAGCACATTGCTGGCTCATAGTCAACCTTCCATCCACTGGGACCCCCAGGTCCTTTTCCCCTTCACAAGAAGCACATTTCCAGTCCAGTCAGCAATGCTACAAACAGACTCAGGATACAGGCACATTGAAAAAGATTCAGTGCAACACCCAAGTTGTGTGTTGTTGATCAACTTTATGGTCATGCAGGAGATATTTATCAGCTCAAAGGAAGGAGTGTGCCTTGTTGGCCACCTTGAGCTTCTAAGTTTATATAAACCTGTGTAACACTTTGCTTGAGAACTGAGCTTTACTGCAGAACTGTTTTCCTAACAGCCAGCTAGCAACGAAGTGAAATCATATTCAGTGCTCTTAAGAGCTATGGCAACATCCCACAGTCTGAACAAACACAGGGATTACTTTTCACTGTTAATCAAAGTTCTTTTACAGGTGAGTAGGGAAGGGAGATAAGCAGTGACACACTCATCTTTTCCTTGCTCTTCTCTCTCTTTCTCCCCCAAGCCCCAGGTGTTAGCAGCTCACCTGCAGAAACCTCCTGCCTTCCCTCTTGTCTTTACTCTAGATCTGCTTGAAGTTTTCAACTCACTGTTGGGTCCCCAGCCTCACTGCTAGGTTGTGGCATTAAACTGGATCTTGCTAGAGGGGATGAGCAGCCCCAAAAGCTGTGTTGCAGTGCCCTGTGCTGGACAGAGGAGCTCTAACATAACCAAGGCCAAAGTAAATCTATGAACTTTATGTCAGTATGTAAGGACATCCAAGAGGCACTTTCCACAATTGCTGTTGTGCTCAAAGGGGTAAAACCAGCCATGAGGGACATCAGTTTGAATATAAATACCAATTTTGTCTGAACTGTACTTGCACAACACAGACAAATGTACAGAGACCTCAGATCCTGTCTGACTTCCAAAAAACTGGTTACAGGTGTAATTAATAGAAATATTATTGCAACTTTGTACTTCCCAAGTCAGGTTTCCTTTCACCTCCCAGGTAGCACCTGCAAGCTAAATCCTTTGATAATGGGGGAAAAATACCCAAACAAACACTAGAATGTAAACAAGCAAATGCCAATGAAACCAAAATGAGCTAAACTGCAGTCACTGCGGGAGAGGGAAGGAAAAATACTTCTCCAGTATGAAAAAAAAATTGACTCATGACCAGGTGGGTAGATGAGGGCAGAGCAGTGGCTGTCATATATCTTGACTTCAGTAAAGCTTTTGGTACTGTCTCCCATAACACCCTCCTAGAAAAGCTCAGGAGATGTGGCATAGATGGCTGTCACTGAGGTGCATTGCAAACTGGCTCCACAACAGAGTTCAGAGGGTTGGCAGCAGTGGCACAGAGTCAGCTTGGAGGCCTGTGGCCAGTGGTGTCCCCCAGGGATCAGCACTGGGTCCAGTTTTGTTCAATATTTTTATCAATGACCTGGCTAAGGGCATTGAGAGTACCCTCAGCAAGTTCTGATGATACCAAACTGGGGGTGGCTGACACCTGTCAGGCTGTGCTGGCATCCAGTGTGACCTGGACAGGCTGAGAGGTGGCTGCAGGCAAACCTCATGGAGTTTGATAAGGACAAGTGCAGGGTACTGCATGTGGGGAGGAATAACAACAGGCACCAGGACAGGTTAGAGGCTGCCCTGCTGGAAAGCAGCTCCACAGAGAAAGACCTTGGAGTGCTGGTGGACAGCAAGTTCTGCATGGGACAGCAATGTGCCCTTGTGGCCAAGAGAGCCAATGGGATCCTGGGATGCAGCAAGAAAGGTGTCCAGCAGGCCTGGGGAGGTTCTTCTACCTCTCTACTCTGCCCTGGTCAGACCACAGCTGCAATCCTGTGTCCAGTTTGGGGCTCCCCAGTTCAAGAGAGACAGAGACCTTCTGGAGAGAGTCCAAGGGAGAGCCATGAGGATGCTTAGGGGACTTGAGCATCTCCCCTGGGAAGAGAGCCTGAGAGCCCTGGGGCTGTTTAGTCTGGAGAAGAGAAGGCTGAGAGGGGATCTGATCAATGTCTATCAATAGTTGAGGGGTGGGTGTCAAGTGGAGGGGGCCAGGCTCTTTTGGGTGGTGCACTGTACTAAGACAAGGAACAGGAGACAAACTTGAACAGAGAAGATTTCACCTCAACATGAAGAGAAACTTCTTTACAGTGAGGGTGACAGAGCCCTGGAGCAGGCTGCCCAGAGAGGTTGTGGAGTCTCCTTCTCTGGAGACTTTCCAACCCCACCTGGATGCATTCCAGTGCAGACTCCCCTGGGTGATGCTGCTCTGGACTGGATGATCTCTGGAGGTCCCTTCCAACCTCTGATACACTGTGATACTGTGATAACACTTAAAGTGCTTAATCAAACTTTCTCAGGTAAATTAATTAGCCTGAGTACAGCCCTTGCATATACACACACACAGAATGTTAGAGGTTAGAAGGAACCTTAAAGGATCATCCAACCCCCCTGCCAGAGTGGGATCACCTAGAGCAGGCCACACAGGAATGGATCCAGGTGAGTTTGGAACGTCTCCAGTGAAGGAGACTCCACCACCGCTCTGGGCAGCCTGCTCCAGTGCACAAACAAGTGCAGTGGGTCTGGCTGGGACAGAGTTAATTTCCTCTACAGCAGCTGATAGGGTGCTGTGGTTTGGATTTGTGACCAGAACAGTGTTGATAACACAAGGATGGTTTAGTTATTACTAAACACTGCTTGCACAGCATGTTTCTGGGATGGAGTTAATCTTCTTTACAGCAGCTGATAGGGTGCTGTGGTTTGGATTTGTGACCAGAACAGTGCTGATAACACAGGGATGGTTTAGTTATTACTGAACAGTGCTTGCACAGTATCAAGGCTTTTATGTTTCTAACATTGCTCATCCTAAGCAGGTAGGCTGGGTGTGCACAGGAATCTGGGAGGGGACACAGCCAGGACCACTGACCCCCAACTGACTAAAGGGGTGCCCCAGACCACATGATATTGTGCTCAGCAATAAAAGCTGGAGAAAGGGCCAATATTTGGAGTTAGGGCATTTGTCTTCCCAAGTAACCATGAAGCATGACTGATCTTTGCTTTCCTGGGAATGGCTAAACATCTGCCTGGTGATCACAAAATCATAGAATCAACAAGGTTGGAAAAGACCTCAGAGATCATCAAGTCCAACCTATCACCCAGCACCTCATGACTAACTAAACCATGGCTTCAAGTGCCACATCCAATCCTTTTTTGAACACCTCCAGGGATGGTGACTCTACTACCTCTCTGGGCAGCACATTCCAGTGGTCAATTACTCTTTCTGTGAAGAACTTTCTCCTCACCTCCAGCCTAAACTTCCCCTGGTGCAGCTTGAGACTGTGTCCTCTTGTTTTGGTGCTGGTTGCCTGGGAGAAGAGACCAACCTCCACCTGGCTACAACCTCCCTTCAGGTAGTTGTAGACAGCAATGAGGTCTGCCCTGAGCCTCCTCTTCTCCAGGCTATACACCCCCAGCTCCCTCAGCCTCTCCTCGTAGGGTTTGTGTTCGAGGCCTCTCCCCACCCTCGTTGCCATTCTCTGCACACCTTCAAGTATCTCAATGTCCTTCTTAAATTGAGGAGCCCAGAACTGGACATAGCACTCAAGGTGTGGCCTGACCAGGGCTGAGCACACTATTCCTGATCCAGGCCAGGATGCCATTGGCTCTCTGGCCACCTGGGCACACTGCTGGCTCATGTTCAGCCTACTGTCAACCAGCACCCCCAGGTCCCTCTCTGCCTGGCTGCTCTCCAGACACTCTGTTCCCAGCCAGCAGCGCTGCTTGGGGTTGTTGTGGCCTAAGTGTAGAACCCTGCACTTAGTCCCTCTGCAGAGCTCTCCTACCCTCTAACCAATCAACACCTGCTCCCAACTTGGTGTCGTCTGCAAACTTACTAATGGTGGACTACAATCCCCTCATCCAGATGATCAATAAAGATATTGAACAGGATGGGGCCCAGCCTTGATCCCTGGGGGACACCACTAGTGCCTGGCCTCCAGCTGGATGTGGCACCATTCACCACCACTCTCTGGGCTGTGCTCTCCAGCCAGTTCCAAACCCAGCACAGAGTGCTCCTGTCCAAGCCACAGGCTGACAGTTTCACCAGGAGTTTGCTGTGGGGGAAGGTGTCAAAGGCCTTGCTGAAGTCCAGATAGACTACAGATGAGAAGCAGTGAATAAATTCCTTGTTTCACTGTGCCTGCACACAGCTTTTTGCTTTGGCTATTACACTGCCTTCATCTCAATCCACAAGTTTTCTTGCTTTTGCCCTTCTAATTCTCCCCCCGTTCCACTGAGGGGAGAGAGTGAGCAGCTGCATGGAGCTGAGCTGGAGCAAACCCACAACAGGCAAGATAAACAATTGGCTGCTAACCATTTTATTTTGTTTGCAATTTAATGACTCCTGTTCAAACCTGTCCCTTAATATTCAGTCATTCTGTCCTTGTTCTCTTGCAGCTATCAGTAATTATTTTAAACTGCATCACAATGAAGTCCTTGTAAATCCTAAACCATTATTTGCCTGAAGAGCAGCAATGTCTGCTCTCCTCCCAGTGCTGAGGTTTCTGTTGATTAGCAGATAAGACCTGGTTAAATGAGAAAGTGCTGCATTTCCCTTTTTCTCTTTTATGATCAGTGTGAATATTGAACCAGCACAGCATCTTAAATGGAATCTGCCTTCCTCCAGGTTGTTCAGGGATACTAGTTACTTAGCTGAAGTTTTAAACAGAACTAATCACTGAGAGTTAACAACATTGTAGGGTTTAGTAGACTGTTTGCTTAGCTTTATTTGCTCAGCATGAGTAGCTGGCTTCACTGGAGCCTTAGGCCACAGGCTGTAAACTTTCACCTGGATTTGCTATGCTTGTGCTGAGCTTGTATCTGTGCAGGCAAGACAGGGCCTTCAGAGCCAGCACAGCAGAGAAGGTAAGGAGGGTACAGCATCAATGGCAGCTGTAAGCTGACACCCTGCCTGAAGACAGTGAAGGAACCTGATCAGGGATCTGAAGGTGTTGGAGGATCACAGGATGTTAGGGGTTGGAAGGGACCTCTGGAGATCTTCCAGTCCAACCCCCCTGCCAGAGCAGGACCAGAGAATCCAGCACAGCTCACACAGGAACACATCCAGACAGGGATGGAAAGGCTCCAGAGAAGGAAACTCCACAGCCTCTCTGGGCAACCTGTTCCAGTGCTCTGGGACCCTTCCAGGAAAGAAGTTCCTCCTCATGTTGAGGTGGAACTTTGCTGTGCTGCAGTTTCCATCCCTTGCCCCTTGTCCTGTCCCAGGGCACAAGTGAGCAGAGGCTGTCCCTGTCCCTTCCTTCCTGACCCTCAGCCCTCAGCTATTGATAGACATTGATCAGATCCCCTCTCAGTCTTCTCTTCTCCAGACTAAACAGCCCCAGGGCTCTCAGCCTTTCCTCATAGGGCACATGCTTCAGTCCCTCCATCATCCTTGTAGCCCTCCCTTGGACTCTTTTGAGTAGATCCCTGTACCTCCCGAACTGGGGAGCCCAGAACTGGATGCAATATTCCAGGTGGGGCCTCACTAGGACAGAGTGGGGCTGGGGGAGAACCTCCCTGGATCTGCTGGACACGCTCTTCTGAATGCACCCCAGGATCCCATTGGCCTTCTTGGCCACCAGGGCACATTGCTGTCCCATGCAGAACTTGTTGTCCACCAGCACTCCCAGGTTCTTCTCGGGCCGGAACCACCCTTGGCACAAAGGGTACCTGTAAGGCACTTCAAGATGGCACGAAGGTTGCATGCATGGTCTGTAAAGGTAGACATGCCCAGGGGTTTCTTTGTCCAGGGTCTCTCTGCAGGCAACCAGCTCAAGCTGACTCTGCAGCTGTACCATTCTATTAAGTTGTTTGGTTTGATGAGATTCTGTGCCTGAGACTCTGCTCTGGGAAGCCCTGTGCTTTAGCAGTCACTGTGTGCTGCTAGTATTTATCAAATTTAACTTTTCAGAGTGTCATTTTATAGTGATTTTGAACCCAAATGTAAGATGCTTGTAGCAAGCAGCATGTACCCCAGTGCTTCAGTGGCAAGGCTAGCTGCAGAGAGCTCATGTTTCCAGACAGACAGGCTCAGACCTCGCAAGACCTACCAACAAGGTCAGTGGTGGGTAGTAGTGACTTTAGGATGTGTAAAAAACATACCTATCTACTTCAAGCATTCTTTCATTCACACAGGTTTCTGTTTTCACATCCCTGGATTTTGGAAGTTTTTTTTTTCCTCTTGCATTTTTGCCTGGCCAAGTTCTTTCCATGATTGCAACTACTACTGCCAGATGTGCAGCTCAGGTGTGGACAGGTTTCATGCTCTGTGTCCTTTGGGTTTCTGATTAACAATTTGGCACAATGTTTCCTGGTGGTGAATCCTTCCAGTTTGTATCATAGAATGGTCTGGGTTGGAAGGGATCTCCAAAGGTCATCCAGTCCAACCCCCTCTGCACTCAGCAGGGACATCCCCAACTAGATCAGGTTGCACAGAGCCCTGTCCAGCCTCACCTTCAGTATCTCCAGGGATGGGGCCCCAGTCACCTCCCTGGCAACCTGTTCCAGTGTTCCACCACCCTCATGGTACAGAACCTGTTGCTAACATCATGCTTCACTCTTCACTGAGCTGTTTTCCTCCTGGCTCTCTCCTGCCACCAAGTAGCAGCAAATTATTGTCAATCCAGTTTCTATTCTGAGAGTAATAGTCTTGTTTCTTTCCTCCCCCACAGGATTTAAACTGCCTCGTAAAAAATAGTAAGTAATTTTTTTTTTTTCCTTCATTGCACTTTTCTCATCAGATCATGCTGGGTTGGGGGTATTTTTAACTGGGTTCATACACCAAGTTGTTCTTCCTGGAATTGGAGAGATGGAAAGCAAAGCACTGCTATCATGCCTTGCTTTGGGTGTTTTGTGGTTGATCCATAATCAGAGCCAGTTAAAAGAGGCCTGGGAAGTTAAGTGTTTTTTATAATAGAGCTTTGGGGTGGGCAGTGGACTGGAACACAACCCAGCTCGTTGAGTTCCTAACTAAAACTCAGATGGTCACTTTTCCAAGAAATGGAAATTTTTGGCCAAGTTTGCCAGTAAATGTTCATTACAAGCTGTTGTATCTATGATAGTACTTGATGAAAAATGAATGCATAAAACTAGAGTTTTAAAGGGGGCATAAAGGGCTGCACCTGAAAGCAATTAATGTCAGTTATTCACCATACAGTCCAATGAATTAACTCAGTCTTGTGGTTTGTGTGTTTTTTTTAACCTAAATGTTTCTATGATTAGGAAAAGGAAACTGGAGTTACTCTAAGTCCCACTGAACACATTGGACACATGAAGTAGAAGAGGTCAAATCTTAGCACTGGCACACATCTAAAACACTTTAGTGTGATTATGGGCAATGTAGTTTAAAAAATGAGAATATTGAGTGTTTGCTTGGCACACAGAGGTGTCTGGACAGCACTCCAGTACTCCCTGGCCTTGCTTTGCAGTCCTTGTTCTAAGTGGGCTCATTTCTCTTTAGCACCAACCCTGTGTGCTACTGGCATATTTGTAGTCATGCTTGGCATGGTCAGGGAGATGACTGTGCTGGAAATAACCAGATTTAAAACTTTTGGGTTTTTCTGGCAGGAGGAGGATTGGGTGGGATTGGTTTGGATCGTATTTCCCACTGACAGATGGCCATTCAATACAGCTTTGTCAACATGGCAAAGCCAAACTGCAGCTCCACCATTAAAATGCTGCCTCCTTTAAATATTTGGTTTAAATTCTGCAGTGTGGTTCTTGTTACATTTTTCTGCTCTAGGGGAAAGTTTTCTTTGGTTGGGTGGTTTGTTTGTTTGTTTTGTGAGGGGTTTGTTCATTTAGGGTTTTGTAGTGCTTAGTGCACTCTTTGCTGCAAGTACTTTAATCTTACCAGGTTGTCTGTAGATATTTTTTGGTAGAATGAGCATTTGAGGATTGTCTAATTGCTTCCTAAGCCTAAAACCATGCTGTTACAAGAAGTAACAGTGCCTGCTTTCCATTGTTTCCATTACTAACCCAGCAAAAAAACAGACTGAAAGTATATTTTGGGGTGACTGACCATGCTATTTTTAATACACTCTGGTAAGTCAAATATCTGATAAAAGTCTAAGCAGATCATGGCTATCTAATGCCTGTCATACCTGATTTCATTTTCTGATTAGATTTCATAACCAATTTACCCTAACACTATTGACTAGCATCATTTATTCTTTCTGTCCGAAGAGCTCTTTCATTTAGGAAAGGCTTAACAAGCAGTTGTTGGAAGCTAAATTCAGATGGATATTCAAATTAGAAGTAAGGCAGTTTTTAAACAGAAAGTAATTATCTATTGGAACAATTTCCCTCAGTACCTGAAAGGCTGGAAATTAGTATGAGTCTTCTAACGTAGGTCTGTTTCAGCAGCCAGGAATGGACTTGCTGCAGGACATAGTCAGTAAAATTACTTGGCCTTGTGTAGCCTGACTGCATAGATTGTGATAATTACTAATGAATTTTAAGGGAAAATTACTAGAATGAATGAGCTCAAGCAATTTCCAGCAACTTTGTGAAGCTCTTGCCTGCTGAAAAGAGCCTTTCTGAACTGGGAAGCAGTCAGTCACCCAGTGCTGCCTTCTGAGTAACCCTGACCCAAAGAGCAGAGACCGTAATTGCAATTAAGCAAAGCTTCCTTGCCTCCCCCCTGCCCTGAATGATGGTTTTCATTTTCTGGATAGGTACCTGCATGGAGGCAAGCTGGAGGCCTGATCTCACTCCTTCTGCTCCAAGCAGTCTTCATGTCTCATCTGATGTTTTCCACCAGATGGATGGAAAACTGCTGCCTGTGCTTCGGATAGAGTGGAAGGTGGCCACTGATGGTAAGTGGTGGTTGTTTAATGTGAACATGGAACAGAGGAGTTAGGTGTTGTGACCTAGTAAGGATAGGGAAGAGAATTATGACTTGAAGGTTTTCACTCATCTAGTCATGAAAGCAGGCCTTTGAAATTTGGAGGTTTGGCAGCTGCTTTTCACTTGGTTGAGGCTCTGGGCAGCCTGATCTAGTTGAGGATGCCCCTGTTTACGGCAGAGGGGGTTGGACTAGATAACCTTAGAGGTCCCTGCCAACCCAGACCATTCTATGATTCTGTGATGTTTTGGTTTTTCTTGACTGAACCAGGGCTTCAGGTGTGCTGGGTAAGAGAATTCAAAATGTTTCCACTCATGTGGGGTAATGACATTGAAAATGGGAAAAGCGGATGAAAATGGATTTGAGTGGCCCACACCTTTACAACAGTAGTGAGGAGACAAATGGGAGTGTTGCCTTTTCAAGGTGTAAAAATCACTGCAGGGGAATTATATCTACAAATAGAACAAATGAGAACTAACTTGAGAGAGCACAAATAAACTGTGCACTGGTAAACCAGTGCAGGTTCCTCTCATTTCCTGTAATCTAGTCCTTGCAGTTTAGGTGTCCTATAGGCATCTAAGGTGTCTTGGGAAATCACAGAATCACTTTGCTTGGAAAAGACCTTAAAAGTCATCAAGTCCAACCATTGTCTGACTCTGCCAGGGCCACTACTACACCATATCCTTGAACACCATGTCTGGATGGCTTTTAGGTACATCCAGGGATGGTGATTCAACCACTTCCCTGGGTAGCCTGTTCCACTCTTTGATAACATAGAAGTTTTTCCTAATGTCCTAACCTAAACCTCCTCTGGTGTTACTTGATTCCATTTCCTCTTGTCAGTTGTGACCTGTAAGAAGAGAGCAACATCCACTTCTCTACAACCTCCTTTCTGGTAGTTTGTAGAGAGTGGTAAGGTCTCAGCCTCCTTTTCTTCAGACTAAACAACCCCAGCTTCCTCAGATGCTCCTCACAAGACTTATTCTCAAAACCCTTCACCAGTTTCATTGCTCTTCTCTGGACAGGCTGCAGCACCTCAATGTCTCTCTTACCCTGTGGCACCCAAAACTGAGCACAGCACTCAGGATGTGGCCTATCCAGTGCTGAGTACAGCAAGACAATCACCTGTCTTCTCCTGCTGCCCATGCTATTTCTGATGCAGGCCAGGCTGCCATTTGCCTTCTTGGCCACCCAGGCACACTGCTGGCTCATGTTCAGCCAGCTGTCAACCAGCACCCCCAAGTCCCTTTCTGCCAATCAGCCTTCCAGTCGCTCAGCCCCAAGCCTGTAGTGTTGCATGGGGTTGTTGTGACCCAAGAGCAGGACTCAGCACTTGCTGAAGCCCTTTTGAGTGGCCTCAGCCTGTCCAAGTCCCTCTGAAGAGGCTCCCTGCCCTCCAGCACATCGACTCTGCCACCTAACTTGGTGTTGTCTGCAGACTGACTGAGGGTGCTCTCAACCTTCTCTGTGTCCCTGTGTCGGCAGCTAGCGTCAGGTACCTGGAAGGAGCGGAGCTGGCTGTGATGCAGGTGAACAACAACCAACAGCTCTGTGCCCAGTTTGCCTTTCAGAACAATTTCCCACTTCAGGTCCGCCCAGACGGAGGCCGGGTGAGTGCAGAGGACTCCAAACCACTTTCTGTAGCCCTTGGGTCTGATTCTGCTTTCAGGTTATCTGTTAAAAGGTACCAACTGGTTAAGAGAGTTGCTGAAACTATCAAGATGTGTTTGGCTTGACACCTGCTGTTGTTTCTAGTTTCCTTTACTCTTGTGAGTAACTGAGCACAAGCTGCTTATCTTGGCTTCTCTTTCACTCTTCCCATCCTTCAGGTTTTAAGGATTGTTGCTTTCCATGCCTCTAACTATATTAGTGTGAGGGCTGAAATCCCCCCCCACCGACAATAACCAGGCTAGCTCAGTCTGGAAAGCAAATGAAAGCTGTATTTACAAGCAAATCTACAATCTATGATGAAATGCAATGAATATGTACAAATATACAAAATTCAAATTTACATATATATACAATCAACAGAAAAGCACAGCCAAGCTCCCTTTGCTTCCCATGAGGGGACCTCCCAAGGGGCTTCCCCCCCAGGCTCCCCTGGCAGAAGGCAGAGAGATAGAAGCAGAGAAGCTGTTAACTTAGCTCTCCAAGGTCAGTGTGTTATCTCCAGCCAGAAGAGAAGAAGCAGCAGCAGCCAGACAGCCCAGCAAGTTGCCCTGACTGCCCCAACTTTGTTTTGAGTAGTGGTTCTTAAACATTTCTATCTATCCAGTGGAATTGTTTAGAACAATCATTATTTTGCTTTCTTATACCCAATAGTGACTTATTTACACTCTTTAGCTTTCTCTGCTCAAACTTTGTGAGAAGAAAAATTAGACAGTTTCAAACCATCACACTAACATGTCTGAGTGCTGCTTAAAGCAAATTATTGTAGGTGGTTTTGCATTCTGCTTGACAGCCATGACATTGTCAGCCTTTTTAACTCAACCTTTGCTTCCACCTCCACTTCTTTCTTGCACTCTTGCTGTGGAGAAAAGCACCAACCTTGGGCATGCTCCTTCAGTTTCACACAGCCTTGGGAGGAAAGTGCTGAGCCATCCCCAGCTGCCTTTATGAAGAGCAGGAATCTGGAGTTGATTGCTTACCACACAGAATGTAGCCACAGTTAGCTCACATCTGGAGCCAGTGCTTCTGCCAGAATCTGCACAGCATTGCTGATCTGGAGAACAGGAGAGATTAAAGCAAATGTGTGGCCTGGCCAGGTACAGAGC
This sequence comes from Indicator indicator, assembly GCF_027791375.1. Lineage (NCBI taxonomy): Eukaryota > Metazoa > Chordata > Aves > Piciformes > Indicatoridae > Indicator > Indicator indicator. The sequence goes on from NC_072023.1 coordinate 26,466,062, forward strand.
TGTATAATTGCAATTCAAACTGCTTAGCACTTGCATGGCACTGCAAGATTCCTACTACACTATGATTTCAGGCTCAAAACTGCATATTTCAGCCTCAGCAGTTCAGAATGGGATTGAGTGGGAACTCCACACAGCTGGTTGGCATAAGGCTGTTGGATCAGGTCAAAAATCCCAAGAATTAACTGTAATGCTCTCATTTCAAACAGAAGAATTTGGCACATACCAGGGGACTGGTGCATTTAATACACCTCAGTTCCTTTGGTTTGTTTGTTTTTTATAGCCAGGCTTCAGAAGAAAGGTCCTATGGGATGAGGGAACACAGAGGAACAGGGCCATGTCAGCTGTTGATGCCTGGTTTGAGTCCTTATAAATGCTTTTTCTTTTCAGTGGAGCTTCACTTTTGACCGGTTTGAAGTGGAGCCTGGCCAGACATACCAAGTGACTGTCTACCACCTGCCCAAACTCAGCGTGGATGGAGACTACAATTGCAAGTCCAAGTCGTTCACAATGCCTGGTAGGAGGAGATGCTGGAGTTCACTTACAGCCTAGAGCTTAGGACTGTGCTGGTTTGTGGTCATGTGGGCTGGGGGAATTTTTTTTTTCAGACCAGATCTTGCGAGCGAGTTTGGCAATAGGGTGGCAGGATGATCAAAACCTGTTGTCCTTCCTGAAACTTCCTGTTTAGAAAGTCCCCAGTGCTAGCCTCACCTACAGTACCCTTGTGGTATATATCCAAGATGTGTATATCATAAATCTTGCTGATGAAATGCTTATTCATGGAGCAGACACATTTCCAGCAGATATTGGAAAAGGACTTGGGGGTGCTGATGGATGAGAAGCTGCACATGAGCAGGCAGTGTGAGCTTGCAGCACAGAAGGCCAATGGCAGCCTGGGCTGCGTCAAAAGCCAGTTGCCAGCAGATCCAGAGAGGTGATTCTTCCACTTTGCTCTGGTGAGACCTTACTGGAGTACTGCATCCAGATCAGAAGCTCTCAGTATAGGAAGGACATGGACCTGAAGGAGCAGATCCAGAGGAGGTTAGGAAAGTGATCAGGGGGTTGGAGCAGCTCCCATGCCAGGACAGGCTGAGGGAGCTGGGGGTGTTGAGCCTGGAGAAGAGAAGGCTCCAGGCAGATCTAATAGCAGCCTGGCAGTACCTGAAGAGGGCTACAAGAAGGATGGAGAGAGACTGTTTGCAAAGGCCTGCAGGGACAGGATGAGGGGCAATGGCTTCAAACTAGAGAAGAGCAGATTTAGATTGGATGTTAGGAACAAGTTCTGCACCATGAGGGTAGTGGAACACTGGAAGAGGTTGCCCAGGGAGGTGGTTGTGGCCCCATCCCTGGAGATATTCAAGGTGAGGCTGGTGCAATGTGCTGCCCAGGAAGGTGGTGGAGTCACCATCCCTGGAGGTGTTCAAAGAAAGATTGGATGTAGCACTTGGAGCCATGGTTTAGTTGTCAGGTGGTGTTAGGTATTGGGTAATAGGTTGGACTTAATGATCTCTGAGGTCTTTTCCAACCTGGTTGATTCTGTGATAATTCAGGCTGAGTCTTGCTAAACACTGAATGTGTAACTATGGATTTGACTTTTCAGAAAGTTGCCAAAGATCAGGGCCAATATGCTAAAGGAAATGAAGAGAATTACCAATGTGGGAGAGTGTTCTCTCTTCCAAGATTTCAGCCTCCTAACCTTATTGGAGCAGAGTGCTTCAGGGAGAATCTATTGCTGTAGGGCTCTCAAAGATGAATATAAAGTTTTTAGTCTACTATGACTCTTTCTATAAATTAGCAAGAATTGTCAAATATCACTGTTCTAATAAATGCTGTGTTTTTTCAGTCTTAGGAATTAACTCTCTTCTGAAAAACAAAACAAAAAAACCAAACCAAAACAAACAAAAAAACCTCACAAAAAATCCCAAACCAAACAAACAAACAAAACCAGAAAAAAAAACAAAACAAAGCAGCAAAGCCATGGCATCAGTAGAAGAGCTGGCTTATGGATGTGCTGGAAGGTGTCCAGGAAAGGGCCATGAGGATGAGCAGAGGGCTGGAGCATCTCTCCTATGAGGACAGACTGAGAGAGTTGGGGTTGTTCAGTCTGCAGAGGAGAAGGCTCCAGGGAGACCTTCTTGTGGCCTTCCAGTATCTGAAGGGAGCTACAAGAAAGTTGGGGAGGGACATTTTAGGGTGTCAGGGAGTGATAGGACTGGGGGGAATGAAGCAAAACTAGAAGTGGGTAGTTTTAGATTGGATGTTAGGAAGAAGTTGTTCCCCATGAGGGTGGTGAGACACTGGAAGAGGTTGGCCAGGGTGGGAGTGGAAGCCTCATTCCTGGAGGTTTTTCAGGCCAGGCTGGATGTGGCTGTGAGCACCCTGCTGTAGTGTGAGGTGTCCCTGTCCATGGCAGGGGGGTTGGAACTGGATGATCCTTGAGGTCCCTTCCAACCCTGACAATTCTGTGATGCTATATTCTGCTGCAGAATTTGGTTACTGCTTTGGATCAAAGGCCTTTACTCATCAAGGAGGGCTTGGTTAGGTGCCTGACTTCTGATAAGAAAATGGATGTTTTTCCTCAATGGAAGTGGAGTGTTTCTGACTAGTCACTGATGGTCTTTCTTGCAGACTGCAAGGACTCTCTGATGAAAACAACCACCCCCTGCATAAACACAGGTAAACAAAAGAAAAAGTAAACCCAAATGCTTGAGTCACGTAGACATGGGCACTCTGCTGAACTCTTTCTGCTGGCTGAGAAACTTTGGAATATCTGCACTACTTCTAGGCAGCCTGTGGGAGCCCAGGATCCAAGGTGAAAGCCTGGATGACACAACTCTGCTGGTGAGTTTTAACCCATGGATGGAACCAATGCGATACAAAATCCACGTGACCAGCTTCCTGAACGAGACGAGGTGTAAGATGAACAGCCATGACTTCACTGAGGTGAGGACATTCCTGAGGGCTTCCCTCTGTGATGACAAACATTCCTTCAGGGGCTGCCAAACCAGCACTTGGAGCTGTGGTGAAGGAGGAGATGGAACACCCACACTGACACAAGCAGTTTTCAAGGAATTCTTTTCAGAGTTTTTAATCAGCTTTTGGAAAGAGGAACTGTACTCCAGGAATTTCACAGTGTCACAGTACATCAGAGGTTGGAAGGGACCTCAAGAGATCTTGGGGCACAACAAGCCCAAGCAACACTACAGGCTTGGGGCAGTGTGGCTGAAAGCTGCTGGCAGAAAGGGATCTGGGGGTGCTAATGGACAAGCAGCTGAAGAGGAGCCAGCAGTGCCCAGGTGGCCAAGAAAGCCAAATCCTGGCTTGGATTAGAAATGCTGTGTCCAGCAGGAGCAGGGAGGGGATTGTCCCCTGGGACTCAGCTCTGGGGAGGCCACACCTTGAGTGTTGTGTCCAGTTTTGGGCTCCTCAATCCAAGAGAGATGTGGAGGTGCTGGAGCCAGGACAGAGGAGGGCAAGGAAGCTGTGGAGGGCCTGGAGAATAAATCTGATGGAGAGTGAGTGAAGGAGCTGGGGATGGTTGGTGTGAAAAAGAGGAGGCTGAGGGGAGACCTCCTGGCTCTCTACAGCTACCTGCAAGGAGGTTGTGGAGAGGTTGGTGCTGGTCTCTTCTCCCAGATAATTAGTGATAGAACTGGTCTCAAGCTGCAGCAGGGTAGGTTTAGACTGGACAGTAGGAAGAATTTTTTCCCAGCAAGAGTGGTCAGGCATTGGAATGTGCTGCCCAGGGAGGTGGTGGAGTCCCCAAGCCTGGATGTATTTAAAAAGGTGGTTTGGATGTGGTGCTTGGGGCTATGGTTTAGGGGTGAGCCTTGTAGAGTAGGGTTCTGGGTTGGACTTGGTGATCCTGAGGGGCTTTTCCAACCTGAATGATTCTGTTAAAAAAAAAATTATAATATGTGGAGAAGTCTGTAATCAGCAAACACCAGGGCCCAGCCACATGCCCCAGCCCAAACTGTGAGCTGTACTGGGGGTCAGGGAGCACTGATACCCTTGACATCAGTGGTGGAGGTGGCCCTTCCTTGGGGTAAACTTTGCCAGTTTCTTTGCATCCTATTTTAACCTTTGAAATCTGTGTTCTCAGTGCTTGGTATCCATGACTTATTTTCAATAAATGTAATGTCATTCATTTTCCTTCTGGCCTCATTGTACATCCCCTCCAATATAGACTTGAATGAGTTTCAAGGCCCAGCTTGACAGGGTGCTGAGCCATCTCCTTTAAACTATATCCTTACCCTGAAAGGTTGGACTTAGATGATCCTTGAGCTCCCTTCTAACCTGATATTCTATGAATGAATCTACAAAGAAACTCAAAATTTGGTGTTAGGTTGTGAGGGCTTTGCCTTTCTCAAGCCAATGTCTGGGGGATAAATTGATCAGCCAAAGCTGGGGTGCAAAGCTTCACTCAGACTGAGATTTGAGTGCTGTAAGTCTTACAGCCTGTGTTGTGGAGAAGCTCAAAGTAGATCTAGAGTGTATTCTGACATAAATGTTCTCCTTAGAATCATAGAACCAGTCAGGGTTGGAAGGGACCTCAAGGATCACCCAGTTCCACTCCCTCTGCCATGGGCAGGGACACCTCACAGTACATCAGGCTGGCCAGAGCCTCATCCAGCCTGGCCTTAAACACCTCCAGGGATGGGGCCTCAACCACCTCCCTGGGCAACCCATTCCAGGGTCTCACCACTCTCATGTGGAAGAACTTCTTCCTTCAGGCATCTGAGGGAGGGGAAATGCTGAATATCATTGGTACCAGTGCCCACTCTTTCCATGGGGGAGAGCAGATAGGGTGGCATTTAGTTTGTATCATCTTTCTGTTCCTCCCACACATGCATGCAGTAAGAAGGGGTTTGTTCAGTTATTGCTGCCACAACTGGTACAGCTGTGTGCATGTCTCCCTGTTAGAGGTGAATGTATCTCATTTTAGAGTATGGATCTGCTAATCCTTGTGGATTATCACAGCAGGTGAGAAGGCTGACTTTGTGGTAGTGTGAGAAGAAGCAGTGCTGAGAGCTGGTTTTAATGAATGGAGGAAACTTGTTGATGTTTACAGATGAAATAGCTGAAGTAATTTAAGTAACTGGAAGGTAACATATTTAAAATGATACAATCATAGAATGGTCTGGGTTGGAAGGGACCTCCAAAGGTCATCTAGTCCAACCCCCTCTGCAGTAAGCTGGGGTATCCTCAACTAGATTTATCCAGTGAACATCCTTAATTGTTTCCTGTTACTTGTGCCATCTTAGTCTGCTGTCTTTAACTGTATCACCATGTCTGTCACACAGACACCACACCTCCAGTGATGGTGGCCAGACCATTCTTCCATTTTGCTCTCTGTAGACTTCTTGTTCAGAAAAAAAAAAAAAGAAGAGACATTTATGCTTCTTTGGCCCATTCCATATTCTCATCTCAAGTCCTTTTGCTTTTTTCCTGCTTTCATTCCATTTTCCTTCCTTCCGTTACGACATGCATCTGATTTCTGCAGGGTGGACATCAAGAGCAAGTAAACATCACAATCAAAATAGAAAAGAACATAAGAGCTTGCTGCAGCTATGAAATACAGGTAGAATCTCACTGCTGTCCCTGTGTTCTTCCTTCACCAACAATGCAATGAGCATCTTAGGAGTGTTAGGAGGTTGTGTGTGGTGTTTGGTTCTGAGATGAGCTAATCCTTCATTTCCTCTGTCAGGGAAATAATGCTTATGGTGAACATTTGGGGGGTTTATGTAGTGTTCTCTGTAGGCAATGGCTTTTCCTTAGTTATAGGGTTGGCAAGTCAGAGATGAGGGACTGGGAATGGCAAGTGTGCAACCTCAGGAACTCATTCCCTTCTTAATGGATAGTGTAAGAATTCTTGATTAGTTTTGTTTCCCAAAGGGCAATGGGAATTCTGTGCTAAAATACAGGGAAATGCTGAGATGGGACAAACTGCTCTTAAGAATAGCAGCTTCTCTTCTGATTTTTTTTTTCCACCTGCAGATTCAGCCCTTCTTCATGAACTGTGGCACAGACTGTCTGAGGCATTCTGCTTTCATCCCCTGCTCGCCAGCTCCAAGTGAGAACTGCTGTTCTGTACATTAGATTCCCATTGTCTTACAGATGAGAGCTGAATTTTTAACATAACTCTTGTCTTTTGCAGGTACAGACCCATCAGGTAAGAAGTTCTTCCAATACCCTCAAACTTTTTTGGTTTTTTTTTTTTGCTGCTGTTTTCCTGTCATACAGAATAACAAATGATCCTTCCTGAGAATGGGCAGGAAATGTCCCCTTGTAACACTTGAGGTCAGAATGAACTGTGTTGAGAGTTATTTCACCATGGTGAAAGTATTTGTATGCAGTGTGAGCCTTAAAAAAGGAATTTTTTTTTTTAGAGTTGCTTCCCTTGCATAAAGTTCTTTGAGCAACAGTTTTGACAAGAAGAGTCTTAATGTAAAATACTTTCTGTCACTTTGCTCAGTGTTAAGAAAAATTTACATGATATAAAGCAGGTTTTGGAGACAATAGCTTGCATATATTCATTTTTATGAATGTCAAGATAAATCATGTGCTTGATGATTTGACATCTATTTATTTGGCTGCAACAGCACCTGTTTTTCCCAAGAATGAAAAGGGAGAGGGAAAAAAAAACCTGTGGATTGGGAAAAAAACAACCAAACAACAAAACCCCAACCAAAACCCAAGAAATCTTACCCAAAATGGTGATTTTTTGGGGGTTGTTTTTTTTTTTTTTTTAAGATAGATTTCTATAACACGCAGGACTTGGGTAGCCTGTCAAAGCTTGCTAAGCATTGCTGCTTAGAGGATGGTTATTGATCCATCTTTGCAGAGTGCTGCACATATGGTTCTTTCTGGAGCAAGTTTGTGGTGTAGAGCAGCATCATTTTTAGAGCAGGAATTCATTTTTGAGAAGTGGCTGTGCTATGTTGCAAGGAGGAAGTTCTGGGTTTGGGCAAAGCCCTTGGCAGGGGTTAGGGCTGGGCTGGCCACTAAAGGAGTGTCAGACACTCTGTCAAGCCCTCTCATTCCCAAAGGAAGAGAATAAGGAAGAGAGACTTATGGATTGGAAAAGAAAACTAAAACTGTTTTAATGAAAATAATAAAATTAAATATACACAAATCTAAACCAAACCAGTATCAAATCCAAACACCCTGATGATGATTACATCACCAACACCACTGATGCTGTGGCAGAAGTCCCAGACTGGACTCTGTGGTAGATGGGAACTGGATTTGGCAACTCATGGATCAGGATTGAAGGCAGAACAGAGTCCTCCTTGGACACCAGCCATTGAAGAAGAAAGCTTGACCCTCATGGTCCCTCAGCTTTCCACTGAACATGACCTATGGGTTGGGATACCTTGGTGGCCAGGCCAGGGTCTCCTGTTCTGCCTGCTCCCTGCTGCAGGTGCAGCCTTTTACTCTGCATCCCTGATGTAGTGCATAGGGTTTAGCAGTGACCTTGGCCTGCACATCACAGAATCATAGAATGGTCTGGGTCAGAAGGGACCTCCAAAGGTCATCTAGACCAACTCCCTCTGCACTCAGCAGGGACATCCTCAACTAGATCAGGTTGCCCAGAGCCCTGTTGATATCTCCAGGGAGGGGGCCCCAAACACCTCCCTGGGCAACCTCTTCCAGTGTTCCACTACCCTCATGGTGCAGAACCTGTTCCTAACATCCAATCTAAATCTGCTCTGCTCTAGTTTGAAGCCATTGTCCCTTGTCCTGTCCCTGCAGGCCTTTGCAAATAGTCTCTCTCCATCCTTCTTGTAGCCCCCTTCAGGTACTGCCAGGCTGCTATTAGATCTGCCTGGAGCCTTCTCTTCTCCAGGCTGAACACCCCCAGCTCCCTCAGCCTGGTCCTCATAGAAGACACTGAGTGCTGCTGCTGCTAGAAGCAGACACTGTCTGTGAAAGCATTCCACTAACTTGAGGAAGTGCAGCTGCTTAGGAGAGACTGAGCTGGGAAGTAAACCCACCAAGCAGAATTAGCTCTGCTGTAACTCAGCCCAGTGCTCAAGCAGCTTCTGCTCTTTTGTGGAGCTCTGTTTGTGTAAAGCAGTATCTGAGCACTGTTTTTGTACCACAGGTGATATGATTATATGGCTCTACTGGTGTATCACTGGGATCTGTGTGTTACTGGTGGGATCAGTCATAGCAGGTGTGATTTGCATGACCAAAAAACGAGCAGGTAAGACTCATACCAGCTAGGAAGAAAAGATTTAATGCTAAAACTATATTTTTTTCCTGCTTCTCTACCTATTCCTGTTGCTGTTTTCCTCCTTGCTGCTCTGGTGTCTTGCCACTGAGATAATGCCTATGCCAACATCTTCTGCTTTACATCATTTTAATATCCTAATACATTCCACTTAGTTAAGTAAAGCCCTCCGTGGGTTATGTTGACTGATACTCCATAGTGCTTCAGGCCTCAGAAAGGGAAAAAGGAACTTTGTAGTTCAGCTCTTTGTTTCCTGCAGATTGCTACAGATCTCTTTCCCATTTATTTTGCTCCTGCATTGCATAAGTTTTGCAGAACAAAAGCTTCCTGTTTGTCCAGGCTGTAGTCTTTCACTGTCCCCCAAAGTCTCTGCAAAATTCTTTTTTTTATACTATTTTCAGCTTGAAATAACATTTTTCATTTAAGAGGTAAGAAAAACAGGGCACAAGGGTTGACATGGAGCAGGTTGGAAAATATGAGGACTAATTCCTAGTCCTTTGTGCTACAACCATGAGACAGGTATTACAGCGGGAAAGAATGTGCAAATCACTGAAAGGAAAGATTTTGGACCACTTCTTAACATCAGACTTACCTATAAGATGTGATAGTTGCCACTTCAGAGAAGCCTCTTAAGGACAAGCTGTATTTTAAAATGTCACTTCTCCTTAAAGGCAGGTAGCAGAACAGCTGGGGGGGGGGTTTCTGTACATCTTGAGGCTGGCCAGATCTGGGGAAGATGGAAGAAACTGGGTCTGAGTACATTCCTTCTCTCAAAGGAATGATGTAGCAAAGTCCATAGCAAAATTGCCTGTAGAGGAGTCTTTATTCATTCAGCAGACTGATTTCTTTTATGGGGCTTCTCCCTCCCCATGCTTCTATCCCTGAACAGCTGAAGATTTGGGGTTTGGGGTTTTTTTGAACCTGGTCTTGGGAAGGTGTTGTCATTGTAAGAGTTTACTCTTGCTTCATGTTTTCAGAACTGACAGAGACTTTCTCTCTCTTCCAGCACACCGGCGAGGGAAATGCAACCACACTGATTTGCAGACTGGTAAGTCGCTTTGCCTGTGTTCTATCAGCCATGTGTAGTGAGTTCAGCAGGCCTAGAAGGGGCCAGCACACTGTCATAGGTGCTCTGTAGGTGCTTCTAAAACGTAGCCCTAGGGTCTTCCTATTTAGCTAAAAGAGACTTTGTTATATGGAATTCATTAGGCCATAGTTGCCAGATGGAAGATAACTGCTTGGTAAAGTGCTGAGGCTTTTGAGCCAGCTGAGGCTGTGCTGGTAGGAGAACCTTTGCTAATGTCTGAAGCCATAGCATTCTGTGATTCACATTGAAATTCACATTGAAAATAACCTCACTTTTGTGAGACTCTGAGCCAAACCACCTCTGTCATGTAGAGTGAGCAAGCCAAGCAAACTTCCATATGTGATGTAAAGGATTGCATGGGGTACAGGGGCAAAAGTAGTGAGAGCTAGAGCACACCTCCAGAAAACATGTAGTTCTACATTGCTTGTGAAAGAGCAAGGGCATTCCAGACCCCTTTGAGGTTGTATGAGCTGATTGCTGCAAGCTATTAGCCTGACTTCACCCCTCCCATCCCTGGTTGTCTTTTCATGCCCCTCTATGAAATCCAGGCAAGAGTTTTGTCATTTATGTATCTCTTTGTAAACTCCCTCACACAATTTCAGGAAGTGGGAGAAATAGTACTGTAAAATTTAGATAGCATAAATAGCAGTGCTTGCATCTTCTTTCTTTGGAAGCAAGCCCAAATTTGTCCTTATGCATGTTTTCAGAACAAGCTGCCCAGGGAAGTGGTGGGGAGATGATCAAAAAATGTGTAGACATGGTACTTGGGGACATGGCTTCATGAACATGGTGGTGTTGGTTTGATAGTTGGACTTGATGATCTTAAAGGTCTTTTCCAACCTTAATGATTCAATGATAACAGATTTTTTTGGGGTGGGTGCAATCAGCTCTTCAGAAGGGGCTGTAGATACATCTGCAAACCTCTTGAAGCTTGTGTCTCACCAGTGTGGGGAATTCCATGGCCCATCCAGGCATTGTTATAAATCACAGCTCCACTGCCTGGACTTTCACACTACATTTACACAATTAGATGGTGTTTGCAGATGTTGCCAAAATAGCTTCAAAACTGGTAGCTACTAGGACCTTTTGTTGATAGGGAGCTGAGGCTCTTCATCTTGGAGAGGAGGAGTCTGAGGGGTGACCTCATTCATGTTGATAAAGATGTGCAGGGTGAGTGCCCAGAGGCTGGAGCCAGGCTCTGCTGGGTGATGCCCAGTGACAGCACAAGGGACAATGGTGGAAGTTGAGGCATAGGAAGTTCCATGGAAACAGGAGGAAAATGTTTTCCCTGTGAGGGTGACAGAACCCTGGAACAGGCTGCCCAGGGGGGTTGTGGAGTCTCCCTCTCTGGAGATATTCAAGACCCACCTGGCTGTGTTCCTGTGTGACCTGCTCTAGGTGCTCCTGCTCTGGCAGGGGGGTTGGACTGGATGAGCTTTGGAGGTTCCTTCCAACCCGTAACATTCTGTGATTCTGTGATTCTGTGGATGTTCTCCTGTGTTGCTGGCTTCTGGCTTGCACCACTGCAGTTCCAGGAATGCAGCCAGGACAAATGTTTTCCTATCTTTCAGCAGCACCATACACCGACCTTCCTCTGCCGCCCCTGAAGCCCCGGAAGGTTTGGGTTGTGTACTCTGCTGACCACCTCCTGTATGTGGATGTGGTGCTGAAGTTTGCTGAGTTCCTGATGACGGTCTGTGGCACTGCTGTAGCCCTGGATTTGCTGGAAGATCATCAGATCTCAGAGCTGGGGCCCTTACCTTGGCTGACTCGACAGAAGAAGGAAATGGAAGACCTCACTTCCAAGATCATCATCTTGTGTTCTCGAGGTACCCAGGCCAAGTGGCAGGCCATGCTGGGGGGCGAGCCTGTGCGCCTCAAGCAGGATCAGCAGAAGCCGATGGGAGACCTCTTCACCCCAGCCTTGAACCTGATCCTGCCGGATTTCAAGAAGCCAGCCTGTTTTGGGATGTACATAGTGTGCTATTTTGAGGGGATAAGCAGTGAGAGAGACATCCCTGACCTGTTCAATGTCACATCCAGGTACCAGCTGATGGACAAGTTTGAGGACATTTATTTCCGGATTCAGGACCTGGAGAAGTTCGAACCTGGGCGCATCCGTCGGATCCGGGAAATCACCACTGAGAATTACAGCGACACCCCCAGTGGGAGGAAGCTGAAAGAGGCAGTGGAGAAGTTCAAGAACTGGCAGAGGGAGCATCCAGAGTGGTTTGAGAATGAAACCATCTGCTTGGATAATGATGAGGAGTTGCAGTCCCTGAACAGAGAGAGCCAGGTGGAGGAGTCTGTGCAAAGTGGAGCAGGCGGGATTGTGAAACACCAGCTGCACCTGCGGGAGCCTGACCCTGACTGCTGCTGTGTCCTCAACCTCCAAATGCAGGAGGGTGAAAGTGCAGGTTGTAAACTGCAGCCTCAGGTGAATCCTTGTGGGGCTCAGACTGCTCACACCATGGTCCTTCCTGTGGATGAGGCTCCCTTAGTGCAGCTAGTGGAGCCAGTCTCCTCTGTGGAAGAGAGAAATATCCTCAGTCATCGTGTGATGAGTAACGAGGACTGCATGGAAGGAGTTCCTCTTCTGGAGACAAGCTTTCCAATGAGGAACAATGTTATCCTCCCCAGTGACTCTGAGGTTTCAGCAACAGATGAGCAGAGTCCTGCAAGCCTTTCAGGTGAGCTGAGGCACCATCTGAACGGACTCATGTGCTCTCTCTATCAGCAGAGTGTCCTTCCTTCAGAGCCACCTCTTTGCCAAGAGAAGGCTGATAAGCAACAGCAGTTGGTCTTTGATGACCAACACAAAGACCAAAGACAGTCAGTGCAGTCAGACCAAGGCTACATCTCTAGATGTTCCCCTCTGCCTCCTGATGATCTTGTGGAGGAGGAAGAAGAAGAGGAAGAGAATCAGGAAAACTGTGAACTCTCTCCAGAGGTCATGAACAGTCTAAAGAGCCTCCAGCAGTGGCTGTTTCTCCAGGAGGTTCAACGGAGCTCTGACTGGGGGTACCCAGCTGAGGTGATGGATATTGGCCAGTCACTGGAGGACTGTTAGGCTCTGTTGGGACCTGCTCCACTTGAAATACATGCACAGTGCTGAAACTGCTTTTCCAACACCAGCCCTGGCCTTGCATTGTAAATGGCATACTGGTGGGATCTTCCTATCTGCTAGAAGGGAGAATTACCCAACAGACTGCTGACACAGCTTCCCATCTCTAGAGAGAGAAGCAAGGGCTATTGGCCAGCCCTGTGAGAGAGCAGGCAGTACTTCTGTTTCTTGGTGAGATGTGTTATATTGAGTCCTCATTGATGGATGGCAGAAAAGTTCTTCTGCCTCATCCACTTGTGCCTTCAAAATGCCCTCCAGCTATGCTGGTTGTGTTGCACTGGGTAAAAGTCATGGCCAGAGTTTGTAAAACCAGGTTTAGATAACATGGTGGCAAAATGTGCCTTGCCATCTTCACACATTTTACATGTTTTGTTGTAAATACTTTGGTAAAGATGTGTGCCTGAAACTTCAGCCAGGCTGGCTTCTCTCTGGCTGATGCATGTGTCTGGAGAGTTTTTATGTTGCCACTTGCTCACTGACAGCTGCATTTCCATGGGCCTGGTGGACAAGAAGTTCTGCATGGGACAGCAATGTGCCCTGGTGGCCAAGAAGGCCAATGGCATTCAGAAGAGTGTGTCCAGCAGATCAAGAGAGTTTCTCCTTCTCCTCTACTCTTCACTGGTGAGGTTCCACCTGGAGTACTTCATCTGGTTCTGGGTTCACCAGTTCAAGAGGGACAGGGATCTACTGGAGAGAGTCCAAGGGAGGGCTACAAGGATGCTGAAGGGACTGGAGCACTGCCTGATGAGGTGAAGCTGAGAGCCCTGGGGGTGTTTAGTGTGGAAAGGAGAAGGCTGAGAGGGGATCTGATCAATGTCTGCCAATAGCTGAGGGCTGGGGGTCAGGAAGGAAGGGACAGGGACAGCCTCTGCTCACTTGTGCCCTGGGATAGGACAAGGGGCAATGGATGGAAACTACAACACAGGAGGTTCCACCTCAACATGAGGAGGAACTTCTTCACCATAAGGGTCCCAGAGCACTGGAGTAGGCTGCCCAGAGAGGTTGTGGAATCTCCTTCTCTGGAGCCTTCCCAGCCCTGTCTGGATGTGTTCCTGTGTGACCTGTGCTGGATTTTATGGTCCTGCTCTGATCGGGAGGTTGGACTTGAAGATCTCCAGATCTCCCTTCCAACCCCTGACATCCTGTGAGCCTGTGATCCATGGCCATTTGGAAATCAAGTGGAATTAACTGAACATTAAGTATGATAAATTTGTAATTGGGAGTCTCCATAATTCTCTCCACCTCCCTGCTGGGAGCACATAGCTACTGGGAGGTAGGTGCTTGAAAACCTGCAGTAGAAGGAAGGGAGAAGAGGTAATGGACCAAAAAATGGGATCTGGGCTGCTTAAAATTATAAAAATCTGGGACTGAATCTAGAGTTACTGAATCATGGAAATGTCTGTTCTGTAATGCAGTGCTCTTTGCTTTGGGACATCTCAGCACCAGGAAGACTTGAACTGAAGATGTAGATAGTGACACAATTAAGGAAATGAAAGACTATTTTGGAGAGGGGAAAAAGTGTAGCTTGAGCAGATGCTGTTTCAGAGTGGAGATTGTAACTGCATTAGGGGAGGCTGAGCTGAATAGTGAGTGTAAGATGTTACTCTGTGGGTATGAACTCAAGCACAGGTACTTCAGGTTGACCACTGTGAAATACCTAAGAGCCTAGGGTTCATCTTCCAGGAGCAGTGATGGTAACTGTATCAGTTCCAGGGTTTTTAAAACTGGGCTTAGTGCACTGTTAAAAACTGTTGCCTGGAGTGAGTGCCTGTTGGCCAAAGCAGCACTGAGTGGGTAGCAGACGAACTGAGGCTGGCATTGACCTCATTTGTTACTGCTGCTTCTGCAGTCCAGCCCACTGAGTAGCAGCCTGTGAGGAGGGCCAGGAAAATGCGCAGGGGGTTGGAGCAGCTCTGCTCTGAGGACAGGCTGAGGGAGCTGGGGGTGTTCAGCCTGGAGAAGAGGAGGCTCCAGGCAGACCTAATAGTAGCCTGCCAGTACCTGAAGGGGGCTACAAGAAGGCTGCAGAGAGACTGCAAAGGCCTGCAGGGACAGGACAAGTGACAATGGCTTCAGACTAGAGAAGAGCAGATTTAGTTTGGATGTTAGGAACAAGTTCTTTACAATGAGGGTAGTGGAACACTGGAAGAGGTTGCCCAGGGAGGTGTTTGGGGCCCCCTCTCTAGAGATAGTCAAGGTGAGGCTGGACAGGGCTCTGGGCAACCTGATCTAGTTGAGGATGTCCCTGCTGACTGCAGAGGGGGTTGAACTGGATGAGCTTTGGAGGTTCCTTCCAACCCAGACCATTCTATGAAATACACCCAGGCCTTTCTCCTCTGTGTTCAGACAAGCTTGTCACCTTCCTGTCCTAAGTTTACTTGTCAACACATCTCAAGGTAAGTTTCTTGCAGCCTTTTAAGCCTCTCATGTCTCAGAAGATAATGTGTCTTGTTGACTCGCAGCTGGTATTGTGTTGTGTGTATTTTATAATTGCATTGGTTTGTAACTCGTGTTCTGTTCCTTAAATTAAAAAAAAATCAATACTTTTGGATATGTTTGCTTAAATTCTTTTAGGTCCTTCATTCTGCCTGACCCCTTCTGATAGTATTTCTTACAGGAATATGAGGGAGAACTGAGGAACTGAACTGACTGATAAATGTCAGAACATTCCTGCAAGGTGTTGCAGCTGTACTCAGTTGAGCTGCATAGAGCTGAGGCCCTCTCATGTGGGAGTAGGTCTAGAGAGGTTCTTCTCCCTCTCTATTCTGCCCTACTGAGGCCACACTTGGAATACTGTGTCAAATTTTGGGCTCCCAGTTCAAGGGAGACAGAGACCTGCTGGACAGAATCAAATAGAGTCCTGAGGATGCTTAGGGGACTTGAGCATCTCCCCTGGGAAGAGAGACTGAGAGCCCTGGGGCTGTTTAGTCTGGAGAAGAGAAGGCTGAGAGGGGATCTGATCAATGTCTATCAATAGCTGAGGGGTGAGTGTCAAGGGGAGGGGGCCAGGCTCTTTTCAGTAGTGCACAGCAATAAGACAAGGACCAACGGAGACAAACTTGAACAGAGAAGGTTTCAGCTGAACATGAGGAGAAACTTCTTTACATGAGGGTGACAGAGCCCTGGAGCAGGCTGCCCAGAGAGGTTGTGGAGTCTCCTTCTCTGGAGACTTTCCAACCCCACCTGGCTGCATTCCTGTGCAGACTGCCCTGGGTGATCCTGCTTTGGCAGGGGGGTTGGACCTGATGATCTCTGGAGGTCCCTTCCAACCTCTAACATTCTGGGATTCTGTGAAGTGCATGGTCCTTCAAAATGGGTGTCAAAGAAGGGCCATGTTGGTGGCTGCTGCTCAATGAGGCACAACTTGCTTTTTCTGCAGCCAGGTGCCTGAGAGGACTAACAAAGGTACACTCCCTGCATAGATCCCAACTTAAGACTGGGTGCCACCTTTGTTTGCTGGCTGTACAGCAGCTAACCCAGCAGCAGATGGCATCTCAGTGCTTTTCCAGTGAGAAGCCCTTTCTCAGATGCTGTTGAATACTTCTGGACTTGGTGATCTCACTGCTTAAAGTTTCTTTTCTCTTGTAAGCAATTAACAGGGAAATTGGTTTGTTCTCTTCCCCATGAGCCTTTTTCAAGTGGTATGAATTCCTATAAATCATTGAAACAGGAAGCTCAGAAGTGTCTTCTGGGTTTTCTTGCCTTACTCATTCCTTTCTCAAATAACTCCCTTGGTATTACAGCTTTTAGAATTTGCTTTCACAGTGAGTTTGAAGGCAGGGGAGGGGGGGGAAGTACAGACACTACTATCATAGAATGGTTTGGATGGGAAGGGGACCTTTAAAGGTCTGGTTCATGCTGCCTCCCCTCTCCTCTGCAGTGAGCAGGGACATCTTTAACTGGATCAGGTTGCTCAGAGCCCTGTCCAACCTCACCTTGAATGTTTCCAGGGATGGGGCATCTACCACCTCTCTGGGCAACCTGAGCCACTGTTTCACCACCCTCATTGTAAAAACTGTCTTCCTTATATCTAATTTAAACTATCCTCTTTTAGTTTAAAACCATTCCTTCTTGTCCTGCCACTACAGGCCCTGCTAAAATGTCTGTCCCCATCTTGCTTATAGACCTCCTTCAAGTATTGGAATAAGGTCTCCCTGGAGCCCTCTCCAGGCTGCACATCCCCAATCCTTTCAGCCTTTCTTCCTAGCAGGGGTGCCCTGATTCTCTGATTGTTTTTGTGGCCCTTCTCTGGACCCACTCAGATCCGGGTCTGTCCTGTGCTGAGGGCTCCAGAGCTGCACACAGTACTCCAGGTGGACTGTCACCAGAACAGGGTCTTGGGGCAGAATCCCTTCCCTTGACCTGCTGGCTACACTTCTTTTGATGCTGGCCAGGATACAGTTGTCCTGGGCTGTAAGCACACATTGCTGGCTCATGTCCAGCTTTTCATCCACCAGTATCCCCAAGTCCTCCTTCAAATCCATTTGTTCCCTGACCTGTATTGATGCCATGGATTGCCCTGACCCAGGCTTAGGACCTTCTACTTGCCCTTGTTGAACTGTATGAGGCTCATGCAGGTCCACTTCTTGACCTTGTCCAGGTCCCCCTCAGCGGATTCCTGTCCCCCTCAGCGGATTCCTGTCCCCCTCAGCGGTGTCCTGTCCCCCTCAGCGGTGTCCTGTCCTCCTCAATCATGTCCTATCCCGTCCATCTTGATGGTGTCCTGTTCCCCTCAATGGTGTCCTGTTCCCCTCAGTGGTGTCCTGTCCCCCTCGGTGGTGTCCTATCCCCCTCGGTGGTGTCCTATCCCCCTCGGTGGTGTCCTGTCCCCCTCGGTGGTGTCCTGTTCCCCTCAGTGGATTCCTGTCCCCCTCAGTGGTGTCCTGTCCCCCTCAGTGGTGTCCTGTCGCCCTCAGTGGTGTCCTGTGCCCCTCAGTGGTGTCTTGACCCCTCAATGCTGTCCTGTCCCCCTCGGTGGTGTCCTGTCCCACTCAGTGGATTCCTGTCCCCTCTGTGCTGTCCTGTCCCCCTCGGTGGAGTCCTGTCCGCCTCGGTGGTGTCCTGTCCCCTCGGTGGTGTCCTGTCCCCCTCAGTGGTGTCCTGTCCCCCTCAGTGGTGTCCTGTCCCCCTCAATGCTGTCGTGTCCCCCTCAATGCTGTCCTGTCCCCTCAGTGGTGTCCTGTCCCCCTCAGTGGTGTCCTGTCCCCCTCAGTGGTGTCCTGTCCCCCTCGGTGCTGTCCTGTTCCCCTCGTGCTGTCCTGTTCCCCTCGGTGCTGTCCTGTTCCCCTCAGTGCTGTCCTGTTCCCCTCGGTGCTGTCCTGTCCCCTCGGTGCTGTCCTGTCCCCCTCAGTGGTGTCCTGTCCCCTCATGCTGTCCTGTCCCCTCAGTGCTGTCCTGTCCCACTCAGTGGATTCCTGTCCCCTCAGTGGTGTCCTGTCCTCCTCAGTGGTGTCCTGTCCCCTCAGTGGTGTCCTGTCCCCCTCAGTGCTGTCCTGTCGCCCTCAGTGCTGTCCTGTCGCCCTCAGTGGTGTCCTGTCCCCCTCAATGTGTCCTGTCCCCTCGGTGGTGTCCTGTCCCCTCGGTGGTGTCCTGTTCCCCTCGGTGGTGTCCTGTCCCCCTCAGTAGTGTCTTGTCCCCTCAATCTGTCCTGTTCCCCTCGGTGCTATCCTGTCCCACTCAGTGGATTCCTGTCCCCTCAGTGCTTCCTGTCCTCCTCAGTGGTGTCCTGTCCCCCTCAGTGGTGTCCTGTCCCCTCAGTGGTGTCCTGTCCCCTCAGTGGTGTCCTGTCCCCTCAATGCTGTCCTGTTCCCCTCGATGGTGTCTTGTCCCCTCAGTGGTGTCCTGTCGCCCTCAGTGGTGTCCTGTCGCCCTCAGTGGTGTCCTGTCCCCTCAGTGGTGTCCTGTCCCCCTCAGTGGTGTCCTGTTCCCCTCAATGTGTCCTGTCCCTCGTGCTTCCTGTCCCCTCGATGGTGTCCTGTCCCCCTCAGTGGTGTCCTGTCGCCCTCAGTGGTGTCCTGTCCCCTCAGTGGTGTCCTGTCCCCTCAGTAGTGTCCTGTCCCCCTCAGTGCTGTCATGTCCCCCTCAGTGCTGTCCTGTCGCCCTCAGTGGTGTCCTGTCGCCCTCAGTGGTGTCCTGTCCCCCTCGGTGGTGTCCTGTCCCCCTCGGTGGTGTCCTGTCGCCCTCAGTGGTGTCCTGTCGCCCTCAGTGGTGTCCTGTCGCCCTCAGTGGTGTCCTGTCCCCTCAGTGGTGTCCTGTCCCCTCAGTGTGTCCTGTCCCCTCAGTGCTGTCCTGTCCTCCTCAGTGGTGTCCTGTCCCCTCGGTGGTGTCCTGTCCCCTCGGTGGTGTCCTGTCCCCCTCGGTGGTGTCCTGTCCCCCTCGGTGGTGTCCTGTCCCCCTCTGTGGTGTCCTGTCCCCCTCGGTGGTGTCCTGTCCCACTCAGTGGATTCCTGTTCCCCTCAGTGCTGTCCTGTTCCACTCAGTGCTGTCCTGTTCCCCTCAGTGCTGTCCTGTCCTCCTCAGTGCTGTCCTGTCCCCCTCAATGCTGTCCTGTCGCCCTCGGTGCTCTCCTGTCCCCCTCGGTGGTGTCCTGTCCCCCTCGGTGGTGTCCTGTCCCCCTCGGTGGTGTCCTGTCCCACTCAGTGGATTCCTGTCCCCCTCAGTGGTGTCCTGTCCTCCTCAGTGGATTCCTTTCCCCCTCAATCATGTCCTATCCCGTCCATCTTGATGGTGTCCTGTCGCCCTCAGTGGTGTCCTGTCCCCCTCAGTGGTGTCCTGTCCCCCTCAGTGCTGTCCTGTTCCCCTCGGTGGTGTCCTGTTCCCCTCGGTGGTGTCCTGTCCCCTCGGTGGTGTCCTGTCCCCCTCAGTAGTGTCTGTCCCCTCATCTGTCCTGTTCCCCTCGGTGCTATCCTGTCCCCTCAGTGGTTCCTGTTCCCCTCAGTGCTCTCCTGTCCCCTCAGTGGTGTCCTGTCCCCCTCAGTGGTGTCCTGTCCCCCTCAGTGGTGTCCTATCCCCCTCAGTGGTGTCCTGTCCCCTCAATGCTGTCCTGTCCTCCTCGGTGCTGTCCTGTCCCCCTCGGTGCTGTCCTGTCCCCCTCGGTGCTGTCCTGTCCCCCTCGGTGGTGTCCTGTCCCCCTCGGTGGTGTCCTGTCCCCCTCGGTGGTGTCCTGTCCCACTCAGTGGATTCCTGTCGCCCTCAGTGGTGTCCTGTCCTCCTCAGTGGATTCCTTTCCCCTCAATCATTCCTATCCGTCCATCTTCATGGTGTCCTGTCGCCCTCAGTGGTGTCCTGTCGCCCTCAGTGCTGTCCTGTCGCCCTCAGTGCTGTCCTGTCGCCGTCAGTGGTGTCCTGTCCCCCTCAATGCTGTCCTGTTCCCCTCGGTGGTGTCCTGTTCCCCTCGGTGGTGTCCTGTTCCCCTCGGTGGTGTCCTGTCCCCCTCAGTAGTGTCTTGTCCCCTCATCTGTCCTGTTCCCCTCGGTGCTATCCTGTCCCACTCAGTGGATTCCTGTTCCCCTCAGTGCTCTCCTGTCCCCCTCAGTGGTGTCCTGTCCCCCTCAGTGGTGTCCTGTCCCCCTCGATGCTGTCCTGTCCCCTCAGTGGTGTCCTGTCGCCCTCAGTGGTGTCCTGTCGCCCTCGATGCTGTCCTGTTCCCCTCGATGCTTCCTGTCCCCTCGATGGTGTCTGTCCCCTCGGTGGTGTCCTGTCCCCCTCGGTGGTGTCCTGTCCCCTCAGTGGTTCCTGTCCCCCTCAGTGCTGTCCTGTCCCCCTCGGTGGTGTCCTGTCCGCCTCGGTGGTGTCCTGTCCCCCTCGGTGGTGTCCTGTCCCCCTCAGTGGTGTCCTGTCCCCCTCAGTGGTGTCCTGTCCCCCTCAATGCTGTCGTGTCCCCCTCAATGCTGTCCTGTCCTCCTCAATGGTGTCCTGTCCCCCTCAGTGGTGTTCTGTCGCCCTCAGTGGTGTCCTGTCCCCCTCAGTGCTGTCCTGTCCCCTCAGTGCTGTCCTGTTCCCCTCGGTGCTGTCCTGTTCCCCTCGGTGGTGTCCTGTTCCCCTCGGTGCTGTCCTGTCCCCCTCAGTGGTGTCTTGTCCCCCTCAATCCTGTCCTGTTCCCCTCGGTGCTGTCCTGTCCCACTCAGTGGATTCCTGTTCCCCTCAGTGGTGTCCTGTCCTCCTCAGTGGTGTCCTGTCCCCCTCAGTGGTGTCCTGTCCCCCTCAGTGGTGTCCTGTCCCCCTCATGCTGTCCTGTTCCCCTCGCTGGTGTCCTGTCGCCCTCAGTGGTGTCCTGTCCCCCTCAGTGGTGTCCTGTCCCCCTCAATGCTGTCCTGTTCCCCTCGGTGGTGTCCTGTTCCCCTCGGTGGTGTCCTGTCCCCTCGGTGGGTCCTGTCCCCTCAGTAGTGTCTTGTCCCCCTCAATCCTGTCCTGTTCCCCTCGGTGCTATCCTGTCCCACTCAGTGGATTCCTGTTCCCCTCAGTGCTCTCCTGTCCTCCTCAGTGGTGTCCTGTCCCCCTCAGTGGTGTCCTGTCCCCCTCAGTGGTGTCCTGTCCCCCTCAATGCTGTCCTGTTCCCCTCGATGGTGTCCTGTCGCCCTCAGTGGTGTCCTGTCGCCCTCAGTGGTGTCCTGTCGCCCTCAATGCTGTCCTGTTCCCCTCAGTGGTGTCCTGTTCCCCTCAATGCTGTCCTGTTCCCTCGATGCTCTCCTGTCCCCTCGATGGTGTCCTGTCCCCTCAGTGGTGTCCTGTCGCCCTCAGTGGTGTCCTGTCCCCCTCAGTGTGTCCTGTCCCCTCAGTGTGTCTGTCCCCTCAGTGCTTCCTGTCCCCTCAGTGGTGTCCTGTCCCCCTCAGTGGTGTCCTGTCCCCCTCAGTGGTGTCCTGTCCCCCTCATGCTGTCCTGTCCCCTCATGGTGTCCTGTCCCCTCAGTGGTGTCCTGTCGCCCTCAGTGGTGTCCTGTCCCCTCAGTGGTGTCCTGTCCCCCTCAGGTGTCCTGTCCCTCGTGTCCTGTCCCTCGTGCTGTCCTGTCCCCCTCGTGGTGTCCTGTCCCCCTCAGTGGTGTCCTGTCCCCTCAGTGGTGTCCTGTCCCCTCAGTGGTGTCCTGTCCCCTCAGTGTGTCCTGTCCCCTCAGTGCTGTCCTGTCCCCCTCAGTGCTGTCCTGTCCTCCTAAGTGGTGTCCTGTCCCTCTCAATGCTGTCCTGTCCCCCTCGGTGGTGTCCTGTCGCCCTCAGTGGTGTCCTGTCGCCCTCAGTGGTGTCCTCTTCCCCTCGGTGCTGTCCTGTCCCCCTCGGTGCTGTCCTGTCCCCCTCGGTGGTGTCCTGTCCCCCTCGGTGGTGTCCTGTCCCACTCAGTGGATTCCTGTCCCCCTCAGTGGTGTCCTGTCCTCCTCAGTGGATTCCTTTCCCCCTCAATCATTTCCTATCCCGTCCATCTTCATGGTGTCCTGTCGCCCTCAGTGGTGTCCTGTCCCCCTCAGTGCTGTCCTGTCACCCTCAGTGCTGTCCTGTCGCCGTGAGTGGTGTCCTGTCCCCCTCGGTGGTGTCCTGTTCCCCTCGGTGGTGTCCTGTTCCCCTCGGTGGTGTCCTGTTCCCCTCGGTGGTGTCCTGTCCCCCTCAGTAGTGTCTTGTCCACCTCAATCCTGTCCTGTTCCCCTCGGTGCTATCCTGTCCCACTCAGTGGATTCCTGTTCCCCTCAGTGCTCTCCTGTCCTCCTCAGTGGTGTCCTGTCCCCCTCAGTGGTGTCCTGTCGCCCTCAGTGGTGTCCTGTCCCCTCAGTGGTGTCCTGTCCCCCTCAATGCTGTCCTGTCCTCCTCAGTGCTGTCCTGTCCCCCTCGGTGGTGTCCTGTCCCCCTCGGTGGTGTCCTGTCCCCTCGGTGGTGTCCTGTCCCCCTCGGTGGTGTCCTGTCCCCCTCAGTGGTGTCCTGTCCTCCTCAGTGGATTCCTTTCCCCTCAATCATTTCCTATCCGTCCATCTCATGGTGTCCTGTCGCCCTCAGTGGTGTCCTGTCGCCCTCAGTGCTGTCCTGTCGCCGTCAGTGGTGTCCTGTCCCCCTCAATGCTGTCCTGTTCCCCTCGGTGGTGTCCTGTTCCCCTCGGTGGTGTCCTGTTCCCCTCGGTGGTGTCCTGTCCCCCTCAGTAGTGTCTTGTCCCCCTCAATCCTGTCCTGTTCCCCTCGGTGCTATCCTGTCCCACTCAGTGGATTCCTGTTCCCCTCAGTGCTCTCCTGTCCCCCTCAGTGGTGTCCTGTCCCCCTCAGTGGTGTCCTGTCCCCCTCGATGCTGTCCTGTGCCCCTCAGTGGTGTCCTGTCGCCCTCAGTGGTGTCCTGTCGCCCTCAGTGGTGTCCTGTCGCCCTCGATGCTGTCCTGTTCCCCTCGATGCTCTCCTGTCCCCCTCGATGGTGTCTTGTCCCCCTCAGTGGTGTCCTGTCGCCCTCAGTGGTGTCCTGTCGCCCTCAGTGGTGTCCTGTCCCCCTCGATGCTGTCCTGTTCCCCTCGATGCTGTCCTGTCCCCCTCGATGGTGTCTTGTCCCCCTCGGTGGTGTCCTGTCCCCCTCGGTGGTGTCCTGTCCCCTCAGTGGATTCCTGTCGCCCTCAGTGGTGTCCTGTCCCCTCAGTGGATCCTTCCCCTCATCATGTCCTATCCCTCCATCTGATGCTGTCCTGTCGCCCTCAGTGCTGTCCTGTCGCCCTCAGTGGTGTCCTGTCCCCCTCGGTGGTGTCCTGTCCCCCTCGGTGGTGTCCTGTCCCCTCAGTGGTGTCCTGTCCCCCTCGTGGTGTCCTGTCCCCCTCAGTGGTGTCTGTTCCCCTCAATCCTGTCCTGTTCCCCTCGGTGCTGTCCTGTCCCACTCAGTGGATTCCTGTTCCCCTCAGAGGTGTCCTGTCCTCCTCAGTAGTGTCCTGTCCCCCTCGGTGGTGTCCTGTCCCCCTCGGTGGTGTCCTGTCCCACTCAGTGGATTCCTGTTCCCCTCAGTGGTGTCCTGTCACCCTCGTGGATTCCTGTCCCCCTCAGTGGATTCCTGTCCCCCTCAATCATGTCCTATCCCGTCCATCTGATGGTGTCCTATCACCCTGATGGTGTCTGTCCCCTCAGTGGTGTCTTGTCCCCTCAGTGGTGTCCTGTCCCCCTCGAGGTGTCCTGTCCCCCTCGCTGGTGTCCTGTCCCCCTCGTGGTGTCCTGTCCCCCTCGCTGGTGTCCTGTCCCCCTCTGTGGTGTCTTGTCCCCCTCAATGCTGTCCTGTCCCCCTCGGTGCTGTCCTGTCCCCTCGGTGCTGTCCTGTCCACTCAGTGGATTCCTGTCCCCCTCAGTGGTATCCTGTTCCCCTCAGTGGTGTCCTGTCCCCCTCAGTGGTGTCCTGTCCCCCTCAATGCTGTCCTGTTCCCCTCAATGCTGTCCTGTCGCACTCAGTGCTGTCCTGTCGCCGTCAGTGGTGTCCTGTCCCCCTCACTGGTGTCCTGTCCCCCTCGGTCGTGTCCTGTCCCCCTCGGTGGTGTCTTGTCCCCTCAATCCTGTCCTGTTCCCCTCGGTGCTATCCTGTCCCACTCAGTGGATTCCTCTTCCCCTCAGTGCTGTCCTGTCCCCTCAGTGCTGTCCTGTTCCCCTCAGTGCTGTGCTGTCCCCTCAGTGGTGTCCTGTCGCCCTCAGTGGTGTCCTGTCGCCCTCAGTGGTGTCCTGTCGCCCTCAGTGGTGTCCTGTCCCCCTCGATGCTGTCCTGTCGCCCTCAGTGGTGTCCTGTCGCCCTCAGTGGTGTCCTGTCGCCCTCAGTGGTGTCCTGTCCCCCTCAGTAGTATCCTGTCGCCCTCAGTGGTGTCCTGTCCCCCTCGGTACTGTCCTGTCCCCCTCGGTGATGTCCTGTCCCCCTCGGTGGTGTCCTGTCCCACTCAGTGGATTCCTGTTCCCCTCAGTGGTGTCCTGTCCCCCTCGTGGTGTCCTGTCGCCCTCAGTGGCGTCCTGTCGCCCTCAGTGGCGTCCTGTCACCCCAGTGGTGTCCTGTCCCCCTCAGTGCTGTCCTGTCCCCCTCGGTGCTGTCCTGTCCCCCTCGGTGCTGTCCTGTCCCACTCAGTGGATTCCTGTACCCCTCAGAGGTGTCCTGTCCCCCTCAGTGGTGTCTTGTCCCCCTCAATACTGTCCTCTCCCCCTCGGTGCTGTCCTGTCCCCCTCAGTGGTGTCCTGTCGCCCTCAGTGTTGTCCTGTCACCCTCAGTGTTGTCCTGTCGCCCTCAGTGGTGTCCTGTGCCCCTCAGTGGTGTCCTGTGCCCTCAGTGGTGTTCTGTGCCCCTCAGTGGTGTCTTGACCCCTCAATCCTGTCCTGTCCCCCTCGGTGCTGTCCTGTCCCCCTCGGTGCTGTCCTGTCCCCCTCGGTGCTGTCCTGTCCCCCTCGGTGCTGTCCTGTCCCCTCAGTGGTGTCCTGTCCCCTCAGTGGTGTCCTGTCCTCCTCAGTGGATTCCTTTCCCCCTCAATCATGTCCTATCCCGTCCATCTTGATGGTGTCCTGTCGCCCTCAGTGGTGTCCTGTCCGCCTCGGTGGTGTCCTGTCCGCCTCGGTGGTGTCCTGTCCCCCTCAGTAGTGTCCTGTCCCCCTCAATGCTGTCCTGTCCCCCTCAGTGGTGTCTTGACCCCCTCAATGCTGTCCTGATCCCCTCAATGCTCTACTGTCCCCCTCGGTGGTGTCCTGTACCCCTCGGTGGTGTCCTGTCCCACTCAGTGGATTCCTGTCCCCCTCAGTGGTGTCCTGTCCTCCTCTGTGGATTCCTTTCCCCCTCAATCATGTCCTATCCCGTCCATCTGATGGTGTCCTATCACCCTCATGGTGTCCTGTCCCCCTCGGTGCTGTCCTGTCGCCCTCAGTGCTGTCCTGTCGCCCTCAGTGGTGTCCTGTCCCCCTCGGTGGTGTCCTGTCCCCCTCGGTGGTGTCTTGTCCCCTCAATCCTGTCCTGTTCCCCTCGGTGCTGTCCTGTCCCACTCAGTGGATTCCTGTTCCCCTCAGAGGTGTCCTGTCCCCTCAGTAGTGTCCTGTCCCCCTCAGTGGTGTCCTGTCCCCCTCGGTGGTGTCCTGTCCCCCTCAGTGGCGTCCTGTCGCCCTCAGTGGTGTCCTGTCCCCCTCAGTGGTGTCCTGTCGCCCTCGTGCTGTCCTGTCCCCCTCGGTGCTGTCCTGTCCCCCTCAGTGGATTCCTGTTCCCCTCAGAGGTGTCCTGTCCCCCTCAGTGGTGTCCTGTCCCCCTCAGTGGTGTCCTGTCCCCCTCAATACTGTCCTGTCCCCCTCGGTGCTGTCCTGTCCCCCTCGGTGCTGTCCTGTCCCCCTCAGTGGTGTCCTGTCGCCCTCATTGGTGTCCTGTCCCCCTCAGTGGTGTCCTGTCCCCTCAGTGGTGTCTTGCCCCTCAATCCTGTCCTGTCCCCCTCGGTGGTGTCCTGTCCCCCTCAGTGGTGTCCTGTCCCCGTCAGTGCTGTCCTGTCGCCGTCAGTGCTGTCCTGTCGCCGTCAGTGGTGTCCTGTCCCCCTCACTGGTGTCCTGTCCCCCTCGGTCGTGTCCTGTCCCCCTCGGTGTATCCTGTCCCCCTCGGTGGTGTCCTGTCCCCTCGGTGGTGTCTTGTCCCCCTCAATCTGTCCTGTCCCCTCGGTGCTATCCTGTCCCACTCAGTGGATTCCTGTTCCCCTCAGTGCTGTCCTGTCCCCTCAGTGCTGTCCTGTCTCCTCAGTGCTGTCCTGTCCTCCTCAGTGGTGTCCTGTCCCCCTCAATGCTGTCCTGTCCCCCTCGATGCTGTCCTGTCCCCCTCGGTGGTGTCCTGTCCCCCTCGGTGGTGTCCTGTCCCCTCGGTGGTGTCCTGTCCCACTCAGTGGATGTCCTGTCCCCCTCAGTGGTGTCCTGTCCCCCTCAGTGGTGTCCTGTCCCCCTCAGTGCTGTCCTGTCCTCCTCAGTGCTGTCCTGTCCCCTCAGTGGTGTCCTGTCCCCTCAATGCTGTCCTGTCCCCCTCAGTGCTGTCCTGTCCCCCTCAGTGGTGTCCTGTCCCCCTCAGTGGTGTCCTGTCCCCTCACTGGTGTCCTGTCCCCCTCAGTGGTGTCCTGTCCCCCTCGGTGCTGTCCTGTCCCCCTCGGTGGTGTCCTGTCCTCCTCAGTGGATTCCTTTCCCCCTCAATCATGTCCTATCCGTCCATCTTGATGGTGTCCTATCCCCTGATGGTGTCCTGTCCCCCTCAGTGCTGTCCTGTCGCCCTCAGTGCTGTCCTGTCGCCGTCAGTGGTGTCCTGTCCCCCTCACTGGTGTCCTGTCCCCTCCGTGGTGTCCTGTCCCCCTCGGTGGTGTCCTGTCCCCCTCAGTGGTGTCCTGTCCCCCTCGGTGGTGTCTTGTCCCCCTCAATCCTGTCCTGTTCCCCTCGGTGCTATCCTGTCCCCTCAGTGCTGTCCTGTTCCCCTCAGTGCTGTCCTGTCCCCTCAGTGCTGTCCTGTCCCCCTCAGTGCTGTCCTGTCCTCCTCAGTGGTGTCCTGTCCCCCTCAATGCTGTCCTGTCCCCCTCGATGCTGTCCTGTCCCCCTCGTGGTGTCCTGTCCCCCTCGGTGGTGTCCTGTCCCACTCAGTGGTGTCCTGTCCCCCTCAGTGGTGTCCTGTCCCCTCAGTGGTGTCCTTTCCCCCTCAATGCTGTCCTGTCCCTCCTCAGTGGTGTCCTGTCGCCCTCAGTGGTGTCCTGTCGCCCTCAGTGGTGTCCTGTCCCCCTCAGTGCTGTCCTGTCCCCTCAGTGCTGTCCTGTCCCCCTCGGTGGTGTCCTGTCCCCCTCGGTGGTGTCCTGTCCCCCTCAGTAGTGTCTTGTCCCCCTCAATCCTGTCCTGTTCCCCTCGGTGCTATCCTGTCCCACTCAGTGGATTCCTGTCCCCCTCAGTGCTGTCCTGTCCTCCTCAGTGGTGTCCTGTCCCCCTCAGTGGTGTCCTGTCCCCCTCAGTACTGTCCTGTCCCCCTCAATGCTGTCCTGTCCCCTCGGTGGTGTCTTGTGCCCCTCAGTGGTGTCCTGTCCCCCTCAGTGGTGTCCTGTCCCCTCAGTGGTGTCCTGTCCCCCTCAATGCTGTCCTGTTCCCCTCGATGCTCTCCTGTCCCCCTCGATGGTGTCTTGTCCCCCTCAGTGGTGTCCTGTCGCCCTCAGTGGTGTCCTGTCGCCCTCAGTGGTGTCCTGTCCCCCTCAGTAGTGTCCTGTCCCCCTCAGTGCTGTCCTGTCCCCTCAGTGTGTCCTGTCCCCCTCAGTGTCCTGTCCCCTCAGTGTGTCCTGTCCCCTCAGTGGTGTCCTGTCGCCCTCAGTGGTGTCCTGTCGCCCTCAGTGGTGTCCTTTCCCCCTCAGTAGTGTCCTGTCCCCTCAATGCTGTCCTGTCGCCCTCAGTGGTGTCCTGTCGCCCTCAGTGGTGTCCTGTCCCCTCAGTGGTGTCCTGTCCCCCTCAGTGTGTCCTGTCCCCCTCAGTGCTGTCCTGTCCTCCTCGTGGTGTCCTGTCGCCCTCAGTGGTGTCCTGTCCCCTCAATCTGTCCTGTCCCCTCAGTGCTGTCCTGTCCCCTCAGTGGTTCCTGTCCCCTCAGGGTGTCCTGTCCCCTCAGTGGTGTCCTGTCCCCTCAGTGGTGTCCTGTCCCCCTCAGTGGTGTCCTGTCCCCTCGCAGTGTCCTGTCCCCCTCGGTGGTGTCCTGTCCCCCTCGGTGGTGTCCTGTCCCATCAGTGGATTCCTGTCCCCTCAGGTGTCCTGTCACCTCGTGGATCCTGTCCCCCTCAGTGGTGTCCTGTCCTCCTCAGTGGATTCCTTTCCCCTCAATCATGTCCTATCCCGTCCATCTTGATGGTGTCCTGTCACCCTCGATGGTGTCCTGTCGCCCTCAGTGGTGTCCTGTCCCCTCAGTGGTGTCTGTCCCCTCGGTAGTGTCCTGTCCCCCTCGGTAGTGTCCTGTCCCCCTCGGTGGTGTCCTGTCCCCCTCGATGGTGTCCTGTCCCCCTCGGTGGTGTCCTGTCCCCTCAGTGGTGTCTGTCCCCTCAGTGGTGTCTTGTCCCCCTCAATGCTGTCCTGTTCCCCTCAATGCTCTCCTGTCCCCCTCGGTGGTGTCCTGTCCCCCTCAGTGGTGTCCTGTCCCCTCAGTGGTGTCCTGTCCCCCTCAGTGGTGTCCTGTCCCCCTCAGTGGTGTCCTGTCCCCCTCAGTGTGTCCTGACCCCTCATGCTGTCCTGTCCCCCTCGGTGGTGTCCTGTCCCCCTCGGTGGTGTCCTGTCCCCCTCAGTGGTGTCCTGTCCCCTCGGTGGTGTCCTGTCCCACTCAGTGGATGTCCTGTCCCCTCAGTGGTGTCCTGTCCTCCTCAGTGGTGTCCTGTCCTCCTCATGGTCCTGTCCCCTCAGTGGTGTCCTGTCCGCCCTCAGTGATGTCCAGTACCCCTCAGTGTGTCCTGTCCCCCTCAGTGCTGTCCTGTCCCCCTCAGTGGTGTCTTGTCCCCCTCAGTTGTGTCCTGTCCCCCTCAGTGCTGTCCTGTCCCCCTCAGTGGTGTCCTGTCCCCCTCGTGGTGTCCTGTCCCCTCGGTGGTGTCCTGTCCCCTCGTAGTGTCCTGTCCCCTCGGTGGTGTCCTGTCCCCTCAGTGGTGTCCTGTCCCCCTCAGTGGTGTCCTGTCCCCCTCAGTAGTGTCTTGTCCCCCTCAATGCTGTCCTGTTCCCCTCGGTGCTATCCTGTCCCCCTCAGTGGTGTCCTGTCCCCCTCAGTGCTGTCCTGTCCCCCTCAGTGGTGTCCTGTCCCCCTCAGTGCTGTCCTGTCCTCCTCAGTGCTGTCCTGTCCCCCTCAGTGCTGTCCTGTCCCCCTCAGTGCTGTCCTGTCCCCCTCGATGCTGTCCTGTCCCCCTCAGTGGTGTCCTGTCCCCTCAGTGGTGTCCTGTCCCCCTCAGTAGTGTCCTGTCCCCCTCAGTGGTGTCCTGTCCCCCTCGGTGGTGTCCTGTCCCCTCATGCTGTCCTGTCCCCCTCGGTGGTGTCCTGTCCCCCTCAGTGCTGTCCTGTCCCCCTCAGTGGTGTCCTGTCCCCCTCAATGCTGTCCTGTCCCCTCAATGGTGTCCTGTCCCCTCAGTGGTGTCCTGTCCCCCTCGGTGCTGTCCTGTCCCCCTCGGTGCTGTCCTGTCCCCCTCGGTGCTGTCCTGTCCCCTCGGTGCTGTCCTGTCCCACTCAGTGGATTCCTGTCCCCTCAGTGGTGTCCTGTCCCCTCAGTGGTGTCCTGTCCCCTCAGTGGTGTCCTGTCCCCTCAGTGGTGTCCTGTCCCCCTCAATCCTGTCCTGTCCCCCTCGGTGGTGTCCTGTCCCACTCAGTGGATTCCTGTCCCCCTCAGTGGTGTCCTGTCCCCCTCAGTGATGTCCTGTCCTCCTCAGTGGATTCCTTTCCCCCTCAATCATGTCCTATCCCGTCCATCTTGATGGTGTCCTATCACCCTTGATAGTGTCCTGTCGCCCTCAGTGGTGTCCTGTCGCCCTCAGTGGTGTCCTGTCGCCCTCAGTGGTGTCCTGTCGCCCTCGGTGGTGTCCTGTCACCCTCGGTGGTGTCCTGTCCGCCTCGGTGGTGTCCTGTCCCCCTCGGTGGTGTCCTGTCCCCTCAGTGGTGTCCTGTCCCCCTCAATGCTGTCCTGTCCCCCTCAGTGGTGTCCTGTCCCCCTCAGTGGTGTCCTGTCCCCTCAGTGGTGTCCTGTCCCCTCAGTGGTGTCCTGTCCCCCTCGGTGGTGTCCTGTCCCCCTCGTGGTGTCCTGTCCCCTCAGTGGTGTCCTGTCCCCTCGGTGTGTCCTGTCCCCTCAGTGGTTCCTGTCCCCTCAGTGGTGTCCTGTCCCCCTCAGTGTGTCCTGTCCCCTCATGTCCTGTCCCCTCAGTGGTGTCCTGTCCCCCTCAGTGTGTCCTGTCCCCTCAGTGTATCCTGTCCCCCTCATGCTGTCCTGTCCCCTCATGGTGTCCTGTCCCCTCAGTGTGTCCTGTCCCCCTCGGTGGTGTCCTGTCCCCCTCGGTGGTGTCCTGTCCCCCTCAGTGGTGTCCTGTCCCCCTCAGTGGTGTCCTGTCCCCCTCAGTAGTGTCCTGTCCCCCTCAGTGCTGTCCTGTCCCCCTCAGTGGTGTCCTGTCCCCCTCAATGCTGTCCTGTCCCCTCAATGCTGTCCTGTCCCCCTCAGTGGTGTCCTGTCCCCTCAGCGGTGTCCTGTCCCCTCAGCGGTGTCCTGTCCCCCTCAGGGTGTCCTGTCCCCTCGGTGGTGTCCTGTCCCCCTCGTGGTGTCCTGTCCCCTCAGTGGTTCCTGTCCCCTCAGTGTGTCCTGTCCCCCTCAGTGGTGTCCTGTCCCCTCAGTGCTGTCCTGTCCCCCTCAGTGGTGTCCTGTCCCCCTCAGTGTGTCCTGTCCCCCTCAATGCTGTCCTGTCCCCTCAGTGGTCTGTCCCCTCAATGCTGTCCTGTCCCCTCAATGCTGTCCTGTCCCCCTCAGTGGTGTCCTGTCCCCCTCAGTGGTGTCCTGTCCCCTCAGCGGTGTCCTGTCCCCCTCAGTCGTGTCCTGTCCCCTCAGGGTGTCCTGTCCCCCTCGGTGGTGTCCTGTCCCCCTCGGTGGTGTCCTGTCCCACTCAGTGGATTCCTGTCCCCTCAGTGGTGTCCTGTCCCCCTCAGTGGTGTCCTGTCCCCCTCAGTAGTGTCCTGTCCCCCTCAGTGCTGTCCTGTCCCCTCAGTGCTGTCCTGTCCCCCTCAATGCTGTCCTGTCCCCCTCAGTGCTGTCCTGTCCCCCTCAGTGGTGTCCTGTCCCCCTCAGTGGTGTCCTGTCCCCCTCAGTGGTGTCTGTCCCCTCAGTAGTGTCCTGTCCCCTCAGTGGTGTCCTGTCGCCCTCAGTGGTGTCCTGTCCCCTCATGCTGTCCTGTCCCCTCGGTGCTGTCCTGTCCCCCTCGGTGCTGTCCTGTCCCCCTCGGTGGTGTCCTGTCCCCCTCGGTGGTGTCCTGTCCCCTCAGTGGTGTCCTTGTCCCCCTCAATCATGTCCTATCCCGTCCATCTTGATGGTGTCCTATCACCCTCGATGGTGTCCTGTCCCCCTCAGTGCTGTCCTGTCGCACTCAGTGCTGTCTCTGTCCGCCTCAGTTGTGTCCTGTCCCCCTCACTGGTGTCCTGTTCCCCTCGGTCGTGTCCTGTCCCCCTCGGTGGTGTCCTGTCCCCCTCGGTCGTGTCCTGTCCCCCTCGGTGGTGTCTTGTCCCCCTCAATCCTGTCCTGTCCCCTCGGTGCTATCCTGTCCCACTCAGTGGATTCCTGTTCCCCTCATGCTGTCCTGTCCCCTCAGTGCTGTCCTGTCCTCCTCAGTGCTGTCCTGTCCCCCTCAATGCTGTCCTGTCCCCCTCGGTGGTGTCCTGTCCCCCTCGGTGGTGTCCTGTCCCCCTCAGTGGTGTCCTGTCCCCCTCGTGGTGTCCTGTCCCCCTCGGTGGTGTCCTGTCCCCTCAGTGGATTCCTGTCCCCCTCAGTGGTGTCCTGTCCCCTCAGTGGTGTCCTGTCCCCCTCAATCCTGTCCGATCCCGTCCATCTGATGGTGTCCTGTCCCCTCAGTGGTGTCCTGTCCCCTCAGTGGTGTCCTGTCCCCTCAGTGGTGTCCTGTCCCCCTCAGTGGTGTCCTGTCCTCCTCAGTGGATTCCTTTCCCCCTCAATCATGTCCTATCCCCCTCGATGGTGTCCTGTCGCCCTCAGTGGTGTCCTGTCGCCCTCAGTGGTGTCCTGTCCCCCTCAGTGGTGTCCTGTCCCCTCAGTGGTGTCCTGTCCCCTCAGTGTGTCCTGTCCCCTCGTGGTGTCCTGTCCCCTCGTGTGTCCTGTCCCCTCAGTGTGTCCTGTCCCCCTCGGTGGTGTCCTGTCCCCCTCGTGGTGTCCTGTCCCCCTCGTGTGTCTGTCCCCCTCAATGCTGTCCTGTCCCCTCGGTGCTGTCCTGTCCCCTCAGTGGTGTCCTGTCCCCTCAGGTGTCCTGTCCCCTCAGTGTGTCCTGTCCCCCTCGGTGGTGTCCTGTCCCCCTCGGTGGTGTCCTGTCCCCCTCGGTGGTGTCCTGTCCCACTCAGTGATTCCTGTTCCCCTCAGTGGTGTCCTGTCACCCTCGGTGGTTCCTGTCCCCCTCAGTGGATTCCTGTCCCCCTCAATCATGTCCTATCCCGTCCATCTGATGGTGTCCTATCACCCTTGATGGTGTCCTGTCCCCCTCCGTGGTGTCTTGTCCCCCTCAGTGGTGTCCTGTCCCCCTCGGTGGTGTCCTGTCCCCCTCGCTGGTGTCCTGTCCCCCTCTGTGGTGTCTTGTCCCCCTCAATGCCGTCCTGTCCCCCTCGGTGCTGTCCTGTCCCCCTCGGTGCTGTCCTGTCCCACTCAGTGGATTCCTGTCCCCTCAGTGGTGTCCTGTCCACTCAGTGGATTCCTGTCCCCCTCAGTGGTGTCCTGTCCCCCTCAGTGGTGTCTTGTCCCCCTCAATGCTGTCCTGTTCCCCTCAATGCTGTCCTGTCGCACTCAGTGCTGTCCTGTCGCCGTCAGTGGTGTCCTGTCCCCCTCGGTGGTGTCCTGTCCCCCTCGGTGGTGTCCTGTCCCCCTCGGTGGTGTCTTGTCCCCTTCAATCCTGTCCTGTTCCCCTCGGTGCTATCCTGTCCCACTCAGTGGATTCCTCTTCCCCTCAGTGCTGTCCTGTTCCCCTCAGTGCTGTCCTGTCCCCTCAGTGCTGTCCTGTCCCCCTCGGTGCTGTCCTGTCCCCCTCGTGCTGTCCTGTCCCCTCGATGCTGTCCTGTCCCCTCGATGCTGTCCTGTCGCCCTCAGTGGTGTCCTGTCGCCCTCAGTGGTGTCCTGTCGCCCTCAGTGGTGTCCTGTCCCCCTCAGTAGTGTCCTGTCGCCCTCAATGCTGTCCTGTCGCCGTCAGTGGTATCCTGTCGCCCTCAGTGGTGTCCTGTCCCCCTCGGTGCTGTCCTGTCCCCCTCGGTGATGTCCTGTCCCCCTCGGTGCTGTCCTGTCCCACTCAGTGGATTCCTGTCCCCCTCAGTGGTATCCTGTCCCCCTCAGTGGTGTCCTGTCCCCCTCAGTGGTGTCCTGTCCCCCTCAGTGGCGTCCTGTCGCCCTCAGTGGCGTCCTGTCCGCCTCAGTGGTGTCCTGTCCCCCTCAGTGCTGTCCTGTCCCCCTCGGTGGTGTCCTGTCGCCCTCAGTGGCGTCCTGTCGCCCTCAGTGGTGTCCTGTCCCCCTCAGTGGTGTCCTGTCCCCCTCGGTGCTGTCCTGTCCCCCTCGGTGCTGTCCTGTCCCCCTCAGTGCTGTCCTGTCCCCCTCGGTGCTGTCCTGTCCCCCTCAGTGGATTCCTGTTCCCCTCAGAGGTGTCCTGTCCCCCTCAGTGGTGTCCTGTCCCCCTCAATACTGTCCTGTCCCCCTCGGTGCTGTCCTGTCCCCCTCGGTGCTGTCCTGTCCCCCTCAGTGGTGTCCTGTCCCCTCAGTGTGTCCTGTCCCCTCAGTGGTGTCCTGTCGCCCTCAGTGGTGTCCTGTCCCCTCAGTGGTGTCCTGTCGCCCTCAGTGGTGTCCTGTCCCCCTCAGTGGTGTCCTGTCCCCCTCAGTGGTGTCCTGTCCCCTCAGTGGTGTCTTGCCCCTCAATCCTGTCCTGTCCCCTCGGTGGTGTCCTGTCTCCCTCAATGGTGTCCTGTCCCCCTCAGTGCTGTCCTGTCGCCCTCAGTGCTGTCCTGTCGCCCTCAGTGGTGTCCTGTCCCCCTCATGGTGTCCTGTCCCCTCGGTCGTGTCCTGTCCCCCTCGGTCGTATCCTGTCCCCCTCGGTGTGTCCTGTCCCCTCGGTGGTGTCTTGTCCCCCTCAATCCTGTCCTGTCCCCTCGGTGCTATCCTGTCCCACTCAGTGGATTCCGTTCCCCTCAGTGCTGTCCTGTCCCCTCAGTGCTGTCCTGTCCCCTCAGTGCTGTCCTGTCCTCCTCAGTGGTGTCCTGTCCCCCTCAGTGGTGTCCTGTCCCCCTCAGTGCTGTCCTGTCCCCCTCGGTGGTGTCCTGTCCCCCTCGGTGGTGTCCTGTCCCCCTCGGTGGTGTCCTGTCCCCCTCGGTGGTGTCCTGTCCCCTCGGTGGTGTCCTGTCCCACTCAGTGGATTCCTGTCCCCCTCAGCGGTGTCCTGTCCCCTCATGCTGTCCTGTCCCCCTCAATGCTGTCCTGTCCCCCTCAGGGTGTCCTGTCCCCCTCAGTGGTGTCCTGTCCCCTCAGTGGTGTCCTGTCCCCCTCAGTGGTGTCCTGTCCCCCTCGGTGCTGTCCTGTCCCCCTCGGTGATGTCCTGTCCCCTCAGTGGATTCCTTTCCCCCTCAATCATGTCCTATCCCGTCCATCTTGATGGTGTCCTATCACCCTCGATGGTGTCCTGTCCCCCTCAGTGCTGTCCTGTCGCCACTCAGTGCTGTCCTGTCCCCGTCAGTGGTGTCCTGTCCCCCTCAGTGGTGTCCTGTCCCCTCAGTGGTGTCCTGTCCCCCTCAGTAGTGTCCTGTCGCCCTCAGTGGTGTCCTGTCCCTCTCAATGCTGTCCTGTCCCCCTCGGTGGTGTCCTGTCGCCCTCGGTGGTGTCCTGTCGCCCTCAGTGGTGTCCTGTCGCCCTCAGTGGTGTCCTGTCGCCCTCAGTGGTGTCCTGTCCCCCTCAGTGGTGTCCTGTCCTCCTCAGTGGTGTCCTGTTCCCCTCGGTGGTGTCCTGTTCCCCTCGGTGCTGTCCTGTCCCCTCAATGCTGTCCTGTCCCCTCAGTGCTGTCCTGTCCCACTCAGTGGATTCCTGTCCCCTCAGTGGTGTCCTGTCCTCCTCAGTGGTGTCCTGTCCCCCTCAGTGGTGTCCTGTCCCCCTCAGTGGTGTCCTGTCCCCCTCGGCAGTGTCCTGTCCCCCTCGGTGGTGTCCTGTCCCCCTCGGTGGTGTCCTGTCCCCTCAGTGGTTCCTGTTCCCCTCAGTGGTGTCCTGTCACCCTCGGTGGATTCCTGTCCCCCTCAGTGGTGTCCTGTCCTCCTCATGGATTCCTTTCCCCCTCAATCATGTCCTATCCCGTCCATCTTGATGGTGTCCTATCACCCTTCATGGTGTCCTGTCGCCCTCAGTGGTGTCCTGTCCCCCTCAGTGGTGTCTTGTCCCCCTCAATGCTGTCCTGTCCCGTCATGCTGTCCTGTCCCCTCGGTGGTGTCCTGTCCTCCTCAGTGGTGTCCTGTCCCCCTCAGTGGTGTCCTGTCCCCCTCAGTGGTGTCTTGACCCCCTCAATGCTGTCCTGTCCCCCTCGGTGGTATCCTGTCCCCCTCGGTGGTGTCCTGTCCCCCTCAATGCTGTCCTGTTCCCCTCGGTGCTGTCCTGTCCCACTCAGTGGATTCCTGTTCCCCTCAGAGTGTCCTGTCCCCTCAGTAGTGTCCTGTCCTCCTCAATGCTGTCCTGTCCCCTCAGTGGTGTCCTGTCCCCCTCAGTGCTGTCCTGTCCCCTCAGTGTGTCCTGTCCCCTCATGCTGTCCTGTCCCCTCAGTGGTGTCCTGTCCCCCTCGGTGGTGTCCTGTCCCCCTCGGTGGTGTCCTGTCCCCTCGGTGGTGTCCTGTCCCCCTCGGTGGTGTCCTGTCCCCCTCAGTGGTGTCCTGTCCCCCTCAGTGGTGTCCTGTCCCCCTCAGTGGTGTCCTGTCCCCCTCAATCCTGTCCTGTTCCCCTCGGTGCTGTCCTGTCCCACTCAGTGGATTCCTGTCCCCCTCAGTGGTGTCCTGTCCCCCTCAGTGCTGTCCTGTCCCCCTCAGTGGTGTCTTGTCCCCCTCAGTGCTGTCCTGTCCCCTCAGTGCTGTCCTGTCCCCCTCGGTGCTGTCCTGTCCCCCTCAGTGGTGTCCTGTCCCCTCAGTGGTGTCCTGTCGCCCTCAGTGGTGTCCTGTCGCCCTCAGTGGTGTCCTGTCCCCCTCAGTGGTGTCCTGTCCCCCTCGGTGGTGTCCTGTCCCCCTCAGCGATGTCCTGTCCCCCTCGGTGGTGTCCTGTCCCCTCGGTGGTGTCTTGTCCCCCTCAATGCTGTCCTGTTCCCCTCGGTGCTATCCTGTCCCACTCAGTGGATTCCTGTCCCCTCAGTGCTGTCCTGTTCCCCTCAGTGCTGTCCTGTCCCCTCAGTGCTGTCCTGTCCCCCTCAGTGCTGTCCTGTCGCCCTCGGTGCTGTCCTGTCGCCCTCGGTGCTGTCCTGTCCCCCTCGGTGCTGTCCTGTCCCCCTCAGTGGATTCCTGTCCCCCTCAGTGGTGTCCTGTCCCCCTCAGTGGTGTCCTGTCCCCCTCGGTGGTGTCCTGTCCCCCTCAGTGGTGTCCTGTCCCCTCGGTGGTGTCCTGTCCCCCTCAGTGATGTCTGTCCCCCTCGGTGGTGTCCTGTCCCCTCGAGCTGTCCTGTCCCTCGGTGGTGTCCTCCCCTCGGTGGTGTCCTGTCCCCCTCAGTGGTGTCTTGTCCCCCTCAATCCTGTCCTGTTCCCCTCGGTGCTGTCCTGTCCCACTCAGTGGATTCCTGTTCCCCTCAGTGCTGTCCTGTCCTCCTCAGTGGTGTCCTGTCCCCTCAGTGGTGTCCTGTCCCCCTCAATGCTGTCCTGTCCTCCTCAGTGGTGTCCTGTCCCCTCAGTGGTGTCCTGTCCCCTCAGTGGTGTCCTGTCCCCTCAGTGGTGTCCTGTCCCCCTCAGTGGTGTCCTGTCCCCTCAGTGGTGTCCTGTCCCCTCAGTGGTGTCCTGTCCCCTCAGTGGTGTCCTGTCCCCCTCAGTGGTGTCCTGTCCCCTCAGTGTGTCCTGTCCCCTCAGTGGTGTCCTGTCCCCCTCAGTGGTGTCCTGTCCCCCTCAGTGGTGTCCTGTCCCCCTCAGTGGTGTCCTGTCCCCCTCAGTGGTGTCCTGTCCCCCTCAGTGGTGTCCTGTCCCCTCAATGCTGTCCTGTCCCCTCAGTGCTGTCCTGTCCCCCTCAGTGCTGTCCTGTCCCCTCAGTGGTGTCCTGTCCCCCTCAGTGGTGTCCTGTCCCCCTCGGTGGTGTCCTGTCCCCTCAGTGTGTCCTGTCCCCTCAGTGGTGTCCTGTCCCCTCAGTGGTTCCTGTCCCCTCAGTGGTGTCCTGTCCTCCTCAGTGGTTCCTGTCCCCTCATCATGTCCTATCCCCCTCGATGGTGTCCTGTCCCCTCGATGGTGTCCTGTCGCCCTCAGTGGTGTCCTGTCGCCCTCAGTGGTGTCCTGTCCCCCTCAGTGCTGTCCTGTCCCCTCAGTGCTGTCCTGTCCCCCTCGGTGGTGTCCTGTCCCCCTCGGTGGTGTCCTGTCCCCCTCGGTGGTGTCCTGTCCCCTCAGTGGTTCCTGTCCCCCTCGGTGGTGTCCTGTCCCCCTCAGTGGTGTCCTGTCCCCCTCAGTGGTGTCCTGTCCCCCTCAGTGGTGTCCTGTCCCCTCAGTGGTGTCCTGTCCCCCTCAGTGGTGTCCTGTCCCCCTCAGTGGTGTCCTGTCCCCCTCAGTGGTGTCCTGTCCCCTCAGTGGTGTCCTGTCCCCTCGGTGCTGTCCTGTCCCCCTCAGTGGTGTCTTGTCCCCCTCAATGCTGTCCTGTCCCCTCGGTGCTGTCCTGTCCCACTCAGTGGATTCCTGTCCCCTCAGTGGTGTCCTGTCCCCCTCAGTGGTGTCCTGTCCCCCTCAGTGCTGTCCTGTCCCCTCAGTGCTGTCCTGTCCCCCTCGGGTGTCCTGTCCCCTCGTGTGTCCTGTCCCCTCAGTGGTGTCCTGTCCCCCTCAGTGGTGTCCTGTCCCCTCAGTGGTGTCCTGTCCCCTCAGTGGTGTCCTGTCCCCTCAGTGCTGTCCTGTCCCCCTCAGTGGTGTCCTGTCCCCCTCGGTGGTGTCCTGTCCCCCTCAGTGGTGTCCTGTCCCCCTCAGTGGTGTCCTGTCCCCTCAGTGGTGTCCTGTCCCCCTCAGTGGTGTCCTGTCCCCTCAGTGGTGTCCTGTCCCCTCAATGCTGTCCTGTCCCCTCAGTGGTGTCCTGTCCCCCTCAGTGGTGTCCTGTCCCCCTCAGTGGTGTCCTGTCCCCTCAGTGGTGTCCTGTCCCCCTCAGTGGTGTCCTGTCCCCCTCGGTGGTGTCCTGTCCCCTCAGTGCTGTCCTGTCCCCTCGGTGCTGTCCTGTCCCCTCAGTGGTGTCCTGTCCCCTCAGTGGTGTCCTGTCCCCCTCAGTGGTGTCCTGTCCCCTCAGTGGTGTCCTGTTCCCCCTCATGCTGTCCTGTCCCCTCAGTGGTGTCCTGTCCCCTCATGGTGTCCTGTCCCCCTCAGTGGTGTCCTGTCCCCCTCAGTGGTGTCCTGTCCCCCTCAGTGGTGTCCTGTCCCCTCAGTGGTGTCCTGTCCCCCTCAGTGGTGTCCTGTCCCCTCGGTGGTGTCCTGTCCCCTCAGTGGTGTCCTGTCCCCTCAGTGGTGTCCTGTCCCCCTCGGTGGTGTCCTGTCCCCCTCGGTGGTGTCCTGTCCCCTCAGTGGTGTCCTGTCCCCTCAGTGGTGTCCTGTCCCCCTCAGTGGTGTCCTGTCCCCCTCAGTGGTGTCCTGTCCCCCTCAGTGGTGTCCTGTCCCCCTCAGTGGTGTCCTGTCCCCTCATGGTGTCCTGTCCCCCTCAGTGGTGTCCTGTCCCCTCAGTGCTGTCCTGTCCCCTCGGTGGTGTCCTGTCCCCCTCAGTGGTGTCCTGTCCCCCTCAGTGGTGTCCTGTCCCCCTCAGTGGTGTCCTGTCCCCCTCAGTGGTGTCCTGTCCCCTCAGTGGTGTCCTGTCCCCTCAGTGGTGTCCTGTCCCCTCAGTGGTGTCCTGTCCCCTCAGTGGTGTCCTGTCCCCCTCAGTGGTGTCCTGTCCCCTCAGTGGTGTCCTGTCCCCTCAGTGGTGTCCTGTCCCCCTCAGTGGTGTCCTGTCCCCCTCAGTGGTGTCCTGTCCCCCTCAGTGTGTCCTGTCCCCTCGTGTGTCCTGTCCCCTCAGTGGTGTCCTGTCCCCCTCAGTGGTGTCCTGTCCCCTCAGTGGTGTCCTGTCCCCCTCAGTGGTGTCCTGTCCCCCTCAGTGGTGTCCTGTCCCCCTCAGTGGTGTCCTGTCCCCTCAGTGGTGTCCTGTCCCCCTCGGTGCTGTCCTGTCCCCCTCAGTGGTGTCCTGTCCCCCTCTGTGGTGTCCTGTCCCCCTCGGTGGTGTCCTGTCCCCCTCAGTGGTGTCCTGTCCCCCTCAGTAGTGTCCTGTCCCCTCAGTGGTGTCCTGTCCCCCTCAGTGCTGTCCTGTCCCCCTCAGTGGTGTCCTGTCCCCTCAGTGGTGTCCTGTCCCCTCAGTGGTGTCCTGTCCCCTCAGTGGTGTCCTGTCCCCCTCAGTGCTGTCCTGTCCCCCTCGGTGGTGTCCTGTCCCCTCAGTGGTGTCCTGTCCCCTCAGTGCTGTCCCCTCGTCCTGTCCCCTCAGTGGTGTCCTGTCCCCCTCAGTGGTGTCCTGTCCCCCTCAGTGGTGTCCTGTCCCCCTCAGTGGTGTCCTGTCCCCCTCAGTGCTGTCCTGTCCCCTCAGTGGTGTCCTGTCCCCTCAGTGGTGTCCTGTCCCCTCAGTGGTGTCCTGTCCCCCTCAGTGGTGTCCTGTCCCCTCAGTGCTGTCCTGTCCCCCTCAGTGGTGTCCTGTCCCCCTCGGTGGTGTCCTGTCCCCCTCAGTGGTGTCCTGTCCCCTCAGTGGTGTCCTGTCCCCTCAGTGGTGTCCTGTCCCCTCAGTGGTGTCCTGTCCCCCTCAGTGGTGTCCTGTCCCCTCAGTGGTGTCCTTCCCTGTCCTCCCTCAGTGGTGTCCTGTCCCCTCGATGGTGTCCTGTCCCCCTCAGTGGTGTCCTGTCCCCTCAGTGGTGTCCTGTCCCCCTCAGTGTGTCCTGTCCCCCTCGATGCTGTCCTGTCCCCTCGGTGCTGTCCTGTCCCCCTCAGTGGTGTCCTGTCCCCCTCAGTGGTGTCCTGTCCCCCTCAGTGGTGTCCTGTCCCCCTCAGTGGTGTCCTGTCCCCCTCAATGCTGTCCTGTCCCCTCAGTGCTGTCCTGTCCCCTCAGTGCTGTCCTGTCCCCCTCGGTGGTGTCCTGTCCCCCTCAGTGGTGTCCTGTCCCCCTCGGTGTGTCCTGTCCCCTCAGTGGTGTCCTGTCCCCTCAGTGCTGTCCTGTCCCCCTCAGTGGTGTCCTGTCCCCCTCAGTGGTGTCCTGTCCCCCTCAGTGGTGTCCTGTCCCCCTCAGTGGTGTCCTGTCCCCCTCAGTGGTGTCCTGTCCCCCTCAGTGGTGTCCTGTCCCCTCAGTGGTGTCCTGTCCCCCTCAGTGCTGTCCTGTCCCCTCATGCTGTCCTGTCCCCTCAGTGGTGTCCTGTCCCCCTCAGTGGTGTCCTGTCCCCCTCAGTGGTGTCCTGTCCCCCTCAGTGGTGTCCTGTCCCCCTCAGTGGTGTCCTGTCCCCTCAGTGGTGTCCTGTCCCCCTCGGTGGTGTCCTGTCCCCCTCAGTGCTGTCCTGTCCCCCTCGGTGGTGTCCTGTCCCCCTCAGTGGTGTCCTGTCCCCCTCAGTGGTGTCCTGTCCCCCTCAGTGGTGTCCTGTCCCCCTCAGTGCTGTCCTGTCCCCCTCAGTGCTGTCCTGTCCCCCTCAGTGGTGTCCTGTCCCCTCAGTGCTGTCCTGTCCCCTCAGTGGTGTCCTGTCCCCTCAGTGGTGTCCTGTCCCCCTCAGTGGTGTCCTGTCCCCTCAGTGGTGTCCTGTCCCCCTCAGTGGTGTCCTGTCCCCCTCAGTGGTGTCCTGTCCCCCTCAGTGGTGTCCTGTCCCCTCAGTGGTGTCCTGTCCCCCTCAGTGGTGTCCTGTCCCCCTCAGTGGTGTCCTGTCCCCCTCAGTGGTGTCCTGTCCCCTCAGTGGTGTCCTGTCCCCCTCAGTGCTGTCCTGTCCCCTCAGTGCTGTCCTGTCCCCTCAGTGGTGTCCTGTCCCCTCAGTGGTGTCCTGTCCCCTCAGTGGTGTCCTGTCCCCCTCAGTGGTGTCCTGTCCCCTCAGTGGTGTCCTGTCCCCTCAGTGCTGTCCTGTCCCCCTCAGTGGTGTCCTGTCCCCTCAGTGGTGTCCTGTCCCCCTCAGTGGTGTCCTGTCCCCTCAGTGCTGTCCTGTCCCCTCAGTGTGTCCTGTCCCCTCAGTGGTGTCCTGTCCCCCTCAGTGGTGTCCTGTCCCCCTCAGTGGTGTCCTGTCCCCCTCAGTGGTGTCCTGTCCCCCTCAGTGGTGTCCTGTCCCCCTCAGTGCTGTCCTGTCCCCTCAGTGGTGTCCTGTCCCCCTCAGTGGAGTCCTGTCCCCCTCAGTGCTGTCCTGTCCCCTCAGTGGTGTCCTGTCCCCCTCAGTGGTGTCCTGTCCCCTCAGTGGTGTCCTGTCCCCCTCAGTGGTGTCCTGTCCCCCTCAGTGGTGTCCTGTCCCCCTCAGTGGTGTCCTGTCCCCTCGGTGGTGTCCTGTCCCCCTCGGTGGTGTCCTGTCCCCCTCAGTGGTGTCCTGTCCCCTCAGTGGTGTCCTGTCCCCTCAGTGGTGTCCTGTCCCCCTCAGTGGTGTCCTGTCCCCCTCAATGCTGTCCTGTCCCCCTCGGTGCTGTCCTGTCCCCTCAGTGGTGTCCTGTCCCCTCAGTGGTGTCCTGTCCCCCTCGGTGGTGTCCTGTCCCCCTCAGTGGTGTCCTGTCCCCTCAGTGGTCCTGTCCCCTCAATCTGTCCTATCCCGTCCATCTGTGGTGTCCTGTCCCCCTCAGTGGTGTCCTGTCCCCTCAGTGGTGTCCTGTCCCCCTCAGTGGTGTCCTGTCCCCCTCAGTGGTGTCCTGTCCCCTCATGTGTCCTGTCCCCTCAGTGGTGTCCTGTCCCCCTCAGTGGTGTCCTGTCCCCTCAGTGGTGTCCTGTCCCCCTCAGTGGTGTCCTGTCCCCCTCAGTGGTGTCCTGTCCCCCTCGGTGGTGTCCTGTCCCCTCAGTGGTGTCCTGTCCCCTCAGTGGTGTCCTGTCCCCTCAGTGGTGTCCTGTCCCCCTCAGTGGTGTCCTGTCCCCCTCAGTGCTGTCCTGTCCCCTCAGTGGTGTCCTGTCCCCTCAGTGGTGTCCTGTCCCCCTCAGTGGTGTCCTGTCCCCCTCAGTGGTGTCCTGTCCCCCTCAGTGGTGTCCTGTCCCCCTCGGTGCTGTCCTGTCCCCCTCAGTGGTGTCCTGTCCCCCTCAGTGGTGTCCTGTCCCCTCAGTGGTGTCCTGTCCCCCTCAGTGGTGTCCTGTCCCCCTCAGTGGTGTCCTGTCCCCTCAGTGGTGTCCTGTCCCCTCAGTGGTGTCCTGTCCCCTCAGTGGTGTCCTGTCCCCTCAGTGGTGTCCTGTCCCCCTCAGTGGTGTCCTGTCCCCTCAGTGGTGTCCTGTCCCCTCAGTGGTGTCCTGTCCCCCTCAGTGGTGTCCTGTCCCCTCAGTGGTGTCCTGTCCCCTCAGTGCTGTCCTGTCCCCCTCGGTGGTGTCCTGTCCCCCTCAGTGGTGTCCTGTCCCCCTCAGTGGTGTCCTGTCCCCCTCAGTGGTGTCCTGTCCCCTCATGCTGTCCTGTCCCCTCGGTGGTGTCCTGTCCCCCTCAGTGGTGTCCTGTCCCCCTCAATGCTGTCCTGTTCCCCTCAGTGCTGTCCTGTCCCCCTCAGTGGTGTCCTGTCCCCCTCAGTGGTGTCCTGTCCCCCTCAGTGGTGTCCTGTCCCCCTCAGTGGTGTCCTGTCCCCTCAATGCTGTCCTGTCCCCCTCAGTGGTGTCCTGTCCCCTCAGTGCTGTCCTGTCCCCCTCGGTGCTGTCCTGTCCCCT
The DNA here is from genome assembly GCF_027791375.1 of Indicator indicator. Classification (NCBI taxonomy): domain Eukaryota; kingdom Metazoa; phylum Chordata; class Aves; order Piciformes; family Indicatoridae; genus Indicator; species Indicator indicator. The sequence goes on from NC_072023.1 coordinate 26,509,167, forward strand.
CGGTGGTGTCCTGTCCCCTCAGTGGTGTCCTGTCCCCCTCAGTGGTGTCCTGTCCCCCTCGGTGGTGTCCTGTCGCCGTCAGTGGTGTCCTGTCCCCCTCACTGGTGTCCTGTCCCCCTCGGTCGTGTCCTGTCCCACTCAGTGGATTCCTCTTCCCCTCAGTGCTGTCCTGTTCCCCTCAGTGCTGTCCTGTCCCCCTCGGTGGTGTCCTGTCCCCCTCGGTGGTGTCCTGTCCCCCTTCGATGGTGTCCTGTCCCCCTCAGTGTGTCCTGTCCCCTCAGTGTGTCCTGTCCCCCTCGGTGCTGTCCTGTCCCCCTCAGTGGTGTCCTGTTCCCCTCAGTGGTGTCCTGTCCCCCTCAGTGGTGTCCTGTCGCCCTCAGTGGTGTCCTGTCCCCCTCAGTGGTGTCCTGTCCCCTCGGTGGTGTCCTGTCCCCCTCAGCGATGTCTGTCCCCTCGGTGGTGTCCTGTCCCCTCGGTGGTGTCTTGTCCCCCTCAATCCTGTCCTGTCCCCTCGGTGCTATCCTGTCCCCTCAGTGGTTCCTGTCCCCTCAGTGCTGTCCTGTCCCCTCAGTGGTGTCCTGTCCCCTCAGTGCTGTCCTGTCCCCTCAGTGCTGTCCTGTCCCCCTCGGTGCTGTCCTGTCCCCCTCGGTGCTGTCCTGTCCCCCTCGGTGCTGTCCTGTCCCCCTCAGTGGATTCCTGTCCCCTCAGTGGTGTCCTGTCCCCTCAGTGGTGTCCTGTCGCCCTCAGTGGTGTCCTGTCCCCCTCAGTGGTGTCCTGTCCCCTCGGTGGTGTCCTGTCCCCCTCAGTGATGTCCTGTCCCCCTCGGTGGTGTCCTGTCCCCTCGGGTGTCCTGTCCCCTCGGTGGTGTCCTGTCCCCCTCGGTGGTGTCCTGTCCCCCTCAGTGGTGTCTTGTCCCCTCAATCCTGTCCTGTTCCCCTCGGTGCTGTCCTGTCCCACTCAGTGGATTCCTGTTCCCCTCAGTGCTGTCCTGTCCCCTCAGTGGTGTCCTGTCCCCCTCAGTGGTGTCCTGTCCCCCTCAGTGGTGTCCTGTCCCCTCAGTGGTGTCCTGTCCCCTTCAGTGGTGTCCTGTCCCCTCAGTAGTGTCCTGTCCCCTCAGTGGTGTCCTGTCCCCTCAGTGGTGTCCTGTCCCTCAGTGTGGCCTGTCCCCTCAGTGGTGTCCTGTCCTCCTCAGTGGTGTCCTGTCCCCTCAGTGGTGTCCTGTCCTCCTCAGTGTGTCCTGTCCCCTCAGTGGTGTCCTGTCCCCCTCAGTGGTGTCCTGTCCCCCTCAGTGGTGTCCTGTCCCCCTCAGTGGTGTCCTGTCCCCCTCAGTGGTGTCCTGTCCCCCTCAGTGGTGTCCTTCCCCCTCAATGCTGTCCTGTCCCCCTCAGTGCTGTCCTGTCCCCCTCAGTGCTGTCCTGTCCCCTCAGTGGTGTCCTGTCCCCCTCAGTGGTGTCCTGTCCCCCTCGGTGGTGTCCTGTCCCACTCAGTGGATTCCTGTTCCCCTCAGTGGTGTCTTGTCACCCTCAGTGGTTCTTGTCCCCCTCAGTGGTGTCCTGTCCTCCTCAGTGGATTCCTTTCCCCCTCAATCATGTCCTATCCCATCCATCTTGATGGTGTCCTATCACCCTGATGGTGTCCTGTCGCCCTCAGTGGTGTCCTGTCGCCCTCAGTGGTGTCCTGTCCCCCTCAATGCTGTCCTGTTCCCCTCAATGCTGTCCTGTCCCCCTCGGTGCTGTCCTGTCCCCCTCGGTGCTGTCCTGTCCCCCTCGGTGCTGTCCTGTCCCACTCAGTGGATTCCTGTCCCCCTCGGTGGTGTCCTGTCCCCCTCAGTGGTGTCCTGTCGCCCTTAGTGGTGTCCTGTCCCCCTCGGTGGTGTCCTGTCCCCCTCGGTGGTGTCCTGTCCCCCTCAGTGGTGTCTTGTCCCCCTCGGTGGTTTCTTGTCCCCCTCGGTGGTGTCCTGTTCCCCTCGGTGGTGTCCTGTTCCCCTCGGTGCTGTCCTGTCCCCCTCAGTGGTGTCTTGTCCCCCTCAATCCTGTCCTGTTCCCCTCGGTGCTCTCCTGTCCCACTCAGTGGATTCCTGTCCCCCTCAGTGCTGTCCTGTCCCCCTCAGTGGTGTCTTGTCCCCCTCAATGCTGTCCTGTCCCCCGCGGTGCTGTCCTGTCCCCCTCAGTGGTGTCTTGTCCCCCTCAATGCTGTCCTGTTCCCCTCAATGCTGTCCTGTCCCCCTCGGGGGTGTCCTGTCCCCCTCGGTGGTGTCCTGTCGCCCTCGGTGGTGTCCTGTCGCCCTCAGTGGTGTCCTGTCGCCCTCAATGGTGTCCTGTCCCCCTCAGTGGTGTCTTGTCCCCCTCGGTGCTGTCCTGTCCCCCTCGGTGCTGTCCTGTCCCCCTCGGTGGTGGCCTATCCCCCTCAATGCTGTCCTGTCCCCCTCGGTGGTGTCCTGTCCCCCTCGGTGGTGTCCTGTCCCCCTCGGTGCTGTCCTGTCCCACTCAGTGGATTCCTGTCCCCCTCAGTGCTGTCCTGTCCTCCTCAGTGGTGTCCTGTCCCCCTCAGTGGTGTCCTGTCCCCTCAGTGGTGTCCTGTCCCCTCAGTGGTGTCCTGTCCCCCTCATTGGTGTCCTGTCCCCCTCAGTGGAGTCCTGTCCCCCTCAGTGGTGTCCTGTCCCCCTCAGTGGTGTCCTGTCCCCCTCGGTGGTGTCCTGTCCCCCTCGGTGGTGTCCTGTCCCCCTCAGTGGTGTCCTGTCCCACTCAGTGGATTCCTGTCCCCCTCAGTGGTGTCCTGTCACCCTCAGTGGATTCTTGTCCCCCTCAGTGGTGTCCTGTCCTCCTCATTGGATTCCTTTCCCCCTCAATCATGTCCTATCCCGTCCATCTTGATGGTGTCCTATCACCCTTGATGGTGTCCTGTCGCCCTCAATGTTGTCCTGTCCCCCTCAGTGGTGTCCTGTCCCCCTCGATGCTGTCCTGTCCCCCTCGATGCTGTCCTGCCCCCCTCGGTGCTGTCCTGTCCCCCTCAGTGGTGTCCTGTCCCCCTCAGTGGTGTCCTGTCCCCCTCAGTGGTGTCTTGTCCCCCTCAGTGCTGTCCTGTCCCCCTCGGTGGTGTCCTGTCCCCCTCGGTGCTGTCCTGTCCCACTCAGTGGATTCCTGTTCCCCTCAGTGGTGTCTTGTCCCCCTCAGTGGTGTCTTGTCCCCCTCAGTGGTGTCTTGTCCCCCTCAGTGGTGTCCTGTCCCCCTCAATGCTGTCCTGTCCCCCTCAGCGGTGTCCTGTCCCCCTCAGCGGTGTCCTGTCCCCCTCAGCGGTGTCCTGTCCCCCTCAATGCTGTCCTGTCCCCCTCAGTGGTGTCGTGTCCCCCTCAGTGGTGTCCTGTTGCCCGCAGTAGTGTCCTGTCCCTCTCAGTGACCTCCTGTCCCTCTCAATGGTGTCCTGTCCCTCTGGTGCCTCAACTGCACTACTCAGCTTGGTGTCACCTGCAGGCTTGCTGAGGGGGCACTTGATGCCACTAGATGAAGATACTGAGCAGCAGTGTCCCTGAGGGTCAGCCCTTCTCAGTGACCTCCAACTGGAATTGGAGCACTGACTGCTCTGTGACCACCCAACCAATTCCTCATCCGGTGAACACTCTACCCATCGAATCCATCTCTCTCTAAATTAGAAAGGTGGTGTGGGGCCCTTACAGAAGTCATGACGCACAATGTCTGTAGCTCACCCCTTGTCTACTGATGTAGTCACTCCATCACAGAAGTGTGGTAGTTTCAGGCTGTGCCTAGAAATTTTTCCACAGATCTTGAACCCAAAAGTGGTAGAATGTGAATAGATTGGTCAGGTAGGACCTGCACTTGAAGCCATGCTGGCTGTCTCAAATCACATCCCTGTCTTCCATGTGCATCAGCATAGTTTCTAGGAGGGTCTGTTCCATGATCTCCCAAGCACAGAGGTGAGGCTGACAGGTTGGTAGTTCCCAGGGATCCTCCTTTCCAGCCTTTCAAAAATGGGTGCAGTGCTTCCCTTTTTCCAGTCTCCAGGGACTTCACTGGGGGACTGTCAGGACTTTTCAGATATCTTGGAGGGTGGTTTGCCAACAACATCAGCCAATTTCCTCAGGACTCTGGGATGCATCTTATCAGGTCCCAGAGACTTGTGTCTGTTCAGATTGCCCAGGTAGTCACCGACCTGATCTTTTACAGTGGGAGGGACTTTGCTCCCCCAGCCTCCCATTGGATTTTAGCAATCCAGCATGAGGAAATGAAGTAACTTCAATGGATCTGCTGGGCCCTTCATGCAAAAACTGAGTAGCCCAGGGCGAAAAAAAAAAAAAAAAAAAAAGCAAAATCAGTCACAAGTTTCTGATTTTATTTTAACAATCTTGCTTTTAAAAAATACAAGTTCTAATGAATGCCAGGGGGATGCCAAGTGTCCACTGGCCATGGGTCTGATCTCTCACCAGTTTCCCCTCCTGGGAGAAGTCACCTCGCTTGTCAGGATAGCAAAGAGAGAGAGCAATGAAATACTAAGTAGCTGAGTTGTGTTACAAGGCCTGTAACAGAAACCCAAGGGATGTAGGTCTTTGTATGGAACAACTTGGTCTAGCAAAGTGTTCCTGACCTGGACCAGTAATTTCATGTTGGCAGAACATGCAGTTAAGTGTGCAAGGTGCATGGGTGATGAGGTATTGCTTACACTTCAATGGTGCTACCACCTCCCTCTCCTGCAAAGGAATCTGTTGTGCAGCAGAGGGGTTTAAGTGGAAGGGAGAGCTCAACTTACCAAAAAGAGAAGGGAATTCCAAAGGAGGGGCAGGGGCAGGGGCAGGCTTATCCACAAGGCCTTGAAGACCTTTAGGGGTTTCTCTGTAGTCAGTCATTGAAAGGGCAGCAGAGCTACCCTTTTAGTTACAAGGGGGCTTCTGTACAGCCAACTGCTACAAGAGCTTTACCCTCTCCAAAGGGCACGTTTGCTAATGACCCAGGAACCACAGCACCACAGAGAACCACTTTGCTTCAAAGGAATTCTATGCAACAGAGCCAGGGTGGGGACTCTCCCTCTCTGGAGATATTCCAGACCCACCCAGATGCACTCCTGTGTGATCTGCTCTGGCCAGGGGGTTGGACTGGATGAGCTTTTGAGGTCCTTTCCAGCCCCTACCATTCTGTGATTCTGGGATCATTTTGCAGGGTCCTCTGCCCCAGGCAACCTTTGCATCCATGGCCGAACTTGAGCTGCGATTTCATTGTCACATGGTTCCAATGTGCCACGCTGAGAGAGAAATTTCAAGTCTGCCATTTTCTCAGCCATGTCTGAAATGGAGAAAGGCACTCACTGTTGAAACAGCAACTTTGTCATGTGCTATGAAAGGGTACTGAAGTCAGACTTGTTAAGAATTCTCCTCCAGTGTCTCAACTATGGGTACAAATCAGTGTGTTAGGGGTGTTCTATGTGCTTTAATGCTAGCGTGGACTCAGCCAGAGCAGCAGCAAAACATAGCTGGGGATGAAATATCTTTCTTTCCTTCACCATGTTTTGGGGTGAAGTTGGTTTGTTTGTTGGGTTTTTTTTTTTTTCCCCTTTTCTTTAGCTTTTTGACTGAAGCATGGAATACTTCCTACATACAGGGAAGGTGTGAGGAAACAATCTGGTCAAGCATCACGTACCTGCAGTTATACCTCCTGTGGCTAGAAACTTAGCATCCCCCTCGACACATCGCACGTCACACAGGAAAAGTTCCACAGTACCAAGTTTTACAATCACAGTCACTCACAGCACCAAGATTGTCCAGACAGAAATAAGTTACTGAAGAAGAAAGGCCACTGGCCAAAATTCACACAACTGCCCATGCAAGGGCTCAGGTTAAAAATAAAGCACTGGTGGGAAAGTTAAGCCTAGCATTATGCTGGCTCTCCTTTTGGCAGGGGGAGAGCAGCAAGTGGCCCATCCTAGCTGCAGCTCTCAACAGGACAGCACTACTGCCCCATCTTTTCTAGGGGCTCTTCTAGCCCCTGAAAACCCATCAGCCACCCAAGAGCTGGGTGAGAAGAGCCCCATGGCATCCCCACTTCTGCCTGTGGGAGTTGGAAGTTGCCAGACTGTAAACATTTTGTTGTAGCAGTCCACTGGAGCAGGCAGTTGATCTCACTCTGTGAAAAGAGAGAGAGGCTGCGTGCCACTGGAGCCTGAGCCCCAGAGAACGGATAGGTGTGCAGGGGAAGCCTGGGCTGTGCCTGCAGTCCTGCTCTTGGCTCTGCGTAGCTTCATTTTCCCTTCTCATCAGGACAGCTCAGAAAAAGGCTTGGGACAGGAAATTGGCATTTTCCCGATGAATGCAGTCTTGCCCAGATAATGAAATATAAGCCTGGGAGGGGCAAAGTCCTTCCTCCAAACGTGGCCTCTGTGCTCCACTTTCATTTGGCTGGTTTCAGGAGCAGCTGGAGCCAGGCAGAGGAGGAGGCCTTCATCCCCACTGAACACTCAGGGCGCTTAAAATCAAAGAGAACTCTGCTTCTATGAGAGGTTGCTAACAATTAACCTTTTCCCTGTTTACCCTTAAGCACGTGCACATGGAAGGCAGGATGCTGCTATGTGGGCTTTCCCCAACACTCAGGAGCACCTCTGCCTCAAAGGCTCCTGCAGCACTTTGCTTTCTGTGCTGGAACGTGAGGTTCACTGAGCACAGGGCCCACCCTGAGCAGTGCCAATGTCCTCTGCTCCCCTGTTGCAGAGAGGGAGCAGTTTGCAGGCCCCCTGGCTCCAGCTGTGCTCTCTCAAGTGGATGTGGAAGGAGCCCTGAGGAACTCTTCCCAGCCTATGTAAAGGGAGACCCTACACTGGGCATAAAAGAAAACCAACACTGATCCCATACACATGCATATTCACAGAGAAATGAGAGCCCCAGCACCTGGGGGCTGCTGTCTGAAGCAAGCAGTAGGCTGCTGCAAACCCTGTTCTCACCAGAAAGAAAGGTCTTGGGGGAGGGGGGTAGTAAAATGGGGTCTGAACCCCTAGATTATGTCCATGCCAGGTTCATGTGTTTCTTTAGCGTGTGAAGAAGATGCAAAATATCGAAGCACAGAGGTAGACATTTTTTGGCTTGGAGAAAGTGGCTCCTAGGCTTTGAACTGAGCAGCTGGCCAGCGTGCTCCCAGATGTTCCCCAGCCGGTGAACAACAGCCTGCTGCAGCTCTGCTGCAGCTCTGCTGCTGGCAACACAGGTGGCAGCTTTGCGAAACCTAGCAAAACCAAAACGTGCTTCCTTCTGTCCCGCCCACGGCCCAAAGGCACCGTCTCTGCTGGTCAGACCCTTCTCACAGCTCCTCGTTGTGGTCAGGAGGAGTTCTCAAACCAGGGGACAAAGTCCACCGGTCCCCGCTGTTGAGGAAGAAAAGGGAAAACTAAACGTTTACGGGCACAAAGCAACACGATGTCCTGGCGGGGAGCAGGAAGGGAAGAGTGGGACCCCTCCAAACAAGCGGAGAGGCAGGAGGGGTAGAAGACGACCCATCACGAAGGGCAGGTGCGTTTTCCGAGGACGAGCGTCAGCCGAAGCCTCCTGAAGGTAGTCTGGATTGCGCCGACCTGCCGCTGCTGGATTTGTTCGCGGGAAAGGGAGGAGGAGAGCGAGGGTCCGGCCGGGGCGTCCCATTCTTCCTGCTCGGCCGCGGCGGCAGGAACCTGAGCAGAAAGGCAGAGGAGACTCTGCCGGGAGCGGACCCGGAGGCGGCGGGAGTCCCTCCGGGGGCGGCGGCCGTGGGGAACCGGCTCAGCCCTGGGCGGTGACTGCCAAGGCGTTCACATACCCGTGGGGGCCCACGTCGGCGTCGGAGAGACCGTGGGCCAGCGGGGCGGCGGCGGCGGGGGCGGCGGCGGGGGGGCCGTATTTGGCGGGCGGCGGGGTAGCGACGGGGCGGAGGAGGCAGCAGGTCTCCAGTGCCTCCAGGCCGCGACAGGCCAGGAAGAAGAGGTTCTTCAGCATGAAGAGGGAGAGCGGCTGCTGGTAGCGCAGGAGCAGGAGGCAGCGGAGCGCCAGGAGCGGGGCGTCCAGCAGCCCGGCGGGCAGCAAGAGGTGGAGGGTGAGGCGGGCAGCGCCGGGGGGTCGGGCGGCGCTGAGCTCGTAGAGCCACAGCACCGGCGAGGCCAGGCAGAGGAAGTAGACGGCGATAAGGAGGTAGCGCAGCGGGGCGGGCAGCGGCGCCGGCCGCCCGGGCTGCAGCACCAGCTCCAGCAGGGAGAAGCTGTCGAGCAGGTCGAGGCAGGTGGCTAGGAAGGCGGCGGCGGCGCGGTGCTGCGGCGGCGGCTGCGGCGGCAGGAGCAGCTGCCCTGTGCCCTCGGTGCCGATGGCCCTGAGCAGGCAGTACAGCAGCGGGGCGGAGAGCGCCAGCGTGATGCGGAACCCGGTGGTGCCGAGCGGCAGGCGCAGCTCGATCAGCTCCAGGATGGAGGTGCCCAGGATCAGCGCCGCCTTGGGCGTGAAGGCGATGGAGTAGATGAGCCAGGCGAGGTGCGCGTAGGCGAAGTCGCCGCCGCGGGGGGGGGCTCCGGCCCCGCGGCCCCCGGCCCCGCGGCCGCCGGGGGGGCCGTGCAGCAGCAGCGGGTGCGGCGGCGGCGGCCCGGGGGGCGGCGGGGGCCGCTCCCGGCGGCGCGCCCGGCTGTTACGGCAGAAGAAGATGCCCCAGCCGGCCGCCAGCACCAGATCGGTGGCGATCCAGCTGCACCAGTATAGGTCGGTTACGGCGATCAGGTAGAGGTCCAGCAGCGCGCCTTGCCCCAGCAGCAGCACCAGGGACAGCGCCTGGAAGCCCCAGCGCCGCCCGCCCGCCGCCCCTCCGGGCCCCAGCAGTGCCCCCGCCGCCGCCCCGCCGCCCGCCGCCCCGCCGCCCGCCGCCACCGCCCCGTACAGCTCCGCCGCCGTCATGCTGCGGCCCGGGCTCCCGCCGCCGCCGCCTCCGCTGCTGCCGCTGCTGCTGCTGCTGCTGGGGAGCGGCGAGGCGGCGGCCGGCAGCGGGGCGGCGGGCGGCGGCACCAGGGGCTTGCTGATGCTGATGCTGTCCTCCTCCTCCTCTTCCTCCTCCTCCTCCTCCTCGGTGCTGCTGCGGGGGCGGCGGGCTCGCGCCGAGCCTGAGCTCGACCCCGAGCCCCGCCGGCTGCCGCCGCTGCTGGAACCCCCCGGGAAGAGAGGCTGCCGGTCGGCGGCGTGCGGCAGCGGCGGCGGTGGCGGCGGCTGGAAGGAGCCCGAGGAGGAGGAGACCGAGCGCTGGTTGGAGACAGCGCGGTGCATGGTCCTCCCCGGCCCCCGAGCCGGTGCGCCGGGCTCGACGGCCGCGCCGCGGCCCCCGGCCCGCCCCCTGCCCGCCCCCCGGTGCTGCCGCACCGGCACCGGCAGCGGTGCGGAGAGCCCGAGCGGCGGGAACCCGTGGGGGGAGGCCGGGGGCGGTGCCGAACCGCAACCGCAGCAGCTGGCGGAGCTGGGGCGTCTCCGCTGGCGGCGGTGGGTGGGCTGGGGGTGGGAGAGCGGAGAGCGACTGTGCTGCCGGGGGAGGGGAGAAGGGGGGTGAGAAGGGGTGGGGAGGAAGGCGATCCCCACCCTGCCCCCTGCTCTGCACAAAAGCCAAAGATCGGGGAGCACGGCCTGGCTACCTCCTGCCCCCTAAGACCCCCGTGAATGGAGCCAGCGAATGAGCTGGGGCGGCTCGCCCCTGGGCATGCACATCACCCCGGCACTCACTCCAGAAAAGCAGAAGTACTTCAGTCTGCCCTGATCTCTCTGGGCTGACCAAGACAAGGGCCACTGGTCTGTTGCAGAGCCTACAACCAAGCACTCGCTTATGGTTCCTCATCTGTGGCACTGAGCATTTGGCTGCCCGTATTTTCAGGCTGTACATCGAAGCAAGTGGCGTCTGACCAATTTCCTGAGCAAGAAAGACAGTAAGCAGCAAGCCACTTCTCCTTTCCTTGCCAAATAAGTTCCCATCATGCTGGCTTTGCTCTCCAGCCTCTCAAGGTGTGGATTTTGTCAAAGATTGAAGTGCTGCATCTGAGCTCTCTGCTTGTTCCACTGACAAGGCTTCTTTTTTTTTTTGACAGACTTGCCTGCCAAAGAATCAAAACCATGTCCAAACAATTACTGTGACTACAATGTTTGTACAACCCCAAAACCACCTTGCTCAGGGCTCTGTTGGATGGCCTCAAGCCTCATGCTTGGCCAAGGAGGATGTCTGCTGTCAGTGTTGCTTTGCTGTCAGTGTAGGTTCAAGCAAGGCTCAGGGCTGGGGTTGCTCTGTTCAGGGTCAGGCTGGCAGCATGGGTTTTTGAACACCACCATTTGTGTCTCTGAATTTAGTTTCCACCAAGAGGCTGGGTTAGATGGCAGTGTATGTGATCAAAGACCACATCCTTATGGACTGGAGCCTGGCCTTTAGGATGGGTACACTCACCTGCTCCTTCTCAGGGTATGTCACTAGCATGATTAATGTGTGGTCAGTCCTGAGGATTAGCTGAACTGGTTTTGCTCCTCCTACATTTGCCTGTTCCACTGAAAGAAAACATTTCCACTTCTATGAGAGGACGTGGTGTGAAAACAAAGCATCCACCTGGGCTGCTCAGGACAAAAGCTCTCATGCCGACAGGGTTGCTCCTGCCCTACCTGTGCAGCAGACAGTGACAGCTTTGCCTCATTAACTTTGATGCTCCAGGTTTTGTGGGTGCCATAGGCTGGCCATGCTCACTTAGCTGCTCTGGCAGCCTGCCCACGGGCACTCAACTCTCTTCTGGCTCATTTCACAAAGGTTTGGGTGTGTTTCTTGCTGGACTGGTGTCTGTCCCACCTGCTGGAGTAAGTGCAATTGGATGAGCATTCCTGGGCTTTGGGAGGGAATGGGTTGTGACACACCAGCCAGGTGATGTGGTAAGCTCAGCCCAGGGGAATGGAGAAGTGAGGCACCTGGGGGGTGTTGGGTGCTAAGTGGGCCTGGGCTTGCACCTCTTGTACTCTTGGAAGCAAAGTCCTACTAGGCTGAAGTTGCATGAGCAGGGCAAGAGGAGCCCTATGGAAACGTTATCCAGAGACCAAAGGATACCTGGTGGGGCTGGGAAGGTCATAGAATCATAGAATAGTCCAGGCCAGAAGGGACCCCCCAAAGCTCATGCAGTCCAACCTCCCTGCAGTCAGCAGGGACATCCTCAACTAGATCAGGTTGCCCAGAGCCCTGTCCAGCTTCACCTTGAAGTGAAGGGACCTCAACCACCTCCCTGGGCAACCTGTTCCAGTGTTCCACTACCCTCATGGTGCAGAACTTGTTCCTAACATCCAATCTAAATCTGCTCTGCTCTAGTCTGAAGCCATTCCCATTGTCCTCATCACAGGGCTTTGCAAACAGTCTCTCTCCATCCTTCTTGGAGCCCCCTTCAGGTACTGGCAGGCTGCTATTAGGTCTCCCTGGAGCCTTCTCTTCTCCGGGCTGAACACCCCCAGCTCCCTCAGCCTGTCGCTGTAGCAGAGGAGCTCCAACCCCCTGATCATTTCTGTGGCCCTCCTCTGGATCCTCTTTATCAGGTTGATGTCCGTGCTTCCAAGGTAGGCAGGTGGGAACAGGGACCTGTGGCTATAGGGAAGGGGAGCTATGAGCAGGGATGGGTCAGTACTGAGAAGCAGGATGGGAGCTCAAGGGTTTCCTTGGGCAGGGCAAACACAACCTAGACTAACAGGTGAGAATAAAGGAAGAGCTTACTTGTGGGGCAGGAAGCAGGAATTGTGCCTGTGTGTTAAAATGGGAGTGAGAGGAGAAATGTCTTCAACTCAGCACTGAAGAGCTTTTCTGTAGCACACTGTAGGATGAGCTATGACAAGCTGTTGCTTTCCCTGTGATCCAGTTACTTAATGCAATGTGCAGCCCTTGGAAGTGTTAGTGCTTCAGCATTACTGTTGAAACATTAAAAGGCTGAACTATAAATAGCTGCTACTCTCCAGCAGCTCGAAAGCTGTGTTTCTGGCTTCTTTAGGTATCTCTGGGTATGCATCTCCTGAAAAGGCAAGCAGCAGACAGCTGAGTTTTGTGAAACAGTCATCCTGAGGAGATGCTGCCACTTCTGGTTTACACTACTAGAGGAAACAAGGAGTGTGCCCTCAAAAATGCCCCTGCTGGGGGAAAGACAAAAATGTTCTTGAGGGCAGAACTCAAAAGGAAACAAAATAATGACTCAATTTCTTGGGGGGAAGGGAATTACAAAAATACAAAAAAAAAAAAAAAAAAGAAAGAAGTAAATATATGCCTGAAATAAAGACCAGAAACTAAATCTCTAATTATACCCTGCAGTAAGCTGTCAGAAACTGGCAGCAGTGGGAGGACAAGAGGCAAAGCTGAGCTCGGTGAGTTTGAGCATAATCTGCTCTAACCACACTTGAAATGCTTGTGTGTGGGAAAGGAAGGTTCTGGGATTCTCTGGCACATGCTTTGTACTGCATTTATCTAACACATTCAGTCAGGGTTCAAGTTAAAGGCAATCACAGAAGGGTTTCACCTGGCCAGCACCAACATTCAAAGGTGCCTGGGTTTGTTCACCTCTGAATCACAGAGTGTTAGGGGCTGGAAGAGACCTTGGAAGCTCATCCAGTCCAACCCCTCTGCCAGAGGAGGATCACCTAGAGCAGATCACACAGGAACACATCCAGGCAGGTTTTGAGTATCTCCAGAGAAGGAGACTCCACAAACCCCCTGGGCAGCCTGTTCCAGGGTTCTGTCACCCTCACAAGGAAACAAATTTCCTCATTTTTCCCTGGAACTTCCTATGCCTCAACTTCCACCCAATGTATGTAACTGAATACAGCTGGTCCAGCATTAGGCTTTGGGGAATACAGATGCTTTTCAGAGGGTGCAGAACTGTGAGTCTATTGCTTGCAACTACATTTCAGTTCAAAGAACTTTCAATATCAGCATCAAATGTGAAGATTTTTTTTGTTTGTTTCAATGCCTGCAGTGGAATACAGGTTTGGAGCGTGAAGAGGATCTGGCAATTACTCTTAGTATTTTGTACTTACTCAGTCTTAGTAAGCAGTGTGTACTGCAGCTGACTTTGAGGAGAAAGTGTTAAGCTCTTAGCAGCTGAATGTACTGAAAGGGAAAAGCAGGTTGATCACAGTGAATTAAAGGCTTTCCTGATGGAACAGTTTGATTCCTAGAGAAGATGTGGTTTGGTGCCTAGAGATGGAGCTGCCTTGCCAGTGCAAAGTTTTAAAGTGTTGCAAACTGGACCCATAAAACTGCCTCATTTTCATCAACTTGACCATGTGGCTGCAAAAATCCATGAAGAATTGTGCTTTTATAACTGAGGTAAAGGAAGAGTTTGGGTATGCCCCTGAAAGGCCCGAGTGTGTAACTGGGTGAGTAGGGAACTGCTTAACTTAGGTGCAAGGCCCACCATGGGCAAGCACTTCACAGCACTTACCCTGCCAGCTATTTCTCACTGCATCCACCTGGGAGCAAACTCCAACTTGAACAGGGCTCTGTTCAAGTCCCTGTTGTTGAAGTTGACTCTTGTTCAGTGTTTCATGAGGCCTCTGCTCCTTATGCTGGTTAAGAATTTCTATGGTAATCCAGCTTCCAGCTAGGGCTGTCTCCTACCTAGGACATCTTAACCCTAGGCTGCCCTTTTGCTTTGACAATAGTGATTGAAAACATTCATCTGAGAGGTTTAGGTTTTTTACACCTTTTCCTGCTTAACTAAACTTTTATATGCTCTATCTTGGGCAATTGTTCCAACTGCTGGAGCACTGGATAAGAGCAGACGGCTGCTCAATGTTTTTTATTTATTAGAAGCTGTGGCCACAGGTCACTTCTCCAGGATGTAGAATACAGTTCAATTCCTCTCTCTGCTGAGAATGGGCACCCTTGTCCAGTCACAGCTTGTGATGAGTCTCTTCCCCACTACAGAGCAGGAACACTCAAAACTGCACTAGAGATGCAGAGCTTAGAGGGAATCACAGTTTGGTCCTGTTGAAAGAATCACTGGAGGGGTACCTTTCAGGGGGATTCCCTCAAGAAAACCTGAGAATAGCTTGACAAACAGAAAACAGAATTTGTCCTGATAATTCTTCTAGGGTAGAGCTGAGCAAGGGACCAGGATAATACTCACAAAATGTACACACCGAGTTAAAATTTATTTCAAAGTAAACATCTTTTATTATTTTATGTATGTGCTAGATCAAAGGATCAGCTCCAGAACTGTTTTGAAATTACTATGAAATCTAAAACAATCACAGCTTGTGATTTCTCTGTATTAATATTGTAATCACTCTGCTACAGTGCACATCTGGAACATTACTGATTTACTGGAGAGAAGAAGACACACTAGGATTAAGACTGGAAGAAAGGAGACAGTAGTGTTACATGAATCCCTGAATGGCAGGCTAGTAGTTGCATGTGTCATATGGAATAAAGACAGTGACCTCTCACCATGTTATTGCATGACAGAAAAGCTCCCTGCTTCAGATCCACACCAAGGTCTTAACCCTCCTCTGGTTCCTCCTTGCTGTTCTCCATTGCCTGGCCTCACTGCATACTCCCTTTAGGCTTGATTAAAATGCAGCATGTGCAGGATGGCATTGTTAGGATCAGGTCTGCACCACCTTTGCTGTGTAGGGCTGTGCAGCATATAAATATTAAGGTATTAGCTCATCAAGTGGAGTCCCCTCTCCTGCTTGGTCCCATAATCTGCACAGAACTATGCTTGCTCCAGATGGGAGAAATACAGCTCCAACAATACCACTTCTGTGTCATACATGAGACAAAGGGAAAGTTTTGTTCCAGCCACACTTGAAACTAATTCCAGGAAGCTGCAATTCCAAGGAAAAAGGCCTTCACTGAATTCTAGCAGTAGCAGATGTCCCCAAATGAGCTGCAGAGAAGCTAGAAGCCCACACAGCACTCTAGCACAAGACTTGTGGAGACCTGGCAACCACTTTTGTCTGCAGAAATCTTCCACAATCAAGTCAGTACCCAGCAGCTGCTGGAGAGCCAAGAATTCTGTCTGCTGTGGATATGCAGTTCCTAGGTAGTGACTTGCACAAAGTGGACTGTTTCCAAAGGCTGAGCAGGAAGAGGAAAGGTCTCTGTGTTGTTCAGACCAAGGACAGCCTCTCTGACTCATTAGTGCACAGACCAACAAGCAGAGCCTTTTAGGCAACCTTGCTTGGCAAGATTTGGGGCAAGGGCACAAGATTATTCTAGATTATTCTGTCCAATTTCAACTCCTAAGCAAAGCATTTCTGAAATTCCTTATCACTGAAGCTCCTCCTACACATTTTTAAGACTCCCAGGGCACTGTTTCAGCACTAACATGGGAAAAAGAAACAAATCTGGAGCTAAAGGCAGATTTGGATTCTGAAGAGATTCACGTCAGTTAGCTCACCTCCACTGCTCTTCCAAAGACAGAGATGTTTGGCTCATCCTTCATGCAAATGCGAACCTCTTGCTTCCTTGCTCCCTACCTCACTTCTGGCTGAGATGTGCCATGCATACTAATGTGGCTTCTCAAAGTTCTCATGTGTGTTCCTTCCACAAAGTCTCTGCCATCACCAGGGCAGCAGCCAGTGCACCTGGCTCCACCTGGGAGAGTTGATTTAGCAGCATTACGCGCCTCAGGGAAGCCTGGTTCAGCAGCACCTTGTCTTTGAGTATCTGGCATCACAGCCTTCAGGAGAAAGAGCTCTGCCAAAGGGTACTGCACACACCAATGGACAGACCTCAGCATTTCTGCAAGTAAGTACCCACTAGCAGCATGGAGAACCTGGAGAGCTGTTGAAGCAGAATGCAAATGCACCATGGATGCTGAAATCTGAATTAAGAACAACTCAGACTTCTGTGCAGAACATCTTGTCTGTACTCTGTGTATGAAGCTGCCTGGTGAAGCAGGAAGGAAGAGGGAGGCAGAGCAGACCTATTTCTGATCTCTCATTGTGGTGTGAGCTAACTAGGAACACCAGCTCAGTTGTGTTGGCTCCAAAGGCTTTTTCATCACTGACTGTTCAGTGCTTCTAAAATCACAGTGCTCCTCTAGAATTCAGACACACTTTGCTGAGCCAGTCTTTCACATGGTGGGTCTCAAGCAGTGCTTAGCTTAGCTGCTTTGGACTGTCTAAGGAGGCATAGGCCTCAGTCTTTCTCTGGATAGTCCAAACTAGGAGAAGACAGGCAACAGAGGACATGTCATTAGGGACATGGAAATGTCCCTGGGCAGGCAAGTCCCAGCATGGTAAAGGGAGAGAACAGGGATGAGAACATATGGGATATCCCTGAGCTGCAAACCACACAAGGGAAGAGGGGGGAAAAGGATGTGAAGGGTGGATACATTTGTATTCTTAAAGATGAAATTGAGGATTTGGGGCACAGGTCCCATCCTGGCTTGATGATCTCTTTCAATCCTGCATGCAAGGAAGGAGGAAAGGTGGGCTGCGACTCCTCCTAGTTGGTCCTTGTTCCAAAGAGGAGCCCTTCTATGAAACCTGCACCATCTGAAGCAGGAGGATGCTCCTTTCAACAGTTTGGGTTCAGGCTGGGTGCTGAAATAGCCTCTTGCTGCAGCACTTTGGTTTGGGTAAAACCAGCTTTGGAAATTCAGACTCTGTCATGGTTTCCTCTGCTATTGAAAGCAGGCTGCTGGCTCCCTAGTGGGATGTGAAAAGGCAGAGGCACTCACAGAATGCTAAACAGGGGGGCAGGGAATAATGTAACTTTCCCCTTGGCCCTGTAGCAAGTGGCTCTGGCTACTGCAGCTTCGAGGGGCACTCCCTCTCTATAGCCACTGGAGGACTGCAAACTGGGACTTTGGTGATGCAGTGGCAAAGCCCCAAACAAAGGGAATTTGTGGAAGTCCACAGGCACTTACTCTTCGTAAGGAGATGTTAAGACTTAAACTTAGCACAGCACCACCTGACAACACAGCTTTGGTGCATTCACATCACAGAGTGGACAAATAGCTCAGTGAATGAATGGTGCACTGGCTGATAGGGGCTCCTTGTGCAGGGAAGAGCTTCATCCTCAAACACATCGTGAGGGTCTGGAGGGCAGACTTTGCTGATCTTCATGCATGAAAGAACAAACTCTGATGGCAGAACAAAACTAGGATTGCTGGGACATTCCTTCTCCTTCTTCCCTGTTTCCATTGTGGCTCAATCATTGATGGCAGCAATGTGCATTCAGAGTGGAAAGCTCACTGGCAGCTGTCAGGATTGCACAGGAGTATCAAAAGCCAGGGAGGGGCTTCCAGTGCTGAGACAACCTTGGCTACATTAGCAGATCGCTCCAGGTCTCTCCCTGTTCTTTCCCTCTTCCCTCTCCAGTACACAGAATCCCTGATGGTAGAACTTGAGGCACACCTGTCTTAACCCTAGCTCCAGTCCTCCTTCTTGAAAGCAAGCTGCACAGCATCATTCACATCCTGCACTATGTAGGAAGCCTCCACCAGGCCGGGGTCGAAGCAGAAGTCCCGATGGCCGTGGAACACAGCCTCTGTCGTGCCCTCCTGTGTCGGCCTGGGAGCAGCAGCCTCGGGGCGGTAGACCCCAGTGCAGACCAGGATGGACTCACAGCTCTCCACTGAGCCCTCACAGCTCTCCCTCAGCTGGCTCTGGGGACTGGCTGCCTCCGGGCTCCTCTTCACCCCAGCCTGCGCCTGGCTCCGCTGAGCTGACTTGAGGTAGTTGTTGTAGAGGTTTGCCCCATAGACATCAGACATGGGGTTATCCCTGGATAAGGTCACAGCATGGAACAGAATTGAGGAACCAGCCTGTGAGTCAAGTTCTGGCTAAGGCAGGCTTTAAGGGAGGAAGGGTTGAACGGTATTTGCTAACATCAAGGGAACCACCCAGCCTGGGACAGTGAATGCACCTGCTGGCATGTACTGTTCAGTTGTGGTGAAGGCCACATGCCTCACAGCTTTTAAAAGGGACAAGATGTATTCAAAGCACCTAAAGCAGTTACTATTCATGTATTCCCTACAAACCCCAAGTGTTTGGTGTAGCTGGGCTAATGGTACTACATCTGGGTCTCTTAACATTTCTTAATCCAGTCATGCTACATGCAGCCTGCATCCTACAGTAACAGCTTTGCTAGGCTGATGGGGCCCTTCAGATTACCAGAAGTGCAGGCAGCAAAAATCCAGCAAGCTTCTGTTCCAGCATATGAAGCTCCAGAGATGCCATGGGGATTTCAGTATTCATTTTAGAAATCTCCATTTAAAAACAAAAAATCCCCAACAACCCACACACTTAAGGAGTTGCAGACTGACTTCTCTGAAGGAAATACAAATCCAGGCTGGGCAGTGACTGGCTGGAAAGCAGCCCTGAGGAGAGGGACTTGGGGGTGCTGGGGGATGAGAAGCTCAACATGAGCTGTCAATGTGCACTTGCAGCCCAGAAAGCCAACCAGAGCCTGGGCTGCATCAAGAGAAGTGTGGCCAGCAGGGCAAGGGAGGTGATTCTCCCCCTCTGCTCAGCTCTGGTGAGACCCCACCTGGAGTACTGCATCCAGTTCTGGAGCCTCTATTACAAGAGGGATATGGACATGCTGGAAGGTGTCCAGAGAAGGGCCACCAGGATGATCAGCAGGCTGGAGCTCCTTCGCTATGAGGACAGACTGAAAGAGTTGGGGCTGTTCAGTCTGGAGAAGAGAACGCTCTGAGGTGACCTTATTGTGGCCTTCCAGTATCTGAAGGGGGATACAAGAAAGCTGGGGAGGGACTTTTTAGGCTATCAGGTAGTGATAGGACTGGGGGGAATGGAATAAAGCTGGAAATGGGGAGATTCAGGCTGGACATGAGGAAGAAGTTCTTCCCCATGAGAGTGGTGAGAGCTTGGAATGGGTTGTCCAGGGAGGTGGTTGAGGCCCCATCCCTGGAGGTGTTTGCAGCCAGGCTGGATGCGGCTCTGGCCAGCCTGATGTAGTGTGAGGTGTCCCTGGCCATGGCAGGGGGTTTGGAACTAGATGATCCTTGAGGTCTCTTCTAACCCTGACTGATTCTATGATTCTATGATTAAATCAGGAGGAAAAAGAGTCTCTTACCCAATGGCATAGAGGCGGCGGATGGGGACCATCCAGCCCTGTTTCTGGGCTTGCTCTTTTATCAAGTACTCAGCATAGCGGTAGGTGACCGTGCTGGGTTTGCCAATCAAGGCCTCATACTTCAGCTCCCGGCCTGTCACTTTCTTGTAGATGCTCTCCAAGCACAGCAGGAAAGTGCCATGGCCAAACCTGCTCCAAAAAGGAGGTCGTCAGTATCCCCAAGGCACAGAATTATTGAGGCTGGAATAGAGCTCTCAGATTAAGCCCAGCCTATGACCTAACACCACCACATTGACCAGACCATGGCACTAACCCTGACCACGTCACACCTCTTAAGCAGCAAACACTCCTCAGTGAGGAGGACCATCTGCTGTAACCAGGGTACCACCTAGCTTGGATGTGTCTCATTGATCTGGTATGTGTGGTAGCCAGCTTTTATCTATGGCACACCTGGAATGCTGCATCCAGTTTTGAACTCCCCAGTTTTTCTTAGATCTACTGGAGAGAGTCCAAAGAAGAGCTATGAGGATGATAACAGACCTGAACATCTCTCCTATGAAGAAAGACTGAGAGCCCTGGGGCTGTTTAGTCTGGAGAAGAGAAGGCTGGGAGGGGATCTGATCAATGACTGTAAGTATGTGAGGGGTGGATGTCCAGAGGAAGGGAGAGGCTCTTTTCAGTGGCACCCAGCAATAGAACATGAGGAGAAACTTCTTTACTCCTCATGTCTACCCTCCAGTGGTCTGGATTTTGCTTCTTCCAAGTTTTAGTCTTTGTTTCTCATGCAGTTTGCATACCTATGCTAATTATGCCACACAGTCAAACTCTTTAACACTAAAAGATGTAGTAAGAAGACATTCTCTGCAGGAGGACTGTACGAAGTAGTCTGAACCAAATACACACATGCTTTTCACCTGGGCATCTTTGCTTCAGCCATCCACAGGAGGTCCATGTTGCAGGCAAGGATAGGCAGATGGGGGTATGGTATGTCTTGCAGCTCTGCCCCAGGGTTCCCATTGCTCAAGAGTACATCAATAATAAGTTGCAGGCTTGTTTCCCACCTCACTGGCTCACCAAAGAGAACCACCCCTGGAAGAGTTCAAGAGATGCTTGGAAACTCATAGGATCCAAGTATAGGATAGCTTAGCATAGGACCCCCCAGCAAAAGCCACCCATTAGCAGAACCACTACTCTGCTGGGATGCCTGGCTAATGCAGCTACCACTGGAACATGGCTGGTGTCAGGGCTCCAGTCTGCGTATCACTGCACCACGTGTTCCACTGGTATGGGAGCATGGCACAGAGAACAGTTGGCTTTGCTCTTAGTGAGCCTGTGCTTCGTGCTGTATGAGGGAAGCAAGGCTGCCTCCTGACTGTATTCTCTGAATGAGCTGCCTGTGGATACCAACGAGCTGCCAGCACATCATTAGCTCCCATCCCAGCTGGCTGGCCTTGCTGTTATCCCTGCTTGCTGTTCAGAAGTAAACAAAGGCTCTTGCTTACCTTCTATAGTGGGGAAGCCAGTGGTTGGAGGAGGCTGCCAGAGAGAAGTGAAGGCTGGGTTAGTAATGCAAAGCTTAATGCCATCTCCAAAACAAAACTAAAACAGCTTCCTTTGAACCTGCCAAGGCAGTTCCATAAAGAGGCAGGACAAGGCCACCTAGAATCCTGGAAGAAATATTTCCCCCACTCCTCCATCCCAGATTGGATTTCACAGATCTTGTATTCCTGTCTCAGAACTGGAGATGTCAACCAAACCACCTCACCACTCACTGCAAAGAACAACAACAAAAGACAAGGGTGGCATGAGAAAGGAGAGGGGAAAGCCACTGCCCTTCCTGCAAGAGCCAACACTGAAAAGCAGAGAGTAATGCTGGCTGCTCAGTACCAGTCCCAGGCTCCTGCTAAGGAAGGGCACTAGCGGCTGTCTGCTTTGTGCCTCTGCAGCTTCTCCATCCCAGGGCACACAGTAAGCACCACCACTACAGACCTCCCCCCTAACCCCCCTTTCTACTGATGCATCAAGGAATTACCAACGCCTTTGGCCTCCGGCTCTGGTCCACCATATCTAACAGTGGAAATGCCTTTCTCAGTGCCTCCATGGTGACCACATGCTTGAACCCCAGGCTATTTCAGACCATCAAGGAAAGTTGTGGAGACTGTTGCATTTTGGCTGTTTGTTTTGTTTTTGGTTTTTTTTTTCACATTACTTGCAAAGGCATCTACTGGATTAAGACATACAAGTGCTAGCAGCAAGACAGTAATCTGGTAATGCATAACCAGTCAAACTGCATGCTCTGCTTCAACCTAAAAGCAGCCCTAAAGGTTACATAAAAACCCCAGACTGGGATGATTTACTCTAGAAACAGCAATCCCTGGAAACAGGCAAAGGGCAGAGGCTGCTGCAGGACAAAACAGGTGTGCTTTGGGAGACCTCTAAGGTGATTGGCTTTGGCTCACTGCAGCACAGACCTCTTGGCAAGAAACAGAATCAATGAAGGTTTCATCAGCTCAGCCGGTGAAAAGAAAATGGTCTGTACTGATAAAACTGTGCAAGTGTAGGATGTGTTACATTGGCTTGTAGAGCACCTTCCCCTTAGCTCTGCTAAGCTTGCCCTAAGCTCTGCTAAGCTTGCCCTACTGACCCTTTAGAAACATAAAGAGAAGCCAAGGTTTTGCACCAAATGAAGTCCAATGTGATTCTGTGTCTGTAGAGGTCGAGATGTTGCAAGACTTGCAGACAGGTCTTATCTCTGTGAAGCCATGGCACATGTCAGACCTGCTATATCATTGTCTCAGCCAGGCATTATGCATGTGGAATTGTCATTTAGACTATGTCCCTGTACTGAAACCCTTTGGCTTGAATGACATTTGCATTCTTTCAATTGGTGTCAGATTCCCAGGGAAAGCTTCAGTTCTGGCAGTGATCCATAATGGACTCTGCTATGAAAGAATGTAAAGAGTGCAATGTTATCTCAAAAGACAGGTCCAAGCTGAAGGAGTCCTCATGGTTGTATCTGACCAGGAGGAACAGCAATGCAGCTCACAGGACAGATAATCAGTGTGAGGAGCCAAGCACAGACCAAGGACAGCCAGGAGGTGACCAAGGCAGCTCTGCACAGTTAGTGCCTGCATTTGAGGTTCCCCATGAGAGTGCCTCCCCATAAGATGAAACCAGTGACCAGTCTTCTCACATTTCCACAAGCAGACTGAGTGAGCAGCATGGGTAGAGGCTGGGCAGGAGCAGCAGTTTTAGCTAGGAAACTGCAGAGGGACATCAAGAGACACACAGAGCAAAGGATACTCCTTAGCATTCTCCTCCACGGGCCCCTGCCCGGCTACCAGCATGCACTTCTGATGGAACTGGCTGAAGAGCCGCAGGGGGCTGTGGGACAGGATCACCTGCTCCGGAGACACCTGCAGGAAGGAGAGGCTGGAGGGATATGCAGGGAATATTCTCCCCACTTTCTTCCTGCTCTCGGGTCGTATCCCTAACCCCGGCTGCTGCCACCTGATCCCTTCACCTCTCCCGAGAAAACAGTGCTGTGTGGGCACCTTCCTCCTCCCTCCTCTCCTGGTCCCTCCAAACACGGACACCTAAAAGGGGGAGCCGTGAGGAAGCCGCTTCCCAGCGGCATGGGCTCTGACCGAGCCGTCGTCCCCTCGCCCGGCGGTCCCCCAGCGGCCCTTACCTGCAGCTCTAGCGCCTGCGAGAGCTCTCGGGCCTTGGCCGACCTCAGGCAGTTGCCGGCGTTGGTCAGGAAGACGACCGGCACCCGAAGCCGCCCGCTGCTGTCCGCCAGCCTCCGGAAGGCCTGGCGGGCGGCGGGCACCGCCTGGCTGCCCCTCACAAGCACCCCGTCCACGTCGAAGAGGAACCCGAAGGCCGGCGGCTGCAAGGCGAGCGGAGGGGACGGTCACCCACCGCCCCGAGCCCGGCCCTCTCCCTCCCGCGCCCGGCCCCGGTCCGCGGTGCCCTTCCTGGCCTGTGGCAAGGACGCGGGCGACCGGCCCGGGCCCTCGCCCCCGGCGCCGCCGCCGCTCACCCGGCCCCCGGCGCAGATCCCGCGGGCAGGCGGCCACCGCGGTCCAGCGGCGCGCAACAGCCCCCAGCCGGCTTGCAGGCAGCTGCGCAGCGCCATGCTGCGCCCGCTCCCGCCCGGTCTGGTCCCGGGGCCGGCGGCGGGGCACGCCGGGGCTCGTAGTTCCGGGACTACAGCTCCCAGGAAGAGGCGGGATCGGGGCGGAGGGAGCTGGGGAGCGACCGGGGGCTGCCTGCCTGCACCCCAGGCTGGTCGGGGGCGGAGCAGGAGGGACCCGATCCGGTCGAGTCGCCTCCGTGACGGCCCTGGGGTAGAGTGTTGTTGGCTGCAGGGGTGCAGTGTCGTGTCCGCTTCGAAACAAAGGGTCACAGGCTTGGGGAGAGCTGGGAGAAAAAGTTGGGAAAGGTGAGTAGTGGCAAAAGCAGGTGTCGGGAGCAGCAGCAAGGCTGGCAGGGGAAGAGCGTGGTGGGGAAAGGGGTACGAACAGCCACGCAGTGGAGAGGCGTGCCAAATCGGGCAGGAGGGGAGCAAGTGGTTTAGACCCTTTCCCATCAGTTACACCAGGACTGACAGGGGTTTATCTAACCCCTTCCCAAAATCACAAAACAGGGCATGCAAACCCCTTACCGCTGGAGTGACGGGAGGCTCTTGGTTCTGTGGGTAAGGCTGCTCCAGTTGCCTATATTCCAGTCCTTGCAGTTAAAATGAGGTTTCTCAGCATGGATTCAGTCTAAGGTGGTTAGAGCTCACCCTGCCCACAGGACACCTCTGAAGGATCTTCACTGCAGCTTTTTATCCCTGCTAACTACAGCTCTGCTTTTCTATTCAAACACAAGTCTTGTGATCTCGTTCCTATAGGTGAAAATGTTTTCTCAAATTCTGATCATTTTTCTTGCTTTTCAACAGACAGTGCCCCAGGCACTCCCCCTTTCTTGCTGTGGGGGACACTGTATTCAGCTGAGGCCCTTCTAGACCTGAGGGGCATGTGCCCTATGAGGAGAGGTTGAGAGCCCTGGGGCTTTTTAGTCTGGAGAAGAGAAGACTGAGAGGGGATTTAATAAATGTTTATAAATATCTGAGGGGTAGGGGTCAGGAAGGAAGGGACAGGGACAGCCTCTGCTCACTTGTGCCCTGGGATAGGACAAGAGGCAATGGATGGAAACTACAACACAGGAGGTTCCACCTCAACATGAGGAGGAATTTCTTCACTGTGAGGGTCCCAGAGCACTGGAACAGGCTCCCCAGAGAGGTTGTGGAGTCTCCTTGTCTGGAGCCTTTCCAGCCCTGTCTGGATGTGTTCCTGTGTGACCTATGCTGGATTCTATGGCCCTGCTCTGGCAGGGGGGTTGGACTTGATGGTCTTCGAAGGTCTCTTCCAACCCCTAACATCCTCTGATCCTATGAGGGAAGCAAAAGGTTCACTTTCTGTCCATGGAGACAAAACAATGTTTGTTTGGTTTCTGGATTCCTGTGATACAGCAGGTTTAACACCTATGACTTGAGGCAAAGAGTGTAATTGTTTGTTTTTGTGCTTCCATTGCCATGAACTCAAACCACAATTTGGGTTTGACCCGCTTTAACATGCAGAGTCTTTTCTGCTAAGCTAGTAAAGCACTGGCAGCCCAGGGTTCTACTTTTGTACAGATTGTTATTCCCTCCTCAGCGCCTTTGCCTTAATTGAATTACCTACTGTTTATTTGACATCATTTCCCAAACTTGACAAGGATCCCCGTTTAGTTTTTCCTAAGTGCTTGCAGCTTCTCCTGCCCTGGCAAGATTTATTCTGGCGTTGGAGACATTCCTGAAAGTATTTAGCTCACTGCAGACCTGGGCTTCCAACCTTCTTCCAGGAGCACATGGGAGCCAGTTACAGCTACTCTGAATTACTCCTCCCTGACTGGAGCACCTCTCCTATGGAGACAGACTGAGAGAGTTGGGGTTGTTCAGTCTGGAGAAGAGAAGGCTCTGAGGAGACCTTCTTGTGGCCTTCCAGTATCTGAAGGGAGCCTACATAAAAGCTGGGGAGGGATTTTTTAGTGTGTCAGGTAGTGATAGGACTGGGGAGAATGGATCCAAGCTACAGAAGGGGAGATTTAGATTAGATATTAGGAAGAAGTTCTTCCCCATGAGGGTCGTGAGACACTGGAACAGGTTGCCCAGGGAGATGGTGGAAGCCTCATCCCTGGAGGTTTTTGCAGCCAGGCTGGATGTGGCTGTGAGCAATCTGATGTAGTGTGAGGTGTCCCTGCCCGTGGCAGGAGGGTTGGAACTGGATGATCCTTGAGGTCTCTTCCAACCCTGACAACTCTATGATTCTATGATTCTGTTACTACTTCCACACCTGTTTACAGAGCAGAGATCTCCAATCCTCATGTCTCTGGGCTGCTACTGAAAAGTGTGATAGGCACAGAGAGAGGCAAAAGTGTTTCAAATGACAAACACCAGAACTTTCCCTCAAGTATTTCTCATCTACCCACAAAGGCAGTGGCTGCTGGCAGAGAAAAAAAAATCGATTTGCTGTGGTTTCTGCCTAGAATATTCAATAATGCAGATTTATGAACCTTTAAAAATACAACCACTTGCCAGTACAGAGGTTTGGTGACTATTCCCAGCACCTCCAGGTGTTGAAATCAGGCTGGCCAAATTGCATCGCTGGGGTCTGTCAGTCCCTTCTTTTTAACTGTAAGGATACTTTTCCCCTTTCTGAGACACATGAAGGGGCTGTGAGAGGTATCTAGACAGTGTTCTAGGGTAGAAAGGATTTAATTGTGAAAATGTTTAGCGTATTCTTGACTCTGGGGATTTGAGGGATGTTCAGAGGTATACCCCCTTTATGGCCAGTGCTGAGAAAGCACAGGGCAGAGGCCTGAGGTCCCTAAGGCTAGTTGTATAACTTTTAACAAGGCCAGATGCCAAGTCCTCCACCTGTGTCACAACAACCCCATGGTAAGCTACAGACTTGGGGTTGTGTGGTTGAAAAGCTGGAACTCAGAGAGGGACCTGAGTGTTCTGGTTGACAGTCGATTAAATATGAGCCAGCAGTGCCCAGGTGTCCAAGAAAGCCAAAGGCATCCTGGCTTGGATCAGAACCACTGTGGGCAGCAGGGTGGTTCTGACACATTAGTTATAAAGAGGCGGGAGATGGGCAGATCCAGAAGGAAACAACGTCTAGCACAGCCTTGCTCAGAAGAGCCTGTCCTTGTTCTGCCCGAAAGTAGTGGCTTTGACCTGCAGGAAGGCCAGCCGCTTGAGAATGTGTCACAGCTCAGCTGCTCACAGAGGGAAGAGGAGCCCTTTAAAACACCGGTCAAAGAGATGTTCAGCAAATTGCCAGTTTCTTCCACTCCCAGCAAAGTCTCAATAGCTACTACCCCACCATTAGGGTCCTTGACCCCTGGAAGTCTGCATCCACAGCCAAGGGAAGTCATGAGCTGGACTTCAGTCCAGTGAGAACCCTTCAGTTGCCATTTATGCCCCTCCAGGAGAACCAAGACCTTTTGGATTTTACCGCCACAACCTGTGGTCATCCCCTTGTGCTCAGCATTGCTGAGGCCACACCTCAAGTGTTGTGTTCAACCCTGAGCCCCTCACTACAAGAGGGACATTGAGGGGCTGGAGTGTGCCCAGAGCAGGGCAATGAGGCTGGAGAAGGGCCTGGAGCACCTCGACTGCCGAAAGGGGCTGAGGGAGCTGGGGGTGTTCCGGCTGGAGAAGAGGAGGCTGAGGGGAGACCTCATTGCTCTCTACAGCTCCCTGAAGGGAGGTTAGAGTGAGGAGAGGAGAGACTCTGCTCCTTGGTGGGAAGAGACAGGAGCAGAGGAAATGGTTCCAAGCTGCAGCAGGGGAGGTTCAGACTGGATGCTAGGAAATATTTCTTCCCAGAGAGGGTTCTCAGCCATTGGAATGGTCTGCCCAGGGCGGTGCTGGAGTCCCCATCCCTGGAAGTGTGTAAGCAGCCTGTGGCGCTTAGGGGCATGGTTTAGTGTTGACGCTTCAGTGCTGGGTCGAGGGTTGGACTGGATGAGCTTGGAGGTCTCTTCCCACCAAATGTTTTCTGTGATTCTGTTTCTGTTTTCGCCTCACGCTGTCCGCGCCGCTCAGGGGCTCGGGCGTGGCACCTCCCGCCGCGTCCGGCAGGGGGCTCCTCTGCTCCACGGCGCGGGTGCGCGGGCGGGGCGGGGCGCGCGGCTCGGCTCACCTGCATGGCCCCGCCCCCCTCCGGCGGGCCCCGCCCCCAGGCGGGTCGGCGCTGCTGCTGGCCGCAGGAGAGGCAGCGCCGGGGAAGAAGGGAAGGGGAGAGGGAATGCGGTTCTGCTCCGAAGCGGACTTTGGAAAGGCGGATTCTAACCTTAGAAACAGAATGTTCTGGGTTGGAAAAGACCTTTAAAGGTAATCTCGTCCAGGCGTCCTGCAGTGAGCAGGGACATCTTTAACGATCAGGTTGCTCAGAGCCCTGTCCAACTTGACCTTGTATGTTTCCAGGGAGGGGGGCATCAACCACTTCTCAGGGCAGGGTGAGGGTGGTGAGACACTGGAACAGCTTGCCTTCCAGTATCTGAAGGGGGGTACAAGAAAGCTGGAGAGGGACTTTGTAGGGTGTCAGGGAGTGATAGGACTGAAAGCAGTGGAGCAAAACAGAAATGGGTAGATTCAGATTGGATGTTAGGAAGAAATTTTTTCCCATGAGGGTGGTGAGACACTGGCATAGGTTGCCCAGGGAGGTGGTGGAAGCCTCATCACTGGAGGCTTTTAAGGCCAGGCTGGATGTGGCTCTGAGCAACTTGATGTAGTGTGAGGTGTCCCTGGCCATGGCAGGGGAGTTGGAATGGGATGATCCTTGAGGTCCCTTCCAGCCCTGACAGTTCTATGGTTCTGTGGATCAGCTGCATCAAAAGCATAGGTGTAGTTTGGGCTGTCAGAGCACAGTGGGGGATGTTGGAGGTAGGTGCTGGGGTCAGCAGGTGATTTTGTGCCTGCTGTGACTCTGACACACACCAGCTGGCTGCAGCTGTGTTACCAGCCAGGGTACCCACCATGGAAGAGGTGACCCCAAAGCATGTGTGTGTGTCCTGGTGAGTGTTCCCAGCAGGCTGGCAGAGCTGCTGTATTTATTTTTACAAGGAAGACCATCCCACAGGCCCAACTGCTTACTTCTAAATTAACACAAAGGGAGTTTGCCAGCAATCAGGCACAGGCTGAACCTGGCACATGCAGCAGGGGCTGACAGTGGCATGGCTGCCAAGCACTGCACTCTGCTGAACCCCCATCCTCCCAGCACCAGCAGGCAGGCTTTAGCCAGTCAGCCCTGTGCTAAGCATCCAGTCTTGTAATTTTCCCTTCAAGAGTTGAAACTCTGTGACTCTAGGGGCTTCCCATTTTGCAGGCACATCTGGCAACAGCCATATCCCATAATATCTCCATAAGGTCCATCTGCCCTTCTCCCACCAGCCCACAGGAGACTCCCCCTTCTTCCCCTGTCTGCACTGTACTTATCTGTATCCCCCATTCCTTTTCATAGCTGCCTTTAAAGACAAGCAAAACAGGCAGTTGCCCACAGCCTTCTCCCATGGGTCCCTATGTAAACTTTGCAGCTCTGTTTTCCCTGGAGTCATAGCCCTGTCATCACCCACGCCCTTCCTGACCTTCTAACATCCCCCTGCAAAGCAGCCATACCTTCCATCTCTTTTCTTCCTGCAGTGCTTCCAATGGCATGAACCAGCCCTCCCCCCACCCCCCTTGCTTTATCTCTTGTCTTTCTCTGCTGCCCATGGAATGATAGACAAGCTAAAGGTTGAGAAAATACAGTAAAATGCCTTTCTTATCCTGTAATGACCAAGGGGGAGGACACAGCCTGATAAAAATGACAAGCCAGCAGAATTGAGAGGCAGACCCTTCACCTGCCTGTCCCTCAGTGGACACAAAACACTTGATAGACCTGCCAGCATTGCAACTGCTGCAAACCTGCAAAGAAAGACATTAAGCAATTAGAGCTACAAGGGTTCTTTTTTTGGCTAAAGAAACGTCCTTCTGCTACCTGTGAAGAGACTAATTCAGAGATGTACAGGAGTAAAACCTGAAGGTTTTTTCTGAGCATCAGGAACGGGTGGAAAACACATCTGTAGCCCTGTGTTTTATAGCCAGAGGGCCTTGCTTAGCATCTGGCATCTGTGTAGTCCCACTGTGGTGATGCAGGCTCACATGATCTATAGATCCAGCTGCTTGCTTGGACCTATCTCTATTTTCAACCTGCTACTTTCCTCCTCTGTTTTTATTGGCATGATTTTTGACAGGACCACTAATGCTGCCTCAGCCATTTGCTGCCAGTAAGTGACCAAGAGGCAAACATTTCATTTGCTAAAAGTGTCCCAAAGGCAGTCTAAGCTAACTAAACACTTTGCTAAACACTAGCAAACAAAAAACCTAGCAAGTCCTGTGACAGTGTGCTGTGGACAAAGCTCCATCCACCTCCCAGATAAACAAATTGTCCCTGAAAAGGCTGCAGGGAGAGACAGATGGGGGAGCTAACAGGCATAAGGCTTGATGTATTCCTATAGCTGCTTGAAGTAGCTCTTACGGAAACTTCCATGGATTTTCTACCCCTCACCCTTGCTCCTGAGTCGGGATGGAGACTAAAGAGGGACTCTTTCTGCTCCTTTAGGTCTGCCCCACTCAGCCTCCCACCACTCCCATGGCTGCCTTCAGCCCTGTTTGTCCAAATAGCTCTTTCAGCTCAGGTTTTCAAGTTCTCTAGCTGGCCCTTTCTTCCCATGGTCACCAGGAGTACATCAGGAAAAGGGCCTCAAAGATGTAGTTAAAATCACAGAATTGTCAGGATTGGAAGGGACCTCAAGGATCATCCAGTTCCAACCCCCCTGCCATGGCCAGGGACACCTCACACTACGTCAGGTTGCTCACAGCCATATCCAGTCTGGCTGCAAAAACCTCCAGGGATGAGGCTTCCACCACCTCCCTGGGCAACCTGTTCCAGTGTCTCACCGCCCTCCTGGGGAAGAACTTGCTAACATCCAATCTGAATCTACCCATTTCTAGTTTTGCTCCACTGCTTTCAGTCCTATCACTCCCTGACACCCTAAAAAGTCCCTCCCCAGCTTTCTTGTGGGCCCCCTCAGATGCTGGAGGCCCCCTTCAGCTACTGGAAGCTTCCTTCAGATACTGGTGCTCTCCACGAGGCACTTGCCAGCTCTCAAAAGAATGGGCTGGACATGTAGCGTTTGCTCTTCTTTGTTTCCCTCTGGTAAAATCATGCAACAAACAAACAAACCAACCAACCAAATCAAAACCAAACCAAACCAAAACCAAACCAACCAATCAAACAAAAAAACCCCAAACAAAACCACATAATCAAAAAACAACAATAACAACAAACCAAAACCAAACCCCAAAGCAAACAAAACCAAACCCCAACAGGTAAAATGACCTTCAGTAGTTCCTTTTACTTCCCCAGGCTGTAACCAGCACAGAGATAGTGTAAAGGTGTACCAGGAGGAGAGGTAGCATAAGCAGATCGTGTCTGTTGGGTGGTCTTTGCATGAAAACATGGCACTGAGCTCATGCAGCCACTATGTGGTTTGGAGAAGGGAGGTGGGGGGATGGAGGACCTGTGTCATGTCTCTGCCAGGTGGCTCAGGCTTGACTCCACATCCTGTTAGCCCCACAGATCAAATTGCCCTTTGCAGCACGCAGTGAAGACATTGCAGACTCCCTGATAACCTACTCCAGGCTGAGTGATGTGAAACATTCCCCTCCACTGCACATTCCAGATGAAACCTTCACACCAAGTACAGGTATCCTCAGGGTTTTTTTAACAGGGAAAACAACTAAATTCAATAATTTTTTTAAAGGGAAAATAAGCTCCATAATTAAAAGAGGTTTCATGCTGGAAGGTGTCCAGAGAAGGGCCATGAGGATGATCAGAGGGCTGGAGCTGCTGTGCTGTGAGGACAGACTGAGAGAGTTGGGGTTGTTCAGTCTAGAGAAGAGAAGGCTTTGAGGAGACCTTCTTGTGGCCTTCCAGTATCTGAAGGGGGCTCCAAGAAAGCTGGTGAGGGACTTTTTAGGGTGTCAGGGAGTGATAGGACTGGTGGGAATGGAACAAAACTAGAAGTGGGCAGATTCAGATTGGATGTTAGGAAGAAGTTGTTCCCCATGAGGGTGGTGAGACACTGGAAGAGGTTGCCCAGGGAGGTGGTGGAATCCTCATCCCTGGAGGTTTTTGCAGCCAGGCTGGATGTGGCTGTGAGCAACCTGCTGTAGTGTGAGGTGTCCCTGCCCATGGCAGGAGGGTTGAAACTGGATGATCCTTGAGGTCCCTTCCAACCCTGACAATTCTGTGATTCAATGATTCTGATTTAAAGATAGGCTATGTTCTGAAAGAAACAGCCAAGGAGGCATTACATGCCATTTATTTGCCAACAGATGTGAGCAGGAGGCCAAGGTGATGAGGATAAGGGAATGGACTGGCAGCAAAATCCTTGGAAGTGTTCCTGTGCATGCTAACAGCTGAGTCTCCATAAAGCTCTGCAGTCAAGTTTACCTGAAGCTTTTGGCATATCTGAACAACTTGATCCTTCTTAACCCCTACAGGCCTGCCTAAATGCCTCCTTTTTTTTATATACACCTGGAGTTAGAGAGGTGAGGATGCAGGTTGGGCTTTTCAGTCTGCACCTCTCTCTGAACTAAGGCCCACTCTAAGGAAAAGCTGATCCCCAGCAGTGAAAGTAGGCTGGCCCTCCTGTTCTCAGACTCACAAAGGCTCTAGACAGAGTTAAAGCCTGGCTACTGCCACAGGACTCCTGGGAAGCCCAAACCACCACACATGGCACTGCCCAACTCAAGGAGAGATCCAAGGATGGCTACACCACTGGTGTCAGCTTTCTTTGTGTGGTTCAGGTTCACATTTAAAGGTTCACCTTCACCATAATCCTACACACCCAGGGGATCCTGTGGGACTCGTCAGCATGGTCCTAGACACCCCCAAGAGCACCCCAGCATGGTCCTGGGTGCCCCAGAGACCACTCCAGTGTGGTCCCAGGCACCATTGACACTCTTATCATGGTCCTGGGCACCCTCATCATGATCCTGGGCACCCTCATCACGGTCCTGGGCACCTCCAGCATCATTTAAACATATGCGGTCAGGATGGAAAAGTTTCTGATGTGTGATGACCCTTCAGGAATTTCTTTACTGTGAGGGTCATGGAGCACTGGAACAGGCTGCCCAGAGAGGTTGTGGAGTCTCCTTGTCTGGAGCCTTTCCAGCCCTGTCTGGATGTGTTCCTGTGTGACCTGCACTGGATTCTATGGTCCTGCTCTGGCAGGGGGGTTGGACTTGATGATCTCCAGAGGTCCCTTCCAACCTCTAACATCCTATGACCCTGTGATTCAGCAGAAGTGGAGTCATTAGGCTAGTCACAAATGCAAACATAGCCCTGTAGAGTCAGGTTTCACCTTTCTGAGGGCCTCATCTGAAGATCACCTCGGACCAATTTTAACACCACCCCCCCCTGCCCAGTGATTTCTGTGCTGTAATCCCAAAGAGCATCACTGACTGGTGGCTCCAGACACTGGCTGACATCACGTCCCAGTTCCTGAGGCAAAGCAGGTAAATGTCCAAGTGCACATCAGGCTTGTCCTAGGAAGTCAAGAACCAACTGGACACAACAGGTAAAGTGTTCCCAGCGAGTGTCTAGCAAACAGAGGCTCTAATCTTGCTGCCAAGGAGCTGGAACAGCAATGTGCCCTGGTGGCCAAGGAGGCCAATGGGATCCTGGGGTGCATTCAAAGAGTGTGTCCCGCAGATCCAGGGAGGTTCTCCTCTCCCTCTGCTCTGCCCTGGTGAGGCCCCACCTGGAATATTGCATCCCCAGTTCAAGAGGGACAGGGATCTGCTGGAGAGAGTCCAAGGGAGGGCTACAAGGATGCTGAAGGGACTGGAGCACTGCCTGGTGAGGAGAGGCTGAGAGCCCTGGGGGTGTTTAGTCTGGAAAAGAGAAGACTGAGAGGTGATCTGATCAATATCTATCAATATCTGAGGGCTGGGGATCAGGAAGGAAGGGACAGGGACAGCCTCTGCTCACTTGTGCCCTGGGATAGGAGAAGGGGCAATGGATGGAAACTACAGCACAGGAGGTTCCACCTCAACACAAGGAAGAACTTCACTGTTAAGGTCCCAGAGCACTGGAACAGGCTCCCCAGAGAGGTTGTGGAGTGTCTTTCTCTGGAGACTTCCGAGCCCTGTCTGGATGTGTTCCTGTGTGAGCTGTGCTGGATTCTGTGGTCCTGCTCTGGCAGGGGTGTTGGACTGGAAGATCTCCAGAGGTCCCTTCCAACCCCTGACATCCTGTAATGAGGGTAAAGAGGAGGGAGGGCTACAGATAACCGAAAGGTCATCAGTTGTTCAAGCCCTCAAGAGACCATGTGCAGGAAGAGCTGAAACCTTTCCACTGTGGCAGAAAAGGGACATGGGTCAGTCTGTGCTGAAGAACTCAGCTCCTCCTGCCCTGGCTCTGTAACGATTAGCTTCACCTTGGCAGTGAAAAGGCACACTGCCAATAAAAGAATCTTCATCTATCCGTCCATAGCTAAGCTGAAAGATCAGGAGGCTCAGAGGGCCATGACTTTGGGTCACTGGTTAGCAGTCATTTCACCTGTTGGCAGCAGCATTACAAGTAAGGCATTTCCCAAAGCAGCTTTTATAATGATGGCTATGATCAAAGCCTAGTTTAGGGATGTCAGATTGAGCTCTATATGCAAAACACCCATGGGGGAGAAAGGAAGGTGGCTCTGCTCTGGCTCCCCCTTCACTATAAAGCTTGTCCTAGGATAAGAGCTTCATCAGGCCCAAGAAAGGCCAGCCTGGTGCTTCAGGGAATGGTGTGGATTATGTGGGCAGAGAGAGCTGGAGCAGAGAGTAGAACCAGTGTGAGGCACTCCCCCACTCCTGGTTAGTCAGATGTATGACTGGGTTCTTAACCTAGTGGTGTTTGTAGCTGCCTTGTAGCTGCAATGTACGCACAGAATCACAGAATCAACCAGGTTGGAAAAGACCTCAGAGATCATCAAGTCCAACCTATTACCTAATACCTAACACCTCCTGACAACTAAACCATGGCTCCAAGTGCCACATCCAAGCTTTTTTTGAACACCTCCAGGGATGGTGACTCCACCTTCCTGGGCAGCACATTCCACCTTTAGGGTGTGGTGATTTTATATGATTTTTGTTAGGGAGTTGGGGTTTTTTTTCCCCCTGGGATAAGTAAAGATGAGCTTGCAGCCTGTGAGATGTGGGCAATTTATAGAATCATAGAATCACAGAACTGTCAGGGTTGGAAGGGACATCAAAGATCACCTAGTTCCAACCCCCTTGCCATGGGACACACAGACTGCACAGCTTGACCCACCTCTGCAGTAAGTGTATTTGCCTCCTGCTAAGGTGTTTTAACCAGGGTCAGTGAAAATAAACACCATGGCCAGGCAGCTTGAGACAATTAGCAGAACACATCAAGAGAGCAAATTTGCCCAAGCTGGTCAGATCAGGAAACAACACTCCTCCAAATCTGTGGCTCAGAGGAGGGGGAGAGCTGCCAGCAGGAGCCTTTGTAAACTCTCCCTTGGCTGATGCAAACCAGCATCATTGTACTGAAGTCAGGGAGAGGTGCTGGTTGGTTCTGGATGTGTGCTTGGGATGTGTGTGCCAAAGGATTTCATTGCATTTATTTAGATCCTCAGTAAGAGTTCCCTTTTTCACCTTTTCCTGCAGCTAGTTCTTCTCCTGATCTTTTTGATGATATTAAGAACAGGAATCTGCTTGTCCAGACACTATCTATTGTGAAGTTGCCTCAATACCTTTTTGCCAAACAGCTGTAGGTGAACACTGTGGATATCCACAGCGTGAGAGTAGTTCTCCACCAAGGTGAAAATCTCTGACAGGCTGAACAAGGCCACATTTGCACTGAGTTGGGTAACAGAGACTCGTTGCAGAACCCCTTCACAGAATGTTAGGGGCTGGAAGGGACCTCAAAAGGTCATCTAGTCCAACCTCCCTGCCAGAGCAGGCTCACCTATACCAATCAAAAAGTGTTTCCTATAAATACAGAAGCCTATGTTATCATGGCCCAGTGCAGAGGGACAGTTTTAATGAGGCTGGATCTTGAAAGCCAGGTTTTTTTTTTTCTCATCTGGAAAATGTTTTGGCTTCTTTGTGACCAGAGGACAGGAAAAGCTTTTGCAGTAAAAAAAAAAAAAAAAAAAAATGCCAACATGTTGTCAAGTGGGGCAGCTCTTTCTGGGTTTATGATGGCTGTGCAACCAGGCTTAAATCCTATTCAGTATCTTTATTGATGATCTGGACAAGGGGATTGAGTCCACCATCAGTAAGTTTTCAGATGACACCAAGTTAGGAGCAGGTGTTGATCTGTTGGAGGGTAGGAGGGCCCTGCAGAGGGACCTGGACAGGTTGGATGGGTGGACAGAGGCCAATGGGATGAG
Organism: Indicator indicator; assembly: GCF_027791375.1. Lineage (NCBI taxonomy): Eukaryota > Metazoa > Chordata > Aves > Piciformes > Indicatoridae > Indicator > Indicator indicator. The sequence continues at coordinate 26,544,752 of NC_072023.1, forward strand.
ATTGAACAAGGCTGAGTGCAGGGTTCTGCACTTGGGCCACAACAACCCCAAGCAGCACTACAGGCTGGGGAAGAGTGTCTGGAGATCAGCCAGGCAGAGAGGGACCTGGGGGTGCTGGTTGATAGTAGCTGAACATGAGCCAGCAGTGTGCCCAGGTGGCCAGGGGAGCCAATGGCATCCTGGCCTGGATCAGGAATAGTGTAGCCAGCAGGACAAGGGAGGTTATTCTTCCCCTGTGCTCAGCCCTGGTCAGGCCACACCTTGAGTCCTGTGTCCAGTTCTGGGCTCCTCAATTCAAGAGGGATGTTGAGGTACTGGAACGTGTCCAGAGAAGGGCAATGAAGCTGGGGAGGGGTCTGGAGCACAGCCCTGTGAGGAGAGGCTGAGGGAGCTGGGGGTGTTTAGCCTGGAGAAGAGGAGGCTCAGGGGTGACCTCATTGCTGTCTACAACTACCTGAAGGGAGGTTGTAGCCAGGTGGGGGTTGGTCTCTTCTCCCAGGCAACCATCAGTAGAACGAGGGGACACAGTCTCAAGCTGTGCCAGGGGAGGTCTAGGCTGGGTGTTAGGAGGAAGTTCTTCATGGAGAGAGAGATTTGCCATTGGAATGTGCTGCCCAGGGAGGTGGTGGAGTCACCATCACTGGAGACGTTCAAGAAAAGCCTGGATGAGGCACTTAGTGCCATGGTCTGGTTGATTGGATAGGGCTGGGTGATAGGTTGGACTGGATGATCTTGGAGGTCTCTTCCAACCTGGTTGATTCTATGATTAATAGTAACTTGACTGGTTTCAATTAAAAAAAAAAAAAAGTTCTGGGGAGCAAGTCCCATCAGCTTGTTTCCAGCACTGGTAGGTCCTGAAATAGCAGACATCAGACCTAAGACTGGTTTTTCAACCTAGCACTGCTATTTTGGCAGCAGGCCCAGGGTTAAACATAACAAGAGTCACTTCCAGTCCTTGCTCTCCTGAAGGTCAGTGGCCCAACTGGTTGGATGTTTGTCTTAGCTGTCTCCAGACAAGGTCTGCATTTTGTAACGATAAGGTCCTGGTGCTGGCAGTCTCAGACTAACCCTCATTAGCAAGCATGCTTTGCCCTAGTGAGGGTGGGTGTCAGGAGCTGGCCACTGGCAGTGTTTAGTTGTTTTGACTGTTCCAAGCTGGGTGTTCTTTGGTTGAAGGCTCGCTGCTCCCTTTTACCTCCAGTCCATGACTTTTCCAGCACAGTGCAGCTTATTCTTAGCATTCAGGCCATTAAGGCTTCCTGTCCAGAATCATCCATTGCCAGGTGAGCCTCTGAGGTTCCTTCATCTGCTCAGACAGCATGGAAGCAGCAGTCTCTCTCTTAGCAATAAGCCTGGCTTGTCCTGGCTTGCCAGATGCATTCTGAGATGAGTTTCCTCCCCTCTAAAGCTCCCCCAAAAAGCTATCAGAGGTCAGCAACAAATTGGTCCCATTTTTTCTGCCAAACATCTCGGGCTTTGGCTTTCTCATCTGGTAGCATGGCACTGTATCTGTGAGGAGGAGAAAAGTCACTATCAGACAGGAGACAAGGGGGCAGCTATTTCAAGATCAGTGACCAAAATGAAAAGACAGAAAGCAGCAACAGATTAACCCTTGCAGGATGTGCCTACACCACACAGAGGAACAGCATAAAGAGCCTTGAGCTCCTTATGGCTGGGTCAAGAAGTATCATGGCCTTATCAACACCTACTGGCTTCTGCACCATGAAGGCAAACAGCTCAGTCTAAACAAGCTGGAGGCTCTCTGAGTGGCACCCAGTGACTGGTACAGGAGAGAAAACCCTCCTGTTGCTTTCAGATGTGCCCTGGGCTTGGTCCACATTGGGAGGAAATAAGAGTATTTGTTTTTTCCTTGGCCATGCAGGGGCTTAGGATTGACATGAGGATTGGCACAGGATCTGGCAAAAGGACAAGTGTCTGGGATCATGCAGAAAAACCCTGGGCACCATATCCAAACTATTTTGGAACATTCAGAACTGTCCAGATAAAGAGTGGTTAAGCACACTCGAACTACATGCTGGTAGATTATGCCCCCCCTCCATGTTTCCCCAGTGGGCCATGGCAAACTCCAGAGCAAGTCAAACTTTGGCAGAAATAAACAAGCGGTACAAAGGCTTCAGACCTTTCCCATATCCAGAACCAGGTCCTGGAGACAAATTTGCAAAGAATGGAAAAGGAGGAGACACTGAGTGAGAGTAAGGCAATGAAGGGCACACGCAGAGGAGCCTCTGCAGTCCCTGTGTTCTGCCCTTGGAGGAGACACACTGAGGAGGCTTTGGATTAAGCCCAGTTCATGTAGCAAAGGAGAGTCTGAGCCCCAAAGCCAAATACAATTGGTTTCCAGGAAGCAAGCTGATGGCTCCCTTAGCATTACTACAGCCAGATGAGAAAGGTGAGGAACTTACTTTATGGAGTTCAGTGCCAGTTGTTTTAAGGTCCTCAGGTCAGCATTCATCCCTCCAATGGCCATGAACACCTCATAGAAGTCATAGGACACTCCCTTTGCACCAAAGATCGGGGGGTCATCAGGGCTGATCACAATGGGGTGTCCTTCAGCCATCAGGACAGCTGCGGGGTGACGCCGCAAGTCAGATACCAACAGCAGGACCTTGGCAGGGAAGAGGGAGAGACAACATCACCTCAGGTTATTAATCATAGAATCATAGAATCAGTCAGGATTGGAAGGGACCTCAAGGATCATCCAGTTCCAACCTCCTTGCCATGGGCAGGGACACCTCACACTACAGCAGGCTGCTCACAGCCACATCCAGCCTGGCTGCAAAAACCTCCAGGGATGAGGCTTCCACCACCTCCCTGGGCAACCTGTTCCAGTGTCTCACCATCCTCATGAGGAAGAACTTCTTCCTAACATCCAATCTGAATCTCCCCGTTTCTAGTTTTGTTCCATTCCCCCCAGTCCTATCACTCCCTGACACCCTCAAAAGTCCCTCCCCAGCTTTCTTGGAGCCCCCTTCAGATATTGCAAGGCCACAAGAAGGTCTCCTCAAAGCCTTCTATTCTCCAGACTGAACAACCCCAACTCTCTCAGTTTGTCTCCACAGCAGAGCAGCTCCAGCCCTCTGCTCATCCTCGTGGCCCTTCTCTGGACACCTTCCAGCACCTCCAGATCTTTCCTGTAACAGAGGCTCCAGAACTGGACACAAAGCTCCAGGTGGGATCTCAGCAGAGTGGAGCAGAGGGGGAGAATCACCTCCCTCACCCTGCTGGCCACATTTCTTGATGTGGCCCAGGCTCTGCTTGGCTCTCTGGGCTGCAAGTTCTGACTGCTGGCTCATGTTGAGCTTCTCATCCCCCAGCACCCCCAAGGCCTTTTCTTCAGGGCTGCTCTCCAGCCATTCCCTGCCCAGCCTATATCAGTGCTTGGGATTGCCCTGACCCAGCTGCAGGACCCTGCACTTGGTCTTGTTGAACCTCATGAGGTTGGCTTGGGCCCTGCTCTGCAGCCTGTCCAGGTCCCTGTGGATTGATCCCTTTCCTCCAGCCTGTCTGCTGCACCACACAGCTTGGTGTCATCAGCAAACTTGCTGAGGGTGCACTCAATGCCACTGTCCATGGCACCGACAAAGATGTTGAACAAGACTGGTCCCAGGACCTGAGGGACTCCACTTGTCACTGGCCTCCACTTGGCCATGGACCCATGGACAGCCACTCAGGGTGCAGCCATCAAGCCATTTTTTTATCCACTGAGTTCTCCACCCATCAAACCCATGTGTCACCGGTTTAAAGACCAGGATGTGGTGTGGGACAGTGTGGAAGGCTTTGCTCAGGTCCAGGTCAATGACATCAGTTGCTCTCCCCTCATCTATTAATGTTGTGACCTGTTCATAGAAGGCCATCAGGTTTGTCAGGCAGGATTTGCCCTTGGTAAACCCATGCTGACTGTCCCAAATCACCACTTCACTATTCTTCTGTCTCAGTAGTGCCTCCAGGAGAATCTGCTCCATGATCTTACTGGGCACAGAGGTGAGACTGCCTGGCCTGTAGTTCCCTGGTTCTTCCTTCTTCACCTTTTTGAAAATGGGAGTAATGTTTCCCCTTTTCCAGTCAGTGGGGACTTCCCCAGACTGCCAGGACTTTTGGAATATAATAGAGAGAGGTTTAGCAACCTCCTCTGCCAGGTCTCTCAGTACCCGTGGCTGTATCCCGTCGGGTCCCATGGACTTGAACACTTTCAGGTTCTTCAGGTGATCACCAACCTGATCTTCACTTATGATGGGCAGTTCTTCCTTCTGGTTCTTGCCATTAGCTTCCATGACTATTCCAGGAGTGTGGCTGGAGGCCCTTGCAGTGAAGACTGAGGTAAAGAAGTCCTTGAGAACCTCAGCCTTTTCCAGGTCACTTGTGACCATTTCACCTGTTTCCTTTCTGAGGGGGCCCACACCTTCCCTAGGCTTCTTTTTACCATTAATATACCTGTAGAAATTCTTAGTGTTCCCTTTAACCTCCCTGGCTAGATTCAATTCAAACTGTACCCAATCCCCAGTTGCTCTAGGTGTGTTTGCATTCCAGCACCCATCACACTGCATCCTTGCTATAGCTGTCTCTGGTATTAGGGAGGAAAAGCCTCCCGAGAGCTGTTCAGAACACTTTGGGAGCCTGCAGGAGTCTATTTGTCCCCACTGACTACACAAGGAGATTGGTTTCTTAAACTAATCACCTAAATCAAGGCCAGTGGGGTGAATAACTTCTGCTTGCTTATGACAGTTTGACTGTGCATGTTTCAGGAACAGTCCTTTGGTTATGTATTTCCTGCCATGCTCAGCCCAGGGCACCTGGAGCTGTTATCAGGGTTCTCCCGCCAGTACATCTCTACCCCAGAGCATCCTTTCTGCTGCACCCAGGGGACACCAGGCACCATGCTAATGTGCTACAAAAGAGCTCCCCCTGGTTACAGATCCCACAAACCAAAAGGCTTGCAGTTACCATCTCAGCTTCTCAGCCTCTGGTCCTCCTGGCCTTGAAGTATTTTCCATTCTGTCTCTTTAGGCACCTCCCTGACTCTGGGCCTCATGTCCATGAGAGAAGACTGCCTTCCCAGGTTGCTCTGGATAGGAATTTAAATGATTGTGAGCTGGCTGGCATCACAAGCCTCCTTTTCGTTTTTTTTTTTACACAGCATGTGTCTGTGTAGCAGACTGCAGGGTAATGTGGTGCAAAGGAAGCAGAGCCATCCTCGGTGCCACAAACTACCTAGCTGCTTCCCAGCTCCCTGCTGCTCCTACCTGTCATGGTAAATCCCATTCCCATGTCCCAGCCTGTCTTAGTTTAGAGCCAGACAGATTTGCTGTTTTAGCTCTTCCATAAGGGAAAAAGGAAAAAAATGTTCACAAAAGGGATTGGATGGGATTGGAAAGTTTCAGTGGAAATGCTATTCATAACTACACAAAACAGTACAAAGCACATAAAATACACAAAATCCATAGGCTGGGCTTAACACAGAATCCTATTAAGCCAAAGCTTTCACAAACCGCCCTTTAAACCAGGCCAACTAACTCCAGCTTTCATAACCCCGCTCTCACCAAGGCTCTCTACCCCCATACCACACCATGGTGACACAGCTAAAATTCAGCTTGGCAGCTCCAGCTCCCAGTGAGGCTGCTCCAGCCTAATTGGCAGCATTGCCAAGGCCAACACCCTGCAGGAGATAACAGCCTGTGCCTCCTCCTGGGAGGAGAGAGGGAGGGGAAAGAGGAAACAAACTGACTCTGCAGCCAATTTTATAGGGATGCAGGACTTATGGAAGCACCTCCCAGTGCACCTCCTGGACACTTTGGACCTTCCTGGAGGCCTGCCACTTTGTGCTTTCTTAAAGGCACCCCAGCCTCTAAACTACCACACAGCCCCAAGAGCTAAGCTTTTCCCAGCATACCTGGTTGGAGATGGGACAGACTTCTACAGGAATATCCATCTTCAGAGACAAACTTTTGGCTACTGGGTGTTTAGTGAGGGCAAGTCCATGGCCGATCCGGCTGGTATTCAGCAGCAGTGCATCCAGCACATTATTGTCTACAGAGGTGCCCTGCCAATCTGAGCAGACAGAGGGAAGAATCACTGCAGGGCTGGCTGGAAATGTCTGGCAGTTTTAGTGCAGCAGATGCCTAGGGAAACCTAGAATCATGGAATCAGTCAGGGTTGGAAGGGACCACAAGGATCATCCAGTCCCAACCCCCCTGCCATGGGCAGGGACACCTCACACTAGATCAGGCTGGCCAGAGCCTCATCCAGCCTGGCCTTAAACACCTCCAGGGATGGGGCCTCAACCACCTCCCTGGACAACCCATTCCAGGCTCTCACCACTCTCATGGGGAAGAACTTCTTCCTCACATCCAGTCTGAATCTCCCCATTTCTAGCTTTATTCCATTCCCCCCAGTCCTATCACTACCTGATAGCCTAAAAAGTCCCTCCCCAGCTTTCTTGGGGCCCCCTTCAGATACTGGAAGGTCACAAGAAGGTCACCTTGGAGCCTTATTTTCCCCAGACTGAACAGCCCCAACTCTTTCAGTCTCTCCTCATAGCAGAGCAGCTCCAGCCCTCTGATCATCCTTGTGGCCCTTCTCTGGACACCTTCCAGCATGTCCAGATCTCTCTTGTAATAGAGGCTCCAGAAAGGGACACAGTGCTCCAGGTGGGGTCTCACCAGAACTGAGTAGAGAGGGAGAATCACCTCCCTTGACCTGCCCTTGCCCTCGGTGTGTTTAAATCATAGAACTGTCAGCGTTGGAAGGGACCTCAAGGACCACCCAGTTCCAACCCCCCTGCCAATGGCAGGGACACCTCACACTAGATCAGATGCTCACCTTGCTGCTGCTTAACAGCTCTCCTTTAGGCAAGAGTGAGACATATCAGTGGGGGTTTGGTGCACTGTCTAGACCAAAGAACATCTCAAGAAGTATTTTCACTTGCACTCTTACTGCTGCCTGTCCTTCTGGGTCTTGGGATGTGCCTTTGATACCACAAAGAGAGCTGTGGGTGATTCAGCACTGGAGATCTGTCATTAGCACAGATGATCTCTTGCAGTGTGGCAGGTTTAGGCTGATGCTTAGGGAAATTTTCCACAGATTGAGTAGAAAAGTGGCAGAATATAAATAAATCACCACTGGATGTAAAAGGGGAAATAATGATAAGGTCTAAATAACCTCAGTGGTCTGACATCTGACATAGAGTTAGTTGTATAAACTAACTCCTGCTCTTTTTGGCTTCTTTGCTCTAGCAGATACCAGCTGGTGGCTTTTGCTTGGCTGTTGCTGTCCTTGGCTGCATTCTTTTTGTGGCTTTTTGTGGATGTGATGGATTGCACCTTAAAAGTGCTTGCTACTGTCCCTGGCTATAAAGGGAGCCTAGGGTAAGTAGTTCAGATGTAGACATCTCCTCTGCAGATGTCAACATGCAATAAGCATAATACACAAGCTAGACACAACTGGATAAATCTCACCCATACAGGCTGCATAATACATTGCCAATAGTTACACCCTGCCCCAGGAATGAAGGGTAACAATCAGTCATTTTGATCAGGATCAGGCTCACAGGATGTCAGGGGTTGGAAGGGGCCTCTGAAGATCATCGAGTCCAACCCCCCTGCCAGAGCAGGACCATAGAATCCAGCACAGGTCACACAGGAACACATCCAGACAGGGCTGGAAAGGCTCCAGAGAAGGAGACTCCACAACCTCTCTGGGCAACCTCTTCCAGTGCTCTGGGACCCTCACATTAAAAAAGTTCCTCCTCATGTTGAGCTGTAGTTTCCATCCATTGCCCTTTGTCCTATCACAGGGCACAAGTGAGCACAGGCTGTCCCTGTCCCTTCCTTCCTGACCCCCAGTCCTCAGATATTTATAAACATTTATCAAATCCCCTCTCAGTCTTCTCCAGTCTAAACACCCCCAGGGCTCTCAGCCTCTCCTCATCAGGCAGTGCTCCAGGCCCTTCAGCATCCTTGTAGCCCTCCTTTGGACTCTCTCCAGCAGATCCCTGTCCCTCTGGAACTGGGGAGCCCAGAACTGGATGCAATATTCCAGGTGAGGCCTCACCAGGGCAGAGCAGAGGGGAAGAAGAACCTCCCTGGATCTGCTGGACACACTCCTCTGAATGCACCCCAGGATCCCATTTATCTTCTTGGCCACCAGGGCACATTGCTGTCCCATGCAGAACTTGTTGTCCACCAGCACTCCCAGGTCCTTCTCCACAGGGCTGCTCTCCAGCAGATCACCTCCTAACCTGTACTGCTGCAGTTTATTCTTCCTTCCCAGGTGCAGGACTCTGCACTTCTCCTTGTTGAACCTCATTAGGTTCCTCTGTGCCCAGCTCTCAGTCTGTCTGATGAGGATATTCAGTTAAGACATGAGGCTGGCTCAGCCATTCCTTCACCTTAACACATCAAATAACTGTTGAGGAATTCTGCTGCTCCTGTGGATGGGAGGTGAGCTGCTGTGAGGAGGAAATGCCTACGAGCACCAACTCTGGCAGCATGACTCCATACCACACACATGGGCATGGCAAAGGCACATCAACATGATGCCTACAGTCAAGAGCAGGGAACAGGCAGGGGAGGTGCCCTGCAGGAGTGCCAGAGCAACAAGTTGGTATGGGGAGAAGCATTGGAAAAGCTGCTTAGATACCTGAGTACACACACACATATCATCTTCATACAAACAGGCTTCCTTCTGTGCTTTGCAAGGCTTCACCTCTTGCCTCTTTAATAGTCCTCATGCTTACCAGTCTCCCCAGCATGGAAAAAGTATGGCAAGCTGCCTCCCAGGGAATAGGGGATGGTCAGGGCATCCTTCAGGTCCCATAAAGAATGACCTTCATCCTCATGACCAACCTGAGGGAAGAGAAAAGGTATTTTTCACAGAATCAGAGAATTGTCAGGGTTGGAAGAGACCTCAAGGATCATCCAGTTCCAACCCCCCTGCCGTGGCCAGGGACACCTCACACTACAGCAGGTTGCTCACAGCCACATCCAGCCTGGCTGCAAAAACCTCCAGGGATGAGGCTTCCACCACCTCCCTGGGCAACCTCTTCCAGTGTCTCACCACCCTCATGGGGAAGAACTTCTTCCTAACATCCAATCTGAATCTACCCATTTCTAGTTTTGTTCCATTCCCCCCAGTCCTACCACTCCCTGACACCCTAAAAAGTCCCTCCCCAGCTTTCTTGTAGCCCCCTTCAGATACTGGAAGGCCACAAGAAGGTCTCCTCAAAGCCTTCTCTTCTCCAGACTGGACAGCCCCAACTCTCTCAGTCTGTCCTCATAGCAGAGGAGCTCCAGCCCTCTGATCATCCTCATGGCCCTTCTCTGGACACCTTCCAGCATGTCCATAGCCCTCTTGTAACAGAGGATCCAGAACTGGACACAGAGCTCCAGGTGAGGTTTCACCAGAGCTGAGCAGAGGGGGAGAATCACCTCCCTTGCTCTGCTGGCCACATTTCTCTTGATGCAGCCCAGGCTCTGGTTGGCTCTCTGGGCTGCAAGTGCACATTGACAGCTCCTGTTGAGCTTCTCATCCACCAGCAATCCCAGGTCCCTCTCCTCAGGGCTGCTCTCCAGCCAGTCCCTGCCCAGCCTATATCAGTGCTTGGGATTGCCCTGACCCAGCTGCAGGACCTTGCACTTGTTGAACCTCATGAGGTTGGCTTGGGCCCAGCTCTGCAGCCCGTCCAGGTCCCTGTGGATGCTTTGGAAAATGGTAAGACTTACAGCTGTGTCACTGAGGTGCCAACTGTGCTGAAATTCCAATGCTGTGGGGTAGGCAGCCAATTCCTTCAGAGGACTTTGTAATTACCTTGAACAAAATCCTTAGCTGGAGGATTTGTGATTCATTTACACTGCTGGCAGTACAGCAGCAGAGGATCTGGCCCTGGTATCAAACATATGGCTTATAATACATACTTCTATTGCACCTTGAGAACCACAGGATCAGAGGATGTTAGGGGTTGGAAGGGACCTCTGGAGATCTTCCAATCCAAGCCCCTGCCAGAGCAGAACCATAAAATCCAGCACAGGATTTTATAGTCACACAGGAACACATCCAGACAGGGCTGGAAGGGCTCCAGAGAAGGAGACTCCACAACCTCTCTGGGCAGCCTGTTCCAGTAAAGAAGTTCTTCCTCATGATGAGGTGGAACCTCCTGTGCTGGAGTTTTCATCCATTGCCCCTTGTCCTATCACAGGGTGCAACTGAGCAGAGCCTGTCCCCTCCCTCTAGAACCCCACCCGTCAGATATTTGTAAACATTTATTAAAACCCCTCTCAGTTGTCTTCTCTCCAGACTAAACACCCCCAGAGCTCTCAGCCTCTCCTCATCAGGCAGTGCTCCAGTCCCTTCAGCATCCTTGTAGCCCTCCCTTGGACTCTCTCCAGCAGATCCCTGTCCCTCTTGAACTGGGGAGCCCAGAACTGGACGCAACATTCCAGGTGAGGTCTCACTAGGGGTTAATGTGAAGCCACAGAAGAAATATGGTTACCAGATCAAAGCCTGCCAGGGTGTCTGGGAAGTGGGCTCTGAGTGCCATGGCAGTGATGATAGCTTCTTTAATCTGTGAAGCATTCAGCATCCTAAGGAGCAAGAGAGAGAAAGCAGTGCAGAGGCTCACTCCCACACGCCTGCCTTCTTTGGGTTTGACTTCTGAAATGAGCCCCCCAAGGGGCATTTCCAAAATGCAACTTTCTCCTGAAGCTGACAACCAGCTCCAGGTCTCCAGAGTAACAGGAACAGAAAATTGTTCTTATGAAAGGAAATCCCTGAGCAACCAGGAAATGCCTGGCTGGACCTTGCTGTCACCTGAGTTGAGCCATGCTTGTCTGACTCACTGGCTACCAAGTAGGGAACACAACAGCATGGAAGGAAAAGGTTTAACTGTTTTGGTTTGGGTTTGGTTTTGTGGGTGGGGTTTTTTATTGGGGGGGTTGGGGTTGGTTTGGTTTTGGTTTTGGGTTGGTTTTAACTTATTGAGATCTCTTCCAGCCCTATCAGACTTCCCATCAGAGTGCATTTTGCAGAGAAACTCTGTCCATACTCAAGGTGGCCAGGGGCAAGCCAGCTCTGAACTGGACCATGCTGAGCCAGAGTAAGTAAATGCTGCTGAAGGGTCTGTTCTGTTTGCTCAGGATCACCTCACATGACTTGGAGAAGAGCCTTGTGCCTGCCTGCAAACAGCAGCACAAACATACCACGGAAAGGCTGCTGGAGAGCAGTGTCTGAAGGGTCCTACCAGTGCCTGTGCAGGGCACTGCTGGCACTGCTTCACTCTCTGCAAAGAGGTGGAACATGTCCAGGCTGGGGAAGCAGCTTGTGCATGCCTGTACACAAGCAGCCCTCTCCTTGCTCATTCCAGCACCCAGGGCTCACAGATGCTTGCATCTCCAACCAGCAGCAGCTAACCCTGCTCACTTCACAGGTACTCAGACTTATATAGATAATTCCTCATCCTCAGTCTTTCACCTGTGCCAGGGAATCACCGAATCACAGAATCAACCAGGTTGGAAAAGACCTCAGAGATCATCAAGTCCAACCTATTACCTAACACCTCCTGACAACTAAACCAAGGCACCAAGTGCCACATCCAAGCTTTTTTTGAACACCTCCAGGGATGGTGACTCCACCACCTCCCTGGGCAGCCCATTCCAGTGGTCAATTACTCTTTCTGTGAAGAACTTTCTCCTCACCTCCAACCTAAACTTCCCCTGGTGCAGCTTGAGACTCTGTCCTCTTGTTCTGTCACTGGTTGCCTGGGAGAAGAGACCAACCCCCACCTGGCTATAGCCTCCCTTCAGGTAGTTGTAGACAGCAATGAGGTCTGCCCTGAGCCTCCTCTTCTCCAGGCTAAACACCCCCAGCTCCCTCAGCCTCTCCTCACAGGGCTGTGCTCCAGACCTCTCCCCAGCGTCGTTGCCCTTCTCTGGACACATTCAAGTATCTCAATGTCCTTCTTGAATTGAGGAGCCCAGAACTGGACACAGCACTCAAGGTATGGTCTAACCAGTGCTGAGTACAGGGCAGAATGACTTCCCTGCTCTTGCTGGCCACACTATTCCTGATCCAGGCCAGGATGCCATTGGCCTTCTTGGCTACCTGGGCACACTGCTGGCTCATGTTCAGCTGCTGTCAATCAGTACCTCCAGGTCCCTTTCCACCTGGCTGCTCTCCAGCCACTCTGTCCCCAGCCTGTAGCACTGCATGGGGTTGTTGTGGCCAAAGTGCAGGACCCAGCACTTGGACTTGTTCAATGCCATCCTGTTGGACTCTGCCCATCTGTCCAGCCTGTCAAGGTCCCTCTGCAGAGCCCTCCTACCCTCCAACAGATCAACACCTGCTCACAACTTGGTGTCATCTGCAAACTTACTAATGGTGGAGAGTGCTTTGAGAGTCAACACCCTGGGTCTGACCACGCACACAGGCACTTCAGCCCAGCCCTTACCATCACTTCTCCTAGCCTGGACCCCTCTCTCTGTACTCCCATCTCTGCCATAGCACAGCCAGCCATGCACAACTGCTCTTAGCCCCACTCAGCCTCTACCTGTGTGCTGCAAATATAATCTTGGCTCCAAGAAAGTCAGGGTGCTCCTTCATGAACTGCCTGGTCACTTCCTGGTAGGCTGCCATGGACCATGATTTATTGTGCTGGGTGCCATCCAGTTCATACACCTGCAGGATGAAAAGTACACAGAATCATAGGATCAGAGAATTGTCAGGGTTGGAAGGGACCTCAAGGATCATCCAGTGCCAACCCCCCTGCCATGGGCAGGGACACCTCACACTACAGCAGGTTGCTCACAGCCACATCCAGCCTGGCTGCAAAAACCTCCAGGGATGAGGCTTTCACCACCTCCCTGGGCAACCTGTTCCAGTGTCTCACCACCCTCATGGGGAAGAACTTCTTCCTAACATCCAATCTGAATCTCCGCATTTCTAGTTTTGTTCCATTCCCCCCAGTCCTATCACTCCCTGACACCCTCAAAAGTCCCTCCCCAGCTTTCTTGTAGCCCCCTTCAGATACTGCAAGGCCACAAGAAGGTCTCCTCAGAGCCTTCTCTTCTCCAGACTGAACAACCCCAACTCTCTCAGTCTGTCCTCATAGCAGAGCAGCTCCAGCCCTCTGCTCATCCTCATGGCCCTTCTCTGGACATGTTCCAGCACCTCCAGATCCTTCTTGTAATAGGGGCTAGTGTTTTAGGGGGAGACAGGAGAAGGAGACAGTGGCGGACTGAAGAAAACCTCGGGAGAAGCTATGTGCTATGGTCCTGGCAACAGGGCAGAAAAAAGCAGAGCATTTTCTTCTTGAAGCCTTTACCAGCCTGTCATGAACCAAGGAGTGGCTTTCCTCCCTGCTCTCTTTAGTCTGGAGAAGACTGAGAGGGGATCTGATCAATGTCAATAGCTGAGGGGTGGGTGTCAAGTGGAGGGGGCCAGTCTCTATTCATTGGTGCACAATGATAAGACAAGGAACAGGAGGTTCAAGCTTGAACATAGAAGGTTTCACCTCAACATGAGGAGAAACTTCTTTACAGTGAGGGTGACAGAGCCCTGGAGCAGGCTGCCCAGAGAGGTTGTGGAGTCTCCTTCTCTGGAGACTTTCCAACCCCACCTGGCTGCATTCCTGTGCAGACTCCCCTGGGTGATCCTGCTTTGGCAGGGGGGTTGGACTGGATGATCTCTGGAGGTCCCTTCCAACCTCTAATGTACTGTGAGACTGTGATGCAAGCCCCAATTTTCTCTGTGTTCAGACATGGCAAGCAAGTGCCATTGAGTACCCAGAGGAGACTATGACCTCTTCTTCATGTCTGTATCAGATGCTGGAGTGTTTTGTCCATCTGTATGGCATCTCTGTGCCTTGCAGTGGCAGTATGTCAGCCAACACAACCCCAAGGCAGGTGAGGGCTGAGCTCCAGAAGTCACCAGCTGGGCTGGGCTTCTGCTCCCCTCTGCCAGAGGTTTGCTCTGTGACCCTGAGTCAGTTGTTTGGGCTTGCCACTCTTTCCCAGTTCTCCAGCTGCAGACTGGGAAGAAAAATCCTTCTGGTGTGCTCCGTCTCTTCAGCTTTCTTTGTGAGTTCTCACTGTCAGGACTATGTGCAGGGCCTTTGCCCTGGTTTCAGCAGGGACACAGACCCTGCATGCCCCAGCTGACACTAACCCACAAAGGCCCTGCTGGAGTCACTCGGAAACCGTGGCTGGAATCAGTCTGTTCTCTTCTTATCCTTCTCACCTTTGTATTTCTCTTTCACCCTTCTCCTCCATCTATTTTTTTTAGCTGGTCCACTCCACCTTCTTACTTCCCTTCTGGAGCTGCTCCTGAGAGTGATGCCCCTCTTTGAGCCCCTGCAGCTGGTCATGTCACGCCACCCCCCTTGAAGACAGCAGCAGCCCCAGGGCAGCTGCAGACACTGGGAGGAAATTTTCCCCTGCCTCAGCCCAGGGGGATGTGAGACTTTACACAGCTGAGTTTGCAAACATAGCTGGGGCTGGGGGGGAGCTTTTCCACAGTGTTTGCTGTTTCACACTAAATCCTGACTTTCATTTACTTTCCTTCAGGGGCTGCTTCTGGCAGGCGTTGCTGCAAGGAGAGCTTTTTGCAGAGTGTTAGTGCTGCTGTCCAAGCCTTGTAGAGAAGCTCCAGGTGTGCAAGAATCTCACTCTTCCCATCACACCCTGCTCACTTCAACTTTCACAGCAAAGTGTTTCCCTTCCCTCTCATCCCTGCTGCAGCCTAGCTGGCACTTCCCTGCCTGCACTGCCTGTCTCACAGCACTGCTCGGGCTGCAGGCAGCCTGCCTGCACCTCACAACACACCCAGCTGCCAGGTGCCAGCAAGCCTGGGGGCTCTGGAGGCTCCCACACCTGGAGCAAGCATCAGGGGCTGGATGGGAAGCAAATCTTCCCTGCCAAACCTCTCTTCAAATCACATTACAACCATGTCTAAGGGCTGCTGGTAAATGCAGGGTATTTTCCAGTCAGGCCCATGCATTTGTATCATCACAGATACTCTTGGCCCAGAAACTTGTGTGACCTGGGGGGATGCCAGCACTCACACTGCCTCACAGCTCAGGAATCTTGACATTGCTGCTATTTTTTCTTTCCAGGTACCCCAAAGACAGATGGTGACTGAGTTCAGAGCAACTGGCTCATGACCAACCCCCAGCAAAGTAAAGCACATAGAAGCTTTATAGTCCTCTTCCCCTCCTGGTTTGTTTTTTTCTTTCTTTCCAAAACACCCTTCTCATCTCAGGCATGCTTGAGTGCCAGCCTGCAGCCTAGATATTGAGGCCTGTTTTGCTATGGGGCCAGCTTGAAGCACAGAATCAGAAGAAGTTAAACAAAAGATAGCAATCATGACTTGAGAGCAGCTTAGTCCTCCCTGAGGACTCATGGTGACGTGGAACCTCCTACGCTGTAGTTGACATCCATTGCTCCTTGTCCTGTCACAGGGCACAAGTGAACAGAGCCTGTTCCCTCCCTCTTGATCCCCAGCCCTCAGATATTGATAGACATTGATCAGATCCCCTCTCAGTCTTCTCCTCTCCAGAGTAACCAGCCCCAGGGCTCTCAGCCTCTCCTCATCAGGCAGTGCTCCAGTCCCTTCAGCATCCTTGTAGCCCTCCCTTGGACTCTCTCCAGCAGATCCCTGTCCCTCTTGAACTGGGGAGCCCAGAACTGGATGCAATATTGCATCCATGAACTGTGGGCAGTTGTGCTTTGCCAGTCAGTGGCAGACTGATGATTCCAATGCAGACAAAGCTGAGATACATCTCTCCAACTAGCAAGGTCACGACACAGCTGCCAGTCAGAACATACAATGAAGTTTTGTACTGTTGCCACAGTAGGTATCTTCCTTAGCCATTAAGAACAAGGCACCTCTGGCTTCCAATCACTTGCCTATGCAAATCTCCAACAAAGACCTTTGCATATGATCAAGGTTTTCCAGCATCCTTAGAAGGGTAGGCATGCAAACATTCAGGATAGAGCTTGAGAGAAGTTGTGGAGAACTAAGGATTTAAAAGAATACTGGAGAAGCCAAAAAACACATACCGGAGGCAGGAGAGCTCTTATCTCAACATACTGCACATTATCTGCATAGAACTCCAGCAAGCCCTGGTAGAAATAGGCCTTGAACACAGGTGCATAGCAGATAAGTCCAGAGGCAGTAAGAAAGATTTCTTCAAATCTTTTCCAAATGAAAGCCTGAGATGGGTAGGCGAGCTCAGGGAAATCCGTCACCAGCGTCAGGTTTCTCAGCAAGCTGTAGAAAAGGGTAGGTGGAGGAGAAAGAATGAGAAGAATCAATCACAGAATCACTGAGGCTGGAATAGAGCTCTGAGCTCATCCAGCCCAGCCTGTGACCCAACACCACCACATCAACCAGACCATGGCACTGAGTGCCACATCCAAGCTTGCCTTAAACACCTCCAGGGACGGTGACTCCACCACCTCCCTGGGCAGTCCGTGCCAGTCTCTAATTCCCCTTCCCATCAGGAAGTGCTTCCTAACATCCACCCTAAACCTGCCCTGGCACAGCTTCAGGCCATGCCCTCTCCTCTTGTCACAAGGTGCCTGGGAGCAGAGCCTGACCCCCACCTGACTACAACTTCCCTTCAGGTACTTGTAGAGTGTGATAAGGTCCCCCTGAGGCTCCTCTTCTGCAGGCTGAACACCCCCAGCTCCCTCAGCCTCTCCTCATCAGCCTTTCCCTCCAGTCCCTTCCCCAGTCTCATTGCTCTCCTCTGGACCTACTCCAGCCCCTCAAGATCTTTCTGGCAGTGAGAGCCCAGAGCTGCACACAGTGCTCGAGGTGAGGCCTCACCAGTGCTGAGCACAGGGCAGAATTCCGTCCCTGCTCCTGCTGCCCACACACATAGGACAACTGGCTTTCAGCATGGAAAGGGCCACCAGCTGGCAGCTGGATGTTCAGTGCAGGAAGAAGCAGGTTTTGTCCAAGCTAGGTGTGAGTTTTGCTGGCAGAGACCAAGCTTCGTGGATGCATCACTCTCCCGCCCACAAGCTCCAAGGTGCAGCAGGGCAGTGGCTGTGCTGAAGGAGGCACAGCTCCTTTGGCCAGGACCAAGAAAAGCTGCAAAGCTGTTCCTGCCACAGCAGGGGCCCCAGTTGTAACTCTGAGCCTGTTGGCATTGCAGTACAACAGGCATGACAGCAACAAGGAGGAGTTCAGCTCATGTTTTCTGCTGCCTGTATTTACACCTTGTAAAGGCTGGTACAGGTAATAGCTGACAGGTAAAAAGTCCTACACTACAGGTTGTGCTCCAAGCAGGGTGAGACTAAGTGTTCAAAACCTTCCTCTTCCTCTTTTGAGGGCAAAGTCTTGAGGAGTAATGGAGTGACAGGAGCAGGTCTGGGGTTTTTATGCCATAAGCATTGCACTCTGCTACCCAGATGCATGCTTACTCCACAAGTAGGCAGGTACATTGCTCCTGTAAACAATATCTTCTTTAAACCACCTTCAATGCCTGTAAAAGCTGTGTCACCTGACTCTGCTCAGCACCTAAAGGCAGACTGAGACTCCAGAAAATGCCATCTATTAGGCCACCATCAACCTGCTTACTAAGGCTGTAACTTGCCCTGGGACACAATCCTGCAGCACTGCGTCCAGTTCTGGAGCCTCTACTACAAGAAAGGACTGGAGGTGCTGGAAGGTGTCCAGAGAAGGGCCATGAGGATGAGCAGAGGGCTGGAGCTGCTCTGCTGTGAGGACAGACTGAGAGAGTTGGGACTGTTCAGTCTGGAGAAGAGAAGGCTCTGAGGAGACCTTCTTGTGGCCTTGCAGTAGCTGAAGGGGGCTCCAAGAAAGCTGGGGAGGGACTTTTCAGGGTGTCAGGGAGTGATAGGACTGGGAGGAATGGAGCAAAACTACAAGTGGGTAGATTCAGATTGGATGTTAGGAAGAAGTTCTTACCCAGGAGGGTGGTGAGACACTGGAAGAGGTTGCCCAGGGAGGTGGTGGAAGCCTCATCCCTGGAGGTTTTTGCAGCCAGGCTGGATGTGGCTGTGAGCAACCTGCTGTAGCGTGAGGTGTCCCTGCCCATGGCAGGAGGGTTGGAACTGGATGATTCTTGAGGTCCCTTCCAACCCTGACAATTTTATGATGCTATATTGTCAAAATATGTCATCTAATACAGACAGGGAAGGGGAAATGATTGCAAATTAAAAATTATTTTCCTCCCCAGTGGTACAAACCTGATATTCTGCCTGCCTTGCTGATAACTTCTTCAGAGTTTTCTGCTGGGAAACAGCTGCTGAGAATTGCAGGTCTTGTTTTTCCCTTAGTGGGGTGGAAATGTGTTTATTTCCTTCCAGGCTCAGCTGGCCTGTAAGCCTCTTTCAGAAATCCAGGGACTTTATCAAGCAGAGTTTAAGGGAGCCAGTAACTGCAAGATTATCTTAGTGGTGGGTGACAGCTTGCATTTAGGACAGGCTGAGCATCTGTGCCACAACACTGTTCCCTGACAAGCTGATAGCCTTTATCCTGCCCAAAGCTTTGCCCCTGGCAACAGCCTTCCTCCCTCCATTGGTGGCCACCTGAAGAGGAGCTCATAACAAATGTCTCAGATGTGTAGGCAAGGTCTGGATTGCAGTGCTTGGTGATTGATTTCATTCAACACACAGAGAGTTGGGACTGTTCAGTCTGGAGAAGACTCCGAGGAGACCTTCTTGTGGCCTTCCAGTATCTGAAGGGGGCTACAAGAAAGCTGGGGAGGGACTTTTTAGGGTGTCAGGGAGTGACAGGACTGGGGGGAATGGAGCAAAACTACAAGTGGGTAGATTCAGATTGCATGTTAGGAAGAAGTTCTTCCCCATGAGGATGGTGAGACACTGGAACGGGTTGCCCAGGGAGGTGGTGAAAGCCTCATCCCTGGAGGTTTAAGACCAGGCTGGATGTGGCTGTGAGCAACCTGATGTAGTGTGAGGTGTCCCTGCCCATGGCATGGGGTTGGAACTGGGTAAGCCTTGAGGTCCCTTCCAACCCTGACAATTCTATGATTCTATGGGTCCTGGGTGGACAAACTGAACCCTTCATAGCAAGCTACAGAGGCAGTTGGTTGCAGGTGGGTGGGCTTCTCAGTTTGGCCAGGCTTAGCTAGTGCCAGGTGCTAGGCAGGTTCAGACAGAAATACCTTCATCCATGCTTCATCCTTCATCCAGTTCTATTGTTGCCCCTTGGTAACAGTTATGGATCTTTAATAAAGTTGTTTGTTTGGTGTCTTGGCCTCCATCTCCACACAGTGCTCTGCTCTGTGAGATGGTGGATTTGATCTTTTGCCCATATATTATCTTCTGTGGATGGAGTGGAAATCCTCCCTCCTACGATGGGATCTGGTCCAAACTCATTAGCTAAGACGTCCTGGGTAGAGATGTCCCTTCTGAGTGCCTCCATCCTGCTCACAAAACAGAGCTCATTCCCCCAGCAGCCTTTGCCTGCTATTTCACTCTCCAAGGACCTTCTTCCGAGGGCTGCAGTTTAATTTCTTTTTCACTCCGTTAATTTCTTTGCTGGGAACCATTTTAGAAGCCCAACTGTACATAAAGAGATGCTTGTACCACGTTAGAGATGAGGTTTTAAACACTCAACAGTTAGGAAAATTCACAGTTAAGGTTTCCACAGCAACTTTGGCTCTGCCCTCCTGTGCATTACAATAGGGATTTGGGTGCCATTATCACAGGACACCAGGCAACTCCAGCTACTGTTCAGTAATTCATGTGACTAAAGGGGACTGAGCTCGACCATGGCAGGGCTGGGCAGCATCTCCAGCTGGCCATCGGGAGCATACAGCAACAGGAGACACCATAGCATCACCCTAGAAACCAGGAATGCAGAAGCCAGGGGCACCTTGAAGGCAGTAATCCAGCTGCTGGAGCTGTGGTGGAGGCCAACTGCCAGAGGAAAAGGTGTTCTGCAGTTTGGTGGGGAGGGGAGAGGAGATTTAGTGTGGGAAGAGCCAGGGAAAAGAGGCTTTGCTGGTGCACTCCTGGCCGAAGGGCAGCTCGCCTCCAGCCCTGTGTGCTGGCTGAGAGCACCTGCAAGCACGGAGGCCAAAACCTCCCCGTGGATCAAACAGCCCTGCAAGCCCATTCTTGCCACCCTGCACAGCTTTGTCTCAGATAAGGATGGGTGCTGAGCTGGGCTCCCACTGCTTTCTCCCCTTGTCCTGGGAGAACTCTGCTTCTCCAGCAGTGAGCATGCACAGGGCTCCCCTCCCTGCCTTTAAATCTGAGCTGTACAAACTTGTGGTTGTTTACTTAGCCTGTGCTCTTGGGCTAGGAACAGCAATAAATCCTCCCCCTCCCCCCATCACCACCACCCTGCTCCTCAAAGCACATAAATCGTTTTGTGGGGTTTTTTAGATCCCCCTTCCCTTTGAGACTGATTATTGATCCCTCTAAGTGTTGAAGGGTTATTGTATAACAGTGATCCATCCTTGATAACTGGATAATCTCCTAAGGGGTTTTGCCATCAGTGGCTCATGCAGATGAAGCAAAGCTTCATGAATACCTCTTCTCCTTCTTTCCTGGGATGGGCCCTCAGCAGTGATCAGGTGCAGACTACAAGCAGCCTTCCATGTCATGTTGTATATGCAGCGAGCAATGCTATTGCAATGCATATGCCCAAAGGGGCACAGCCAAAACCACCAGCTAAGGATCAGTTATTTTCAGCTCTGGTTTTTGCTTTCTCTCCTCCATTTCACCCCCCTTTCCCCCTAACTCTTTTGCTTTCTGGAGCTATGTAATGCAGAAGCAAAAGGCCTGGTTGCCTTGTTTTCAAAAAGGTTCTTTCTCCTGCTTTCTTTTGCTGTTCTTGATGGGTAATTATACCCCTCTCCTCACCCATAGTATCTGAATGTCTTCCAGTGGTGCATTAAATAGTGTGACTAACATCTGTCACATGTGGTTCATTCACTTTCTCTCTCTCTCTCTCATCCCCTCTTCTTCTCCCCAAGGGGAGTCTTGTAGAGGGAGCAGAGTGCTTTGTTTCTGTAGTGGATTTTTTTATCCTTTTTCCTCTTTTTTTTTTTTCCCTTGCAATGCACACACTGCCCTATTTTTCTCTGAGATAAGGCAGTCAGAGGACATGGAGGAGAAGGTGGTGGCAGTCACGGCAGCCATTATTGCCCAGGGGAGTTGTCCCTGCAGCCTCAGCCATGGTGTCAGCTCCCTCACAGATGACTTCATCCTGGTGACAGAGAGCTCTGCTGGGCCACCAGGGCTGTGCTGCTGGGCACAGCCTTAATCCTGGGGCTGCTGGCAGGGGATGATGTGTGTGGTGGTATTTTACAAATACCTGGAATGTCAGCCTTGTTTCTCTAAATACCTAGGGGCATGCTCTTGCTGTAGAGACAGTGGCCATTATGTTACATTTTGAGGGGGGGAAGGCATTTTCCTATATCATAATTGATTAAATAAGTGAGGATTATCTTTTTGTCTTTTAAGTCTCAAAGGAAAAAAAAATCCCTTCTTTTCTCTGTGTCCTGGCCCACAGTCTCCTGCAGCATCCTTTTGGAAGCTTACCAGTAATAGAATACTCCAGGGTCTTGGCCCTGTGCAGTTTGAATAAGGATGATTAAACCTTCTTTTGAGGGAAACAAACAAAAAAGACTTCTAAAACACACACACACACATATGCATGTGTCTACATAGGTACCTAAAATGCAAACAGCACAAATGTAATGCAGACACCTCCCTCTCTCTGTCTCTCTCACCCTTTCCTGGTCAGGAATGCAGGAAGGTGAAAGAAGTGCAGCCTCTTGGAAACGTTTCCATTGTTCCCTTCACTTTTGCTGATCCACCCTGCCTTGCATGAGAGCCCTCCCCTGCTGCCATATTCCCTTGGTGCTTCCTTGAAACCACCCAACTATCCATCCGTTCCTTCCTCTGACATCTGCTTTCTTTCAGCTTGTCAGTGCTCAAGGGCAAAGAGGAGAGCAGGAAAAGAGGTAGCCTGGGATGCACATGTTCAAGAGACTGGGAGAGTTTCCAGCAACTGAGAAGCAGAACAGATTGGGGCCTATTCCTGGCTAGAGACCTATTTCCAGACGGCCAAAAAACATTCCTAACCCCTAGACTAGTACCCAGGGATTAGATGAAAACAGGAGGGGAAGTGCCTCAGTGTGGCTGCTGGTCCTGGGTTTGCATGTCCTGTGTGATGACTCCTCGGTGATTTTATGGTGATGAGCAAAGGACAAGAAATGAAGGGCAGCAGACTCAGATGGGTAAGTCTGAGCACCCACGATGCAAGAAACCCAAGTTTGTCATTGGCCCTGGCATGCATTTGCTGAGGGAAATCACTTCCTTGGTCTCTGCCTTGCTTTTGCCTCTGCCCTTGGGGACACCCTTCTAGAGGGGTCTGTCTTGTGTCCCTGGGCAGTGTCTGACACTCTGAAGACCTGCTTTGACTTGTGGCTACTGGACATTGTCAGGCAGCTAACACAAAAGAAGAGCAATGTCATAAGACTGCCTGTGAAAAGAAGTCATGTTCCCAGGCAGGCCAGACAACAGGAACCAAACAGTGCCCAGCTCAGCTCCCTAGGTGTGCAGGATGCCATTGCCTCTTAGCCTCAGCCAGAAAGGGATGGCAAGCTACAGAAATGCAGCAAAGGGTTGCTCCTGAAACAGCCAGTGCAATGGCTTGGGCTTTAAGGAACTGATGCTGCTTCCAAATCCAGTCTCTTGCATATTATTTATGGGGCTCCTGGTGACCAGAACTGTGCTGTGTCCTTTGACTCCTCATCAGGCTCAGAAATGGAAGGGAGCTCTCTGGAAGGTGTAGAGCAGTGACTTCTCACTGGATCTTATTTCTTCCATCATGTCAGGGCAGCTGAGCCTCATGATATAAAAGGTCAAGAGCCCTGGGTCTGGCACTGCTTTCTCCTTCCCTTCTAGATCTCTGTAGGAGATAAGGTGGTAGGTGCCTGGAGTGTCAGCTCCCTCTGCCTTGTACCTCACTGTTGTTGGAGAGGGAAGGCAATTCCATACCAAAGGTCTGGCAGCTCCCTCAGCTTCCCCTCTGACCTCCTTCCTGGATCAGCTTCCATGTGGATGGGATACCAGCTCCCTGAGGGTTAGAAGGGCTCTATTTAAGAGCACACACCCTCACTGAAGAGCAGTACAGTAAATCCCATCAAGGTTCACTTAGGAAATTAAAGCCAGCCTCACCTAATCCAAACTTTTCCTTGTGTGTCAGCATGGTGATGCTGTCTTCAAACACATGACACCCCACACTAGTTTTTACTGTGGACCCCAGTCCCTAGAGCATTGTGGATGGTGGTGCCCTCTGAATGGATCACCCTTTGTCCTCATCACTCAGTGTCTGTCTTCATGCATTATTTAGCATGCTTTCCAGCCCCCTGCACACCACACACAACTACATGCTGCCTCCTGGCAATGCTTTGTCTTAGGATCAGTGGCCCCTGAATGGGTAGATAGGACTCCCTCTTCCTACTACCACCAGCTGGAAGGGAAGCCAGGCTGTTCCCACCCACCTGTAAGGAATTGAATGGTAGGTGGCTGCAATGCAACCAGAATCATAGAATTGTCAGGGTTGGAAGGGATCATAAGAATCATCCAGTTCCAATCCCCCTGCCATGACACCTCACACTACAGCAGGTTGCTCAAAGCCACATCCAGCCTGGCTGCAAAAACCTCCAGGGATGAGGCTTCCACCACCTCCCTGGGCAACCTGTGCCAGTGTCTCACCACCCTCCTGGGTAAGAACTTCTTCCTAACATCCAATCTGAATCTACTCATTTCTATTCTGTTTTTATTCCCCCCAGTCCTATCACTCCCTGACACCCTTAAAAGTCCCTCTTCAGCTTTCTTGGAGCCCCCTTCAGGAGCCCCTCCAGACTGAATAACCCCAACTCTCTCAGTCTATCTCCATAGCAGAGCAGCTCCAGCCCTCTGCTCATCCTGCAGCCCTTCTCTGGACACCTTCCAGCACCTCCAGATCCTTCCTGTAACAGAGGCTCCAGAACTGGACACAGAGCTCCAGGTGGGGTCTCAGCAGAGTGGAGCAGAGGGGGAGAATCCCCTCCCTTGCCCTGCTGGCCACACTTCTCTTGCTGCAGCCCAGGCTCTGCTTGGCTCTCTGGGCTGCAAGTGCTCACTGCTGGCTCCTGTTGAGCTTCTCATCCACCAGCACCCCTGAGTCCTTTTCTTCAGGGCTGCTCTCAAGCCAGTCCCTGCCCAGCCTGTATCAGTGCTTGGGATTGCCCTGACCCAGCTGCAGGACCTCTAGGCTTGATAAAAACCTGCCAGAAGAGAAGGTAGGAATTGCCTTGTGAGAGAATGTGTGATGCTACCCGAGCAGGAAGCAAATGGGAGAGTGGGACCAGAAGGATCCTGCTTTGCTCCATAACACAGTCAGGAAGCTCTGGCAGGCTTGCAGCCGCTCCTCACTCACCTGCTATCAAAATCAGTCACGTTCTGCAGCTGCTGCCGGTAAGCCTCTAGCAAAACCCACTGGGAGCACTGGGCTGGCACTGGGGCAGGAGGCTGAGGCTTGGAGAAACGAAAGCGAACGGTGCCCGTGGGGGTGAAGCAGATGTAGCAGTTGGGGAGGTAGGTGGCATTGGACACCAGCCAGCCCACGCTCAGCATGGCATAGTCGTGCAGGTGTAGGACAGCACCTGGTGGGGAGGGGTGAAAAAAGTATGACCTAGTGAGACAAAGCAGCTGAGAAGGAGGAACCAAGGTTTAGTGTGGTGATAGTTGGAGTTTGCCTATCCAGGGGCATCTGGAAAAGCTTCTAGAGAGCTGTGAGTGACCTCTGCCAGCAGAGCGCCCCCGGGCCCGGGGAAGAGGTTCCCTCCACATCAAACGCAGGGCAGGCAGAGAGTGACAGAAACCTGGGAGTGGAGGGAGGGGGTGGGGGGAAAATCAATAGGGAGCTCCATTTCTCTGCTGGGATGGAAAATGCTCCCAGTTATTGAAGGTCTTTTCAGACAGACTTTGTTCTGAGCTGGCTCAGGCTCTGCTGGTTTAAAGAGGAACTCTCCCAGCAGGCAGCGGTTTACAAGGCAGTGCTAGCTGACTGCCAGACCTGAAGCAAGCCTCTGTCTCTCAGCTGTTTGGATCCCAGGCTCGATTTTTAGCATCCAGTTTGTCTCTTCTTTCATCTCTTTGAAACTCTGGTGTACACCAAACATGCCAGCCCATGACACAGCAGGGAATTGCTTTCAGATGCAGGAGGACCATCTACTTCTGCACCTTATCAAAAGCATTCTCACATTGTACATCTGCTGCTGGCCAGCACAAAGGGCCTCTGGGACACTGTGTTACTGGGCAGTATATTGACAACTGCCACTCTTCCTGACATGAGAAGCATCCTCTGCATGCTCACCTTCCTCAGCCCATGCTTTCTTTTCACTAAAATCTCTCCTTTTGGAGAGATTTCTTTATGTTGGTGCTTGAACTGAACTTTACCTTTGTAAAGGGAAGACACTGTGAGGCTAACACCTTACAGATGTGTAGTTCATTAGTCTAAGGGAGACCTCACAGTCAAAAGAGATTTGATGCCCTTCAGGGTAAAGGGAGAACATGAACAGCAAAAACAAGACAAGAAACTGGTATGTAGGTGATATTAGATAAACTTCAGGACCACAATTATTAGTGGATTAATCTAATCACGGAATCACAGAACATTAGAGGTTGGAAGGGACCTCCAGAGATCATCAGGTCCAACCCCCCTGCCAAAGCAGCATCACCCAGGGCAGTCTGCACAGGAATGCAGCCAGGTGGGGTTGGAAAGTCTCCAGAGAAGGAGACTCCACAACCTCTCTGGGCAGCCTGCTCCAGGGCTCCAACACCCTCACTGTAAAGAAGTTTCTCCTCATGTTGAAGTGAAATCTTCTCTGTTCACATTTGTCTCCATTGTTCTATGTCTTATCAATGTGCACCATTGAAAAGAGCCTGGCCCCCTCCACTTGACACCCACCCCTCAGCTATTGATAGACATTGATCAGATCCCTCTCAGCCTTCTCTTCTCCAGACTAAACAGCCCCAGGGCTCTCAGTCTCTCTTCACAGGGGAGATGCTCAAGTCCCCTAAGCATCCTCATGGCTCTCCCTTGGACTTTCTCCAGCAGGTCTCTGTCTCTCTTGAACTGGGGAGCCCCAAACTGGACACAGGATTGCAGCTGTGGCCTCAGCAGGGCAGAGTGGATAGGGGAGAAGAACCTCCCTAGCCCTGCTGGCTATAATGTCTATAACCTCCAACCACAGAGAGTCTGACTGTTAAGATGCTGAGGAAGTGGTGTTTTTGCTGCTCTCAATAGAGCACAGTGTGACAGAATAGGTGCACCACAGCTGTCTAGATCTGACCCTTCTCTCACTGGCAGTGCCACTTTCTTTGTGAGCAGTAACAGAAATTACAACAGTAATTCCCAGGGGCTCTCATCAAGACTGAGGCCTCTTGTACTAGGTCCTACTCAAGCAGCTCCAAGGATGTGATCTTGGCCCTAAAAGCTTACAGCTCTTGCAAGGATTCTGAGAGCCCATTTCAACATATGCTGGATTGAAAAGTGCTCTGGTCTGATTCCTTCTTGGTGTCAAAGACATCCCACTGTAGGTACAAAGGAGGTTACTTTTAAATTCCTTACTGCTCAATCCAGGAATTAAAGGGTCATGACAACTCTGACCCTTCACAGTAACATTAGGATGCTGCAATCCAGGGATCCTCATCCCACACCAGAGGCTGGAAAGGAGAAGGTTGGAAGCACCTGGGCTACAAGGAAGGGCTGAGGGAGTTGGGGGTGTTCAGGCTGGAGAAGACGAGGCTGATGGGAGACCTCATTGCTTTCTACAACTCCCTGAAGGGAGGTCAGAGTGAGGAGGAGGCAAGGTCTTCTCCTTGGTGACAAGGACAGGGCCAGAGGAAATGATTCCAAGCTGCAGCCAGGGAGGTTCGGGCTGGATTTCAGGAAATATTTCTTCACTGGAGGGGTTCTCAAACTTTGGAATGGTCTGCCCAGGGCAGTGCTGGAGTCACCATCCCTGGGGGTGTTCAAGCAGCTTGTGGACCTGGTGCTTAGGGACATGGTTTGGTGCTGACCCTTCAGTGCTGGTTTAAAGGTTGGACTGGATGAGCTTGGAGGTCTCTTCCAACCTAAGCTGTTCTGTTCTGTGAAGTGTGAAAGCTGGCTCTTGTTCTTGTGCCAGTGCCACAGCCTTACAAGTGACAAATGCTCCTGTGGAGAAGCTGACTCTCAGATCTTCCAAAGCAGGTCATCAATCTGTTTCCAGACAGCCATGTGGGCAAGGCCACAGGACTCTGAATCTAAAAAGGCATCACCTGGAAGGGGGCACCTGGAGACATTAGGCTTCCTGCTACCCAGCCTAGGTGGTTTGGGTTTCACCTTGGCTAGAAATACCCTCTCCATAGCAATCTTTCAGATGCAGTTGTGTCCCAGCTGCTCACCAGAGGATGCGCAGGATGGTGTGGGTGAAGGCATCGAGCAATCTCATTTCACTATCTAACCCAAAATGGTCCAAATGCCTTCAAAATTATGTCTGTGCTGCAGAGTACAGAAACCCTCTTAGTGTAGGCTGTGGCTGCCCATTAGAACATAGTTTCTCTGCTGCTCATCAGAAGAGAAAAGACATTTCTGAAGACAAAAGGAGCAGCACCTGTTTTTATAAGCAGCTATCCCTATAAGTGCACAGAGCAGAACTTGATTAAAGACAAGAAAGTGAGAGAATAAGTTTTACCCTGTATTCTGTAGGTCTCACCAACAAAAGCTTTGACTTGCTTTCAACAGGTAAAGAAACTTCCAGTGTTGGAGGTAGCACCTTACTCCTGCAGCACTCCCAGACTTTCCAGAAGACTTCCAAGTCTGCTACAGAACCACTTGCAAAAAGACTTATTGGGGAATACTGCATTTCTGCCTAAGATAAGGTTGGTAGCATGTCTGTGGCACGTGTATATAGAAAAAAGGAAAAGCCCTGGCTGGAACATGCTGAGCAAATATGGATGTCTATGAAATCTTGCCTTCCTCTGCTCTTTCTCCACACTTGAAAATCTGAAGGATCCATATTGTAAGTTATACCAAGTGCTACAATTGCTGGAAACGTGCATTCATCCAATCCATCCCCCTCTTCCTTTCTCCCCCTGCCCTGTTCCCAAGCTCAGAGGCAGGGCTTTTCCTGGAACACAGCATGCACAATTTACAGCTCCCAGAAGCTCATCTGCCACACAGAGCACTTTGTCCTGGCTTTGCCACAGAGAGCAAAAGGTGAGAGGAGGGTGAAGAAGGCCAAGCCTACCTTTGGGCATGCGCTTCAAGATGCTGAACACGGGGCTCTGCTCGATGAGGCCTCTTGCCCGAAAGAAGTGCATGCTTGGAGGGAACTCTCCTCTACTTATGGCCCTTGCCACCTCCTCCTTCTTGAGGTTTACAAGCTTTGTACTGAGCTGCTGCTCCTCTCTACTCAGCACCACGTTGCCACCTGTCTGGTGGCTTTTCTCCTCCTGCATCAGAGCCTCCCGGTCCTTCCAGAGGGGAGCTGGAAGGCAGAAGGCAGCCAGGTTCAAGAGAAGGTATGCCAGCCTTATGCCTTTCCCAGATGGAGCCTTCATCTTACTGCTGCACCTAGGCAGAGGGAGAAGGTCAGAGTGTTAGCACAAGCCAGAAAGTGGCATCTCAGCAATGACCCCTTGGGATATTGTCGGTGTGGGAGGGGGATTTCAGCTCTCACACCGTAAGAGCCCTGTTGGCCCATCCTGCAGAAATAGAGTTAACTGTATGCTCAGTACTCAGGGGAGCATCTGGCACCTGTGTGCCCTGTGGCCCATCCTGCAGAAATAGAGTTAATTATATGGTCAGTACTGAGGGGAGCATCTGGTACCTGTGTGCCCTCCGTTTAGGGCTGGACATCAGCAGACTTCCCTGTGATGCTCCTTGCACACAGCAAGGCTGCAGGCAGGATGGAGAAGAGACATTGCTCCCTGGATGAGGCTGGCACCATATCAGGCAGACCTGCAATATGGCAAAGGTCTTGCCCGGGAACAGTGGAGGTTGGTGAGGTCAGGGCTCTGACTTGCAAGCTGAACAAGGGGTGCTGGTGACAAGATACTGACTGTGCTGCTAGTGTCCCGGGGAGGGAAGCAGGGGGGCAGAGCCCTTGAGCTGCTTTTGGTTTGTGCTTGAGCTAATTGGATCCTGATTCCCTGGAGTCAAGAGAGGATCTTGTTGCGCCCTTATAGTACATTCCAGCTATCAGAGGAGTTAATTTACAGGCAGAAAACCCCATGGCTTCCTCTGCAGTGACAGAGGTGTGTGCCTTCCTTGCAATCCCAGAAGAAAGAGGACGGAAATGAGGCCATGGGAGCAGCAAGAGATCACAGAAGACAGGCACATGTGAACTCTGAGAACTCTGCCCTTCCCAAAAAAAGCACAGCTGCAACATAATCCTTCACGCCAGGCTTTAGTGGCCCTCCACACCACTCTCTAGACTGAAGGAGGCTGGAGAGAGGCTCAGCTTCTTTAGAACGGTCCCCTGTGAATTGCACAGTAAGTTCCTGCCTCCACATGTCTTCTGCCTCCAGGATACCCTCAGTCCCATCAGCGGGTCCCAGGAGAGGAAGGGGGCGGGGAGGGGGCAATCTGCTTCGAACAGAGCTGGTGGGGGGGAGGGGGTGGTAGATTCAGCCTCAGGAGAGGAAGGGGGCAGGGAAGCAATCTGCTTGGACCAGAGCTGGGGGTAGGCTCAGCCCCAGTCAGGCCTGGCTCTGACTGAGAGAAAGGGAAGTGCCGTCCTATCGCTGGTGAGACTGACTCACTTACTGTTAACTTTCCTTCTTGCATCCAGAGCTCATCCAGCTGCCACCCGAGAGAGCAGGGAAAAGTTCTCTCTCTTGCAAGCTGCCACTGTCCCAGCAAAGATTAAGAGACAGGATCCGTCCCGGCGGTGCAGAGCGATGCACGGCCAGCCCAGACGATTCCTCTTCCTGTGCGGCCGCCCTGGCTTGCTCGGCTTTTATTCATCCCTGCCTCCGCTGCTTCATGAATATATAAAGAGGAGGAGGAGGCAAGGGGAGGTTGTGAAAAAGCAGGACGGAGGCGGCTGAAGGGAACCGGGCTGGGAAGTGGGAAGCCAAGTGGGGAGCATTGGGGTCACCTATGGGGGAACCCCTCCAGTTCCTGCACGGAACAGAGCTGAACTCACCAAGGACTGCCAGCGAGGTGATCAGAGGCTTATTTTTACAGCCCTCCCATGTGCTCTGATATGCAAATATGTCTTTTAAATAGCCAAGAAGAGCTGCTTGGGGAAGGCATTCCCGGGACGAGGAACCTGATTTCGAGCGCTGTGCATTGAATGCAAACAACACTGCAAACTCAGAGTTGTTTGGGGTTTGGGTTTTGTTTTTTTAATCCCAGAAAACGGTTTGCAAAACCTGGTTTAAATGATTTTGCCCAGACTTTGCCAGCTGTGCAAACCGGGCAAACGTCGATCTGACCAGCTGCAGCAGGGCTGCCTTGGGCAAACAGGGACAGGGCTAAGCGTGGGAGTAAATCAGGTGGAGGAGGCTTTGGGGAAAACCAAACCAAGCCAAACCCCCAAAATCACAACAAATATTGCAGGTTTGCTGTTTTGTTTTGCACAGTTGAAGGGAGTGAGTTTTAAATGTATTTAAAACAGATGTTGCAGAAACAGCTTCCAGTGGGGAACAAACTCCATTTGGCTTAATTAAATAAAAATTTAAGTAACAACTTGAATTGGTCTTAATTAAAATAAAATAAAGATCTCATAAGCCAAGGACTAGTGAAAACAACCCACAGCAGTCACACAGATGATTTTTGAGGCAGAGAAGGTAGAACCTGGTCAACAGTATGTTAAATTTCATTAACTGGCACCACTGCAACAGATTGAAAGCAGGGTGGACAGGCTCCTCTGAATATCCCAGCTAGGCACTTCACAGTATCAAAGTGCATTAGAGGTTGGAAGGGACCTCCAGAAATCATCCAGTCCAACCCCCCTGCCAAAGCAGGATCACCCAGGGCAGTCTGCACAGGAATGCAGCCAGGTGGGGTTGGAAAGTCTCCAGAGAAGGAGACTCCACAACCTCTCTGGGCAGCCTGCTCCAGGGCTCCAACACCCTCACTGTAAAGAAGTTTCTCCTCATGTTGAGCTGAAATCTTCTCTGTTCAAGTTTGAACCCATTGTTCCTTGTCTTATCAATGTGCACCATTGAAAAGAGCCTGGCCCCCTCCACTTGACACCCACCCCTCAGCTATTGATAGACATTGATCAGATCCCTCTCAGCCTTCTCTTCTCCAGACTAAACAGCCCCAGGGCTCTCAGTCTCTCTTCACAGGGGAGATGCTCAAGTCCCCTAAGCATCCTCATGGCTCTCCCTTGGACTCTCTCCAGCAGGTCTCTGTCTCTCTTGAACTGGGGAGCCCCAAACTGGACACAGGATTGCAGCTGTGGTCTCAGCAGGGCAGAGTGGAGGAGGAGAAGAACCTCCCCAGCCCTGCTGGCCACACTTTTCTTGCTGCACCCCAGGATCCCATTGGCTCTCTTGGCCACAAGGGCACATTGCTGTCCCATGCAGAACTTGCTGTCCACCAGCACTCCAAGGTCTTTCTCTGTGGAGCTGCTTTCCAGCAGGGCAGCCTCTAACCTGTCCTGGTGCCTGTTGTTGTTCTTTCCCAGATGCAGGACCCTGCACTTGTCCTTATTGAACTCCATGAGGTTTGCCTGCACCCAGCTCTCAGCCTGTCCAGCACTCATTAGATGCCAGCACAGCCTGACAGGTGTCAGCCACCTCCCCCACCCCCAAGTTTTGTATCATCAGGAACTTGCTGAGGGTGCACTCAATCACCTCAGCCAGGTCATTGATATTGAACAAAACCAGACCCAGTAATGATCCCTGGGGTACACCACTGGCCACAGGCCTGCAAGCTGACTCTGTGCCACTGATGACAGAGTTAAATTTCATTAACTGGCACTACTGCAACGGATTGAAAGCGGGGTGGACAGGCTCCTCTGAATATCCCAGCTAGGCACTTGCCAGCTTTTCCTCCTCTCCTGGTCCCTTCACTCTTTGCTGTCACCTAGATGAGTGCCAGCCTCCATATAGGGATGAGCCAGGGTTCTCCAGTGCTCTCCAAGCCCCAGAAATGTGGCCAGAGGGTGGCTGTGGCTCCTTGCCTGCTCCTCAGCAGGATGGGTTTTTCTACAGTCTCAAGATGATCCTACTCCCAAAGTCAGATCAGAGGAGGCAAAAGGTGACCCAACTGTGCAACCATTAGTTGACAAAAGCAACCCAAGGATGGGAAGCTGGAGGAAGGATCACAGAGGGAAGCACGTGGAGGGGAAGAGGAACAGTTCAATAGAGACAACTCTTCCACCTACAGGCACCTTCAAGGGAACGGTATAAGCAAATAAAGGGAATTGCTGTCATTATCTCCAAGTAGTAAAGCCTGATGTTGGGAGCATAAAACCAAATTCAGTCTAGGCAGTAAGAAAACCGTCTCTAGGGTGAGCAATGTAGTGCTAGAGACAGGTTCCCAGGGAAGAAAACTGAGGAGGGGTTCAAATGCTGTGCCAAGGCCTTCAAACAGCAGTTCAGAGCCAGGTGGGGGGGTTGGGAATGCCTGCCAGAGGGCCTCTGAGATTTCAAAGCAGCACTGCTTCGTTCTGTCGAATCAAGTTTGAAAAACAAAACCAAAGCCTAGTCCTAGAACACTTCTTCAATGGCACTGTTCCACATAAGCAATCACAGCCACTGACAGGAGGGTGCTGTGCAAAGATTGCAAGGGTTGTGCTAGGAAATAAGGTGTTTGAGATGCTTTGCTCTCTGTTAACTTGGCCTCCATGCTCTGAAAACAAAAAATCATGGGGGGCCAGCACTAGTGAAATAAGACCACAGGTGCTAGGAGCCAGGATCTCTCTGCATATGGAGGGTGGAAGGAGAAAGAACAGGACAGCCCAAGCCAGGGTATGGAGCAGGTCCAGAGGAGGGCCACAAAAATGATCAGGGGGTTGGAGCAGCTCTGCTACAAGGACAGGCTGAGGGAGCTGGGGGTGTTCAGCCTGGAGAAGAGGAGGCTCCAGGGAGACCTAATAGCAGCCTGCCAGTACCTGAAGGGGGCTACAAGAAGGATGGAGAGAGACTGTTTGCAAAGGGACAGGACAAGGGACAATGACTTCGAGCTAGAGAACATCGGATTGAGATTGGATGTTAGGAACAAGTTCTTTAATATGAGAGTGGTGGAACACTGGAACAGGTTGCCCAGAGAGGTGGTTGTGGCCCCATCCCTGGAGATATTGAAGGTGAGGCTGGACAGGGCTCTGGGCAACCTGATCTGGTTAAGGATGTCCCTCCTGGCTATGTGGAGGTTGGACTGGATGACCTTTGGAGGTCCCTTCTGGCCCAGACCATTCTATGACTGTGTGGTTGCCATCAGGCAGGACCCCATTTGTGGAAGGACCTGGGTTCCTGTAGTACCTGCAGGCATCCACAGCTCTGGTTTCAGGCCTCCCTGGGAGCCAAGGTAAAGTATAGGAAGACTTCCTCTGTATAAAGGACAGGCAAGGAATGTTTCAGGGGTCATTACCATGACAACAGATCCTTGGCTAGTTTGAATTGTTACTGAGAAGTGGGGAGCCTGTCTAGAGGTTGTGTAACAGCTGTGTGTCTGTCCACAAGCTTGCAGTTCCTGTCCAGTCTTGGCTGGTTCCTGAAATAATCTTTAAAGCTGCTTGGCTCCAGTTCCATTTGCTGTTTGGTTGGTGCTGACAGAGGCACCAGTCCTGCCCTGCTCCTTCAGCAAATGCCCTTCCTCTTGCCTGGTCAGCCCATGCTGCTGTGTTCAAAAGCCCTGTTCTAAAGCTGTCATGGGCAGACTTTCCCCCTGCCCAGATGCACATCAGATGCATGTGAAGCTTTAAATAGCTGGTGGCCACCACTTAGAGCTCTCAGTGAATACCCTTTGGTTCAGTTTCAGTTCCATATGCAAACCAGTTTGGGTTTGGGTTTTGGTGGGGCTTTTTGTTTGAGATTTTTTTTCTTGTCTCAAACCTCTTGAGCTTCTTGGAGGTGATGGCTACCACCTCCCCCCCAGCACACTTCCCCACCTTTTGCTCCTGCATCTTCACAGCTGCTGTCACAGCTGGATGTCTGCTCCCCCTGTTCAGTCCTCACAGCAGCAGGGCTGCAAAGGGGAGTACAGACACAGTCCCCAGCAGTGCGGTGCAGGAAGAGGGAAGGACCACAGAGGCAGCAGCAGCACTGGGCTTGCAGACCTGCATTTTTCACTTCATCTTTCAGCTCATTATCTCACACAGTGCTTTGCAGCACCCTGCAGAGTCCAGCTTGCTGTGTGCCACTGCAGATCCCAGTGCCAGGGCAAAAGCTTTAGTGGTGATGAATCCAGCAGAGGCTAGACCTAAGCTTTAGTGGTGATGACTCCAGCAGAGGCCAGACTTAAGCTTTAGTGGTGATGACTCCAGCAGAGGCTAGACCTAAGCTTTAGTAATGATGAATCCAGCAGAGACCAGACCTAAGCTTTAGTGGTAATGACTCCAGCAGAGGCTAGACCTAAGCTTTAGTGGTGATGAATCCAGCAGAGGCTAGACCTAAGCTTTAGTAATGATGAATCCAGCAGAGACCAGACCTAAGCTTTAGTGGTGATGAATCCAGCAGAGGCTAGACCTAAGCTTTAGTGGTGATGAATCCAGCAGAGACCAGACCTAAGCTTTAGTGGTAATGACTCCAGCAGAGGCCAGACCTAAGCTTTAGTGGTGATGAATCCACCACAGGCTAGACCTAAGCTTTAGTAATGATGACTCCAGGAGAGGCCAGACCTAAGCTTTAGTGGTGATGACTCCAGCAGAGATAAGACCTAAGCTTTAGTGATGATGAATCCAGCACAGACTAGACCTAAGCTTTAGTAATGATGAATCCAGCAGAGACCAGACATAAGCTTTAGTGGTGATGACTCCAGCAGAGGCTAGACCTAAGCTTTAGTGGTGATGAATCCAGCAGAGGCCAGACCTAAGCTTTAGTGGTGATGAATTCAGCAGAGGCTAGACCTAAGCTTTAGTGGTGATGAATCCAGCAGAGGCTAGACCTAAGCTTTAGTGGTGATGACTCCAGCAGAGGCTAGACCTAAGCTTTAGTGGTGATGACTCCAGCAGAGGCTAGACCTAAGCTTTAGTGATGAAGACTCCAGCAGAGGCTAGACCTAAGCTTTAGTAATGATGACTCCAGGAGAGGCCAGACCTAAGCTTTAGTGGTGATGACTCCAGCAGAGGTAAGACCTAAGCTTTAGTGGTGATGAATCCAGCACAGACTAGACCTAAGCTTTAGTAATGATGAATCCAGCAGAGACCAGACCTAAGCTTTAGTGGTGATGACTCCAGCAGAGGCTAGACCTAAGCTTTAGTGGTGATGAATCCAGCAGAGGCCAGACCTAAGCTTTAGTGGTGATGAATCCAGCACAGACTAGACCTAAGCTTTAGTAATGATGAATCAAGCAGAGACCAGACCTAAGCTTTAGCGGTGATGACTCCAGCAGAGGCCAGAACTAAGCTTTAGTGGTGATGACTCCAGTAGAGGCTAGACCTAAGCTTTAGTGGTGATGACTCCAGGAGAGGCCAGACCTAAGCTTTAGTGGTGATGACTCCAGCAGAGGCCAGACCTAAGCTTTAGTGGTGATGAATCCAGCACAGGCTAGACCTAAGCTTTAGTAATGATGACTCCAGCAGAGACCAGACCTAAGTTTTAGTGGTGATGACTCCAGCAGAGGCTAGACCTAAGCTTTAGTGGTGATGACTCCAGCAGAGGCTAGAACTAAGCTTTAGTGGTGATGACTCCAGCAGAGGCTAGACCTAAGCTTTAGTGGTGATGACTCCAGCAGAGGCTAGACCTAAGCTTTAGTGGTGATGACTCCAGCAGAGGCTAGACCTAAGCTTTAGCGGTGATGAATCCAGCAGAGGCCAGACCTAAGCTGTAGTGATCACACACTGGTTTTGAACCAGGCCAGGATATCCTTGGCCTCCTTGGCCACCTGGGCACACTGCTGGCTCATGTTCAGCAGCTATCCACCAGCACCCCCAGATCCTTGTCCACCACCATCCTCAGATCCTTTTCCCCCAGGCTGCTTTCCAGCCACTGTTCCCCAAGCCTGTAGCATTGCTTGGGGTTGTTGTGACCAAAGTGCAGGACCTAGCACTTGGTCTTGTTAAACCTCATCCCACTGACCTCAGTGCATCAATCTAACCTGTCCAGGTCTCTCTGCAGAGCTTTCCTACCCTTGAGCAGACCTACACTTCTGCTCAATTTACTGTCAACTGCAAACTTGCTGATGGTGCCCTCAATCCCCTCATCCAAATCACTGATAAAGAAATTAAACAGAACTGGCCCCAGTACCAAGCCCTGGGGGACACTGCTTGTGACCAGCCACCAGCTGCATTTAACTCCCTTCATCACAACTGTTTGGGCCTGGCCATCCATCCAGTTTTGAATCCAGAATCTGTCCTTCCCCTCCTCCTCAGCTACATCTGTGGCTATCTGATGGTTTTAAATGAATAAGACCCTCAAGATGCCACAAGGACCAGAGCTGGTAACAGAGAGAGCCAGGGAAGGAGCTAAACTGCCAGGTTAAGGCTGAATCACCCCGGGAGTGGAGTCATTGATTTGCACTCCTTGCCTGGCTCCCTGAGAGCTTGTGAATTCCTGAGCAGTGACTGTGATGAGGTGCTTTGGCCTATTCCCAGCACACCTGCAAAAATTCCACTGCCTTTTGCTCAGGAGAGCAGGTCTCCCAGCTCTGTCAGCCCAGCAGCTCTATTGGCACTCACTCGCTGAGAAGCAGAGCCAGCAGTGCTCACCAGCAGCAGCCTGCACGCACCTCAGGCTGCTGCTGCACTGCCCCTGAGCTGAGCTTGCACACAAATCACAGAACCACAGAATCAACCAGGCTGGAGGAGACCTCCAAGAACATCAAGTCCAACTGATCACCTACCCCAGACTAATCAACTAGACCATGGCACTAAGTGCCTCATCCAGACTCTTCTTAAATACCTCCAGGGACCCCACCACCTCCCTGGGCAGCACATTCCAATAGCCAATCTCTCTTTCTGGGAAGAACTTCTTTCTAAGATCAAGCCTAAACTTCCCCTTGCACAGCTTGAGACTGTGTCCTCTTGTTCTGTTGCTGGTTGCCTGGGAGAAGAGACCAACCCCCACCTGGCTACAACCTCCCTTCAGGTAGCTGCAGATAGCAATGAGGTCTCCCCCGAGCCTCCTCTTCCCCAGGCTAAACACCCCCAGTTCCCTCAGCCTCTCACAGAATCAATAAGGTTGGAAAAGACCTCAAGGATCATCAAGTCCAACCTGCCACCCAAGACCTCATGACTACTAAACCATGTCACCAAGTGCCACGTCCAATCCCCTCTTGAACATCTCCAGGGAGGGTGACTCCACCACCTCCCTGGGCAGCACATTCCAGTGGCAGATCACTCTCTCTGTGAAGAACTTTCTCCTCACCTCCACCCTGGTCACACTGCAGCTCAGAGCTTCACCATGACTTCTGCCAGGATATCCTGTGTCTCCACATCAACCAGCTCCTCACCTCACTGCCCATCCATTTCTCTCTATCTACACTACCCACTTGCTCCACCATCCCATGGACTTCAAGCCCTGTCAGTAAGAAGTACAAGGCCTTGCAGTAGCAGAGCACCATGGTTTCTCTCTCTCTCCCTCTCTAACCCTGGGCTCTCACAGAAGTCTCACCAGAAGGTACATATTCTGCACTGCATCCCAAGCTATGGCTCTGTCATGTACTCCATGGCTCCAGCAATGCTTTGGGAGAGAAGATAACAAAGGCTAGGAAGCACGCCAGCAGCTACACCCAGCCTTCAAGCTGCTCAGAATCACAGAATCATTCAGGTTGGAAAAGCCCCTCAGGATCACCAGGATCAACCCAGAACCCTACTGTACAAGGCTCACCCCTAAACCATAGCCCCAAGCACCACATCCAAACCACTTTTAAACACATCCAGGCTTGGGGACTCCACCACCTCCCTGGGCAGCACATTCCAATCCCTGACCACTCTTGCTGGGAAAAAATTCTTCCTACTGTCCAGTCTAACCCTGTGAGAAGAGACCAGCATCAACACCTCTACAACCTCCTTTCAGGTAGTTGTAGAGAGCAATGAGGTCTCCCCTCAGCCTCCTCTTTTTCACACCAACCATCCCCAGCTCCTTCAGTCACTCTCCATCGTATTTATTCTCCAGGCCTTTCACAGCTTCCTTGCCCTCCTCTGTCCTGGCTCCAGCACCTCCACATCTCTCTTGTATTGAGGTGCCCCAAACTGGACACAACACTCAAGGTGTGGCCTCCCCAGAGCTGAGTCCCAGGGGACAATCCCCTCCCTGCTCCTGCTGGACACAGCATTTCTAATCCCAGCCAGGATGCCTTTGGCTTTCTTGGCCACCTGGGCACACTGCTGGCTCCTCTTCAGCTGCTTGTCCATTAGCACCCCCAGATCCCTTTCTGCCAGCAGCTTTCAGCCACACTGCCCCAAGCCTGTAGTGTTGCTTGGGGTTGTTGTGCCCCAAGGGCAGGACCTGGCACTTGGCCTTGTTGAAGTTCCTCCTGGTAACGTTGGCCATGGATCCAATCTATCCAAGTCCCTCTGCAGAGCGTCCCTACCCTGGTGCAGACTGACACCTGACTTGGTGTCATCTGCAAACTTACTGCTGACACACTGTGTATTCATCAAGGTCACCAATCAAGATGTTAAACAGCAGTTACTCTATAGTGTATAGTTTCTTTTCCTCCTGTGCCTGATGCAAGCTGATATTTGGAATGGGTTTGCACTACAAAATGAATGGCAGTGAGGAGCACTTGAGTTAAAACCTGACTGCCCAAAAGTGCCTTGCAGCCAGACTTCATCCTGCACAGGCAAGGCTCCATTGAAGCCTTGAGATGTTAAAACAAGGCTTCTGCCTCATTCCCCTCAGAGGTACCTCCATATCCTATCACTATAAATGCAGATACTGCCCTCAAGCAACTTAGCACTATCAGCACTGCCAGCAAAACTTCATTCCCCCCCCAGGCATTGCCCAGCTTCTTAGGCAGGGTTGTGCTCTGGGGGGTTTATACTGCTATCAGCTGTAGCAGCACCTGAGCAACAGAGCTTAAAGCAAAGTGAAGGTGACAACAGTCACCTGCCAGGGTACCCACTCAACAGCAGGGATTGAGCCCTTGGGATCCTTACAGAAAAAGCTCAGGGTATTTTTGGCATGCCTAGCCTTGTTGGTCCTGTTCTTCAGAGGCATTCCAACCCAGCCCATAACACTTTGCCTCTTGTCCCCTGGCACCTCCCAACCCTGTCCTGCAGGTAGTGGCAGGTGCAATCTCTGCTTCCCCTAAATTACTGCATTGCCCCAAGAGATGCTCTTCCACTGCCACAGTGCTACCTGCAGCAAGCAGAGATGGCCTCAGTGCACCTACCCCCACGTGGGTGACAAGGGAGGCACTAATCATGGAATTGTCAGGGTTGGAAGGACCTCAAGGATCATCCAGTCCCACCCCCCTGCCATGGGCAGAGACACCTCACACTACATCAGGATGCTCACAGCCACATCCAGCCTGGCTGCAAAAACCTCCAGGGATGAGGCTTCCATCACCTCCCTGGGCAAACTGTGCCAGTGTCTCACCACCCTCATGGGGAACAACTTCTTCCTAACATGCAATCTGAATCTACCCATTTCTAGCTTTATTCCATTCCCCCCAGTCCTATCACTCCCTGACACCCTCAAAAGTCCCTCCCCAGCTTTCTTGTGGGCCCCTTCAGATACTGGAAGGCCACAAGAAGGTCTCCTCAGAGCCTTCTCTTCTCCAGACTGATCAACCCCAACTCTCAGCCTGTCCTCAGAGGAGAGGTGCTCCAGCCCTCTGATCATCCTCATGGCCCTTCTCTGGACACCTTCCAGCACATCCAGATCCTTCCTGTAAGAGAGGCTCCAGAACTGGACACAGTACTCCAGGTGGGGGTCTCACCTCCCTGGACCTGGTGGCTATGCAAGCTGCAATATGATCAATGACCTCATGAAGTGAGACAGAGGCTTCACAGATGTGCATTGTAGGGTCTTGGAGCCAAACAACCCATGGCTTTTGGTAGCCATGGCAATGCAGCCACTTCTCAGACCTCCCTGGGAAAAGATAGCTCAAGCTTGCCTTCTTTCAGTCACTGCTGAGCAAGCTTTGGCTCTTGAACCTCACTGTCAGCTCTAAAAACAGCTCCTTTGTGAATAACTACACTGCTGAGGTCTGCTTTGCAATCTGGATCCTCAGCTATGGGAAGGAAGCATGGCTGCAGGGATCAGCCTCTGTGGCTTACTCTGAGATCTCACTCCACATCTAAAGCAGCCCCCACCACTGCTGTGTGTTAGGAGCCCTGGGGAGCCCTCCTCAGCACCTGCCTGAAACTCCCTGTTGCCATGGCCCTCTTCAGTTTGAGAGACAGCCCTCGTGGCTCTAGCTCACACTCAGACGTTGGGATGTGGCCCCTGCCTGCAGGAATGCTGCCCATCGCTGCTTTGCTTCGGAATACGTGAGGCTGCTGCTGCCTTTATGTTCTGCCTGATCAATGTATCTTCTGCAGATGGACAGCTCTATTTCTCACTGTGGTTTCACTCCACTGATGACAGCCCAGGCAAAAACCACAAGGAACATCAGGGATGTAGGCATCAATCAGTATGGCAGGGAGGTGGTTGGGGCCCCATCCCTGGAGATATTCAAGGTGAGGCTCGACAAGGGTCTGGGCACCCTGATCTAGTTGAGGATGTCCCCGCTGACTGCACAAGGGTTGCTGACTGGATGAGCTTTGAAGGTCCCTTCCAACCCAGACCATTCTGTGATTGTCTGTCAGTTGTGAGGAAGCAGCAAGTGCTGGCTGCTCCAATTAGGAAGGTGAGCCTGGGGCTGGGGGCACCAGCAAGGCAAGGAACAAGGTAGTGGCCACATTGGCAAAGGCACAGCTTCATGATACCCAAGCAAGGAAAGCAGAGCAGGTCTGGTGACAGGCAACCAGGGACAACCCAGAAAGAGTCCAGTGACTGCTGGGCTAGTCTGTGAGGATGAGACAGATCTGAGGTCAAGTCAGTGACTGAAGTCCACAGGCCAAGGTCCACATCACAGAATCACAGAATCAACCAGGTTGGAAAAGACCTCAGGATCATCAAGTCCAACCTATTACCTAACACCTAACACCCCCTGACAACTAAACCAAGGCACCAAGTGCCACATCCAAGCTTTTTTTTAACACCTCCAGGGATGGTGACTCCACCACCTCCCTGGGCAGCACATTCCAAAGGCTAATTACTCTTTCTGTGAAGAACTTTCTCCTCACCTCAAGCCTAAACTTCCCCTGACACAGTTTGAGACTCTCCTTCTGCAACTGGTTGCCTGGGAGAAGAGACCAACCCCCACCTGGCTACAACCTTCTTCCAGGTAGTTGTAGACAGCAATGAGGTCTGCCCTGAGCCTCCTCTTCTCCAGGCTAAACACCCCCAGCTCCCTCAGCCTCTCCTCACAGGGCTGTGCTCCAGACCTCTCCCCAGCGTCGTTGCCCTTCTCTGGACACATTCAAGTATCTCAATGTCCTTCTTGAATTGAGGAGCCCAGAACTGGACACAGGACTCAAGGTGTGGTCTAACCACTGCTGAGTACAGGGCAGAATGAATTCCCTGCTCCTGCTGGCCACACTATTCCTGATCCAGGCCAGGATGCCATTGGCTCTCCTGGCCACCTGGGCACACTGCTGGCTCATGTTCAGCTACTATCACCCAGTACCCCCAGGTCCCTCTCTGCCTGACTGCTCTCCAGCCACTCTGTCCCCAGCCTGCAGCACTGCATGGGGTTGTTGTGGCCCAAGTGTAGAACCCAGCACTTAGCCTTGTAAAATCTTCTTGTGCTAAGAGTATTCACCAGTTTGCACTGGAGATGGAGAGCTATAAGCCAAGCTGAACTCCTCACCAACTCCAGTGATTCTGGTGGATGCTGTTTATTCATCCTGTTGTGAGTTGGCCTGATCAGATCTCATCTGCAGCTCTCTCAGGGTTTCAAAACCTATCTGTGAGAGACAACAGGGAAGATTACATGTGTGCCATTCATGACATCCTCACCAGTCACATAATCACAGAATTGTCAGGGTTGGAAGGGACCTCAAGGATCATCCAGTTCCAACCCTCCTGCCATGGGCAGGGACACCTCACACTAGATCAGGTTGCTCACAGCCACATCCAGCCTTAAGGTCTTAAAGGTCTTAAAGACATCCAGGTCTTAAAAACCTCCAGGGATGAGGCTTTCACCACCTCCCTAGGCATCCTCTTCCAGTGTCTCACCACCCTCATGGGGAACAACTTCTTCCTAACATCCAATCTGAATCTACCTATTTCTAGTTTTGCTCCATTCCCCCCAGTCCTATCACTCCCTGACACCCTCAAAAGTCCCTCCCCAGCTTTCTTGGAGCCCCCTTCAGATACTGCAAGGCCACAAGAAGGTCTCTTCAGAGCCTTCTCCTCTCTAGACTGATCAACCTCAACCCTTGTGTCGGTGTGAGCTGAAATTCCCCCCCCCCACCGACAATAACCAGGCTAGCTCAGTCTGGAAGCAAATGAAAAGCTGTATTTACAAGCAGAGTCTAAAATCTACAATGAAATGCAATGAATATGTACAAATATACAAAATTCACGACATTCACAAATATATACAATCAACAGAAAAAGCACAACCGATCTCCCTTTGCTTCCCCCCAAGGGGACCCTCCCAAAGGGGCCTCCCTCTCCCAGGAGCTTCCCCCCCAGACCCCCCTGGACAGAGAAGCAGAGTTAGTTAAG
This sequence comes from Indicator indicator, assembly GCF_027791375.1. Classification (NCBI taxonomy): domain Eukaryota; kingdom Metazoa; phylum Chordata; class Aves; order Piciformes; family Indicatoridae; genus Indicator; species Indicator indicator. Next base: position 26,587,648 of record NC_072023.1, read on the forward strand.
CAGAAAGTTGTTAACTTAGCTGCCAAGGTCAGTGTGTTATCTTCAGCCAGAAGAGAAGAAGAAACAGCAGCCAGACAGCCCAGCAACTGCCCCCACTGCCGAACGCAGAATGTGCAGAGTGCCTACTTTGTTTTGGGTAATAGTTCTTAAACATTTCTATCTATCCAATGGAAGTGTTTAGAACAATCGTTATTTTGCTTTCTTACACCCAATAGTGACTTATTTACATTCTTTCACTTTCTCTGTTCTGAACTTTGCAAGGAAAAATTAAAAAGACAGTTTCAAACCATCACAGTCCACCCCTTCTAAACAATTCCATTGGCTGCTACTATCATTTATCTAATCTAAAATAATATCTACAACAATAGGTGAATAAAGATCATAGTCCATTCCAGCTATCTCAGATGTCGATGATTCAAAAGAGTCAAATCACAGGAAAAACAGCAAACAGCTTGTTTCCTCGCAGATGGAGTGAAGAAAGGAACAGGGACTCTCAGGTGACTCAGGGCTCTCAGGGTTCGTGCACCGTAGATCTCACGGACTCTCCTCTTGGGCGCGATGCTGTATCTGTGCAACACTCTGAATTTAACCTCTCTCAGCCAAAGTTAGATTTCTTTGTGGAATACACTGAATTTCACCATTTTCTTGCATCACCCAATAGGTGTGACCAGGACCTTCAGCAGAAACCACCCCTCGGACAGGTTTGGCCTCTCCTGAAGGAGAAAATACCCAAACAGTTTTGCCTAACAGATTCTTTTCTCTGATAACAGGAACTCTATCACCTTCCTCCTTTCGCAACAAATCTGATTGGACAGGTCCAGCTCGATTCACTGAACCTCTACTATTCACCAACCAGGTTGCTTGTGCTAAATGTTTCTCCCAGTTTTTCAAAGATCCACCCCCCATGGCTTTGAGAGTGGTTTTCAGCAAACCGTTGTAGCGTTCGATCTTCCCTGCAGCTGGTGCATAGTAGGGAATGTGGAATATCCACTCGATGCCGTGCTCTTTGGCCCAGTTTTTTACAAGATTGTTCTTGAAATGAGTTCCATTGTCTGACTCAATCCTCTCTGGAGTTCCGTGTCTCCACAGGATTTGTCTTCTCCAGACCAAGAATGGTGTTACGTGCAGTTGCATGAGGAACTGGATAAGTTTCCAGCCATCCAGTGCTTGCCTCTACCATAGTCAGCACATACTGCTTACCAGATCGAGAACGAGGTAGAGTGATGTAGTCAATCTGCCAGGCTTCACCATACTTGTACTTGGACCATCGGTCACCGTACCACAAGGGCTTGATCCGCTTTGCCTGCTTAATAGCAGCACAAATGTCACAGTCATGGATGACTTGTGTGATAGCATCCATGGAAATGTCAATGGATCTGTCACGAGCCCATCGGTAGGTTGCATCTCTGCCTTGATGTCCTGACGAGTCATGGGCCCACCGAGCTAAGAACAGCTCACCTCGGTGTTTCCAGTCAAGATCAGGATCAGGATCAGAGTTTGTGTCCACCTGGGAAACTCTTGCAGCTAGATCTGCCTGATGGTTGTGTTGTTGTTCTTCAGTAGCTTTGCTCTTAGGAATGTGAGCATTGATGTGTCTCACTTTCACTGGGATTCTCTCAATGCGAGCAGCAATGTCTTGCCACAGATCTGCAGCCCAGATTGGCTTTCCTTTCCTCTGCCAGCCATTCTTCTTCCAGTCTTTCAGCCAACCCCACAAGGCATTGGCTACCATCCACGAGTCGGTGTAGAGATAAAGCTTTGGCCATCTCTCACGTTCAGCTACGTTAAGAGCTAGCTGGACAGCTTTTACCTCTGCAAATTGACTGGATTCTCCTTCTCCATCTCTCGCTTCTGCAACTCTGCGCGTTGGACTCCACACTGCAGATTTCCACCTTCTCTTGTTCCCAACAAGACGACAGGAACCGTCTGTGAACAAAGCATATCTCTTTCCATCATCAGACAGATCACTGTAAGGAGCAGCTTCCTCAGCGCGAGTTACTCTCTCCTCTGGAGGTTTTGTACAGCTTGTGCCTTCTGGCCAGTTTGTGATCACCTCCACCAAACCAGGCCTTTCGAGATTTCCCATTCGAGCTCTCTGTGTTATCAGAGCCATCCACTCAGACCAGGTAGCATCTGTTGCATGATGTGGTGAAGAACCTTTGCCTTTGAACATCCAATTCAGAACTGGCAATCTAGGAGCTAGAAGAAGTTGTGACTCAGTTCCAATCACTTCAGAAGCAGCTTTCACTCCTTCATAAGCAGCTAAAATCTCTTTCTCTGTTGGAGTGTAGTTTGCCTCTGAGCCTCTGTAGCCACGACCCCAGAAACCAAGAGGACGTCCCCGTGTCTCCCCTGGAGCTCTTTGCCATAAGCACCAGGTTGGACCATTGTCACTCGCGGCCGTGTACAGAATGTTCTTAATGTCTGGACCAGTTCGGACAGGTCCCAGACCCATCGCTTGGACTACCTCTCGCTTGATCTGGTCAAAGGCTGCTTGTTGCTCAGGACCCCATTGGAAACTGTTTCTCTTTCGAGTCACATCATAGAGAGGTTTCACAATCTGACTGTATCCAGGAATGTGCAGTCTCCAAAATCCCACTATGCCTAAGAAACGCAGAGTTTCTTTCTTGTTGATGGGATTTGCCATGGTGGAGACTCTGTTTATCACATCCATTGGGATGTGATGGCGACCATCTTGCCACCGCACTCCCAGAAACTGGATTTCTCTGGCAGGTCCTTTCACCTTGTCTCGCTTGATAGCGAAACCAGCTTGCAAGAGAATGTCAATGATTTTGTTACCTTTCTCGAAGACTTCTTCAGCAGTCTCACCCCAGATGATGATGTCATCGATGAACTGAATGTGTTCTGGAGCTCCACCTTTCTCCAAAGCATCATGGATCACTGCATGGCAGATGGTTGAACTGTGAATCCACCCCTGGGGCAAACGATTGAATGTGTACTGAATGCCTCTCCAGGTGAAAGCAAACTGAGGCCTGCATTCCTCTGCTATGGGAATAGAGAAGAAAGCATTAGCAATGTCTACGGTAGCATACCATTTGGCCTGCTTGGATTCCAGCTCATATTGGAGTTCCATCATGTCTGGCACAGCTGCACTCATGGGTGGAGTTACTTCATTCAAGGCACGGAAATCAACTGTCAGACGCCACTCTCCATTCTGCTTTCTCACAGGCCAGATTGGACTGTTGAAAGGTGAATGAGTTTTGCTGATGACCTTCTGACTCTCCAACTGACGAATCAAGTTTTGAATGGGCACCAAAGAGTCACGGTTGGTTCTGTATTGTCTGTGATGCACAGTTTGAGAAGCAACCGGCAGCTTTACATCCTCTATCTCATGTTGTCCCACAACTGCAGATTCATCTGAAAGCTCAGGTCTAATGGACAACTTCAATTTTCCTCCATCTATTTCTACAGTTGCTATTCCAAAAGCCCATTTGTAACCCTTAGGGTCTTTAAAACGCCCTTCTCTCAGAAAGTCAATTCCCAAAATACAAGGTGCATTAGGACCTGTTACAATAGTATGTTTCTTCCACTGCTTCCCAGTTAAACTTATGTCAACCTCTATCTTAAACAACTCTTGAGATCCACCAGTGACTCCCTGAATAGTTATAGATTCTCCCCCTTGATAATTTGATGGTATGATGGTGCACTGAGCTCCTGTGTCAACCAAGGCCCTGTACTTCTGAAATTTTGAAGTGCCAGGCCACTGGATGTACATATCCCAATAGATTCTGTTATCTCCATTATCCCTTACCTCCCCCTGGCGGAAGGCAGGGCACCCCTAATGGTGGGTATTACATCCACATGTACAGCCGGCACAATGTCCAGCACCAGAATTATGATCACTGTTGGAGCTATCAGAGTTGTTCTGGGAAACTGAGGAAGCGACAGCTACCCTCCTGGTATTGCTACCTCGGGATCTGCCCCTCTGCAGCTCCCGTAACCTCTTGAAAAGATCAGAAGTTGGTTGACCATCCCATCTGTTCATGTTCTCACCAAACTGATCACGTAGTTATCCAGATACTGCCACGTGATTGCCTCTGCTGTCTGTTTTGGTTTGACCTATTCTGGAATGGCCTCCTTGGAGCACGTCTGTTCCTAACAGCTGAAACTTGTATCCATCTGGAGGAAGAGGAATCAGAATCATCCCCCTTCATCAAGTTGGATATGGAGGTTTTAAGTTCCTCCTTCAGCTCTTTCATGCAATTCTTCATCTTCTCCAGACAAAGTTTCAATGGCTGAAACCAAAGAAGTACGTGCAAGACTATCCTCCAACTGCCTCATTTGGTCAGTGAAATGGCCAACAGTAGGAGGTGCTCCACCATAATTTCTTGCCACAATCCTGCTTGCCAGAATAGTAGCATAATTAGGAGGAGCAAGCTTAATGAGCTTTTTGGCAAGGCCTGTTCCAACAGGAATTTCATCAGGATTCAGAGTCTTATGATCTCCATACATTACTTCTCTCACAGCAAACTCTCTCAGACGCTTGATTCCCTCAGCTATTGTGGTCCAAGGCTTAGGGTTCCATGGTAAATCATCTCTGCTGGGGTACCTCAGCGAGACTGCCAGTAGGAGGCGTGCCCACAGAGAAACTTTACCAATGCACTTGCCTAGGTGCCTGTCTATGCCTGTATCCTTTGAGAGCATCCCCAACTGAGAGGCCGACTTGTCGCCTACCACCAATGCTGGGGCTCCCATATCAAAACACCTGGCTAGCCAAGACAGGACTGGCTCATTATCTCCTCTGATGTAATCCTTCCTCACATGTCTAATTTCCTGTCTGGGTGCATTAGCTGACTGTATGTCATCCTCATCATCATCATCATCATCATCCTGAGGTCGCTGTCCCCATAATCCTGTTGTAATCCTCCGTTGAATTTCCTTGAGTTCAGAGGCTCTGCCAGCAGTTGCTAATCTACCAGGGTCTACATCCTGACCTACATCTCCATCATCCATGTGGGGTCTCAAGAGGTCTACCAGAGTTTTAAGGCTAACCCTCTCTTCCTCACCAGAAGGATCTTTCTTAACAGAGGGACCCTGAGTAGAAGGACCCTCATCTCCATCTGCACCATCTCCTGCAGCATCTGCATCTCCTCCTGCAGCTTCTTTGCGCTTTCTGGTGATAGTGGCAACCAAATTTACTGGATTGGTTTTCACATTCACAGCAGAGTTGGAAGAGCAAGTAGCCTTATGTCTTTCTTGACACAGTGCTATCAGTAGCCATATGATTATTCCAAGAAGCAACAAAATTAAGATTAAGGCTAGCACAAGATATCTAGGGTACCACTGGTTCCAAAGACCCTCTGTAGTTGTAAGAGGAGTAACAAACTCAAATGTGTCTGCTAGCACATCCATAGTTGAGTTACCATAGCTTCTTAGCCCAATAAGACCACAACAGAATTCACCAACATTCAGTAACTTGTTCTTAACCCAAAGAAACAACTTATATGCCACATATCTCACAATCTTGTCTATCATGCAAGAAACGGCCCATCTGTAAACAATCACACTGATAATAGACGAAATAGAATGACTCAGAATCCAAAACAGCTTCATTTTGCTTCCTAATCTGAGCAGAAATAAATCACAAGCAATCGAGCCCCACGTTGGGCGCCAAAAATAAAAAGTGTGTCGGTGTGAGCTGAAATTCCCCCCCCACCGACAATAACCAGGCTAGCTCAGTCTGGAAGCAAATGAAAAGCTGTATTTACAAGCAGAGTCTAAAATCTACAATGAAATTCAATGAATATGTACAAATATACAAAATTCACGACATTCACAAATATATACAATCAACAGAAAAAGCACAACCGATCTCCCTTTGCTTCCCCCCAAGGGGACCCTCCCAAAGGGGCCTCTCTCTCTCCCAGGAGCTTCCCCCCAGACCCCCCTGGACAGAGAAGCAGAGTTAGTTAAGCAGAAAGTTGTTAACTTAGCTGCCAAGGTCAGTACGTGTTATCTTCAGCCAGAAGAGAAGAAGAAACAGCAGCCAGACAGCCCAGCAACTGCCCCCACTGCCGAACGCAGAATGTGCAGAGTGCCCACTTTGTTTTGGGTAATAGTTCTTAAACATTTCTATCTATCCAATGGAAGTGTTTAGAACAATCGTTATTTTGCTTTCTTACACCCAATAGTGACTTATTTACATTCTTTCACTTTCTCTGTTCTGAACTTTGCAAGGAAAAATTAAAAAGACAGTTTCAAACCATCACAACCCTCCTCACAGGAGAGGAGCTCCAGCCCTGAGAAGAAGAGGAGAAGAGCAACCACCAGCACCCTTTCTGGACTCTTTTTTTGGGACCAAGACGAAGATGCATCAAGGTAGGGATGCAGGAGGGACAGCAGGTTCAAAGATCTTTTATAAACTCTGCATCCAGCTCTGCCTCAGCCAGGCCCTAATGCACTATGAAAAAAATCAAGTTTCATAAAGCACACCACGAGATACAGCCAGGCTGCAGCAGGCTGGAAAAGACCATCGCCATTAGTGTGAAGAAAGGAGATTCAACGACGACATTGCGTGTGTGGATATCACGTTCATGCCTCTGACACCGCCTCCTCCTGCCGCTGCCCTAGCCCAGCCTGCACTGTAGTTGCAGCACTGATTGCAGCAAAACTGTAATTGCCAGCATGGAGGCTGGGGCCAAGGGGAATTTGCTGAGGCAGTCAGCGTGAGGCTCTCCAGCATTCTGTCAGCTCCTTCAGCCTGCGATGGAAATTCATCACCGAAGCTCGAGGAAGCGCACCTGAAACCAACCCCCCCCCCCCGGCTACACCGAGGAGGCAGGACATGTCCAGCCTGTTGAGATGACCCTGTGATTAAAACTTAATAAAAAGCGGCATTTATCAATGGGTTGTATTAACTGTGTCTGAAGCCACTGGGATAAAGCAAAAACTCCTCTCCGGTCTTTTCCTGCCGTGTTAAAAGCGAGGGAGGCATGAAACAGATCAATAACGCCGGCCACATTGGCTCTTTGTTCAGGCCAGAAGAAAGCTTTGCTGTTGGAAAGCTTCAGCTGGCATGGCTTCAGCCAGCGAGACGCTGCCTCTTGGCCTCTGCCAGGGCCCCTGCTGGCAAGCTCCAAAAGAGATTGCCAGGGTACTCACATGGGCGCATAAAGAATGCTCCCAAAATCACTGCCGGGGACCAGCTGTCCCACTCCAGGGGACACCTCCAGGTTATTTGCATGAGCAGATATAAATGTATGCCCCAGAGAGCGCTGCCAAGGCCCCTGCTGGCATGCAGTGGGGGCTGCTGCCAGGGCAGTCGCCCGGACACAAAGCAGCACAAGACTCGAGGTGAGGCTGTCACGGACCTGGTGTGTTCACATTGCACCCCTGCGAGGGTGCTGCATGGCACAGCCCCTTGTGGGCTCATAGGCACCCAGGGCTCTTCATCCCAGCTGGATTGCTCTCCACTTCTTTTGTGCTGGCTGCAGACCTGTAAAGCAGGAAGACTGCCAGACCTTGAGTTCTTTCCTTTCCTCTCCCAGCTGCGTCCGTCTCTCTCCAGCCACACAACAGCTGAGCAGCTCAGCACTGTGCCACCTGCTCCCCACCTCCAAGCTCCCCCTCCAAATCCTATGTGCAGTCACCCCAGGGATGTTTGGTGTGTTCCCTCTTTGGCTACACCCTCCTTCTGTGAGGCTCCATGTCCCCATGGAGCCATGGGGTGCATCGAGCAGCCTGCAGCAGCCAGGAAACGTGGGCACCTTAGGAGGAAACTCTAAATAAGCCTGGCTGAGGCAGGGTGGACAAGGCAGGCAAGGCAGGCAGCAATGGGCAGGAGAAAGGCATGGGGACAAACAGGATACCCTGGTCTTCAATCCACTGCTGGCTATGCCTGTGGTTAGTTACACTCTGCTCCTGATGAGCAGGAACTGTGGCTTTTGCTAAGAACTTCCCTTAAGTGCATGCTCACATTGCTGTTGGGTTTGCTTAGGCTGTGACCCTGGTTCTTCCCCCTGAGGTCCTGTCATGGCTGGAGTGCTGCTCTTCCCCCTCATTGCTTATCTGCTGTATTTCATCAGCCACTGGCTTGCCACAGGCCATCAAACCTGTGAACCACTAACAGTGTGGATGTGGTAGTTTAACTTCAGTTTTCTTAAACAATCAAGCAGTCTGGAGAAGAGAAGACTGAGAGGGGGTTTAATAAATGGTTAATAATATCTGAGGGCTGGGGGTCAAGAAGGAGGGGACAGGCTCTGCTCAGTTGCACCCCATGATAGGACACAGGGCAATGGATATAAACTACAGCACAGGAGGTTCCACCTCAACATGAATCATAGAATCATATAATCATTAGGGTGGAAGGGACCTCAAGGATCATCCACTTCCAATCCCCCTGCCATGGCCAGGGACACCTCACACTACAGCAGGTTGCTCAGAGCCACATCCAGCCTGGCTGCAAAAACCTCCAGGGATGAGGCTTCCACCACCTCCCTGGGCAACCTCTTCCAGTGTCTCACCACCCTCATGGGGAACAACTTCTTCCTAACATCCAATCTGAATCTACCCATTTCTAGTTTTGCTCCATTCCCCCCAGTCCTATCCCTACCTGACACCCTAAAAAATCCCTCCCCAGCTTTCTTGGAGCCCCCTTCAGATACTGCAAGGCCACAAGAAGGTCTCCTCGGAGTCTTCTCTTCTCCAGACTGAGCAGCCCCAACTCTCTCAGTCTGTCCTCACAGGAGAGGTGCTCCAGCCCTCTGATCATCCTCATGGCCCTTCTCTTCACTGTAAGGGTCACAGAGCACTGGAAGAGGCTGCCCAGTTGTGGAGTCTCCTTCTCTGGAGCCTTTCCAGCCCTGTCTGGATGTGTTCCTCTGTGACCTGTGCTGGATTCTATGGTCCTGCTCTGGCAGGGGGGTTGGACTGGAAGATCTGCAGAGGTCCCTTTCAACCCCTGACATCCTGTGAGCCTGTGACACCAGGCTGGTCCCTTTCTGGGTGCTGGTAAGTCCTTGGTCTCTGTTACAGCTTAGAGTAGCCAGTGACAGAGAAGTCACACCAAAAGGGTTAGCAAAGACTGCCAAGGAACAGGCTGCCCAGGAAGGTGGTCAAATTGCCATCCCTGGATGTATTTATATCCAGCTAGATATGGTGGGCAAGGACATGGTGTAGAGGTGGCCTTGGTAGAGCCAGAGAATGGTTGGACTTGATGACCTTAGAGGTCTTTGCCAACCAGAGTGACTCTGTGATTCTCTGAGTCATGCTCTGGTTGCCAGCAGCCTTTCAGCAACCGCAGCTGGCACAAGCACACTGCTGGCGTGATGCAGGCACCCTTCAGCGATGCTGAAAGTGGGGAAAAACACTTTCAGAGAGACAACTCCTGGGAACTTTCCCTTTAGCAAGCTCAGCGCTGCTGATGGCCAGCACATTCTGACAGAAATAAAGCTGGTAGGAAGAAAATTTGCTTGCTTGCTTCCCACCTGAGCAGGTAGTTAAGCCATGGAGTTCCCTCCCTCAAGATGTTTAAAGTAAAGGATTTTTTTTTTTACACCTTTTGACAAGGCCCTGGCACAAGCCCTGACTTGTGTAAGGACAGTTGAGCTTTTCCTCTAGACCTGCAGCACCCTCAGGATTATGGTCAGGATTATAGTGGCTGTAGTCAATATTCAGCAGTTTAAATAGAAGCAGAGGAATTGGTTTGTGTTGGATCACACAAACTCTTCCTCTCTTCTAGCACTCTGGTTTCACCTTGGGTCAGCATCACAGGCAAACAAAAACATTCAGTAGGCAGAGCAGGAAAAGTTCCCTACCAATGAAACACTTCCCAAACTCCACCTGCAGAAGGTTGAATTCAGCTCTGGTAAGCAGGGCTTACATCACTAGAAGCTTTTGGTACTTCAATTACAGCTTGTAATACTGCCTGTAAAAATGTTTGAGACCTGCTGAACTCTTCTGAGTCCTGCTAAGACCCCTGGGCTTCATTGCACATGGTCAAAGTAAATCCCACAGGTAAGATGTGAAAAGGCATAGCCTCTGATTGTCCTAATATGAATATGTCTGTATGTCACACAGTGCAGCAGGGGGAGGAGTGAATCTGGAGGTGCTGGAACTTGTCGTGACAAGGGCCATGAGGATGATCAGGGGGCTGGAGCACCTCTCGTATGAGGACAGGCTGAGAGAGTTGGAGTTGTTCAGTCTGGAGAAGAGAAGGCTCTGAGGAGACCTTGTGGCCTTCCAGTATCTACATGAAAGCTGGGGAGGGACTTTTTAGGCTGTCAGGGAGAGATAGGACTGGGGGGAATGGAGCAAAACTAGAAATGGGTAGATTCAGATTGGATGTTAGGAAGAAGTTGTTCCCCATGAGGGTGGTGAGACACTGGAAGAGGTTGCCCAGGGAGGTGGTGGAAGCCTCATCCCTGGAGGTGTTTAAGGCCAGGCTGGATGTGGCTGTGAGCAACCTGCCGTAGTGTGAGGTGTCCCTGGCCATGGCAGGGGGGTTGGAAGTGGATGGTCCTTGAGGTCCCCTCCAACCCTGACAGTTCTGTGATTCTATAATCTTTTTGAGATGAAGAAGGGAGTTGAGTGAATCTTTTTGAGATGCTTATTATTTTAAGGAGTTTTATCAAGCTGCAACCACAAACAGGGGGTTAAAAAGACTTTGACTCAGCCATGGTTGGGGAGAAAAATGCCTTTGTTTTTAGAGGGGGCTTCTGCTTCCCACTTGCATTCAGAATTAAAAGTACTCTGTCTAGTGATGAAGTAAAGTTCTTGGTGCTTTTCCCTTTCCTGCACCTTGGTTTTGCACAGCTTCCTTGTAAATGAACACCAATGTAGGAGATTGATATAAAGAGTTAGGAAGCAAAGTCTGCTGCATTGATAAAGGCTTGTGGAGATGTGAAGATGGCTAAAGGCTCAGCCCTCCTGTTTGGTTTTCAGGGCTGTAAAAGACACACACAAAAATGTTTAGTAAATTGGGGAAATGCAGTCTGAAGCAACTGAGACAGATGTCAGCCCCTGCCATGCCAGTGCTACAGCCTGTCTTTTCAGGCTAGAACAATACTTTAAAATGAAAAATTCATTACCCAGATCTGTGCAAAGCAAATGAAGCTCAGCCTCTCCTAACCTTGACATTTTCCAGACTGCTGGCCAAAGCCATGGGTAGGACACATGCACACACATCCCCCATCCCTTCAAAGGGCTGGCTCATCTGCCAGAGAATGCCTTTCAGATGTGGCTTATCTTCTCTGACTGAGACGTGACACCACTGAGTCCCAGCCCATGAGGCACTGTGTATCCATACTGCTGATTAACAAACCTGGTGGTGCTGAAGGCTTTCACCATGCACTTAGAATCACAGAATCATAGATCAGTCAGGGTTGGAAGGGACCACAGGGATCATCCAGTTCCAACCCCCCTGCCATGGGCAGGGACACCTCACACTACAGCAGGCTGGCCAGAGCCTCATCCAGCCTGGCCTTAAACACCTCCAGGGATGGGGCCTCAACCACCTCCCTGGACAACCCATTCCAGGCTCTCACCACTCTCATGGGGAAGAACTTCTTCCTCATGTCCAGCCTGAATCTCCCCACTTCCAGCTTTATTCCATTCCCCCTAGTCCTATCACTACCTGATAGCCTAAAAAGTCCCTCCCCAGCCTTCTCAGATCCTTCAGATCCTGGAAGGCCACAAGAAGGTCACCTCAGAGCCTTCTCCTCTCCAGACTGAACAGCCCCAGCTCTTTCAGTCTGTCCTCATAGGAGAGGTGCTCCAGCTCTCTGATCATCCTCATGGCCTTCACTTGCTGGGGTGCAGCTGCAGCAGGCACAAGCTGGAGAAAGAGAAGGTGAAGGCAAAGTGCAGTGATTAGTAAATCCCTGGCCAGAAAACCATTTGCAAATGCTTTTGCCAATTGCTGCTAGCACTTGGCCATTGTGAGCTATTTTGGCAAGGGCTCTGCTCCTTGATGTGAGGCTGTCCTAACCCCACCCTCCTCGCTGTGTGTTTTGTCCTCGTTCTCCCCTCAGATCCCTCTATAACATGACAGTTTCTGCCAAATGATGTTAGTGCCTGTGGTGGGTTGAAAATTCATCTCCCCCAACAGAGCAGCTCAGCTGGAAGCAAATGTAAGCTGTATTTACAGGCAAAACTACAGTCTCCAATGGAATGCAAGGAATGTGTACAAATATACAATATTTACAGGTATTTACAATTAACGAACAGCACAGGGACCCCCCTGGCCAAAGACCAGGGGAGCTGCAACAGCTTCTCGCTTTCCTGCCTCCTCCCCTACCCTGCTGTACACAAGGGACGGGAGACAGAAGCAGAGAAGTTAATACAGATCACAACAATGCAGCCAGGGTCAAGCAGAAGCAAGTTAGTATCTCCCAGCCTGAGGAAGAGAGAAAAGAGAGATTGTTTTGGGAACCAAATCTTATGGCAGATGTCCTTCCAATGGGATTGTTTAGAATTATCTTTACTTTCCTTTTCACACCCTATAGTGATTTATTTGCATTTTTACTCCTTTCTGTTCAAGATCTGTGAAAAATTTTAGAGGCATAGCCTAAAACTAACACAGTGCATCAGCCACTTTTCACACCACTGCTTCCCCGCTGGGGAGGGTCTCTGCAGAGAGGGAGGATGGAGACCTGCAAGCCTCTCAGCTCCAAAGAGATTTTCCCCTCTCCAGTTAGTAGTATTCCCTGAGCCCTGCTGATGAAAGACACAGATGTGTCTGCAGAGGAGCAGATCTCAGCGCCTGCCTCGTTCCCCAGAGCCCTCTTCAGCCAGTTTGATGTCTAAGTGGAAGGGAAGAAAATAAGCTGACAGTGGGGTTACCACCCAGATGATTTTCTGAATTGATTAGCTGCTTTTTCAGAGGTCTCACAGCCTTACAAACAGCAACCTCGTTGGATCTCACAAGCTAAGTAATGACCTCGGCTAGGAGAGCTCTAGAGAAAGACCAGCTGTAATGATGTGCTGCTTCCCTAGGAAAGAAACAAAGGAAAAGCCAGGGGGAAACAACGTGAAGGGAACTAAATAACAGCTAGAAAGAGGCAAGGGGAAATGCATCTTGCAGCAGTGAGAGGAAAAATAAGCACCTTTCAGCAGCAGCTGCTTTTCACTCCACTTTGAATGTAAAGGGCTGGGCAGGCAAGGGAAAGATGGCTCAGGCCACAACTTCTTGAGATTGAGCCTGGGAGTGTGGGGCAGGCTCAGGAGCAGCTAAGGACCTTCTTTGGGGGTGTTATGTTAGAGGTGATGTTGTAATAAACTCCAGATACCTTCCAGCTGTCATGTGCTGGCCAGCCTGCTGCCATAGGTTGGATGGCCAGGGGCCACCCATCACCCCCGTGCCAAGCAGAGCCAAGCCATGCAGAGCAAGCATGGTCCCTTCAGTCAGGCTCCTGCATGCCAAAACCCTCCCAGCCACGAGATTTTTTTGGCTCAAGCAGGGACACCATTTGTGCCACAGACCTCCCTCCCACAGCTGCTCCCCAGCCCTGGCCCCAGCTTGCTGGCTGTCAGTGCAGTCTGTCTGTCTGTCTTTCCAGGGTCCTGCACCCCTGGGGCAAAATCTCTGGGATCTGCAAATGGGAGAGGGCTGCTGAGCCCAGAAGCCTTATCAAGGCTTCCTTGGTTTCTGCCACCATTTCTGAGAGGGAAGGCTCTCCCTGGGCAGCCCTGCTCCTGGGGAAGCTTCACTGCAGGTGGGGCTGCTGGGGGCCTGGCCTGCAGAGCACTTTGGGAGCCCTAAGTACCCTATGCAAAATGTGAGCTATGTGTGCCTCTGGGTGCAGACCTCAGCAAGGGCTGCCACTGGCCAGACCACAGCTGCCACCAGGGCATGCTGTGCTAGACTCTGCAGAAGTGATGGTTGGGGGAAGAGAGAGAGAGTTTTGGAAGTGGGGAGACTTAAGCTGGACTCCAAAGGCCTGTGCTAATTTGGATCAGAAAATCCATCTTTGAAGGGGAACAAATGGCCCAGACTCCCTAATCATTTGCTCCTGCCTCCTCCTCAAACCCCACAATAATGCAGATTAGAAGAGGAAGGGTGCTGTGGAGCCTCATCTCATTGCTTTTTCCCATCTGTGCTGTGCTAGTCCTGCCAGAGGTTTTTATTTCACACACATGGAAAAAAAAACAGGCTGGAAATACCACATCCCCCCCAACATTCCCTCTGCAAGTGCCCCAGCCTAGAACTGCAGTCTGCTGCTCTCAGAGCCTCTAATTAGCTAAGCAAGACAAGCACTCATTAGCCCCCACCTGGGTCACTCTGCAACTGGGAAAGCGGAGCATTAACCCCCACATGGCTCCAGAATAAATAGGTGAGAGGCAGATTCATTTCCTGTGGCTGCCTGTCCCAACAGAAGGGCCCCAGGCAGCCCAGCCCAGCTCACCCCTGCAGTGCTGTGCTTTTAGGTGGTGGCTGTGGCCAGGATGGATGTGGGTGCTGGGATGGACATCAGTATGAGGAGGCTGACTCTGCTGACAGCACTCCTCCAGCTCCACCACCAAGCCTGATCTCTCTGTGAAGTGCTATTAGCTGCAGATTCTGAGGGGCACTTGGGGAGGGGGAGAGATTTGTTACAGTACTGCAAAGCACAGCGTTGCAATTTCAGCTGTTCTGGTGCTGGGAAGTGCTTTGGTAGCATCTCCTGGAGTCTGTGTTGGAATAGAAGGAGGCTCTGGCACGATGGAAGTGACAGCCACAGCTCAGTTTGGCACAGATCTGGTGTTTCATAGCCCTAACTTCAGAGAGCTAAGTAAAGCCAGCTGATAGCTTAGTAAAAAGAGTAAATAAATAAATATTAGGTGTAGGTTTTTTGGGGGGAGGGTTGTTTTGTTTTGCTTGGTTGGGTGGGTTTGGGGTATTTTGGGTTTTTTGGAGGGGCAGTGGTGGGGTTGTTGGGGTTTTTTTGTTTGTTTTTGTTAAAGTTAGGGCAGAAGGGGTAAGTGTGCTATATATTTCTCTCCTTCCGTGTCAAGGCTTCTCTCAGATCAAGTATTTTTGTACAGTTGTAGTAGTGCCTCAGGTCCTAATCTAGAGCCTGGGGTGACAGGTACAATGCATACATGTGGGACAAAATCAATCACTGCCTCATGCTGTTTGCAGCCTTGAAATAAAGGCACTTAGACACTGGATTCACCCCCAAAACAGCAGGCAGAATAAGTCAGAGAAGAGAAATAAGTGTGTGGTTTCTTGCTCAGTAAAGTTCATTAGTATTTTTAGGAAATTGGTGCTGAACCATTGAAGGCATCTGTCTGGGAAAGGACAAGAGAGGAATGGGAGCAACTGCTCTGCATGCAGGCAGGAGATGGTGAAGAACACTGAGTGGCAGTAAGTGCTGAAAAGAAAATACGCCTCTGTCCTTCTCTCTCTGCTACAAAGAAACAGCATGGGGCACGGCAGCTGCAGCAGCCATCAGCAGGAAAAGGGTGGAGAGTGCTTAAAATACTTCATGACTCTGAATCCTGGGGCTGCAGCTAAGTTCTGCCTTCCTCTGTGTCTCCCACCCCACAGGTGGAAGGAAACTGGGGACAGAAAAGGGCAGTGGTAAAGCCTGGCATGAAAGACACCCCCACCAGGCTTGGGAATTGTACTGGGTATCCCCAAAATATGCTATCCTGTCTCTCAGTCATCCTTTGCAATCAGGGCAGAACAGTTAGGGAGACCCCCCTGGCATCCCCCTTTCCTAGGGCAGGCTACACAAATGACAGTTGAGCAATAAGCTGCTGAAGCAGCAACTGACCAGTGACTTCCAGTCACCCTCCAGCTACTGCTCACACTCTTGTCTTTTTTTGAGAACCATTTCTCAGCAGGCATTGATGACTGCCAGGGAGATACCAGGAGTGGATGTGACAGGCTGGCAGCCATTGGCTCAAGCTACCTAGCAGCCCTCTGGGTTTAACCAACATGTGAAACATTCCTCCCCAAACCCTACCCTCTTCCAGGCTGCTTCACATGAAGGGCCAAAGAGGTGGCCTGAGCTGCTAGGTAGCTTCTTTCCCAGCAGCTTTGAAATGTCCATGCAATTTCCTGAGCAGAAAGGTTAAAAAGGGGTAGTCTATACAAGCTACATGTGTACATACACAGATACGTGCTCAGGCACACACAGGCATCCTCAAATTACAGAATCACAGAAGGTATCTGGATGGGAGAGACCCCCAAGCACATCCAGTCCAGCCTTTGACCCCCAAGCCCATTCAGTCCTGCCTTTGACCCCCAAGCACATCCAGTCCAGCCTTTGACCCCCAAGCTCATCCAGTCCTGCCTTTGACCCCCAAGCCCATCCAGTCCAGCCTTTGACCCCCAAAGCTCATCCAGTCCAGCCTTTGACCCCCAAGCCCATCCAGTCCAGCCTTTGACCCCTAAGCTCATCCAGTCCAGCCTTTGACCCAGCACTGAAAGGTTAACACTCAACCATGTCCCTAAGCACCAGCTCCACACACTGTGCAAACACCTCCAGGGATGGGGACTCCAGCACTGCCCTGGGCAGACCATTCCAATGGCTGAGAACCCTCTGGGAAGAAATATTTCCTAGCATCCAGCCTGAACCTCCCCTGCTGCAGCTTGGAACCATTTCCTCTGCTCCTGTCTCTTCCCACCAAGGAGCAGAGGCTGTCCCCTCCTCACTCCAACCTCCCTTCAGGGAGCTGTAGAGAGCAATGAGGTCTCCCCTCAGCCTCCTCTTCTCCAGCCTGAACACCCCCAGCTCCCTCAGCCCCTCCTCATAACCCAGGTGCTCCAGACCCTTCTCCAGCCTCATTGCCCTTCTCTGGGCACATTCCACAAGTCCTTCTTGCAGGGAGGGGCCTAGAACTGAACCCTGTGGGAATGTTTTGCCTCTTCCAACCACGCAGACTATGAACACAGGCAATAGAGCAAAGTATGGCTGTAAGCAGTATGGAGTCTGTGACACAGTTAAGCAGATCTTGCAGTGAACAGTGACAATATTGAGCAGTTCATTATACCACTTGTTGCCTCCCTCTCTAGTTACAGGATGTGGTGGGTTGAAAATTCCCCCCCCAACATTAAATTTGCCAGAGCAGCTCAGCTGGATGGAAATGAAAGTTGTATTTACAAGCAAAACTATAATCTACAATGGAATGCAATGAATATGTACAAATATAGAATATTTACAGTTTTTTACAATTAATGAACAGCACAGGCCCCCCCTGGCCAAAGACCAGGGGAAGCTAACAGCTTCTTCCTCCCTGATCCCCACCCCCTTACCCTCTTTTACACAAAAGGGACAAGAGAAAGTTAGAACTTAGCCAAAACAACACAGCCAAGGTCAGGCAGAAGCACAAAGTTAGTATCTCCCAGGGTGAAGAGGTGAGAAGAGAGAGATTGTTTTGGTACTAGTTTAAGTCCCTTATTTCTCCGATGGGATTGTTTAGAACTGTCATTAGTTCCCTTTTTACACCCAATAATGATTTATTTACATTCTACCACTTTCTGTTCAAGATCTGTGAAAAATTTTAAAGGCACAGCCTAAAACTACCACACAGGCTCACAGAGGCTCACAGGATGTTAGGGGCTGGAAGGGACCTCTGGAGGTCTTGAGTCTAACCCCCCTGCCAGAGCAGGACCATAGAATGTGACACAGATCACATAGGAACCCATCCAGATGGGGCTGGAAAATCTGCAGAGAAGGAGACTCCACAACCTCTCTGGGCAGCCTCTTCCAGTGCTCTGAGACCCTCACAGTGAAGAAGTTCCTCCTCATGTTGAGGTGGAACCTCCTGTGCTGTAGTTCCTATCCATTATGGATCCTTGTCCTATCACAGGGTGCAGCTGAGCAGAGCCTGTCCTCTCCCTCTTGACCCCCAACCCTCAGATATTTATAAACATTTATTAAATCCCCTCTCAGTCTTCTCTCCTCTCCAGACTAAACAGCCCCAGGGCTCTCAGCCTCTCCTATCTAGAGACTCTTAGTGCATTTAACAGAGACCTGTGAATAAAACTGCATACAGCTACAGCTGTATGTCAACAGCTCAATTTCACAAACCACAATCTTGGGATGTAATGATCACTTCTACTAACAGCAGTTTGAAATACTAATACTGATAGCATTAAAAAGAAAAATAAAAGAAACCCCCAAACCTTAGTATTTATTCTTGTTCTTGATCTCCTGGTTTCTTTATTCATTTGGGTTTGGTGGTGGTGGTGGTTTTTTGTTTTCTCAGCTGGATCAAAGGAATCAGTTTGGCTGGTTTCTCTTTTATTTTAAGTCATCTTTACTTTTCTATTTGTTAATCTTCCCCAGCATGCTCTCCGAAGCTGGAGCTGGGAAGACCCCAGGGGAATTGTGACTGTCACTTTGGTTCATATTTCATATTGCTGCTGTAATGGTAGCCAAATGTTTTGCTAAATAATTTTTTTCCTTGTTTTTGCTTTCAGCTGGACTCCCATGATGCTATAACAAAGCAATGCCATCCTCCTTTCTCACAGGAAAGAAAAATCAGGGGACAAGAAGCACTTGCTTTGGAAAGGAGGGTAGAGTTGTGATGGCTACTTAGAGACTCTCTTTACATGAGAAAGAGAAGGGTGAGAAAGAAAAGCAAAAATAGTGAAGTTTTGCCTCTAATCACAGAGACTCCCAAGGAAACAGTGGACTGATGTGGGACCCCTTCCTAAGGCTTCAAAAAGCTGGGCACATAGAACCTGCATCTGGGTCAAGGCAATCTCAAGCACAAATCCAGGCTGGGCAAGGACTGGCTGGAGGGCAGCCTTGAGGAGAGGGACTTGGGGGTGCTGGTGGATGAGAAGCTCAACAGGAGCTGTCAATGTGCACTTGCAGCCCAGAGAGCCAACCAGAGCCTGGGCTGCATCAAGAGAAGTGTGGCCAGCAGGGCCAGGGAGGTGATTCTCCCTCTCTGCTCCACTCTGCTGAGACCCCACCTGGAGCACTGCATCCAGTTCTGGAGCCTCTGTTGCAAGAGGGATATGGACATGCTGGAAGGTGTCCAGAGAAGGGCCATGAAGATGAGCAGAGGGCTGGAGCTGCTCTGCTATGAGGAGAGGCTGAGAGAGTTGGAGCTGTTCAGTCTGGAGAAGAGAAGGCTCTGAGGAGACCTTCTTGTGGCCTTCCAGTAGCTGAAGGGGGCTCCAAGAAAGCTGGGGAGGGACTTTTTAGGGTGTCAGGGAGTGATAGGACTGGGGGGAATGGAGCAAAACTAGAAATGGGTAGATTCAGATTGGATGTTAGGAAGAAGTTGTTCCCCCCCCATGAGGGTGGTGAGACACTGGAAGAGGTTGCCCAGGGAGGTGGTGGAAGCCTCATCCCTGGAGGTGTTTAAGGCAAGGCTGGATGAGGTTCTGGCCAGCCTGTTCTAGTGTGAGGTGTCCCTGCCCATGGCAGGGGGGTTGGAAATGGACGATCCTTGTGGTCCCTTCCAACCCTGACTGATTCTATGATTCTATGATTCTATGAACCAGAAATCCCTCAGGTGGTTACCTCAGCCTAAAGCTCATGGGCACCCCACTACTTGTGGCCACTGGGTGGAGAGGAGAGGATAAGCTAAAGCTGAATGTTACATCCCAGTGGACAAGCTGATGGACCTAGAGTGGGGGAGATCAGCTGGGAAGAGAACTCATTCCCACAAGACACTGACTGCTTAGAAGCTTAGACAACACCCAAAAGATTGTGTGTTGTCATCCAAACAAAAAATCAGATCCCAGTGAAAAAAATCCTCTTTTCAGGTGTTGGCAATGAGCAATGCATCCCCCCTTCCAACAAAGGTAACAAAGCAGAGGGCTGCCTGCAGGGCATTGCAGCTTGTACCCTTGGGCCAGCAAAGTCTGGAGGCTGCTGCCATCAGATGTGCCTCCACAATCTAATGAGAATGGAAAAAGCAGACCCAGGGAGGTTCTCCTCCCCATCTACTCTGCCCTAGTGAGGCCCCATCTGGAATATTGCATCCAGTTCTGGGCTCCCCACTTGAAGACGTGCAGGGATCTATTTGAGAAAGTCCAAGGGAGGGCTACAAGGATGCTGAAGGGACTGCAGCACTGCCTGATGAGGAAAGGCTGAGAGCCCTGGGGCTGTACACTCTGGAGAAGAGAAGACTGAGAGGGGATCTGATCAATGTCTATCAATATCTGAGGGTTGGGGGTCAGGAAGGAAGGGACAGGGACAGCCTCTGCTCACTGGGATAGGACAAGGGGCAATGGAGGGAAACTACAGCACAGGAGATTCCACCTCAACATGAGGAGGAACTTTTATACTGTAAGGGTCCCAGAGCACTGGAAGAGGCTGCCCAGAGAGGTTGTGGAGTCTCCTTGTCTGGAGCCTTTGCAGCCCTGTCTGGATGTGTTCCTCTGTGACCTGTGCTGAATTCTATGGTCCTGCTCTGGCAGGGGAGTTGGAGTTGATGATCTCCAGAGGTCCATTCCAACCCCTGACATCCTGTGAGCTTCTGATCTTGTGACTATCAAGGGCAGGCACACCCACACTAGCTGCCAGCTCACCAGCCAAGTAATAACAGGAGGGAGCACACTTGTTTCTGATAATCCAAATTCATCCTCCAGTGGGCTGGTCCAGTTCGTGCTGAAGCCTACACTGCTGTGTCTTCACTGCTCTCCATGTGCTGGCTTGGGGACATGCTCCACATCCCACCTCACTCTAAACACACACAGACGTTTGGCAGGAGGTAGCCTGAGCTGCCTGAGCCAGGTCTGGCTCCATCCATGCACCCAGAACCACCTGCCCAGCTCCTGCCTGTTCATAACCCTCAGTGGATTTAAACATGAAGTGTGGCTGGCAGCTAGGAACTGCTTCTGGACAGCTGATACCCTGCCAAAAGAAGGGTGGAGTTTGCTGCTCTGTTCTTGGTAGAGTCTTCCCCACAGGAGCAGCAAGATAGGCAGGATCTGGGGGGGAGGGGGGGGGGGGGGGGGGGGAGGTGAACTGGGTGCCATACATCTCCTGCCCACTTATCTAGAAGCAGAGAGAGCTCTTCCCTGTCGTGTTTGCTTTGCACTGGTGAAGGTTTTCTGCCATCTAATTACTTTATTGAGGATGCCAGTGTGCACTTGCAGCCCAGAGAGCCAACTAGATCCTGGGCTACAAGCAAGAGAATTGTGGCCAGCAGGTCAATGGAGATGTTTCTCCCAATCTACACCACTCTGGTGAGACCCCACCTGGAGTACTGTGTCCTGTACTGGAGCCTCTGTTACAGGAAATATCTGGAGGTGCTGGAATATGTCCAGAGAAGGGCCACAAGGATGAGCAGAGGGCTGGAGCACCTCTCCTGTGAGGACAGACTGAAAGAGATGGGGTTGCTTAGTCTGGAGAAGGCTCCAAGGAGACCTTATTTTGGCCTTCCAGTATCTGCAGGGGGCTACAAGAAAGCTGGGGAGGGACTTTTTAGTGTGTCAGAGAGTGACAGGACTGGGGGGAATGGAGCAAAACTAGAAATGGGTAGATTCAGATTGGATATTAGGAAGAAGTTGTTCCCCCGCCATGAGGGTGGTGAGACACTGGAACAGGTTGCCCAGGGAGGTGGTGGAAGCCTCATCCCTGGAGGTTTTTGCAGCCAGGCTGGATGTGGCTCTGAGCAACCTGCTGTAGTGTGAGGTGTCCCTGGCCATGGCAGGGGGTTTGGAACTGGCTGCTCCTTGAGGTCCCTTCCAGCCCTGACAGTTCTGTGATTCTGTATGTGCCCAAGCAGTGCATACAGGGAAGAGCAGACATTGAGAGCCAAGTGGACCAGGATAAGGTGGTGAGCCCCAGCTACATGTCTGAGGAGATCGATGCTGCATGCTGGCACTTCTCCAAATGGGGGCTTGCAGGACTCGTCTCCAGAGATTCCTTAGTTCACTCTGCCTGCTGATCAAAGGTACAAAACATGCTCTGTTCAGAAGCATCTTCACAGTATGTACTAACAAGCCATTTCTCCTCCTCCCAGCAGTCCAGCTGCCTCTAGCATAGACCATGCACAGCAGGGCACATTTCACCAGGGAAGAGGAAGATTAATTTTATCTTCAGCTGAAGCTGTCTGGAATTGCTTTAAGACCAGCAAAATGCAATTGCTCAGGTTGCAATGTGCCAGGGGATTTTTAACCCCCAGGACTGGCTAGGACATATATAGAATATTACATCTTAAGAGAGAGAATCTCTGGAAACTCCATTCCCCTTCCCTTCTTAAATGCACACCTGGCTCCCAGCAGTGTGTTTCATTGGGTTCAGCAGTGACAGGAAGGGAAAATTACTGACTCTGGGCATGCTCCCTGTGCTCTTCCAGGTGTCCCTCGGCAGCCTCTTGTCCCGTGGGGAACCAGCCCCACTCAGAGAGCTTGCAGGAGCCCAGCCTTCCCCCATGGAGTGCCCAGGAGGCAGCATGCCTCATGTCACCGGCAGGGACAGCCCCGTTAGGGGTGACAGGAGGCAGTGGGAGGATTTGCTATTTGCCTGATGTGCTGGCTCCCTGATTTAAGTTCCTTAACCCCCTCAGGCTCAGCTGTGACTCACTGCCAGTATTTGATCATCTTTTCAGAGCAGGATTAATTACACTTTGCTGCTTGTTCTCATAACGGACCAGTATCATCTTCAAAGGGCCATTCCGAGGAGGAGGAGGAGGAGGAGGAAGAAGACATGCTTCATAATTTAGTGGCCATTGCTTCTAAATAAGAAGGTTAATAGCCTGACCACTTCATGTTTTAACTCCCTTTTCCTCTCTCAAAGGGTAAAGCATAATGTTTTTCTATTGCCACACAGCAGTTCCCTGTGGGACTTTGTCTGGATGTGTATTTCAAAGCCTTGCTGCTACCTTTTAGGGCTCAAGGGCAGATTCTGCTCTCACCCAGAGCATAAAGGGTGGTCATTCCCACAGCTGCCAGCAAAGTTAACCCATTTTGTCTGCATATAGAGTCATAGAATCATAGATTGTCAGGGTTGGAAGGGACCTCGAGGCTCATCCAGTTCCAACCCCCCTGCCATGGGCAGGGACACCTCACACTACAGCAGGTTGCTCAGAGTCACATCCAGCCTGGCTGCAAAAACCTCCAGGGATGAGGCTTCCACCACCTCCCTGGGCAACCTCTTCTCCCAGTGTTTCACCACCCTCATGGGGTAGAATTTCCTCCTAACATCCAATCTGAATCTACCCATTTCTAGTGTTTTTCCATATCACTGGGAGGGGCCCTTGGGAACAGGCAGGGGAAAGATGGACACTCAGATAACCATCAGGATGGTTGGGTGATGAGTGCTTTTGAAAATTGGCCTGTTTGTCTAGGTGATTACACACAGCATTCACTCCCAGTGGATGATTTTTATAATCCCATGGTCTAGCAGGGCAGACTGCATCTCAGGGGCTGAGGAGGACAAGCAGAGCTGCTGGGATGCATTCCTCTCCTCCCAGTAGGAAAATGAGGCTTAGACATGAGGGTGAACCAGGAAGGCTGGATGTGAGAAACCCAGAAGGTGAAAAACATCGAGTGCAGAAGGAAGGGCAGGCAGCCCTTCTACCTGCCAGGGCAGGCATTCTTCATTGCACACTTGCACTTTCATCACCTCACAGGTTTAAAACAACTCAGGTGCTTCCATGGGAGCAAGCACTCCACCACAGCAAGCTTGCTTGTGGCAGGATCTTCATCTTGAATTCAAGGGAAAGCAGAGGTGCATTAGCAGAGCTGGTCTGAGGGACTGAAACCCAAACTCTAGAGGTTCCTCTGTCCAAGACTGATCCATTTATCAGAGTGGCTGGAGAGTGGCCAGGCAGAAAGTACCTGGGGGTACTGGGTGGCAGTGGGCTGAACATGAGCCAGCAGTGTGCCCAGGTGGCCAAGAAGACCAGTGGCATCCTGGCCTGGATCAGGAATAGTGTGGCCAGCAGAGGCAGGGAAGTCATTCTGCCCTGTACTCAGCACTGGTTAGGCCACACCTTGAGTCCTGTGTCCAGTTCTGAGCTCCTCAATTCAAGAGAGATGTTGAGATGCTGGAATGTGTCCAGAGAAGGGCAACGAGGCTGGGAAGGGGTCTGGAGCACAGCCCTGTGAGGAGAGGCTGAGGGAGCTGGGGGTGTTTAGCCTGGAGAAGAGGAGGCTCAGGGCAGACCTCATTGCTGTCTACAACTACCTGAAGGGAGGCTGTAGCCAGGTGGGGGTTGGTCTCTTCTGCCAGGCAACCAGTGACAGAAGGAGAGGACACAGTCTCAAGCTGTGCAGGGGGAAGTTTAGGCTTGATCTTAGAAGGAATTTCTTCAGAGGGAGATTGTCCATTGGAATGTGCTGCCCAGGGAGGTGGTGGGGTTGATGTCCCTGGGGGTGTTTAGGAAAAGCCTGAATGAGGCACTTAGTGCCATGGTCTGGTTGATTAGTTAGGGTTGGGTGATTGGTTGGACTGGATGATCTTGGAGGTCTCTTCCAACCTGGGTGATTCTGTGATCCATGTTCAGTAGCCTATGGCATCTCTGCTGCCTAATGCCTGACTGTAAGGAGTGCCAGCAGCTTGTATTGATCTCCTATTAGCATGGGAAACCCTGAACCCAGCCCCAGGTGTTTGATGAGAGGTAGTAAATGAAAGGCACCTGGAGAAGTCAATGGGTGACAGTGTCACTAATGGCACAGGCATATCTTTGCTTTCCACTTCTAGACTGCTGGTGTAAACTGGAGTGCTGACCAAGCAAGGTGACCAGTCACTGTCATTGTGTGGCCTCCCTTAAACACATTGCATGGCCTAAGTCCACACCTCTGAAAGCCTCTGAACAGCAGAGCTGCCATGGAGGGCACAAGGGCTTCATCAGCCTGGCAAGGTTACTCCCCAGCAGACAGTTACCTCATCAGTAAGGAGACCACTGCCATGCATATCATGTCCAGGGAGAAATCCTTTGGGCAGCTTCAGAGGACTGATGTTCATGGCATTTCCAGCCAAAACCTTGCACATGCAAGACCATACCAGTGGCTCAAGCTTCTGGAATTTAGGATTAAATGCATGGAGAAAGCAGTGTGCCGAGAGGAAAGGAGAGCCAGGGGGTCAAAGGAGGCACTAACACCTCATGTCACTGTGTGTGCTGCTCAGTGCACCATGTGCACTGCAGCATGCATAATTCAAACAGCCATGCTGCCTTGCAGCTCCCCACCCCCATTCACAGTGTGAGCTCAAGCTGTGTCAGACCCTAGGGAGGACCCTTTCTGAGCTGGGTACCAGGCTGAGGTCCAGGCATGTGCTGCTGCTGCCTTGGAATAATGAAGGTGGTGTCTGCAAACCACAAAGTGTAAAAGCAGCCCCTGGGAAAAGGCAGCAGGAAGAGCAGCCTGTCTTTTCCTGGATGCCACTCCTTGGCTAGCCAGGCACCCCCTGGCACGCCCTGGAGAGGCTGGGGCAAGAAGAGGTGAAAGCAGCCCCCCAGCCTCACTGCCAGCATCTCAGGTCCATTCTAATGCACATGTGGCACTAATGGAAATAAGCCCTAAGGTCAAGGCTGTGCTCCTGTGGAGAGTCAGGCTTTCCCTTAACTGGTTGACAGAAAAAGCAGAGTATCTTAAGACACCTCACTTACAAGCAGGACTGGCTTGAGAGCAGCCCTGAAGAAAAGGCCTTGGGGGTGCTGGGGGATGAGAAGCTCAACATGAGCCAGCAGTGAGCACTTGCAGCCCAGAAAGCCAAGCAGAGCCTGGGCTGCAGCAAGAGAAGTGTGGCCAGCAGGGCCAGGGAGGTGATTCTCCCCCTCTGCTCCACTCTGCTGAGACCACACCTGGAGCTCTGGGTCCAGTTCTGGAGCCTCTGTTACAACAAAGGATCTGGAGATGCTGGAATGTGTCCAGAGAAGGGCCACAGGGTGAGGAGAGGGCTGGAGCTGCTCTCCTATGGAAGACAGACTGAGAGTTGGGGTTGTTCAGTCTGGAGAAGAGAAGGCTCTAAGGAGACCTTCTTGTGGCCTTCCAGTAGCTGAAGGGGGCTCCAAGAAAGCTGGCGAGGGACTTTTTAGGGTGTCAGGGAGTTATAGGACTGGGGGGAATGGAGCAAAACTAGAAATGGGGGAGATTCAGATTGGATGTTAGGAAGAAATTCTTCTCCATGAGGGTGGTGAGACACTGGAACAGGTTGTCCAGGGAGGTGGTGGAAGCCTCATCCCTGGAGGATTTTAAGACCAGGCTGGATGTGGCTCTGGGCAGCCTGATGTAGTGTGAGGTGTCCCTGCCCATGGCAGGGGGGTTGGAGCTGGATGATCTTTGAGGTCCCTTCCAGACCTGACAATTCTGTGATTCTGTGACAGTTCTGGGAAAGGTCTGGAGATGACTAACCAGCTTAGTCATTAGCTCTTTCCCTCTGAGGCTGAGAACTTACAATCCCTTCACTTCATGAATCTGCCAAGCCACCCCCCACACTTCAAGCTGCCTACAACCACTCTTCTCTAAGCAGTTTGACATCCAAATGGGTTTCTGCAGTATTTCATGGACCTTGTTCTGTTTGAGTCCTGCCTGGACCTTTTTTTTATGCCAGAGAAAGACATCTCAGGGGTTTTCTTGCACTGGAAACAAAGATATGCCTAAACCAATTGAAATTATATTTCTGATGGGTGAGTTTAATTATACAGACTGAATGAAGTAACCCAGCAAAAAAAAATGCAGCTTAAACAGGTTCAAGAGCAGCTAGGTTAGGGATTTGGAAATAAATAAATGAATGTTGTTATATGCCAGGGGGACTTTTCTCCAGGTAGGCCAGACCTCATCCTGAAGCTATTACCAGGAATGTCAACACCCTGCCTTTGGTATGCACAGAGAAACTGGAATAAGCCTCTCTCCATCTCACCTAGAATAACAATGTTTAGCATGGAAGTAGCATTCTACCATTTCAGTGCAATAAACACTGAGATGCTGTGGTAATGAGAGCTGGCAAGGCATTAGCATTAACTAATTGAGCCTTGCAACTTTCCTGAGGTATCTGGATGTGACCATTCCCATTTTATAGATGAGGAAGATAGATACAAATTGATTTACTCCAAGGCACAGAGCAATTCAGTGAAAGAGCTGGAACCACAACTCCATCCTGCTAATATAGAGCCATGGAATCACAGAATTGTTAGGGTTGGAAGGGACCACAAGGATCATCCAGTTCCTGCCATGGGCAGGGACACCTCACACTACATGAAGTTGCACACAGCCACACCCAGCCCGGCCTTACAAACCTCCAGGGATGAGGCTTCCACCACTTCCCTGGGCAACCTGTGCCAGTGTTTCACCACCCTCATGGGGAACAACTTCCTAACATCCAATCTGAATCTACCCATTTCTATCTTTGTTCCATTCCCCCCAGTCCTATCACTCCCTGATACCCTCAAAAGTCCCTCCCCAGCTTTCTTGTAGCCCCCTTCAGATACTGCAAGGCCACAAGAAGGTCTCCTCAGAGCCTTCTCCTCTCCAGACTGAACAACCCCAACTCTCTCAGTCTGTCTCCATAGGAGAGGAGCTCCAGCCCTCTGCTCATCCTCATGGCCCTTCCTTGGACATGTTCAGCCCTCCATGTGGCTCTGCCTTATTTCTAGACCCCTGCACCAGTGTGACCCTAGTATCCCATTCCTAGCAGAATTTAGAAATAAATTGCTTTTGATTCCTGTTGACTGCCATGGAAGGAATGGGTTTAAATCTCTCCCTAGCCAAACACAGAAGCAAGAAGCAGAGCTGTCAGTGAGGCAGAAAATGGATGCTGGTGAGGTTGAAAATAGATGCTGGTGAAGTCACAACAGGTTAGCATTTGAGAGTTGCACTCACAGCAGAAGTAGCATAGCAGGAAAAGCAGCTAACACATGGGTGTCAAATGAAGTGCTGGAAAGGATCACGTCAGCTTGAGCCAGCCCACATCTTGCCTTTGCAACCCCCATTTCTTAACTTGTATGGACTCAGTGGTTTCCACCAACACTGAATCTGGCCCAGAAACCAGTGTGGGGAGTGCTGCTTTGGTAGAAGTTCTCAATAAGAAGCTTCTTGCTCTGCGCAGGTAGGTACCCAGCAAAACCTCTTGCAGCGGTATGAGATCAGTGGCTTAGAGAAGAAAGTAACTTTTCCCTCATCTCACTATTGAAGGCTGGTTACAACAAAGGAAATTTCATCCTCACTGCCAGAGCTGCTTTGATACCTCTAATCTCCATGCAAGAAGGTGTTCAACAGAGAACCTTATGGGTTGTGAGCAAAACGGTCTTTTCCTTCCCAGCAGGTTTTTCTCTCCTGGAGTGACTTATGAGGAGCTCCTCTCTGCATGGAGCACCACCCTGCTGTGAAGTGTCCTCTGCATTTCATCTGGGGCTGTTCTCTTTCCCTGTTGAGTGTCTTTTCTCCACAGCACGCTGCACCTGAGCCAAGCCAAGTCAGGCTGAGGCGATGAGTCGCAATGAGCCTCTCCCTGGGTGTTTGGAGGCAGTCTCTAGGAAGCAGGACTGGAGCACAGGGCACACCTATCAGCACCATTGCTAACTGCTGCTCTGGAAACAATTAAAACATCTCTTTGTTTATGCCATAGCACTGCTGCTGTGGAACAGCTGCAGATGGCAGAAGTAGAGACCTAGAGAGACACAAAAGTATTTTGGTTTGTCTGTCTCTCTGCTCTGCTTCCCACCAAGGTTTCCAGGGCAGATCACTACCTCCCCATCTTATTCTACAACCATTCAAGCCAGGCCACATCTGATTCATAGAATCATAGGATGGTCCAGGCCAGAAGGGACCTCCAAAGGTCATCCAGTCCAACCTCCCCACAGTCAGCAGGGACATCCTCAACTAGATCAGGTTGCCCAGAGCCCTGTCCAGCCTCACCTTGAGTATCTCCAGGGATAGAGCCCCAATCACCTCCCTGGGCAACCTGTTCCAGTGTTCCACCACCCTGATAGTAAAGAACTTGTTCCTAACATCCAATCTAAATCTGCTCTTCTATAGTTTGAAGCTGTTGCTCCTCATCCTGTCCAGGCAGGCCTTTGCAAACAGTCTCTCTCCATCCTTCTTGCAGCCCCCTTCAGGTCCTGGCAGGCTGCTATTAGGTCTCCCTGGAGCCTTCTCTTCTCCAGGCTGAACACCCCCAGCTCCCTCAGCCTGTCCTTGTAGCAGAGGTGCTCCAATTCCCTGCTCATTTTCATGGCCCTCCTCTGGACCCTCCTCTCTCTGCCAGGCATGTATGGAGCAGTGCTTGGCAGCAGGTGTGAGCATGGCTGATAACAAACACACACATGCACGTGGGTCCCTCTCAGACCTGGAAAGATACAGATTCCCCTGGCTTTGAAATCCATTGCCACAAATTATGGTTTGCCTGTGGATGGCTCTCTAGGGGACAAAACATCAAGTTGCAACCTGTGGGTTTTTCAGCCCCAATGGATTAAGAGCAGCAAAAAAGAAAAATCTATTGAGACCTAAGGCTTAGATCTGTTGGTTTGATATGTTGTGCAGGAAAGCTCGCAGGAGAGGAGCTGTGATGGAGGATGCTTTGCCACATCAGTGCTGGCCAAGTTCCCAGTAGGTAGATGCTTTTTGATTAGTAAGAGAGCTGATGCAAGCTAAAAACTGCACAGTTCAGCTAATTTTCTGCTTAAACCAATGGTGAGGTGTGTGACTGCTATGGTGCTGCCTGGAAAGAGCAATTACACTTCAGTAATGTGAAATTCCTCCTGCTTTCCAGTGGTTTGATCAACTGCAGATAGTGTTGTGAAGTAGGTATCTGGGATGTTACCCTGAACAGGAGGAGCTGAATGTTGTTGTAGACCCCTTCTAACGAGGTGCCATTGGGTGACAAATGAAGGCACGAACCCCACTGCTGTATAGCAACCAGATTCCAGAAAAGCAGAGAGCAGAGAATCTCCCAGAAATCATAGAACCATAGAATTGTCAGGGTT
Organism: Indicator indicator; assembly: GCF_027791375.1. Classification (NCBI taxonomy): domain Eukaryota; kingdom Metazoa; phylum Chordata; class Aves; order Piciformes; family Indicatoridae; genus Indicator; species Indicator indicator. Next base: position 26,617,432 of record NC_072023.1, read on the forward strand.
GGAAGGGATCCCAAGGATCATCCAGTTCCAAGCCACCTGCCATGGGCAGGGACACCTCAAACTTCATCAGAGCCACATCCATCCTGGCCTTAAAAACCTCCAGGGATGAGGCTTCCACCACCTCCCTGGGCAACCTGTGCCAGTGTCTCACCACCCTCTGGAGCACCATTATTGTAGCATTGTAGAATCCCCAGCATTACAGAGTCTCAGAGTCCCTCTTACAAAAGAAGTCCTGGAAGCCCTTAACAGAAAAAGCAGTTAACTGTACCAGAAGTCCCAAGAATATCCCTAGCAGCATCCCTTCACTGAAGCTCTGGCTGAATCCCTAACTGAAATCCCTAGAGAAGCTCTAACCCCCCAGTCTGCCCTTACAGCTTGGAGTGGCTGGGTTTTATACTCTTTTTTTATCAATCACTTAACCAGTAAAATCCAACAACACAGAGGCACCAGGACAGGTTAGAGGCTGCTCTGCTGGAGAGCAGCTCCACAGAGAAAGACCTTGGAGTGCTGGTGGACAGCAAGTTCTGCATGGGACAGCAATGTGCTCTTGTGGCCAAGAGAGCCAATGGGATCCTGGGGTGCTGCAAGAAAAGTGTGGCCAGCAGGGCTAGGGAGGTTCTTCTACTCCTCTACACTGCCCTGCTGAGACCACAGCTGCAATCCTGTGTCCAGTTTGGGGCTCCCCAGTTCAAGAGAGACAGAGACCTGCTGGAGAAAGTCCAAGGGAGAGCCATGAGGATGGTTAGGGGACTTGAGCATCTCCCCTGTGAAGAGAGACTGAGAGCCCTGGGGCTGTTTAGTCTGGAGAAGAGAAGGCTGAGAGGGGATCTGATCAATGTCTATCAATAGCTGAGGGGTGGGGGTCAAGTGGAGGGGGCCAAGCTCTTTTCAGTGGTGCACATTGATAAGACATAGAACAATGGAGACAAATGTGAACAGAGAAGATTTCACTTCAACATGAGGAGAAACTTCTTTACAGTGAAGGTTATGGAGCCCTGGAGCAGGCTGCCCAGAGAGGTTGTGGAGTCTCCTTCTCTGGAGACTTTCCAACCCCACCTGGATGCATTCCTGTGCAGACTGCCCTGGGTGATCCTGCTTTGGCAGGGGGGTTGGACTGGATGATCTCTGGAGGTCCCTTCTGTTCTGTGACACTGTGAGATAAGCTAAAATCTTTTCCCAGCAAGATGTTAAGGAGATGGCTCCTGCAGCATGTTCTAGTCCAAGGGTGCCAAGGCGAGGCTGTTGTTCCTGGCACACATGGAATGTGATTGTTTTGCTCAAGGCAGCTAAGGAATTTGTCAGCTAAGGAATCCTGCATTCTGCACACAGCCAGCAGCTGCCCTCAGAGCAGTGCCTGTAACAACCAAGAGCATTGATCAGTTTTTCAGATGGCAGGCCAGGTTCACAGGAGGGACTGCTTTCACATTTCCAAAGTGAATGTGTACACCAAGGACACAAAACAAATACTGAATGGCACCTTTGCAACTGCAACCCCATGGCCTAGCAGCTTGGATCTTGTGCATGAGAAGTCGGAGGACACATTCTGGCCAAGCAGTGGCTTCTTCAGCAGATGAGCCTCAAATTCATGTTGCTGATGAATGCAGGCTGCAGGAATTAAGGAAAACCTCCTGGCTGCACAAAGCTGAAGAGAAAGCTTAGTGTCCCAGCTAAATCTGCAGCCCTCTTTATATCAGCTGAATTTTAAATGTAGCTGTGGCAACAGCAATATACCCAACTTCAGGGACAGGCCTTGTGCAAGCTGTTCACTGCAGCACAGTGGCAAACAAGGGAGAATGACAGTTTCTCCTTGTGCTACTCATGTTTCCAACTCCTGTCTCTCACATTTTCCAGCACTGTCCAGGCAGACCCTGTTCTCTCTGGTTCCTCCACTCAGCAGCTCACCCATCTATGCTCTCTGCCTTAACATCTGGTTCTCTTTTTTCATTGACTCCCTTATCTTTTCTCTTGATGACTCATATTTTCATGATCTTAGGTTGCTCAGACCTCACATCTTGCACCTCCCTCTTCTCACCTCTCATTCAACCCTGCAGCATCCCACTCACCAGAGCAGCCTTCTGCTTGACCTTGCCTTCACTATGCATTTCTTACTTCTTGATTCAGCTTCTGCCTCCCTGGCTTTACCATCTCTTTCAGCCTCTTTCACAGAATCACAGAGGTTGGAATACTCAGGTTGGAAAAGACCCTCAGGATCACCAAGTCCAACCAAGAAACCTACTCTACAAGGTTCACTTCTAAACCATATCCCCAAGCACCACATCCAAACCATCTTTAAACACATCCAGGCTTGGGAACTCCACCACCTCCCTGGGCAGCACATTCCAATGCCTGACCACTCTTGCTGGGAAAAAAATTCTTCCTAATGTCCACTCTAAACCTACCCTGGTGTAGCTTGAAGCTGTTCTCTCTTGTTCTATCACTAATTACCTGTGAGAAGACACCAGCACCAACCTCTCTACACCATCCTTTCAGGTAGTTGTTGTGAGGTGTTAGGTTGGACTTGATCTCTGCAGACTTTTCCAACCTGGTTGATTCTGTACTTGCAGAGAGCCATGAGGTCTCCCCTCAGCCTCCTCTTTTTCCAACTAAACAGCCCCAGCTCCTTCAGTTGCTCTTCATAGATTTATTCTCCAGGCTCTTTCCATTTTTTCCTCACAGCATTCCTGCTCCTTCCACTCTGCCAGTGTTTGTTATTAGACCTTTCCATATTCCTCCTAATTAGGAAGCAGATGTCTAGACACCTCCAGTTCCCACATCTCAGGATATTTATCAGTTTCACCCTCTGCTTCCCTTGTGTCTTTCTCATCCTCCACAGTCTCTTGACTCTGTCCATGTCCTCTGTTCCAAATTTGTTTTCCTCTCCTTCAGCACTTTCTTGTCCAACAGAACTTTTCCTGTTGTCCCAGTGCTGCTGGCTTTCATGCATCTTATTTCAGCCCCTTGTGTGCCACTGTTGCCCTTGCTTAATCACAACCAGTGGTTCAAAATGAGTAATTGTCAAAACACATAATGGCTTTCTCTGTCAGCTCTCCCGGTTTAGTTATGGGAAGCAAAGCTTCTCATCTGCTTTCACACCCCTTCTGTGATCCTTGCAGCTGTCTCCAGTCCAGTAGCCTCACCACTACCCAGAAACACCTGTGCCCTCATTTTCACCATATGTGCCTCAGTTTCCTTGACTTGTCTAAGTCAGAAAGGCAGATCAAAGGACTAAAGCTAAAGTCTCTGGTGCTAACTATTTGCTCTGTTAGGGAAGGCTTTTCAACCATGCTATGCAAACCACAAAATCTCTTCACTCAGGAAGCCTTGAAAATGAAACAAGGAACTGAAAGATGGATCAAAAATACAGAGACCTAGAAGGCAAAAGTGGCTTTGGGTGAAAGGAGGAGGCTAAATCATGACTGCCTTCTACTTCATAACACAAAGAACAGGAAGGAGCCAAGGCAGTGAGATTTGTTGGTGCTAAACTATTGAGGGGGTCAACACAAGGGAGCAATAAAATTCAGATGTGCTAGAAAAGGGAGCTGAATCAATTCACACATGGAAATGCAAAAGTTCTGTTTTGAAGAAGTGCTCAGTTTCAAGTATGCTTAGATTCTTTCACCTGAATTAGGAAAATTTGCACCTCCAAAGGCCCCATGCTTCTGAGAATGTGCTGCTCTTGTGAACAGAGCCTGAGGTTTTTGCTTTTGAGGCTTTACAAGGGAAGACTGGAGGTCCTCCTGTACGCAGTTTATAGAAACCTAGTCAGTGTGGCTTTATCTTAAAGCCATGAAGTAAGTGGACATGCAAAGAGGTTAAGAGTTTGTAAAATGATAATATCACTTTGGCTGGTAAGGAACTGACCTTTGCCTGCCAATAATCTGAGCTTTTTCAGAGGTGGGCTAAAAGAGACCTTCCTATCATTAACCTCATGTTACATGTCAGGTTTGCCAAATCAGGCTCATAGAGCAGGTGGAAAGCATTCCTCCCTTCCTTTTGTTTCCAGGTGAAACTATTTGTAGCCAGCAGGTCGACAGAGGTAATTCTCCCCCTCTACTGCATTCTGGTGAGAACCCACATGGAGCATTGCATCTAGTTCTGGAGCACCTATTGCAAGAAAGATCTGGAGATGCTGGAATGTGTCCAGAGAAGGGCCACAAGGATGAGCAGAGTGCTGGAGCTCGCCTTCTGTGAGGACAGACTGAGAGAGTTGGGGCTGTTCAGTCTGGAGAAGAGAAGGCTCTGAGGAGACCTTCTTGTGGCCTTCCAGTATCTGAAAGGGGCTACAAGAAAGCTGTGGAGGGACTTTTTAGGGTGTCAGGGAGTGATAGGACTGGGGGGAATGGAAAAAACTAGAAATGGGGAGATTCAGATTGGATGTTAGGAAGAAGTTCTTCCCCATGAGGGTGGTGAGACAATGGAAGAGGTTGTCCAGGGAGGTGGTGGAAGCCTCATCCCTGGAGGTTTTTGCAACCAGGCTGGATGTGGCTGTGAGCAACCTGCTGTAGTGTGAGGTGTCCCTGCCCATGGCAGGCTGTTGGGAGATAGATGATCCTTGAGGTCCCTTCCAACCCTGACAATTCTATGCATGGGGACATTCAGTTCCTGCGTCTTCTACAACCTTTTCATTTGTTTTTGACACTTAGCATTTTGGCATTTTTTTCCCTCAAGGAAATGAGCTCAGAAGTTTGGAGCTGACCTTGAACAACAAAGATGTGAAGCTTGTGTAAAAACCCAGCAAAGTGAAGTAACCTTAAGTGATTGTGGGCAGCCCCCAGAATCCTTGCATAAAAGAACAAGGTAAGAGAAACCACATCCCAACAGAAATAACAGGGACGATAGAGGGAGCCAAATTAATTCATAAAAACCCCAGGCAAAACTGGGACCATCGTTCTTCTGACAAAAAAGAGAGATTAGGAGTCTCCATTAAAGTTCACAAAAGTCTTAGTGGGATGGAGAGTAGGGATACTACAGAGCTGTTTGACCTAGTGTCAAGAACAAGCAAAGATGCAGCAGTAAGATAAGCAATGGCTGGAAGTTGCAGGAATTCAGGGAGGAATGTTGGGACAGAGCAAGAAAGCAAGGCAGGGTGAACTCTTCTTACATGGCTAGAGCACAAAAAGGTTGCCCCATGGAAGAAACAGGTTATTAAGGACTACTGTAACTGGCTCAAAAGAAAGCATCTGAGGATTTGTCACCCAAGATTTCCCAGGCTGAGCTGTTGGTGTTTAGTAGTGATCCTGTGTATTGGCAAAGTGCTGTAAGTCAGTCTGCACTCTCAACTTTGGCAGTTACTGGTTTGCAGCCAGAGCTGCTTTAATCCAGCTCTGGTAGATACAATGCATCACAGGCTTGTTAGGGGTTGGAAGGGACCTCTGGAGGTCATTGAGTCCAACCCCCGCCTTCCAGAGCAGAACCATAGAATCCAGCACAGATCACACAGGAACACACCCAGGCAGGGCTGGAAAGAGTCAAGAGAGGGAGATTCCACAACATCCCTGGGGAGCCTATTCCAGTGCTCTGGGACCCTTACAGTGTAGAAGTTCTTCCTCATATTGAGATGGGACCTCCTGTGCTGTAGTTTCCATCCATTGCCCCTTGTCCTATCACAGGACACAACTGATCAGAGTTTGTCCCCTTCCTCTTGACACCCAGCCCTCAGATATTTATAGACATTTATTAAAGCCCCTCTCAGTCTCCTCTTCTCCAGACTAAACAGCCTCTGGTCTCTCAGCATTTCTTCATCAGGCAGTGCTCCAGTCCCTTCATCACCCTTGTAGCCCTCCATTGGACTCTCTCAAGTAGGTCCCTGTCCTTCTTGAACTGGGGAGAACTGAGAGATCAAATACTGCCTTGCTCAAAATCAAGTCTTGGAGTTACTGTGATTTGAAACAAAGTCAAGTTTTCCGTATAACAGTGGTCTACTGCAAACAATAAACATAACTAAGCAAAAAAGAAAGACTTAGATAGGTAATGAAGTGATTAAACAGTGCACATCTTGGCAAAAACCTTGGTGGGAAAGGCCTGAAAAATCTGAAGTTTACAGCAAAGGAGACTGAGGTCTGCATCTGTAAGAGGCCTGATACTAAGACGTAACCTTAACCTCTTTGTACATCCAAGTCTCAAGTGACCCTCCCAGCAGCTGCCTTACCAGAGCCACAAAGCAGCCCTCCTAATCCAGTCTTCTCACTTCAGCAGTTGCCACTCTCTGAGACTTCAAAGGAAGGTGTGAGAAACCCCATAGTGGACAATGATAAAATAACCTGCCCAAAAGGGAAGTTTCTTCCTAATCTCTCACCATCAGTTAGTGGTTACATTGTACCTTGAAGCCTGATGCTTTCTGTTCCTTCCAGAATTTATTTATATCCTGTCTAATGTGACCATGAATGTTCTCAGTGTCCATGCAAATCCTTTTCTGAATCCTGCTAATCTCCTGGCTTCAACAAAACCTCATGCCATGTGTTAATTACAAATGGTACAAATATTTCCTTGCACCATTTAAAATTGCTTTCTTCCAGTTTTGCTGGCTATCCCTTGATCCTGTGATATGAAAAAGGCCAAGGAAATTAGAGCTTGTTCATTCCTGCAGAGCCAAACTGCTGTCTCTTGAGTTGTTTCTTCTCTAAATCAGCTGCTCCCACACCCCTGGCCAAAGTTTTCCTGGGTCAGGCTGCTAGGCAGTGCCCTAGGGCACAGCACAGAGCTTATGCCTTCACCTTATTCTTTGCTGCTGAGTTCATTCTGAAGGGAACCAAGGAGAGAAAACTCTGAAGGTCTCAAAAGTGCATGTTTGAGGTTGCTGCCCTGTGTCAGCTGGCATTAGCTCTGAAACAGTATGATGATGCGGACTGATGTCATTGCCACTGATACCTCCATGTCAGAGACAGAGCAGAACATCTGCAATGTGGTTTCTCTTTAGCCCACTCCATCCCACTTTCTCCTAGTTGATTCTGTGTGATTCTTGTGTCCTCCCTGAGGTCACATAAGTAAACCCAGAGGGTACACTGTGGTGTGTACCATCCAGATTTTCTCTCTTGGATGAGGAAGTACCTGCTCCTAATAGCTGAAACATGGGACCATACAGGTAGGTAATAGGACAAGTTATTTTTGAGTTGATGGACCTCCTGGGACAATTCCTCCACAGCTGAAACACAAGCCTCTGCAGAGGAAGAGAGCAACCAGAAACAGGAAGCCTCTCATGTTACAATCTGAACTACAAGCCCCATGATACTTTGTTCCAACCAGCACTTTAATTTAAAAATTGGCGTGATGCCTGCATGGTATTGAACACTCATTAGCAGATTCAACTGAACCCATCACACACATGTCCATCTCAGGCATTTAATTGCTTCCTTGTATCCATGCTGGTGATAACTAGGCCATGGGATTAGTCCAGTCTGTTCTGGACTAATTACCTGCAGCCCAAGACTGAGCTCTGCCTATCTCCTATGCGGAGTCCACACATCACAAGCAGCAACCTGTCACCCTCGGCCAGTCGGAGATGGCACTGGAAAGGGCAAGAGAATGTAAGGTGTGGAAAAGCTAAAAATGAGAATGTTAACCAAACAGAGGAAAGGAAAGGCTAGAAAAAGTGGGGCTAGTATAAAAATGGCCCCTGACAGGTGAAGGTAGGAAGGAATGGAAGAAAAAGTCCTGAACTGTGGTTAAACACCAGCTTTGCAATGGTCGAGGTAAGACCCTAAACTGGTGCAGCTGTGCATGCTGGTAACTTTTGCAACAGTTTTGGAGATGGACTAGGGAGGCAAACTGAAAGGTTGTGAAGTGATGCAGTGACAAAGTTACAGCAGTCTGACGCTGCACTGAGGCTCTGTCTCGCTGGAGCAGTCCCCCTAGAAGGTAACTCCTGTCTGTTGCTGAATGTTTTCCATAACAGATTTCAAAATAACGCAGCATTGTCCAGTGCAGAGTGAGAACAGAAATGCTGGACGGTGCCCCTTCGCTGCGCCCAGGAGCCAGCCCCATCCTCGCCACGCCAGGCAGCTGCAGCCAGCCCTGGCGACCAGCCGGAGTGCACGGGCTGGGGAACGCAGTTCTGGCATCGGGGCTGAGGCACTGTCGTGCGCAGCCCGACGGTCAGCCCCAGTGCCCTGGGGAGCAGAGCAAGAGCCACCCGAGCTGAGGGAAGGGGCTGAGGGCTGATGCCAATGACCCCCGAGGCGAGGGGCAGGTCGCTCGCGGGAACGATCTCCAAGACCTCCCCGAGGGGTTCGGCTCAAGCTCTTCATCCTGTCGCCTCGTTCCGGCGACGGAGTGGGCGTGCAGCGCCCAAGCGAGGTCGGTGTGCCCCCTCCCTCTCCGAGCCACCCGCTCCCCTGCAGCGCCGGTCCCCGCCCGCTCTGCGCTGTCTCCGCCCACGTGGGCGTGCCTCGGCGCGAGGGGCCGGTTGTTGTGATGAGCGCCGGCTCCACCCTCTCCTCGTGCACGGCCGCGCGGTCCACCCGCACGGGCCCCGCCCCGCGCCTCACGCCTTTTGTCCACCCCCTGCGCCCCGCCCCGCCAGGCCCCCCGCCCCGCCCCCGCCCGCTCTCGTCTCCCTATTCGCCCTCCTGAGCTGAGCCCTGCCCCCCTCGAGCGGAGCCCCACCCCAGCCCTCCCGAGTGTGTCCCCTCCATCAACCCCCCCACTCCATCCTCCGCTGCGGGCCCATCTGTTCCCGGCGGTGCGGCGGTTGCACTGCAGGGCGCGGACGGCGGCGCGGGGAGGCGGAGGAGGATGGGACCGCGCAGCGGCGGCCGCCCGCGGCAGGGGCAGCAGCAGCGCCCCCGCCGGCCCTAGCGCCCCCGCGCCAGCGCTGAGCCGCCCCGTGCGCGGACGGCAGCGAGGGGGCAGCGCGGGGCCGCCGGGGGGCGGCCGCTGAGCGGCGTGGCGCCGGGGGGCGGGCGGAGCCGGAGCGCCGAGCGGCGGCGGCACGCAGCCGCCCGCGGAGTGAGGCAGCGAGCGGGCTGGTGGACGGGTAGGCAGCCGGGGGAGATGTGCCCGGAGGAGGACGGCGGCTGCGGTGGCGGCGGCGGCGTGGCCGGCACCGGCGGCTCCGAGGCTACTGTGGCGCTGGACGAGCTTCGTTCCTGGTGGGAAGTCCCGGCCATCGCGCACTTCTGCTCCCTCTTCCGCACCGCATTCCGCTTGCCGGACTTCGAAATCGAGGTGAGAGCCCCGCGGCCGTCGTCCTCCGTGCGCTGCGCGCCTCGCTGGTCAGCCTCTGGCCGGTCACGCCCCAGCCCGCGGGCTGTTTTCGTGCCGCAGTGGTGTCCCCGCTGTGCTCCCGATGCCCGGCGGGTTCCGCACGCCGCTCCACGGGTCCCGCGGGCGTGGGGCGGGGAATGCCGTGTGTCCCCCGCTTTCGGCGTGATGCATAGCGGGGTCTCGTCTCCGCTTGCGGCAGATACAGCAACTTCCCTGTCCCTCTCGGGCGCCTCGCAAACTTTGGCGCGCCCGTCCCGGGTTGCCGGTGGGCGGCCAGCGGGTAGGACCCCCCCCCGCGCCCCTCCAGACCCGGGCAGGCGCACGTCTTGGGCAGCCGCGAGCGGAGCGGAGTGGAGCCGAGCCAAGCCGGCCGCCGGCGGGCCGCATTGTTCCGCCGGGACCGTGTCCGCACACAAAGGTGTGCTTGCAGCGGGGGGGGCGTCACACGGACTCGGCACAGAGCCGGTGGCGGGTCCCCCGTGCCCAAAATGGTGGCGGCGAGAGGCGGGGCCGGCACGGTAACCCCTCACTTCCCCCTGGGGTACCCTGTGGCTGTCGTTATTGGAAGGGGCCTCCCTAGCCCGCTCAGCCGGTGCCCAAGTTAATCCTTTTCGTTGGGGAGGAGGAGGTCCCAACCTGGCCGGTGCCGGGAGGGTCGACTCCCTGCAGCCTTTCTCCCGCATCCCGGCATTGCCCCGCGGGCACCGCGCCGCTCATTGTGCGGCTCCGCGGAGGCTCTGGGCAGCGCCGCTTTCGTCGCCACCGCCGCTGTCCCCTGCTCGGGGAAAAATCTCGCCTTTCGTACCTCTTTACCCATTTCCCTCTTTAACTTTCTCTCCCTTTTTTTGTTTGTTTGTTTCTTATTTTCCTGTGCGTGGCTCGTGATCCGTAAATATTTTGTGCTCTGGTTACAAATGTTCTAAACAAAGTTTGTCCTGGTAGGAAATCTTTTGTGCTTGGTGTGAAAAGCTATTCTTGCCAGCGAGCTGGCAGTAAACCGGGTGAATAACGTGGTGGCGTGTGTTTTTTAAAAACAGTAATTGTTCCGTGAATGCGAATTCCAAAGATGCTTAAAAAAAGTTCAATGAGATGCGCGAAGCCCTACAGAGCAAAACTCTCCTCAGGCAGGATGTGAATTTCTGAAGAGGGGGAATCCCTTATGCGGTGTGAAATCTTGAAAGGGGATAAGGTCTGGCTCAATGATGCAACTTCTTGCGAAAGGGAACTCCCCTCCCCCTCCTATTGATGCCAAACCATTAAAGTGTGTGTGGGGGGGAGGCTCTCCAGACCCAGCAGCGCAAAGTCTTGAAGGAACCTGAATTTGCAATGATAAAAGGGCCGAGGCAGTAGCCTTTCACCTTTGGAGGCAATTAGCATCTGGCTTGCTTCACAAATGAAGTAAATGTGGGCTCCCCTTTGGTTCCCGGAGCACGCTTAGGGTGGGGGAGTTAACTTCACTCGGAACAAATTAACTTGTTTTTTTGGAAGGGGATGCTCGGGTTGAAGGGTGTCGTGGGTTGGTGCTGGGGGTGTTGCAGAGCAGAAACAGCCCACCACCCAAAACCTCTGTGTGCATGGAGGGCCTGCAGCATTTGGCAGAAATGGGTTTTGAAGGATGGTGTTTGTCAGAGGGACAGTGGAAATTGCAGTTCAAAGAGGACAGATGCAGCTGTCGGAATCTGGCATCTTCAGGCACACAGAGTAAAACCTCCTTTTTCCTGGCACGGTGCAAGCGGCCCGGCACAGATGGTTTCAAAACTTGCTGTTTCTTGAAGCTCACCATCTTGTTATTTCTTGTCTGGCATGGTTGTTTCAGTCTCAGTGCTGGTTTTGGGAGTATCTGGAAATGGCTCTTTGTACAAAGTGCTTGCCCAGAACCGTTCATGGTGCAAAACTGGTAGTAAGTGATGGGAGTTAGACTTTTTTCTAAGAGTATCACTCTGATTTTTATTTTGTACTTGATTTTTATTTTGTACTTTACTTGGCTGCATAAAGAAGGTTCCTCTCTCGGTTTGGACTTGGGAATGCTGGTGCCACCATTGCCTCTGAGATGAGCTTTGAGTTTCAAGGGTGTTCAAGTAAAACAGAGGTGACCTTTCTTCTAGGGATTTGGGGAAACACCAGGACACAGTCTCAAGCTGTGCAGGGGGAAGTTTAGGTTTGATCTTAGAAAGAAGTTCTTCACAGAAAGAGAGATTGGCCATTGGGATGGGCTGCCCAGGGAGGTGGTGGGGTCACCATCCCTGGAGGTGTTTAAGAAAAGCCTGAATGAGGCACTTAGAGCCATGGTCTAGTTGATTAGTTAGGGTTGGGTGATCAGTTGGACTTGATGATCTTGAAGGTCTGTTCCAACCTGGTTGATTCTGTGACTTAAGGCAGATAATAGAGGGAAATAATACCTGAGCCAGCCATCAACATTTGCAACTGTGCTCATCTACAAATGATATTTTCTTGCTTTAGCTTTGGTTATTGTGGTGAGAGATGTGCTTGTGGCTGAAGGTGAGCAGTTTGAGAAGTTACTGCCCTTTCCCTCAGAAATTACAGCCCCTTGTGGGTAAAACTCAGGGGTGAGTACCCCAGTGCATTGGGTGTGAAATCAAACAGTGGTTTGAGTGAACCTCTTTTCTTGTGTGTGGAAGCAGAAATGGAGGTCTCAGGCTCAGAGGGCTTCATCTGGAGGATGGCCAAACTCAAACTCCTTGAGCTTCACCCGAAATGTTTGTGTGACTGCCCACTGTCTCTAAGGAATGGCCTTACTCTGATGCCATTGGCTCTTCCTGGAGGATATTCTCCTCTTCCAGGGAGGACTGAGCTCTCAAGTCACGATTGGCATTTTTTTTTTTTAACTTTTTCTGATACTAGTGCATCTCCAGTGGGGAATGTGATGCTGAGCACTTAAAACAGTGTTACAAACATGCCTTAATTCTGCTTGTAACAGATAACCTCACTGCCTGCTAAAATCAGAGGAAGAGCACAGGGGCTAAGGTTTTGCTGCTATAGTATTTGTAGTGCCCAAACCAGACAAACCCTAATCTTCCAATAAGTTTTTCGTGTTGGGGTTCCCTCATCGCCCCCCCCCCCCTTTTTTTTTTTTTTTTTTTTTTTTTTTTTTTTTTTTTTTTTTTTTTTTAGGCCGTGTTCATCTTTTGTTTTCTTCTCCCTCCTCACTTTTTTTTTTTTTTTTTTAATTCTGATGGGTCTGCTAGCTGGAAGGCTCTGTAATGATCGGCCATCTGGACCCATGCCTCCTGTGCCGAGCAGATTTGCTGATGGTGTTTGAGAACTTTGGGGGCTTTAGTAGAGGGAGGCAGCACGGAGCTCTTATTTTATTTTTTTTCTCTTTTTTAAATGCAAAACTTTCACCCTCTACTTATTTCTGGTCCAAAAGAAAGTGAAGGCTCCAGATGCAGGGCCGCTGTCAGCAGCTGGATGTCAGAAACCTGGGAAGCAGATGTTTTGTTTTTCTTTTTTGCTGGACCAGTGTGCTCTACGGAGAAGGGATGTCCAAGACTGAAAGAAAGAAGCGCATCCATCAGGCTGGGCCCTGGGCATTGTTCGAGGAGGGGGTGGGCGCAGCCGGCCCTCATGCTGGCTCCGGCAGATGCAGGCGCCTGACGAGGCACAGGGCTCCTCTTTTCAAATCTCCACCGCAGCATCACCCGGCTAAGGACTCAGGAGGGGTTCAGCTACTGCCAGCGGGTCAAAAGTTCAGTGGGCCAGGAGCGGGTGCTCCGGGACTTGTTCGGCTTCACGCTGCATTTTTACGTGGATCTCCGAGGACAGCAAAGAGTACTTCTGTTCTCTGGGGTGGGGATGGTTGCCTTTTTTTTTTTTTTTCCCTCCTCTCCTTTCAAATGGCTGCCTTGTCGGCCATCTGCTGTACAAAACTTTTGTGCCACTTCAAAAGTGGGCTTTTAGCTGTGTTGGATTGGTCGCTGTGGCTTCTTTCCTGGTGGTTTGTGAAATCTGCGTTGAGTGGGCTTGCCCCTTACCTACTCGAGCAGTATTCCAGCAGGAGGTGGACAGAAAGGATGCTTCCCACAGTCAAGTTAGCGCAGACGATGAGAGGGGATGATTTGTTTCCCTCTTTCAAGACAAGACTGTAATGTGGGACACTTCTCATGACAAAGTGTCTCCTGGCCATGTGCCTTGCCTTCTGCAACTGAAATATCCTCCTGGCAGCTGTAGGGATCGTTGGCATTGAAAATATTAGGAGGATATTTAACGTTTTCAACCCTATTTCAGCAGAACTTGAAAACACTGGACAGAAGCCAGCATGGCATGGCCACCCAGCTCTTTGGCATGTGCTCCTAGGAGCTGTGGACTAAAACATTTAGGAACTTCTGCCCTCTGCCCGGCTAGGTCGAGGGGAGGTGACTTCTCAGAATGTGCTTGAAAAATAGTCAAAACGTTGTTGTTAACTTAGGTTTTTATTTGGGAAAGGGGGAAAAGCCACATTACACAGGGAAAACATAAATCTTTTCCTGTGGTTTTTAAAAGTGCCTTTGGGCAAAGTGCCTCTGCTGTTAACTTCACTATGACTTTAAGATGCTTTTCCACTCCTCCGTGTGCCCCTTCCTAGCACTTTGTGCACTGGCTTTACCTCTAGGTCTGTTTCTCCCACCCACAGACAGGACACCGCTGCTCTTGCCTACCTCTTTCCTCCTGTAGTGTGGTAGTTGCAGAATTGGTTCCTGAACAGGCTCTTTTCTGTCAGGAATATTATGTGGCTGTTACAAGTGGCTGCTATGGCTCCCAGGAGGAGGAAGAGTGTGGAGAGAGGGAGCAAACAGTGCTGTGGCCATGTGAAGGAGAAAGCAAAGAACGGGGGGGGAGGGGGTTGTTCTTTCTAGAGCTTTAAAAGCAAAAATATTTTTTTAACGTATTAAACTCTAGGAGTGTTAGAATTTTAATACTTTGAAAAATGTGGGGGGTTTAGTGCAGGCTGTTTGTCTAAATATGCTTCAAAATCTCCACTGTCCTTTAATATTAGGTCCTGCTAAAATTTCTCTGGAGCCCAATTTCTCTGTGCACTCTAGGTGGGTCCCTCATGATCCGTGACACCACAATGTCACAACCTTTCTATTCTGTCAAGTGGTTTGTGTGGAATTAATTTCACAGGCTGTGTGGTACAGTACCTGAGTGTTAAGCCTTCACCTTTCCACAGTTATTCTGGTACTGTGTTATTATGATGATGATGATGGTTATGTGTACTGCAGTAGGGTGTACAGCATCTCCTAATGCCTCATGTTGTAGATAGCTGAGACCACCAGGTAGTTGCTGATCAAAAGGGTTTAGAATCCAATTAAGATCAGTGCAACAAGTAGGTTCAGGAAGATGACCGAAACTTTGGTGGATTGATCTAGGTCAGCTCTGCTAAAAGAAGGTAAGTTTGAGCTCGTTTAAATGCTGTTCAGTTGGTATTATGTTCAGGCATTAGGATGTCTGTCCTGCCCCTTGATGGGAGGTGATGTTACAAGTGGAAGGGAGTGGGCACTGACTGTCTGAAATGAGGGTGGATAATAGATCTGTCCACTAAAACTTCTTTCACACAAACTACCTGACTTCAGAAAAAGCAAATTGTCTGAGGCAAGGTGGCAGTGTAGGGAGAGGTGCTGTGCAAGGGTTGGAATGGAAGTGGGCAAGGTTGGAATAAATGGACTCAGAGTATCAACCTTGCTGTGGATTGTGGTCCATTTGTGGACCAGCGGATGTCACTCCATGGTGTATCTGCTGCTGCTGGGTGGCATCAGCTTCATCAGAGCAGAGAGTTCAGGCTCGGCATTTGTTGCTTGAAACTCAAGCTTGAAAAAGAAGAAAGCAGTGGAGGATTGCTTTGATTGTTCTGTCTGTCCTATCCGCTCTTTGGTTTTGTTGCTTCGGCAGTGCCTGGTCCCTCTCCCCGTGTCTGTTCCAGTAGCAATCCTTAATTTGCTGGTCTTGGCTTTTCTGCCTTAGTTTTTTTTCTGTTCCTAATAGAATCATTAACACTCTGCATGCCAGTATTGGGCTCTAGAGTCCATTGAGATTAATGGAAGGGGAGGCAGAGAGATACTTCTCGGAGCTGTTGTTTCAAGTGGTCTGCAAATTGGGAGGCATTATATCAGTTTCTATTTTGAATGCAAGTCACATCTTTCCCAACTGTAGATCTAAAACTTTTTAACAAGTGCTTACGTTTTATATAATGAGACTCCAGTGTAATTGGGATACAAAAAAAAGGAATAGGTAGTTCAGGAGGCTGATATGTGAGTTAAAACATTATCTTAAGCCTATGAAAAGAAACAAGAAGTGACTACATGCAGCCAAAGGGTGTCTGAACAATGGATAAGGAAGGTTATTTTGACAGCAACATTTTGAATGGATCTCAGTTAGGTGACAGGGGAGTTGTGGAATGACTGTAGAAGTCAAAGGCAGAAGAGAAAGAGGAACGCTGTAAGAATTTTGGAGGTTTGGATATGAAGTGCATGGAGGTTGATATGGCAAATTTTCTGTGGGGGTAGTAGTCGGAGCCAATTGCTTCTTCTGCTAGCACAGCTGACTCTGTAAAGCATGCCTGGTGTGTTTGTGCACCCAGAAGTTTAATGGTTTAAGCCCAGTTTTGTTTAAAAAACAATCCAAAATAAACTGGTGCAAGTCTTTCTCTGCTAGGAAATAAAACCCTCACGAACGATCTGTGCAGGAGCTTAAATAGGCTTTGTTTACAAGGGCTCTGCTACCACAAACTCATACCAGTTCAGTGCAGCTGATGTAAACCTCTGCATAGTGCATCTAAATGAGGCCTCAAAAGTTTGTTCCTTTGGGAATTTGCTCTAACTGAAGTGTAGCTAAAAGTAACACCGTTAAAAGTGTTGCAGCTTTCTATGTAGACCTGCTTAACTGCAGTCTTTCTCTCCCCTCGGATAATGCCGGCATAGCTGTGCCATTCTGCCCCTGGCATCTGTTAAGTGCCTGCATGAAGGGTGAAGAATTAACTTTTGTAATGGCAATGGATGCTTTCATAGACTTCTTTCAGGCAAAAATCTCCTCAAGAAAAGGGCTATAGTCAGAAATCACAACAGCCAAGAGAGGTAAAAGTTCCCGAAGGAAAAGAAGGAAAAGTTTAGATCGCAGGAACCTTATTGTAGGTAGGGATGAAAATTATTTATTTATTTATTTTTAAATTCCCCTCCTCGTTACCAGAAGCAACAGCATCTGCTGTGGTGGTGGGAACAATGCAGCCTAGTGATTCCTCCTTCCTTACAGTAGAGAATCCTGTTAAACACACAAGGCTGTGCCTCAGAGTGTATCCTTTCAGCAGACTTGTTCCTTTTAATGGGTGCCCATTCCTGGGGTCTCCATTGTTTCACCAACAATAGCACTAGGGGCAGCTGATTTGGTTGACAGAAAATGTGTTAATTTAACAGATCTATTCCCTTTAACCGCTCTCCTTCCTATTGTGCCCCAGTTCTCCCCCAGTTCCTGGGGAGGAGGGCCCAGAGAGCAGCAGGGTCTGTTAGGTGGAGAACTCCTGCAATTAGGAGGAGTTTGTGGCCTTTTGTGTGAGGCACAGAAAACACTGATGGGGAAAAGTGGTCCTAGCATGGCTTGCTTACTGCCAGAACACGTTTCTGTGATTTCTGGGGAGATTTTTAAGTCTGCCTTTACTGAGGACGGGGAGGGGGGGGGGAAATAACTTGACAATATGAGCTGGTGGCAGCCAAGGTCTTTGCCTTGCTCTGAGGTGGCCTTGCAGCCCAATGTGGCAACTCCTTTCAGAGCTTGCACAACTTCTTGATGAACTCTTTATACCCCGTGAATGCTTAGCTAAAATACCAGCTTTCCACTGAAAACAAACAACCAAACAACCAAAACAAACAAAAAACCCACAAAAACCCAAACCCCCAACTGCTGATACCATCCATGGTAGGGCTGGCTGGAGAAGCCAGTGTGTAAGGTTAATGCCGAATGATTTGAAACATGAGGAGTGTAATGGTCCTCAGGCCACCTCTGCCCTGGGCCAGGCCACCAGTTTAGTGTAGTTTTGGAACCAATCTGACTTAAGCATCTAGGATGAAGTGCTTGCATCGGACTTACAGCTCTTACCTCTATTAATTAAAGTAGTTTAGTTCAGCAACAGGGCGGGGAGGGGTCTTTGTTAGCTCTCTCATCGGTGTGACTGTGCTGGTGCGTTCAGCCCCGGTGGGAAGGAGGGCACATGTGCTGCCGGGGGAGCAGTGAAACCCGAAGCTTTGGTTTCAGGGACTGCCGGCTGCCAGAAGGAAGATCTCGCTCCCTTTCAAGTCCTCATCCCAGCCACGCTTCTGACTCTGCGCTTTGCCCCTTCCCCGGCGCCAGCTCAGCTGCTCGCTGGGTCCTGGAGGAGCTTTTGGTGGGGGGTTGTAGCGGCTGGGACCAGGACCTCGTGCTTTTGGTGGCTGTAAGGCTGCTGGGTCAATCTGTTGTGGCTGTTGAAACTCTAGCCTTAGTTTAGTTCTGGGGCTGGTGATGTAAAAGAGGCTGTGGAGGGTCTGTTTTTTGCCTCTTCTTTGGCAAAGCTGTTAATTCTCTGGCTCTTTCTTTCCAGATAAGCCTGCTGTAAAGGGGCTGGAGCTTTGCATGGACAGGGTTGGAAGACAGAGCTCATTTTTGGTGAGCCCTGGACACAGGGAGCTGTTTGGCAGCAAAAATATTTAGACATGCATAACACAAGGCAAAGAGGGTTGTGGGGTTTTTTTTGTTTGTTTGGTTTTTGGTTTGGGTTTTTTTCATTCTTGCTTGGGTTTTTTGTTTGTTTTAGGAGGCAAAGGGTGAGAGTTCACTTAAAGAGCTTGACTCTTAATAGAGCTTGTCATTGTTGCTAATATAAAACAAACGATGATCATGGGAGAGAAGTCAAAGGCTCCCTCTTCTGGTGTACTGGGATGGATCAAATGCTGAAAAATAAGCAAGAAAAAAACCAAAACATAGCAAACAAGACCTCTTCCATGCTTATCTGTGGTATTTTAAGACCTCACTTTGGCCTAACCCTTCACTGACCCAGCACAAGTGGCTTCATGACCCCTGAATAAGTAACATTAAGGGTGCTCTGTAAAACTGAAATGTATTTTCAAATGTAAACTATGTTGGACTTGCAAGTAAAAGTGAGTCCTGGTTTCAGAGGGGTTCCCAGTGTGAAGGTGGAGGATGACAGCCTTTCATGTCCCTGTGTCTGACATTGCTTAGTGCTTCTCTTTGCAATGACATCCTGGGGTGCAGGTCTAGGGAGGTTCTCCTCCCCCTCTGCTCTGCCCTGGTGAGACCACACCTAGAATACTGTGTCCAGTTTTGGGCTCCCCAGTTCCAGAGAGAAAGGGATCAGCTGGAGAGAGTCCAGTGGAGAGTTATGAGGGTGAATGTGGGACTTGGACATCTCTCCTATGAAGGAGGACTGAGAGACCTGGGGCTGTTTAGTCTTGAGAAAAGAAGGCTGAGAGGGAATCTAGATGATCAATGTCTATAAATATTTGAGAGGTGGGTGTCTTCAGTGATGCCCAGTGATAGGACAAGGAACAATGGGTACAGGCTAGAATACCTCAACATGAGGAGACACTTCTTTGCAGTGAGGGTGACAAAGCCCTGGAGCAGGCTGCCCAGAGAGATTGTGGAGTCTCCTTCTCTGGAGACTTTCCAACCCCACCTGGATACATTCCTGTGCAGAGTACCCTGGGTGATCCTGCTTTTGGCAGCAAGGTTGGACTTGATCTCTGAACGACCCTTCCAACCCCTAACATTCTGTAATTCTGCGGTTCTCTTTCCTGCTACATTCTCCTCACACAAAGATTTTGTCTTGTTCATGGAGCTCCCAGGCCACATGTGCTCACTGGCATGCAAACATGTTTGGGATGATTGCAGGGGCCAAGTATGGTGCACACTGTATAGAAACTGCATGTCCAAGGCTTCAGCACTTCTGTTACTTTGGTGGAGTCAGACAAGAATTCCAAACTTACTCTTGGGTGATTGACGGAGAAATGTGCACAAGGAGCAATACTTTGTTGGGATATTTAGATGAGTTTTCTAAAAATCCTTGCATGAAGTGCAGTTGTCAATACCTCTGCAATGAATAAGGTTTCAGAGCAGTAGAGAAGTGGTTTGCTTTGGTTTGTCCTTTCTTATTTTTGTGTTCTTCCCTGGAGAGTTTGATGTCATGTGGCCATTTTCCCTGTGTTAGTGTGGACTCCTGAGCAGTACTGGTGGAGCTTGAGAACTTCAGTTCTTAAGCTGCCCTCCCACAGCAGCTCCTGCCACCCATCATAGAATTGTTAGGGTTGGAAGGGACCTCAAGGATCATCTAGTTCCACCGAACAGCATCACTGAACAGCATCAAAACCACTCACCCGGATTAAAAGCTGCAACAATTTTTCAGTGAGCTGCATATAACCAGGAAGGATTGGCCCAGCTGGCTCCCTCCACAGCCCCACAAAAGGGTTGTACCAGCAGGACTGAAGCAGCAGCACAGGAATGGAAACAGGCAGTGGGGAGGGGAAGGGCTTTTTATAGCTGACCCTTCTGAAAGCAATGCTTGTCCCACTGCAGCCCTGGGTAGCAGGTGGGAGTGAGACTGCACAGGTAACAAGAGGTCATGCAGCAAGGGGGGCACCTGGGGAAGAACCCCTGTCTGTGCCTGTAAAAGGGTTTGGGGGGCGAGGGTTGGTTTTGGGTTCTATATCCAGACGTGCTTTCTATTTTTCTCTCTCTCTCTCTCTCTCTGTGTATGTATATATATATATATATATATAATTTTCTTCAAGACAACATTCTGATTAGAAAAAGCTGCAATTGATGGAAATCCTTTAAATTATTCCTTCCAAAGCCAGACCTGAACATGCAGTTGAAACCAGTTACACTCCTCTGTAGCTGACAGTCTTGCACAAAACCAAAACAGTGCAAAAATTTTATTACCTTTCTTAGAAATTGGAGTTTTTCCTTTTATTTTCTTTTTCTTGTTTTTTTTTTTTTTAGGTTTTTCTGTTTTGTTTTTTAAACAAAACATTTCACCCCAAAAGTTTCCCTTAGGCTCTGGTCACCAAGCAATGGAAGTTATCTATCCATCAGGATTTGCTTGCCTGGGCTGAAGAAGCCAGAGCAGCTTTGCCTTGTGGGACAGAGCAGCCATGTAGAATAAACAGGGAATAGCAGTCTCAATTTCCTTTCTTTCAGCCTGATACAAGGTGCTGAGGCACAGAAGACTATTTTGCCCTTAAGATAATTGTGTGTTGGAGAGGATCAAAGGGCTTGAGTGGTTTTTTTTGTGGTTTTTTTTTTTTTTTTTGGTTGAAAGGGGATTTTCTCCACGGACAGCTGCAGTAGTGCATTAGTAGTGCAATGGATTATCTTTCCATGATCTGTAGGATCTCAACCAGCTATTGAGGGGCCCCACTGAAGGCCTGCTGCTTGGGGGAGGCAGAGTGAAAATCTCCTGTAACAAGGAGACCTATAATGCCTGGGAGCTTCGACCACTTGAACTCCCCCTGCCCTAGCAGGGTGGGTGGTGCCCCCACCGTGTTCTTAGACCACAGATAGTGCCATGGAGCATGGGAAAAGGGGGGCCAGCTCTTGGTTATGGTTAACTGCAGTTGATTCCCTGCATCCACCCTGCTCTCCAATGGAAGTGCTTATTAAGGAATGTGAGAAGGGAGCCCATTCCAGCTGCTGTGGCATCCTGTAAAGGGCAATGTGTAATTTGGGAGGGTGTTGCGAGTCCCGTGGAGGAACAAACTACTCACTGTAGTAATACTCTGACCTGCCAGATGCCTGGACACTCTCATTTTGGGAAGTTTTGGATGGTGGCTGATCCACAAATAGCTGTGGTGTTGCGAGGGAGTCCCTTCCCATGAGTGGATGGGTGTCTGTATCCTGGTGTCTGTATCCTTCTGTCTGTATCCTTGCTCTGTGCTGATCACCAGAGGGGGAGGTGACGGTGCAGGCAGCCTGACTGTGGCAAGGGTGGCAGGGACAAGGCTTGGTACTATCAGAGGTGGAGATCAGGTCATGCTGCACCTCCCTTACCTGGTTGCAGGGCTGGGGGATGAGGGGGTTGGAATGTGCAGGTTGGCGAAACTGTCAAGGAATGCAGGTCCCCAGGTGGCTGCTGCAGTCGATTGTGCTGAAGTCAGGCTCTAATTGCATCTGTGTGCTGGTTAATAAGTGTTGGGGCAGCTCTGCCATGACAGGTTCTTCTGTGTGTATCTCTTCCTGAGGCAGCAGGATGCCAGAAATAACAGGGATGAATCAGTAGTATCTTGGTAGGCAAGAAATGAACCCCCTCTTGACACTTTTAGTAATTTTCTGCTAACTTTAATTACCCAAGTTTTGTTTTATCAAGTTTTGAGATTCTTTTGTTTGGTTGGGTTTTTTTTGGTGACTAGTGAAGCACAGGCTGGGATGAACTCAGCTTTGGATCTCAGAGCTGAGGTTTTTGCTGGGACAGGCAGTTAGGAAGACTTGTCTTTTTTTGCAAGCAGGGCTGGTTTCAGAATTAAAGGATGAGCATGGACCCTGCCATATGATGTTGTGGTGCTTTTCTTTGGAGGAGTAACTACAATTTCTAATCATTGCCTAGTCTGTAGCCAGTTGGCAGGAAGTCTGCTGTGAAGGGATTAATTATTAGTGGGTGCTTCCTTGTGCTGTCCAAGCCTGAATTTCATGATCCAACCAGTCTCCTTCACTTGGAATGGCTGTAGTCAGCAGAGAGAAGATCTGCCTTCCTTCTCAACAGCACTGTTCATGGGATATACTCAGGGAAAAAAAAGGATCAACAGACAGTGTCAACACTTCAGAGCTCTCACAGAAAGCCAGCTGGCTGACTGGCCAGTTAGGGACAGCTCACATTTTTTCTGCTTCCTCTTGAGCTTCTCTCTGTATTTTTTTTCAGCCTGGTGACTTAAACATAACTAGTGCTGGTTTGTGTGTGTGTATGGAGAGCAGCATCCTGGAGGCTCCTCTCTTCCTGGGAAATGTGCTGGGAAAGTGGGGGCATGGCAGGGAAGGTGATGTAGCACTCAGAAATGCCAAGCCAGCTGCGGCAGTGGGAGCTGAGTTAGCATTTAGAGCAGCAGCAGCAGAGGACACACAGAAGTAGAGATGCAGCAGGGCTTGAGCATGGACAGCAACATCTGTCAGGCTCCTCGGATAAACACTGGGATGGTTTGGTCGTGCTGAACCACATCCTGCTGCAGCTCCTCTGATAAACCTGGGCAGCCTAATTAAAAGTTAGCATCACACAACTAGGCAAAAAGCAGCCAGGCCGCTGCTGTGTTGCACAGTAGCTGGCAGTGCTCTTTGGTAAAGGGTTTCTGAGCTGGGTCTGAGCAGGAGCAGTCATGTGAGTAAGGGGCTGATGCAGGAGGAGGAGGAGGTAGTGTGGCAGGCTTGGGCTAGGCTGCACACCCTGACTTGACTGCCTTGCTGGACTTAGACTGAGTGGTAGCAGTTGGAAGAGGACAACTGAGTGAATACATAAAGGCAGAGGGGTGAGAGACTCCACATCAGTATCTGAAGGGGGCCTACAAGAAAGCTAGGGAGGGACTTCTTAGGGTGTCAGGTAATGATAGGACTGGGGGAAATGGAACAAAAATAGAAGTAGGTAGATTCAGATTGGATGTTAGGAAGAAGTTCCCATGAGGGTGGTGAGACACTGGAAGAGGTTGCCTGGGAAGGTGGTGGAAGCCTCATCCCTGGTGGTTTTTAAGACCATGCTGGATGTGGCTCTGAGCAACCTGTTGTAGTGTGAGGTGTCCCTGCCCATGGCAGGGGGTTTGGAACTGGATGATCCTTGAGGTCCTTTCCAACCCTGACAGTTCTGTGATTCTTGAACGAAGGATCCTAACCCTCTGCTTGTCTCCTCCTTTCCTCCCCCACTCCCAAAGCCCCTCTCAGGCCGTGTGGAAGTGTCCCAGTTCTTGCAGCTGTGTTAATTGTAATGGGTCATTTAGTCCTGAAATCCATGTTTAAAAGGGGCAAGTCCTTGCCTCGTGTGACAGCTGCCGCCTTGCACTTTTCCCCAGGCTGGAAATAACTGCATATGACACAGGAGCAGAGCGTGGTGTGGGGGAGGGAGGAAGCTTTCTGGCTTCCTCTTGGTGCTATAATGGCTTGGCTGTGTGACTCCTCTCCCATGTGGACCATAGCAGAGTCATGCCCCACATATTTAGCAGATCTCTGTTGGCAGTGCCTAGGTGATATGCTGACAGCCTGACGCTCTCTGGGCTCTGGTCGACCAGAGTCTTCCTGGGCATCTGGGAATGCAAGAGAAGGGACTCAACGTGGTGGTGACACAGGATGCTTGCCTGGAGCATCAGAGAGCCTGGCTGGAACCAATGCACTCACTGGTCTGGAAGGGAGAGCCATGCTGCTCAGGGCAGAGGCAGAGACAAGGAGAGGAGGGAAGGCAGAAAGGTTTCCACTCCCTGCTCCCATCTTTCCAAAATCCAAAGCCCACAGAAACCTGGCCAGCTTTTCCTTCTAGCTGAAGGGCTGTCTCCTGATTGGAATGACAGCTTTGAACTGGAAGACATTATTTCATTAGCGTGCTAATCAGATACAGAGATTACCTGATTGGCTACTTAATAATTAAATGAAGTTGCCTGTAATTCTTTGAGCACACACAGAACTAATTAAATTAACCCTTCACTGCCCTGTGTGCCTGGGGTGTACTGGTGTGAAATGGAGAGGGCAGCTTCCCCAGTGTGGGGACCATGAGCAGAAGGGGGGTGATGGTGGCAGAGTGGCCAGTGCTGGACTGCCAAGGTGTCCTTTCCTAGCAAGAGCCCAGAGAGAAGATGACACAGTGACCATCCTTCAGTGTAGCTGGTGTTTGGCATAGCTGGTAAGAGACTGGTATGTCTGACAATGCTGCTACCAAAAAAATCTTGTCCCCCTGGCTCTTATGGAAGTCCCATAGGCCCAAGCATGCCTTGCAAACCAGCTAATGGCTTATGTGTCCTCTAATGAACTGCAAAGTATTGGTGAAGAAAGATGTGCTTTACAGTTCTTCAGGAGAAACAAATCAAGTGGAGATCAGATGTTCTCCTGTACCTTTGAAGCGTTGTTCTTTCCTGCCCCCTCTGTCACACAGCCCCACACAAGGTAGGACATCTCCATGCATCTGACAGCTTTCCACGAATCAAACATGCTGTTGACCACCTATTTCTCACTTCTGCTTCAGTGGCTGCTTGAGGAACTGTGTTTTCCAGGAGCTCACAGGGATACAGGTGGGTTCCCTATAGCTTGAAGAGGAAACAGTAGTCATATCAGTGCCATAATGTTCTTTCATTTTAGAAAGAACGGGAAGCAAGCAGTAAATAGAAAGCTTCCCTGTTTCCCAGCCTCACATTTTCCACCCCCAGTGCTGTGCTCAAGCTTCAGCTTCTGAGTTGCAGGAGGTATGGTGCACAGTTTGACGTTTCTAGTGGAAGGTTCGTTTTTATAACATGAGAAATAGCATTACAGGGTTGAAGGCACTCTCTGCTTTGTTATTTCATTGCTAGGGTGAAGGGGTCAGCATCAGTAATTTTTTTTTTTTATATCAGATTTTAGTACTGAGCACTGGGTTGAGGCAACATGAAAGCTGCCTTATAAGAATCCAGCTCTGTTCCCTTGCTGCTGCTGCTGCCATCTCCTTCTAGATTTTGCCCATACATGTTAAAATGAAACTGTCAAATTAAGCGCATTTCACTGTCATCCAAGATTAAACTTGGCAGAGAAGAGCCCTTGGACCTTCTGGCCTAAGTTAACCACAGCTGGCTTCAGCTACCCCACTAAGGAATTGCTGCTCCTCTGTGGCATGCAGAACAGCTTTCCCCCTCCCTGTGGTCCCTGTAGCTGGATCTGTCCTCCTCTTGCCTGAAGGTCAGTGATAGCAGCACTACTGTCAGTCAGACCATCCTCAGTGAGGGATAAATATCTGAGCCACTACTTTGTCTTTTAAGATTTGGCTTCCACATGATGGGGCAGCCTGAAATGCCTGCGAAAACAGGTCAGGAGACAGAAGAAAATGGGGAAAACAGGAAACAAAAGGGCAGCTTTTGGAGTAAGTAAATGGTTGTGGTCCTCCCTCCTGTAGGGTGCATTCTCTAGTGAGAAACGATGCTGCCCCATGTTGGCTCTGCAGAGATAGGTGTGCTGACAAGGTTTGCAAGAAGAGCAGTGTAAGCAGAGAGAAGGGCCAAGGAGCCTTGGGGATTATGTGTCCGTATTGATCCCTGAGATTTAGCATCTCTGCTGGCAAGGGAAGCCATCAGTCCTGTTCTCCCCACCAGCTGACCTTTGTTGTCCTTCCTACGTGCCCCACACCATCCTGTGGCAGACCCAGCGCTATGGTATGTGTCTGACTCCGAGCTGGGGTCTCTGGGAAGGTGCTGCCCGCATTTCGTGAGCGAATGGGCAGGCAGAGGTCTTAAAAGTGTGTGGACTGGGGGAGGTGGGGAAAGTGTGTTCAGCACGGCAAGGTCAAGCTTGAGCCCAGCTGCAGAAACCAGTTAGGTTTTACTGGTATTAATATTTGATGGTGCCCTGTTGTAAAACGGCAATAAGTAAGACTAGCAGGTCTGTGCCTGGCCTGTTGTTGCAGTAAAAAGCTATTTTCTGAGGAGATTTCTGAAACAAAAGGATATTGTAGTGTACGGTGAAAGTGGCTATTTAAATGCATCTGACCATAAAGATGCTGCCTGCCAGCGATTCTGATATCGGAGCTGCTGGGACCCCACTCCTGTGGGTAAAATTCTGTTCGGCGGGACGGAGCCTGAATGTCGGAGATTCGATTTGGGGGTGGAGTTCGGGGAGGCTTTTTACCTCTTGTGTCCTCCTCTTTGTTTTTGTTTATGGGTTTACAAAGTCGGATTAGCATTTCAATGTCGGAGGCAAGAAGGCCCTTGGGCTGAGGTGGAAGGAGGCCTGGTTTAGCCGGTTTGGGATTACTGCTGCTTGCCCAGCAGCCCTCCCTGCGGGCTCTGCTGAGGAGCAAAGCCTAAGGCTTCTCCCGGATTGGAATGTGCCGGAGCTGCAGCTACCCCACCAGACGAATCTTAAGGTAGATGGGCAGTGTCACCTGGAAGGTTAATTAGCCTTGTTTTCAGGCAAGGATAATTTTTCAAAATTGTCTTAAAGGGTAGCACAAGTTCTGTGCAAAACCTGATTTAGAGAAGGACAAGAAACTCAGTAAAGCCCTGGTTTCTGTCTGCTTTGCTTTCCTCCCTTTCTTCAATCAACCAACCCCAAACCAGCTCTGAATCCAGAAGCTGTTTGCTTTTTTCCTGGTGGCTGCTGATCTAATAGATGTTTCCTGCCCACAAATTTGGCATTGCTTTAATCCTGGAAATCTTCCATCCACAGTCCTATTATTTTAATCAAACTGTATCGAATAAAACAGAAACCTTTACCCTTTTCCTCTTTCTGTAAGGCATAGTGCTGCGTTTAGTCACAGCGGTGTAAATTCAGAGTAAATTCAGGGAGTTCCCATCCAGGTACTCCAGATTTGCTCTGTTACTGCAAAAAGCAGTGTCCCTTCTGAACCCGAAGTTTTCTCTGTGCAATTCGTGCACTTGAGCTGAGGCTGCTCTGTGTGTTACCCAACCTGTGCACTGAGCATGAGGTGCTTTGGAGCAGGCTCTTGTGCTCCTTTAATGCATGTTGCATGTTGTTGAGCTTGCAAATTTAGGCTTACACAAGAAGTTTAAAGAGGTAACCAAAGGATAAGAACTTATTTGCTTCTTTATTCTGAAGAAAATAAAGTGTTTTTTTTTTTTTTTTTAAATCTTCCCCTAGTTTGATTAAATTGCTCGCAGGGCTTTTTTCCCTGGCTGTGTGAAGAGGTCATGATATTGTTTGGTGACAGGTCAGTCTAAAAACTTAGCTTGTAGCTCTTAATAAAGAGTAGTTTGAGTCAGTGAGATGCATCTGAGTAAAAAAAAAAATTCTCTAGACTAGTTTGGCTGTCTCAGGTAAAGTCCTAACTTTTTATTCCAATGGAAGATTTTGTAACTACTATGTACAGCCTTTCTTTTCATGCTAGGCCACTGCATACACCTTCATTACTCAGTCTCCTCCATATTGCTGTCTGTCTGCTGTCTGGGAGAGAAGTCATTCAGGGTGCCCATCTGTTAAACGCTTGAAAGAATGGGGAGAGATGAAATGAAGGTATTGTTATGCTGGAAGGTGTTAATTGGTGCTATCAACCACTTGTTTGATTTCTAGACAATTACAGCAGTGCTTGAAGGTTGTATCTGAGCTAAACAAATGGAAGATGGAAGGAGCTTTGCAAGTTTCCCATCTTCTCCTTTTTTTTATTTTTTTTTTTTTTGAGTGCTTATTTCCCCACTGCCACCCAAAAAACCAAACAAACCAAACCCAAAACCCATCAGGGCTATATAGCCTTGAGCCAAGAGGACGTGACTGGATATTGAGGAGTTACCAGGGTGTGCTGCACAAGAATTATCACATTGCATGCAAGGCCTGGCCTAGCTTAGTGGCTTGGCTGGGTCAGGATGAGGAACAGGCAGGAGATGCTGAACTATGTGTGAATGTTTCTGGGTTCCTTAGGAGCAGAGTAACAAATGCACTTGGATGCTTGCATGATGTTTTCTTTGGGTAATGTTTTCTGGTTAATAGGCAAATGCTTGACTTTATCTCAGGACAAAGTGCTCTTTTAGGACAAACATCTAGATGCCAAAGAGAACCAGAGAGAGGGCAAATGAGTCTGCATTCCTTCACCTGTAGGCAGGGTGTGTGAAGTCTGACCTGTGGCACCAGAACAGTGGTTTAGACCTCCTCTGCAATGGAAGAAGAGGAATCCTCTCCTCTGCTGCTTGCCTCTTTTTTTTTTTTTTTTTTTTTTTTTTTTTTTTTTTTTTTAGTGTTTTTTTAATAGGTTTTTTTTCCTCCTCTAGCTGGGAAGTAAGGAAATATCCTAATTTCTCTCATCTAAGGGGTGTTAAACATTACTCAACCATATGTGAACCTCTCAGCCATTATAGACACATGTATCCAACCCTCAAATGCTTGTTCATCACATTCCTGTGGTCACGATGGGTGAAGTATTGCTGCACTGGTGTCCTACCCTGGGTGTAATGGCTTTGCCTGTTGCTTTTCCTGGTTGTTCACCTAATTTTGCACCTAATTTTGTGCTCCCTGGAGAACAGAGTGCCAGAAGGCATCTGAACAGAGAGAGGTGATGCTAAATAGAGGCTGAGACTGTGGAGGTGTAAATGATCTATGAAGATCTTTATGAAAGGAAAGTCAGTCAAGGCTTGATTTCAGGAAAGATTGATAAGGAAATCTCAATAGGAAATCACAAAAATATCTAATCAGAAGGAACCTTTGGAAGTCTCTAGTCCAAGCAGATTGAGGTAGTCATCAACAGCAGGGCAGGCTAACCACAATCTGAAAAACTCATAATGCCTTCCTTGGCTCTTTTCCTTTTTCCCACCACCTCAAAAAAGGGAACAGAATTGTCACAAGAGTTCTTTTTAAGAGAACTTTTAAGAATGCATGGTCTGAAACTGTTCACTGAAAGTCATCTTGGGCAGAAGGGGAACTGGGAAGCAAGGGTGTTCAGTTCTGAGGCAGGGATCTACCTTTTGCTGGTGCTGCTTTTTTGAAACTCTCCTCAAAATGTGGTAATAAAATGCAGTTGGAAACTGCCAGTTCTTTTCTTCCTTCTGTAGGGAATGGTTTGCCTTTGAGGGATAGTTGTTGCCTGTGCTCTAATGCCTTACTTCAGGAGTCATTATGCAAGCACTCTAAATGGGACCTGTGGGTAAGGAACTCACAAAACAGCAGCTGTTGCCTTACCAGAAATGCCTTAGACCAGAAAAGACTTTTTTTTTTCTTTATTACTATTGAGAATAGGTAGCCCAAGAGCTCAAGGGCAATGAAGCTGGTGAGGGGCCTGGAGCACAAGCCCTGTGAGGTGAGGCTGAGGGAGCTGGGGATGTTTAGCCTGGAGAAGAGGAGGCTCAGGGGAGACCTCATTGCTGTCTACAACTACCTGAAGGGAGGTTGTAGCCAGGTGGGGGTTGGTTTCTTCTCCCAGGCAACCATCAGCAGAACGAAGGGGACACAGTCTCAGGCTGTGCCAGGGGAGGTATAGGTTGGATATTAGGAGGAAGTTCTTCACGGAGAGATTTGCCATTGGAATGTGCTGCCCAGGGAAGTGGTGGAGTCACCATCACTGGAGATGTTCAAGGGAAGCCTGGGTGAGGCACTTGGTGCCATGGTCTGGTTGATTGGATAGGGCTGGGTGACAGGTTGGACTGGATGATGTCTTCCAAACTGGTTGATTCTATGATTCTGGCCTTTGGTTTTTGAAGACTTAGCTCATTTCATCTACTTCTGTGTGCTTGAAAGCTACATGACTGTCCCTGCGTGGTTCTCAGCACTTTCTCAGCTATGGCAGCACTACTCTGTGGGACTGTGCTGAAATGGGTCAGGAAGCTGACCCAGCCAGTGGGTAAAAAAATAAAACCTAACAAAAACCACCTAAATTTCTCTCCCCTCCAGTTACATTTTGTCTGCATTAGTTTTATAAGCTGCATGACAAACAGCTGGTGTAGAAGTTGGAATAAGCAGTGGGGATGAGAAAAGGGGCAAAAATAATTCAGTGTTTGACGTGGACTCTTGTGTCAGACTGCTCATGCAGGG
Source organism: Indicator indicator (assembly GCF_027791375.1). Classification (NCBI taxonomy): domain Eukaryota; kingdom Metazoa; phylum Chordata; class Aves; order Piciformes; family Indicatoridae; genus Indicator; species Indicator indicator. Next base: position 26,647,285 of record NC_072023.1, read on the forward strand.
CATCGTTGCTGTCAGCAGAAAGAAACTGATATTTGAGAGATGAGAGGAGTCTATTTTAGACTGGCAAGAATCACTGTGAAGGTGTTTCTCTCTTTGTCCTGGCCTGAAGGCTGTGTGGCCGTTCAGTGAGACTTGGACAGACTGTGAGCTGGGCAGAGAGGAACCTAATGAGGTTCAACAAGGATAAATGCAGAGTCCTGCACCTGGGAATGAAGAATAAACTGCAGCAGTACAGGTTAGGAGGTGATCTGCTGGAGAGCAGCCCTGTGGAGAAGGACCTGGGAGTGCTGGTGGACAACAAGTTCTGCATGGGACAGCAATGTGCCCTGGTGGCCAAGAAGATCCTGGGGTGCATTAGGAAGTGTGTGTCCAGCAGACTGAGGGAGGTTCTCCTCTCTCTCTGCCCTGGTGAGACCTCGCCTGCATCCAGTTTTGGGCTCCCCAGTTCAAGAGGTACAGGGATCTGCTGGAGGGAGTCCAAGGGAGGGCTACAAGGATGCTGAAGGGACTGGAGCACTGCCTGATGAGGAGAGACTGAGAGCCCTAGGGCTGTTTAGTCTGGAGAGGAGAAGGCTGAGAGGGGATTTAACAAATGGTTATAAATATTTGAGGGCTGGGGGTCAAGAGGGAGGGGACAGGCTCTGGTCACTTGTGGCTTGTGACAGGACAAGGGGCAATGGATGTAAACTACAGCATAGGAGGTTCCATGTCACCATGAGGAAGAACTTCTTCATTGTCACAGAGCACTGGAAGAGGCTGCCCAGAGAGGTTGTGGAGTCTCCTTCTCTGGAACCTTTCTTGCCCTGTCTGGATGTGTTCCTGTGTGACCTGTGCTGGGTTCTATGATCCTGCTCTGGCAGGGGGGTTGGACTCGAAGATCTTCAGAGGTCCCTTCCAACCCCTAACATCCTGTAGTGCTGTGGTGATGGAGAGGAGCTGAGCGTAGCAGCTCAGACAAGACATCAGACTTAAAATTATTTTTTTCTTTTTTTTGTTTTGACTCTCATATTCTAATAATGAAAATATCACCATGCCTAATGTTCATAATGCTTCACCTTCAGTGCTGCTGTAAATATGGAAAACATCTCCAGCTAGAAGCAGAATCTCAAATTTCTTAAGAGGGTAGGTGTAAGCAATAGTGATACTATGAAAATCCAACTGCTAAGCATAATGTAACTGGCTTTGTAAGGTAACTAGCGCTGTGTGGGGGAAAAAAAACCCAAACACTTCTAACTGCTTGCTTTTGGGTAGGCTGCCCATAAAACAAGGCTGTTCCTGCATGCTTTTCAGTGTTTATGTCCTGCAAAGAGGGCTTCAAATACCAGTATATTCTGCTTGCTTTCTTGCTAATGCAATTTGTGCTTGAGCTCAGGTGGTAGCAGTGGTAGAGAAGGTAACTACTTCAAACACGTCACTGCTGTGACATGATAGTGCGAGCTTTATTGTACATTATTGTTTTCTGTGTTGAAACTGATGCTAAATGATTGTAAATTCTATGGTCACAGGATCACAGGATGTCAGGGGTTGGAAGGGACCCAAAGAGACCATCGAGTCCAACCCCCCTGCCAGAGCAGGACCATACAATCTAGCTCATCCAGATAGGCCTTGTAAGTCTCCAGAGGAGACTCCACAACCTCTCTGGGCAGCCTGTTCCAGTGCTCTGTGACCTTTACCGTAAAGTTCCCCCTTGTGTTGAGGTGGAACCTCCTGTGCTGCAGGACACATCCATTGCTCCTTGTCCTATCACAGGGACCAATTGAGCAGAGCCTGTCCCCTCCCTCATGACCCCCAGCCCTCAGATATTTATAACCATTTGTTAAATCCCCTCTCAGTCTTCTCCTTTCCAGACTAACCATCCCCAGGTCCCTCAGCCTCTCCTCACCAGGCAGTGCTCCAGTCCCCTAATCATCCTCATAGCCCTCTGCTGGACCCTCTCCAGCAGGTTCCTGTCCTTCCTAAACTGGGGAGCCCAAAACTGAACACAATACCTAAGATGAGGTCTCACTAGGGCAGAGTAGAGGGGGAGGAGAACCTCCCTGGATCTGCTGGACACACTCTTCTTAATGCACCCCAGGATCCCATTGGCCTTCTTGGCCACCAGGGCACATTGCTGTCCCATGCAGAACTTGTTGTCCACCAGGACCACCCAGGTCCTGCTTATATGGTCCTATCGTCCTGATTATAGATTCTATGGTCCTGCTCTGGCAGGGGGGTTGGACTCGATGGCCTCTGGATGTCCCCTCCAACCCCTAACATCCTCTGATCCTGTGTAATTCAGTTACTTGTTAGAAAACGATAGATTTACACAGTTGCCTGTGCAACCTTTAAGCTATCACCTTGTGTCTGCAGATGATGATTGTTTTTAATTGCATAGTCATGTGCTTTTTGCATGGGAGAATGGCAGTGCCTGTTCTTTAGGGCAGATGGAGCTGAGAGCATAAACCAAGGCTTTGCATTACATCAAACTGTTGGCTGTGTGGTTCTTACCTCATTTAGTGAAGACATTTGAAGGTGGGTAGCACTGAGGGAGCTGGGGGTGTTTAGCCTGGAGAAGAGGAGGCTCAGGGGACACCTTATTGCTCTCTACAACTACTTGCAGGGAGGTTGTAGCCAGGTGGGGGTTGGGCTCTTCTCCCAGGCAACCAGTGACAGAATGAGAGGACACAGTCTCAAGCTGCACCAGGAGAGGTTTGGGATGGATGTTAGGAGGAAATTCTTCACAGAAAGAGAGATTGGCCATTGGAATGTGCTGCCCAGGGAGGTGGTAGAGTCACTGTCCCTGGAAGCGTTTAAGAAAAGCCTGGATGAGGCACTTAGAGCCATGGTTTAGTAGATTAGGTGGTGTAGGTAATAGATTGGACTTGGTGATCTCAGATGTCTTCTCCAACCTGGTTAATTCTGTGATGAGAGATGAGGGCTGCTATAGGAAAGGAAAGGCTGTCTTCTGCTCAAGTGAGGGTGTAGTGCCATGTCTGTGCCAGACAGTAGCAAAGCAGCTGCGAGTTCCTTGACTCTCTTCTACCCTGAGAGCTTGCAGCCTCTTTTCATCCACCAGTTCAACTTTGTGGGGACATGCTTATAAAGGGCAGGGGAATGATCCAGGTTTCAGAAACTCAGCTTGTGAGGGTTTGTTGTTGTTGGGTATTGCTTGTTTGTTTTTAACTGAAATTATTATGGTTGTCTGTCTTACAATGAAGGTCTCAAATGAGTGGAAGGTGTAGGAAGAGAGGAACAAGGGCAGGTTTAGCTAACAGAAACATACTGATGTAATGTTGTATGTTCAGTCTCAGCACTCATCTTTGCTACAGAGACTCAGTGGCTCTGGGTGAGTTTCTTATGCCCTGTTTCTCACCAGAAACCTTCACTTACCTGCCTTGGAGGCAGTGATTTCCCCTGAAGCAGCTTGGGATATGTGCTTCTTCCCAAGTGTGGCAACACAACTGCTTGTGAGCTCCTGTGGGAGCTGGGAAAGCATGGGTAAAGCCAAGGGAGAGAGTGGAGTGAGGTCCTAGATTGCATCACAGAGAAGGCCACAATTTCTTGCAATTGATTGAAGCACAGAGGGCAAAGGCTCCTTCACTCCTCATTTGTGCTCCAGATCTCTAGCTTCAGTTCCTTCTCTGTGCCCCCATCCCTGAGTGCAGGTCATCCAGGTGATCTAGATAAGGGTGTGGGGTTTGTTTGCTGGATTAGCCATCTGAGGAACAGCCATGGGTGCCAGCCAGAACAGAGCTAAACTGGGGAGATGCATTAAAAATGGCAGGGTTGAGTTTATGCTCAATAGTGCTCTGATTTCAGACTCAGCTCTGAGCTGCCTGAAGCTACCTTAACTGTGTTGCCAAATATTAGTGTTAGAAAGTGTTTGAGAGCTCAGTGCTGAAGTTGTTAACAATGCTGTGGGAAGAGCCAGCCTCTGCCACAAGTTCTCTGAACAGCTTTGGTCAAGGAACCTTTCTCTTGCTTTCCCTGCCTCTGGGGTGTATTGCTACCTATCCACATTCTGATAGTCCTGGGAAACAGAATCAAACTCTGTTGTGTTTTAAATGCTACCATAAAAATGCCAAGCAGGGGGGGTTGTGAGATTTTTTCAGGGGTTGGGTGGGGGGAACAATCTGAAACAGAGATGCAGCTTCTGGATGCTTAAATGGAGCAGTGAGTCTTGGTAGCATTGATCATTCCCCCACCTCCTCCCTCTCCAATTTTGCATTTGTCAAATCAGATTAAAAATCATTAGCTTGTAAATAGGTTGAGAAAAGAATTAATGCTTATTGGATTGAGATACTACACGTGGAGGCCACCACAGAAGAAGGTCTGTGAGGCGATTAATAGCTTATTTGGTGGCCAGGCTTGGAAGCAGTGTAGCAAATTAAGCGTAGGGATACGTAAAGAATAAGAAAGATAAAAATCAATATCGAACAGCTGTCTTTACTTCCTAGTCTCACACTCCCATGGACTGAATGAAGTGTAATGGAGATGTATGTGATGACTCATTTAATAAGTATTATAAAGGCTTTGAATAATGGGGCAGACCTCAGGTTGCTTTCACAGCCCTAAATGTAGTATTTGCTGCTTCCTATGCTGACACCTGAGCTGTTCCAGGGAGTTAACAGCCTGCATGAGTGAGGCAAAAGAAGCAGTGAGGCTGTGCAGCAGTATAATAACCCCAAATACTCCAGTTAAGAGTGAAGTAAAGCTTTGGGTGTTCTCGTTTTGGGGAGGAAGAGATAAGTGTTAAAAGTAGTGGAATTGATAGGGAATGAGAGTAGAGGGAATTGTGTGGATGCAGAGTGCAAAGCTCTGGTTATAGGTTGGCTTTCTGACCAGGTTATTACCAACAGACTCAAATCTGACTCAGAAGACAGATTTCTTTCTTTTTTTTTTTTTTTTTCATGAGAAACATAGATAAGACCTAATTTTTTTTCCCCCTATACCTTAATTATTGTGGTCTTAACAGATCCATGGTTTTCAAAAATGCAAATTTCTGTATGTCTGAGGTGTAGGTTGTATGGAGTGGATGTTGTCAACAAGCTGGCCGATGCTGGTGCTGCTCCATCTCTTCGGGGATAATAGAATCTGGGAACAATTAAGAAGCAGTGTAATCAGTTCCTGGGGGCAGGAGCCTTACCCTCTTGCTTTTCAGCATTCCCTTGGCTGACTCATGAACTCTGTTGATTGACTTGGGAAGCAAATGAATCCAGCTCTCCTCCACAAGGAAGAGTTATGGAGGCAAGGTGGTGAGAGGAATACATCAGATCTTGGGCAGCTCCTGCCCTCTCTGCTGTGAAATGTGTGGAATTTACAATGGCTACTTAGCTGCCAAGCAAGTAGGATTTCCTTTTTTTTTTTTTCTTTTTTGTCTATCCCTTAAATTGCAACAAGCTATAGCTGGGAAGTGCTCATGCATAAGCACGGAGCTGGCAGCTTGCTAGAAAAGAAACTGTGACTAACTATAGTTGTCCAAAAATAAATGCAGCCCTAAGATTTGCAGGCACTTGTGTGCACTCTGGTAAACAAAGGAAATGGTGTGTTTGATTCACAGCTCCTTGGGCTACCCCCTCCTTATTTAGCCCATCCCAAGCAGTTAGCTAAGAATTTTGCTTTGGGGGTGCAGGTATTCAGCCCTCCTGCAATGTATTCTGTATTTCCACAGAGTCCTAAGGGCATTAGTGGCTGGTTAATGAGAGCCTGCAGGATCCCTGGGAGCTGGGCAGTGTCCTGGTCTCACAGGTGTGGTGCACAGGGGTTAGGTGACCTGCCACAAGCTTCCTGCATGAGCGTGGGCAGTCGGCAATACAAATCAGATCATCTGTCTTCCAGTCCTACATGTGGAAAACACAAGAGCCCTTAAAGCAAGACAGCACTCAAAACGTTTCTTTTTTTCTTTAGCGTTACTTAGTTCTTTTGCCAAACGGGGCTCTTCTTTATACCTTCCCCCCCCCCCCCTTTTTTTTTCCCCCTTTTTATTCCCCCCCTCCCCCCAAATACCGTATTTTGATGGTGGTGTGCTGTAGGTAGTTACTCATCTCCCAGGCACACAGAGCTGGTGGATAAAAGCTTGCAGCACACCCAAGCATGTGGAAGGAAGCGATGGGCTGCACAAGCAGGACTTGCCTTTAACCAAATGTGGTTTATGACATCCTAACCTTCAGGGATGAGAAAAAGGCTAGTGTTAAAAAAAAAAAAAAAAAACAAAAAAAAAACAAAAACCACCCCAAACAAAACAAAACAAACAAAAAAAAAATCCGAAACAACAAACCAAACCTCCCGGCGGCTGAGTGGGCTGGTGACAGGAGAAGCTTCTTGGGGGAGGAGAACAGACAAGCTCATGGAAAATAAGGTCCTGCTCCCTCAGAAACATGCATGCAGAATGATAGTGGGGTGGGTGTGGGGGCGTGTAAGCAAGTAACATCCCAGAAGCTGGAAGAATAAAATGAAAAGGCAGCAGGATCAGCCCGCAGATGAAAGGCAGCCCCTTTAACATTTGCTCCCCTACTCCGGCAACTCTCAGCAGTTGGCTGGAGACTAAGCTGGACGGTCCTGTGGAGCTCCAACAAAGGGACGAAACAAACCCCCGTCCCCCGGGGCCCCCCTCCCCGACAACGCGTGAAACAACTTGATAAATGATTGCTCTGTCAGGGGACGAGGGGATGGAGACGTCTGGGAGCGCAGGGAGAATGTACCTAATTCGGGCGGAGGGAAGCGTGGGGTGGGAGCGGGCAAGAGGGGCGATGGGGTTGGGGTACTGCGATGGTCCCCTGCCTTGGCAGTGAAATCAGGAAGCACGCAGAAGCTGGAGGTGGGGAGGCTCTCCGCAAGGCTCCCTCGGGAGCAGGCTGATGCTCCCCCCTCCAGCCAACAGCGGGGCTTTGGGGCTCCGGTGGGTTCCCCCTGGCCGTGCCCTGCCTCCAGACCCGCCCCCCGCACCCCCCCCCCCCCCCCGGCCGCCCGGCCCCGCGCTTGCATTACCTCATTTAATGGGGAGAGCAGGAAATCCAGACCTCCCCCCCGCCGCTCCCAGCCCAGTCCAATAAGGGCTGCCGATAGCATTGAAAGCTGCAGAAACAGGAGCCCATGCCCTGCCTCTATTCAAAGGAACATTAATTACCCTAAAACAAAAACAAGAGGAGTTCACAGCTGGGGCCCAACACTTCAGCTCCCCCTGCCTCCCTCCCCTGCTGCTCCCCCGGAGTACGTGCATGCCAGCTATTGATACAATCTCCCTTCCCAAACCACTGATGCTGGGCCCGCAGCACCCTTGGTGCCCGACCCTTCGCCACGAGGATTTATAGGGACGGTGCTGCACAGGCATCTTGGAGGCAGAGGCAGTGTAAGGGCCACATGCCACAGCCACCACCCAACAACAAACAAACAAACAAGCCTGTGGAAAGCTGAGGCAGATGGAGTAGCCAGCAGTTCTCTCTAGTCCGGAGGGCAGCTGGGCTTGGGTGGCTTATCTTGGCAGGAACAGGAGGAAGCAGTGGGGAAACTTCAGCAAGTCCTGCTGGAAGCAAATAGGGATTCAGTGGCTGCGTATTTTTCTCCCTTCCCCCCTGTGGAAACGGAGCAGAGAACTTAATTTAGAGTCCTCCTGAGCTGCTGGTTAATAAATGCTTGATCCAGGAGGCAGCAGCTGCCACCACTTACAAGGTGACCTGGAGCCCTGTTCCAGCATGTCCCAGGCCACTATGTCATGAGCACCAGTTGCCAGGAATAGAGAGTGCTGCAACATGTATAAATAAATAAAATGGGCTTTGAGTGCAGTACTGTGTTCAGCTGATGAGGAGGAAGAGCCTGACTTCAGAAGGACCGAATGCTCACTTTCGTTGTAGTTTTGGTTATTGGGTTGCTGTCAACCGTCCAAAGAGAAGCTGGCCTCAAGCCCTGCTCTTTCATATTGGCCATGTGAAAATGAAAAGGGAAAATGAGGAGGTTACCCATGAAGAGGAGTGTTCTGACACAAGTGGAAGGCAGTGTTTGCCAGTTGTCAGCTCTGACCATTGAGAATTTGTTCTCCATTGGTTGTTGCCCTTCTCCTATATGCCTCTGCCCCAAGGTCAGTGAGGAGCTGTGTGGTGCTTTGGCAGTACAGAAGGTGGTTTACCTGTGGTGGAAGTCATAGAATCATAGAATGGTCTGGGCCAGAAGAGACCTCCAAAGGTCATCCAGTCTGACTCCCCTGCAGCCAGCAGGGATATCCTCAACTAGATCAGGCTGCCCAGGGCCTTGTTGAGCCTCACCTTGAATATCTCCAGGGTTGGGACCACAACTACCTCCCTGGACAACCTGTTCCAGGGTCTCACCACTGTCATGGTGAAGAACTTCTTCCTTAGGTCCAGTCTGAATCTCCCCACTTCCAGCTATGTTCCATGCCCCCCAGTCCTGTCACTACCTGATAGCCTAAAAAGTCCCTCCCCAGCTTTCTTGTAAGCCCCTTTCAGATACTGGAAGGCCACAAGAAGGTCACCTCAGAGCCTTCTCTTCTCCAGACTGAACAACCCCAACTCTCTCAGTCTCTCCTCATAGGAGAGGTGCTCCAGCCCTCTGATCGTCCTGGTGGCCCTTCTCTGGACACCTTCCAGCATGTCCACATCCTTCTTGTAATAGAGGCTCCAGAACTGGATGCAGTACTCCAGGTGGGGTCTCACCAGAGCAGAGCAGAGGGGGAGAATCACCTCCCTGGCCCTGCTGGCCACACTTCTAATGCAGCCCAGGCTCTGGTTGGCTCTCTGGGCTACAAGTGTACATTGACAGCTCCTGTTGGGCTTCTCATCCACCAGCACCCCAAAGTCCCTCTCCTCAGGGCTGCTTTCCAGCCATTCCCTGCCCAGCCTATATTGGTGCTTGAGATTGCCCTGACCCGGATGCAGGACTTTGCACTTGGTCTTGTTGAACCTCATGAGGCTGGCTTGTGCCCAGCTCTCCAGCCCACTGGTGTGTAACTGCAGGGTAGCCACTTGCGCTCATTTTGGGGGTGAGTGATGTGATGTGATGTTCAGCTGAGTTAACTAGATAGAGTTCTAATGCAAAGCAGCCTGGTTCAAGCTGTTGCACAGTAGGAGGACCAGGAGATAGGGAATTAGTCAAGCCTTTTTAAGGATCTTCCTAATAGGAAGGAGGAACTGCTGATGGCCATACCTGTCCTGCAAAGACCATCAGTGCTTCAGTTCATTACAGGGGTAGCTGTCAGCCCTGGTGACTCCCTTGGACTTCACTTTTGGATAGAAGGTACAGTTTGCTGGACTTGCCCTCTATGAGAAGAAACTCAGCTTATAGAAAGACTCTGTGTGCTGTTTGGTTTGGATTGGATTACTGAGAAAGGAGAGTAGGAAGAGATTTCACATATTATCTATTACATATTTATAAATATCTGAGGGGTGGGTGTAAAGAGAGGGGACAGGCTCTGGTCAGTTGCACCCTGTGATAAGAAGAGGGGCAGTGGATATAAACTACAGCACAGGAGGTTCCACCTCAACATGAGGAGGAACTTCTTCTCTGTGAGGGTCCCAGAGCACTGGAAGAGGCTGCCCAGAGAGGTTGTGGAGTCTCCTTGTCTGGAGCCTTTGCAGCCCTGTCTGGATGTGTTCCTGTGTGACCTGTGCTGGATTCTCTGGTCCTGCTCCAGCAGGGGGATTGGACTCGATGATCTCCAGAGATCCCTTCCAACCCTAACATCCTGTAAGCCTGTGACCTCTACATTCTCTCTCTAGACTTCATTTTATTTCTTGTGGTCCTGAAACAATGAGAATAAATAACCACTCACCCCTCAAAAATCCCCAATAGCACAAGCAGGGCAAAGGCTGATACTCTTTCTGATAAATTTGCACTGAGTTGCAACACCTAAGTTCTAAAAGCATAACACAGGCAACTTTTTTTAGCAGACCTTTTCCTCCCAGTCTAGCAGGGAACAAGTCTTGAGTTGGAACTCTGTAGTCTTGCAAGTAGATACAACAGTTCTTCATTTACTGCAAGTTCTCAGCTCATACAGGACCATCATCACCTAGCACCATCATCACCCAGCACCATCATCACCTAGCATTTCACCTTTTACGCCAGCAGCCTTGCCTGGTACTCCAGGCAGTAATCTGCAGAAGGCCAGAGAGGACAGTTGAACACAGTGGTTTCTTTCAAAGTCCTTGCAATATTTTATGAGGACAGGGAGTCTTACTCTGTGGTAGTCATTGGTTGAGGCTTTGTTGTTGTCTTGGTTTTAGTTGGTTGGTTTTTATTTTTTCTTTATTTTTAAATTTTCTTTATTTGGGGGTTTTGTGTTTTTTTGGTTGGGTTGGGTTTGGTTTGGTTTGGTTTGGTTTGGTTTGGTTTGGTCTTGTGTGTGGTGGTTTTTATGTGGGGTGGGGTTTTTTTTCCTCTTTTTTGTTGTTTTCTGTTGTTGCTGTTTTGTTGGTTGGTTTTTTTTTTAAGGAATTAATTTTCTAGACAAAAGGAAGGTATGTTGTTGTCATTTGTTTTTTTTTTTTTTTTTCATGCAAGGCATAATTAAAGTGGAATTCCTTGCCACAGGATGTTGTGGATGCCAGGAGCTGAGATAGGTTGAAAAAGCAATTAAACAAATTCATGGAAGAGAAGTTCATCGAGGGCAATTAAGGCACAAAGATACAATCTCTGGCACAGGAAGTTTTAAGCCACAGCTTGTAGAAGCTGCTAGGGGGGGAGCCCTACAATATGAACCATTCTTACACACCCTCCCAGCATTTGCCACTAGTCACTGTCTCAGGCAGGATATTGAGCTCCATGGGCCTTTGGTCTGACCCAGGCTGATGGTTATATTCATCTGTTGTGCTTTAGACAATGTGAACAGTGTCCCAGTTTTGCTAAGGAAATGCTACTAGCATGTAGAGATGCAGTTTGGAGTGCATGTGCTGTATCCCTTTCTTGCAGGCAGAAAGCAGAATTAAGAGCTGGTCTTCTGATGGCAGAGGATGGAGCTAGGCTCACAAGGAAGGGAGAAGGGCAGTGGGAGAGGAAAGGAAATTGGCCTGCTGGTACATGATGTGGTCTGCAGAGCACATGGTGTGGTGTTTGTGGATGAGCTCCAGGCACTTAATGTGCTTCCCCAAAATTTGTGTCCGTGTGAGTTCTGTCTTCCAGTAACTTGCCCTCATCTGCCAACTGCTTTCCCTGCTACATCCAAAACAGGGCACCTTTTAAAAGGGATTTAAAATGAGACTTCTTTGTGATTAAAAGCATGCAGATATATAAAGTAATTCTTAACTTTTAGCCTTCTGTTTCATTTTATGCTCCTTGCAGTTTCCTGTGATTCAGTAATTTCACAGAATCACAGAATGTTAGGGGCTGGAAGGGACCTCCAAAGCTCATCCAGTCCAACTCCCTGCCAGAGCAGGAGCACCTAGAGCAGGTCACACAGGAACACAGCCAGACAGGTCTTGAATATCTCCAGAGCTGGAGACTCCACAACCCTTCTGGGCAGCCTGTTCCAGGGTTCTGCCACCCTCACAGGGAAAAAATTCTTCCTTCTGTTTCTATGGAACTTCCTATGCCTCAGCTTCCACCCCTGCCCCTTGTGCTGTCATTGGGCATCACCCAGCAGAGCCTGGCTCCAGCCTCTGGGCACTCACCCTGCACATCTTTATCAACGTGAGTGAGGTCAGCCCTTAGTCACCTCCTCTCCTCCAGGCTAAAGAGCCCTCAGCTCCCTCAGGCTCTCCTCATAAGGAATACATTCTACTCCCTTCATCATTTTTGTGGCTAATTTGAGTGAAGCACTGTTAATATGACATAGTATTAAATGCTCCCATCCGTGGTAGATAGCATGGTTATAACCTTGTTATTGGAAAACATTTGATTTCTGCTCAATTTATATGAAGAGCTATAAAAGTAATAAGCAAAAAAACCTTGGGTCCTCCCTCCCCCCCTCCCTGCCCTGGGCAAGTCAGTAACTCTAAACTGCACCGTGAGTGGATATGTATCAAGGTGCCACAGGGAACAGAAGTAGCTTCTCTCTCAATTTTGCCAATGATTCCAAGGAGGAGATAGAGGCAGTGTATTAATTAAATACATGGATGTTCACAGAAGTCACAGAAAACATCTGGTTGGAAGAGACATCAAACCTCATCCACTCCAACCTTCAACCCAGTTTAAGGTCAACACTAAACCATATCCCTAAGCACCAGCTCCACACACTGTGCAAACACCTCCAGGGATGGGGACTCCAGCACTGCCCTGGGCAGACCATTCCAGTGGCTGAGAACTCTCTCTGGGAAGAAATATTTCCTAGCATCCAGCCTGAACCTCCCCTGCTGCAGCTTGGAACCATTTCCTCTGTTCCTGTCCTTGTCATCAAGGAGCAGAGGCTGCCCCCTCCTCACTCCAACCTCTCTTCAGGAGGGAGCAATGAGGTCTCCCCTCAGCCTCCTCTTCTCCACACTGAACACCCTAAGCTCCCCCAGATGCTCCTCATAGCCCAGGTGCTCCAGGCCCTTCACCAGCCCCCTTGCCCTTTTCTCTGGACATGTTAAAGGTACTAACAGCATTGCTCAAAAGTGGAAGAGCCTAGAGAGAAACTGAAAGTACAAATAAAGAAATCCAAGTTGGGAAGTGGATGCTATCATATCTGGACATTGATAGTCTAAACCAGAGCTAGTTAGTGAGAACATTCAAGATGTGAGAAGTGTGCCATGTCTTGTGACTTTTGGCCAAAATCAGTGTTTCATATTTTCTATTTGTATTGAAGATGCTTGGAAAACATAATCCAAATCCATGCCCAGTTTAGAGAAACAAATTGATACCAGTGTATATTATAATGCTTAAAATGTTGTCACTCCAGTAGGTTGTGTTTATTGTGGGCCCAACACCTTGCTCTGGTGAATGTTTTAAAGAGCAAGGCAAGGCCACTAGATCAAGAGAGGCCATTTTCATCTTAAATGTGTGATATTTTCCTCTTAAATGTGTGTTCATACAAAGGAAAACTACTGACTGCATATAAAGGAAGTGCAGGTCCTGCACTTGGGTCGCAACAACCCTAAGCAACACCACAGGCTTGGGGCAGTGTGGCTGAAAGCTGCTGGCAGAAAGAGACCTGGGGGTGCTAATGGACAAGCAGCTGAAGAGGAGCCAGCAGTGTGCCCAGGTGGCCAAGAAAGCCAAAGGCATCCTGGCTGGGATTAGAAATGCTGTGTCCAGCAGGAGCAGGGAGGGGATTGTCCCCTGGGACTCAGCTCTGGGGAGGCTACACCTCGAGTGTTGTGTCCAGTTTTGGGCACCTCAATACAAGAGAGATGTGGAGGTGCTGGAGCCAGGACAGAGGAGGGCAAGGAAGCTGTGGAGGGCCTGGAGAATAAATCTGATGGAGCGTGAGTGAAGGAGCTGGGGATGGTTGGTGTGAAAAAGAGGAGGCTGAGGGGAGACCTCCTGGCTCTCTACAGCCACCTGAAAGGAGGTTGTAGAGTTGTTGATGCTGGTCTCTTCTCACAGGGTTAGACTGGACAGTAGGAAGAATTTTTTCCCAGCAAGAGTGGTCAGGCATTGGAATGTGCTGCCCAGGGAGGTGGTAGAGTCCCCAAGCCTGGATGTGTTGAAAGGTGGTTTGGATGTGGTGCTTGGGGCTATGGTTTAGGGGTGAACCTTGTAGAGTAGGGTTCTGGGTTGGACTTGGTGATCCCGAGGGGCTTTTCCAACCTGAATATTTCTGTGATTCTGTGATTCTGTTATGTCATAAAGTGTCTTAAGGTTGTTGGTAACCTCTGCCCCTCTGTGTAATCTTGTTTCTGAAAACCTTAATACCAAAAAGAGGTAAAAATTGTATCAAGTCATAGAGTATCAACCAGAATAGGAGAATGATCCTCTTGTAAAGCCAGATTTAAAGGCCTGAATATATTGGATGCTTACCTGTATTTAAAGGACACAGACACTGAGGGAGCCAAGGAAACTGGGTAATAGAAATAATAGGAGAAAGGAGGCGGAGAAAATTGATTCTCATCACAAGGCAGAACTCCTAAGCAGGAATTGGAAGTTCTGCTCTTGAAACATTTATACTAGACAAATTCATTGGAGATTGGCAGGGAATATCATCTGAATACTCTAGGGTTAGAAATAGGATCTCATATAGCTTTTGTGTCTCCAGATGTTGTCCTCAATAAAGTGAACTGGAAAGCAGAGGATGGTTAGTATCATGAATCACTAGTGAGCTCATCTCAGTACCCAGTATGGGGATGAGCTGACAAAGTAGGAGAGTGAGGACACTTGAAACATATTCCTTTGGCTAAGTGACTCAGGCTAAGTACTACAGAAGTGCCTCAGGATGTACTGGAAAGTGTAAAAAAGGAATTAGATGGCAAATTGTGGCAGTTTGAGGTGATGACTTTAAGAGGGCCACAAAGTTACAGACCTCCAGGAGCTAGAGTGTCCAGGAGGTAGACCTGAAGGTGTAGTCTTTGTATTTCTTCCCATTAAATCCTGCATCCCTATAAATCTGGCTGCAAAGTTATTCTCTCCCCCTTTTCCATCCTCTCTCCTCCTGGGAAGGATGCCCAGGTTCTTATCTCCTGTGGAGGAGTGAGGTCTTGGTGATGCTGCCAATTAGCCTGGGGTGGCTTAACTGGAGCCCGGGGGTGCCAAGCTTAATTTTGTGCTGTGCCATGAATGGAGTGGGAATGAAGGGTGGAGAGGTCTTGGTAGGGAAGGGGGCATGAAAGCCTGGGTTTGGTTGGCCTGCTGTGTAGGAAGTTGTGTGTGAAGCTTTGGCTTAATAAGCTTGTGTGTTAAGCCCAGACTATGGATTTTTGTCTATTTTCTATGCTTTGCTATGCTCACCACTCTAGAACTGTAGAACTCTGGCACTGTAGTTTGCAAACAGCCTTTCCATTTCAACTTGTGTGTTGAAAGCATTTTTCTTTTGCCCCTTTTGGAGCAAAAGAGCAATCTGTCCACTCATTAAACCAGGACACAAACATACAATGACCTTGGGTTTTGTGGCAGTGTTCTGGAGGCTGACTGACTGTGCTTGCTCTTATTTTTCAATGGAGATGTTTTCTCTCACTGTTAGGGAGAAAAGATTGGCATCTCCTCAGATGTTGTTTTTTTTCCCTCTGGTAGTGGATGGCCATCAGGTTGGTAATCTCACCTTTCTCTTTGCCCAGAATGATGTGATGTGGGCCATGTTGTGTAGACTGCAGGACAGCTGCTCTGCCCTTTGGCATCCCAACAAAGTCTACTCCCAAGTGTTCTTGTTACAAGTCAGCAGCAGCTATTCTACTTTTAAGTCTCCTAATCTGAATGGATATGCAGCTGTGGGCAAGACCTAAGTAAACCAGAGGTCTACCCCTCAGGGGTCAGTACTGGGGTCAGTACTATTCCATATATTTATCAATGACCTAGATGAAGGCGCAGAGAGCACTGTCAGCAAGTTTGCTGATGACACAAAACTGGCTGACACAGGAGGGTTGTGCTACCATTCATCAAGCTCCAACCCCTAACATCCTGTGAGACTTAGGCTGAGAGTTGGACAGGGAGAAATGGAATGAAATTCAATGAGGGCAAGGGGAGAGTCTTGCACCTGGGAAAGAACAACCTCGAGGAGCAGGATAGGTTGGAGTCTGTTGGAGAGCAGTGAAAGGGAAAAGGACCTGGGGGTCCTAGTGGATGGAAGGATGACCATGAGCCAGCAATGTTCTCCTGTGGCCAGGAAGGCCAATGGCATCCTGGGGTGGATTAGAAGGGCTGTGGTCAGTAGATCCAGAGAGGTTCTCCTGCCCCTGTACTCTGCCCTGGTGAGGCCACATCTGGAATATTGTGTCCAGTTCAAGAAGGGCCTCAGGGAACTGCTTGAAAGAGTCCAGTGCAGAGCCACAAAGATGATTTAGGGAGTGGAACATCTTCCTTATGAGGAGAGACTGAGGGAGCTGAGGGCTCTGTAGCTTGGAGAGGAGGAGCCTGAGAGGTGACCTCATTCCTGTTGATAAAGATGTGCAGGGTGAGTGCCCAGAGGCTGGAGCCAGGCTCTGCTGGGTGATGCCCAATGCCAGCACAAGAGGCAATGGTGGTCGTTGAGGCATAGGAACATGAGGACATCTTCCATGTGAATATGAGGAAGAATTTTTTCCCTGTGAGGGTGGCAGAACACTGGAACAGGCTGCCCAGAAGGGTTGTGGAGTTTCCTTCTCTGGAGATATTCAAAACCTGTCTGGCTGTGTTCCTGTGTGATCTGCTCTAGGTGCTCCTGCTCTGGCAGGGGGATTGGACTGGATGAGCTTTGGAGGTCCCTTCCAGCCCCTAACATTCTGTGATTCTGTGAAACCAGCCTTCTATTTAGTTTGAATAGAAGAGTTGCAGATAGGAACTTTAGAGCTGATATTGCCTCCTACCACTTTTCAGAGAAGGTTGGAGGTTTTAGACATGAAAAGCTCTGTTTCTCAGCATTTTTTCCCTGCTATTATTGTGGTAACTTAAACCATATTTTCCTTGAATGTATCTGACACAATGAAGTTATAATCTTGTCTTCCCTCTTGCCTTCCTCTTTCATTTTGAGCTGCTTTCATGGCCAGGGTTTTTCTGCCTCCTCTCCTGCCTTCTAAGCAGGCTCTGGATGACACCACTGGCCTGGCTTGTTCCTTTTTCTTGTCCTAAGTCATACCTAATAATAGATACCTTGAAAGAAAGAGTAAGATGCTGCAAAGACAAGTGGGAACACTGCAGAATTCTCTTGACTCCAATTGCTGACATTGTGGATTTGTTTGTGGTTTTCAATCTCATTAAGATTATTGCTTCAATAAATACCTTGCAGAGAAGAGCTCTGCGAGTGAGTTCTGCCCATGTGGGTGCAGCAGCGTTTTCTTTCATCACTTCTAAATCTGTTGTCTTTTATTTAGTTGGACAACTCCTTGCTCCTGTTTTATTGGGAGGAAGAGAGGGTGGGAGTGGAGAATAAGTGCATCCAGATGGCTTCCTCTGCCTGCTTTCTGGATCATATGCTTGGATCGTTTCACCCCTTACTTATCACCCCTTGAATGTGGCCCAGAACTTTGCAAATCATCAGAGATCTTAGTCAGCAAACTCTCTAATGGACTGTAGGCCATCCAAAGTCATGCTAAGTAGAGTTCACCCAGCTTTGTAAAGTGTGTCTTCTGGAACCGAGCTCTTAGATGAGCGCACTTCTGGAGCTCTAATTTAAGTCAGCTCTTTCTGGACTGTTGCTGCTGTTTTGTTTCGTTACAAATGTGTTGAAGACATCGTTCAAGGCTGAAATGGTGGTGTCCAGTGTTCTTTACAGAGAGCTCCAGAGCTCCACATATGGTTGGTGGTTTTGACAAGGAGTGGAGACTAAGCAGATGTTTTCCCTGTGCTGTCTGTGAGGGCACTTAGATCTCTCTCCAGCTGGTTATGACCTGTCCTTGTCTACCATTAGTTCAAACTCTCCTTGCCAATTCGCAGAACCTTGCACTTGTGTGTGCTAACCCTTTCCGGTTCAATATCTTTATTGATGATCTGGACAAGGGGATTGAGTCCACCATCAGTAAGTTTTCAGATGACACCAAGTTAGGAGCAGGAGTCGATCTGTTGGAGGGTAGGAGGGCCCTGCAGAGGGACCTGGACAGGTTGGATGGGTGGACAGAGGCCAATGGGATGAGATTGAACAAGGCTAAGTGCAGGGTTCTACACTTTGGCCGCAACAACCCCAAGCAGCGCTACAGGCTGGGGACAGAGTGGCTGAAGAGAAGCCAGACAGAAAGGGACCTGGGGGTGCTGGTTGATAGTAGGCTGAACATGAGCCAGCAGTGTGCCCAGGTGGCCAGGGGAGCCAATGGCATCCTGGCCTGGATCAGGAATAGTGTGGCCAGCAGGACAAGGGAGGTTCTTCTTTCCCCTGTGCTCAGCACTGGTCAGGCCACACCTTGAGTCCTGTGTCCAGTTCTGGGCTCCTCAATTCAAGAGAGATGTTGAGGTAGTGGAACGTGTCCAGAGGCAACAAAGCTGGTGAGGGGTCCGGAGCACAGGCCTGTGAGGAGAGGCTGAGGGAGCTGGGGATGTTTAGCCTGGAGAAGAGGAGGCTCAGGGGAGACCTCATTGCTGTCTACAGCTACCTGAGGGGAGGTTGTAGCCAGGTGGGGGTTGGTCTCTTCTTCCAGGCAACCATCAGCAGAACGAGGGGACAGTCTCAAACTGTGCCAGGGGAGGTCTGGGCTGGATATTAGGAGGAAGTTCTTCACAGAGAGAGTGATTGCCCATTGGAATGTGCTGCCCAGCAAGGTGGTGGAGTCACCATCCCTGGAGATGTTCAAGAGAAGCCTGGATGAGGCACTTAGTGCCATGGTCTGGTTGATTGGATAGAGCTGGGTGATAGGTTGGACTGGATGATCTTGGAGGTCTCTTCCAACCTGGTTGATTCTATGATTCTCTTCTGTAACTTGTGTGGATCCTTCTGATATATTTTCTTTTTTTTAAATTCTCACTGGTTTTAACTAGCAGCAGCAGCATCAACAATTCCCCCTTCCCCCCCATTTCACATTGTATATGCCCATTTCCAGATCATTTAATATATTAAATGTTGATCATGGTATCCACCCCTGGTACTTCCCCCATTAACCTTTTTGAAAACTGGCCATTTATTCATGCTGTTAATTTTTTTTTTCTCAATTAGCTTTAATCTATTGACAGATGTTTACCTCTTAGCCCATGGCCAGTTTCTCTAATAGGCTGTGGTGATTAATATTACCAAAGGCTGTTTGAAAATTCAAATTAATCGTATATACCTTTTTTTTTTCTCTAACCACTGTCTTGATTCTTATCATAGAAAATTAATTACACCTACCCAAAGTTAATTACACCTACCAATTCTTCTGTAACCACTGTCTTGATTCTCATCACAGAAAACACAGGGGTTGTGCTGCCATTCAGTGAGACTTAGACTGGAGAGTTGGGCAGGGAGAAATGGAATGAAATTCAACAAGGAGAAGGATAGAGTCTTGCATCTGGGAAAGAACAACTTCATGGATCAGTACAGACTGGGGATTTACCTGCTGGAGAGCAGTGAAGGGGAAAGGGACCTGGGGGTCCTGGTGGATGGGAGGATGAACATGAGCCAGCAATGTGCTCTTGCGGCCAAGAAGGCCAATGGCATCCTGGAATGGATTAGAAGGGGATTGGTTGGTAGGTTGAGAGATGTTCTCCTCCCCCTCTCCTCTGCCCTGGTGAGGCTGCATCTGGAATACTGTGTCCAGTTCTGGGCCCCTCAGTTCAAGAAGGACCTCAAGGAACTGCTTTAAAGAGTCCAGTGCAGAGCTGCAAAAATAATTAATGGAGTGGAAGATCTTCCTTATGAGGAGAGCCTGAGGGAGATGAGGGCTCTGTAGCTTGGAGAGGAGGAGCCTTCATGTTGATAAAGATGTGCAGGGTGAGTGCCCAGAGGCTGGAGCCAGGCTCTGCTGGGTGATGCCCAATGCCAGCACAAGGGGCAATGGTGGAAGCTGAGGCATAGGAACATGAGGACATCTTCCATGTGAACATGAGGAAGAATTTTTTTCCCTGTGAGGGTGGCAGAACACTGGAACAGGCACCCAAGGTGGGTGTGGAGTCTCCCTCACTGTAGATGTTCAAGACCCGCCTGAATGTGTTCCTGTGTGATCTGCTCTAGGTGATCCTTCTCTGTCAAGGGTTGTACTGGATGAGCTTTTGAGGTCCCTTCCAACCCCTAACATGATCCTGTGATCACAGAAAACATGCAGGTTCCCATTTTTTCCTTTAGAAATACCCTGCCTGATCTGTGCCTCCTGTATGGCATTAATCTGACTTTCAAAACTACCCATTTGAGCCATTTTACATAGTAGTAAAGTCAGGTTTACAAGTGCCTGTAATTCCCAGGCTCACCCTTGGTTTTTATCCCTGAATGCATGGTATCACTTGCCCTGCAGCTTTGCCACTTCCCATTTAATTTTAATGATCAAGCTGCCAGCAAAATACTCAATAGGCTGCCTCTCTCTTAACGTTGTTTGAAACTCAGGCAAGTGCTACCCAGACCAGTTTGTTTCCAATTTAAATTAATTTTATGTGACTCCAGGCATCAGTGGCTGGCTGCCCTGAGTTTTTACAGCTCCTGCTCTTGAACTGATTCTTACTGGCCCCTGTCAAGGGCTCCTGCAGGGTTCAGCTCTCCGTGGCTGTGATGCCAATCTGTTTGGTGTAGCCAGCACAGCCTCCTGCTTTGGAGAGATGCTTTGAAAAGGTATTTCCAACCATCTTGACAGCCCTTTACCCTCAGACTTTTGGGAAGCTTAAGACAGGTTTGTTAAAACTGGAGATATTAACTTTTTAATTCAAACAAGCAAGCAGTAAATTGTTGTTGATAAATTGTTATTTGGACATCATTTTAATGCTTTTTGCCTTTTATTTCAGTAAAAGTTGAATTCTCTCTGGATCTTGCTGCAATCTTACAGCCAAACAGTCTTTAGATTCAATTCAGCACCACCTTCTGTACATGTTTAAGCAATTTGCGGCTTTAATCTGCATTTACTTGGATTCATGTTAGTGTTTTCAGTTTAAAAAATCAGAACTGCAGTTTGTGGCTTTAATCTACATTTACTTGGATTCATGTTAATGTTTGCAGTTAAAAAATCAGAACTGTTTCTTCCTGTTTACAGAGTCAACTGTTTGTTCTTGGCATGTATTAAAGTGTGTTCGGTTAAAAAAAATCGAATTTAAAAGTGCACTCCAGCTTTTTAAAACTATTTGATGTTGAAGTTTAGTATTCAATTGTTTTAAATGAGATGCTTTGCACCTAAACTCCCAGTCCCTGGACATGTTCAAGGTGAGGTTGGACAGGGCTCTGGGCAGCCTGATCTAGTTGAGGATGTCCCTGCTGACTGCAGAGGGGGTTGGACTGGATGACCTTTGGAGGTCCCTTCCAGCCCAGACTGTTCTGTGATTCTGTGACAACTGATTTGCTGCAGTTAGCTGAGTGAACTGGTTGGTTTCTGATCCTCAGGCCCACTGGGGCTCTCTGAAGTCAACATTTTGGCATCTCACATAAAGGTTTTTTACTCAGATATTGGCACAGGAAAGTAGGTTTTCAGCTTGCAGCTCAGTGCTCCGCTGTGTACAAAGAGCTGTGCCTAAACTGTAGGTAGATGCTTGACAGCAGCAGTGTCCTCCTGTGTGCTGTGCTTGTCTGCATTGCCACAAGTGACTGTGAGATGGGCAGAGAAAGGCTGATCCTTCTGTGAAATTAGACAGCAAAGAAAACTCAGAAAGCTAATAAGTCATCGGTGATGCCTGGGAGCTGCTGCAGAGCTGTGAATGAGGAGAGGAAGGGATGCAGGCAGGGGGGCTGGGCACCAGCATGGCAGTGGTGCTGTAAAGTTACCTGTGCAATTTCATCCAGGGCGAGGGGAAGAAACAGAAGTGAAGCCCATGCTGTTCATTACTCACAGATGGGCTCTACACATGTCAAGGCTCAATTTATCCTATCAGTAAGGTCTATTCTGGGCTCTTCTGTGTTTTCTGCCAGTTCAATCTGGGAGTCATTTTACACCTCTTGGCAAATACTTGGTTTGGGTGTTTTAAAGTATAATTTAAATGCTTGATTAAAAGCCAGAGAAAGCTTCAGCTCTTGCTAGCTCTAGTAATTCCAAATCTAGCTTTAGATAAGTTTTAAAGATACTAGCTTACCTTAAGTATTTTGGGTGTAAAGTTCCAGTGTCCTGTATTCTCTTCTTGAAGATTCTGCTCTGCTGCTGGTATCCTGGCTCAGAGCCTGTTTATATGTCATTTAGTAACAGAGTTAATATTCAGAGTATGTAAGGTTTACATTCCTGACCTCAGAGAAGAAGGAAAGTTGGTAGAGAGCATCGATAATGTTAGGCTAAGCATTGTTACTTTATTTCTTGTGGGTTTAAGACTGGATGTCTTAACCAGAGAGCACAGCCCTCCAGAGGGAACAGGTAGTCCAGGGGTGGACTCTGGGAAGTGTAAATATTTTGTTATTCCATCCCATCATACCTGCATCAAGAGAGACAGGAATCTACTGGAGAGAGTTAAACAGAGGGCTACCAAGGATGACTGAGGGACTGGAGCACTGCCATATAAGAGGAGGCTGAGAGACCTGGGGCTGGTTAGGTTGGAGAGGGGAAGACTGAGAGGGGATCTGATCAATGTCTATCAATAGCTGAGGGGTGGGTGTCAAGAGAGAGGGGACAGGCTCTTCTCAGTTGCACCCTGTGACAGGACAAGGGGCAATGGATATAAACTACAGCACAGGAGGTTCCACCTCAACATGAGGTAGAACATCTTCACTGTGAGGGTCCCAGAGCCCTGGAGCAGACTGCCCAGAGAGGTTGTGGAGTCTCCTTCTCTGGAGCCTTTGCAGCCCTGTCTGGATGTGTTCCTGTGTGACCTGTGCTGGATTCTCTGGTCCTGCTCTGGCAGGGGGGTTGGACTCAAAGATCTCCAGAAGTTCTTTCCAACCCCTGACATTCTGTGGTCCTGTGATCTCCCATGTATAAATGGACATCACAGGTTATTCTGCCCTCTTGTCTCTCTCCTTCTCCCAGTGTGGAACAGCTATCCCTTGTTCGGTATGTCAGGGGAGGCTTTTGGCCTTCAGCAGCCTGGCTAATTTTTTTCAGTGGCATTCACAGAACTAACCAGGTTGGAAAAGACCTTCGAGATTATCAAGGCCAACCTACCACCCAACACCATCTAGTCAACTGAGTGCCTCATTCAGGCTTATTTTAAACACTTCAGGGATGGTGACTCCACCACCTCCCTGGGCAGCACATTCCAATGGGCCTGAGTAGGGAGGTAAGGGCAGGGGCCATTGTGGCCTGGGGTTTTGGCCTGGTTGGGGGGAGGGTTTTGGATGATGTTGGCCTAGTGAGGTTTTGGTAAGCCCAGGATGGAGAACTGGGCTGAGGCTGAATGTGGATGTGTGTATTCCCTATGGTTTTGTACTGTTGGATCTAGTTGTGAACACTGCTTCCATTTAAATTTCTGATTCTTTCCAGTCCTGTATGGAGTGTTTTTCTTGTCCTCCTTTGGGGAGGGGTAGAAGAGCTTCTGTCCATTCTAGACCCATGACATTTCTTGGGGCTGCTCAGTCTGGAGAAGTCTCTGAGGTGACCTTCTTGTGGCCTTCCAGTATCTGAAGGGGGCTCCAAGAAAGCTGAGGAGGGGCTTTTGAGGGTGTCAGGGAGTGATAGGACTGGGGGGAATGGAATAAAGCTGGAAGTGGGGAGATTCAGGCTGGACACGAGGAAGAAGTTCTTCCCCATGAGGGTGGTGAGAGCCTGGATTGGGTTGCCCAGGGAGGTGGTTGAGGCCCCATCCCTGGAGGTGTTTAAGGCCAGGCTGGATGAGGCTCTGGCCAGCCTGCTGTAGTGTGAGGTGTCCCTGCCCATGGCAGGGGGTTTGGAACTGGATGATCCTTGAGGTCCCTTCCAACCCTGACTGATTCTGTGATTCTTAAGTACTCAGGTCTTGGCGGTAGACTCTCATATTGGCAGCACTTGGCACATCATACCAAATCATCCTATTTATCTCCCACCCTTGTAGTGTCCTGCTGCTTCCTTCCTATAGTTTGCAGCATTGTTCAGAGGCATTGCAAACTTTCTGGCTCCTTAAATGCACTTTCTGTCTCTTGTGTTCTGGCTGACTTTGGAACCTCTTTCCTTACACCTGTTAAGGAGTTTAATTTCCCTGAGCTGGTTTCCTGCGATGTTATCATTTCCACTGGCCCTGATGCTGTGCTTATGTCTTGCACTGTGTATGATTCCAGCAGTGCATAAGACTGGAGAGCAGCCCCGTGGAGAAGGACCTGGGAGTGCTGGTGGACAACAAATTCTCCATGGGACAGCAATGTGCCCTCGTAGCCAAGAAGGCCAATGGGATCCTTGGTTGCATTCAGAAGAGTGTGGCCAGCAGATCCGGGGAGGTTCTCCTTCCCCTCTATTTTGCCCTGCTGAGGCCTCACCTGGAATACTGCATCCAGTCCTGGGTTCCCCAGTTCAAGAGGGACAGGGATGTGCTGGAGAGAGTGCAAGGAAGGGCTGTGAGGATGCTGAAGGGCCTGGAACACTGCCTGGTGAAGAAAGGCTGAGAGCCCTGGGGCTGTTTAGTGTGGAAAAGACTGAGAGGGGATCTGATCAATGTTTATAAATATCTGAGGGGTGGGGGTCAAGAGCAAGAGAGGCTCTGCTCAGTTGCACCCTGTGATAGGACAAGGGGCAATGGATGGAAACTACAGCACAGGAGGTTCCACCTCAACATGAGGAAGAACTTCTTCACTGTGAGGGTCATAGAGCACTGGAACAGGCTGCCCAGAGAGGTTGTGGAGTCTCCTTCTCTGGAGCCTTTGCAGCCCTGTCTGGATGTGTTCCTGTGTGACTTGTGCTGGATTCTCTGGTCCTGCTCTGGCAGGGGGATTGGACTCAAAGATCTCCAGAAGTTCTTTCCAACCCCTATCATCCTGTGAGCCTGTGAAACGTGGTCCTTGGGTGTGCCTGGCGTTTGCTCTCCTAACTGTGCTTCTTCAGACACCACAATGCACTTCAGATGTTTAAGGAATTCAGCCCCACAGCTTTCCTCTGCATTAAGAAAATATTTTTTTTCAGTTTTCTGGAACAACAAAGTGAAATACCCAACACATCATGAAGGAAGTCTGTGGCGCAGCCGGGAGATGAACTCTGATCTTCCCATGTCTGTCCGGTACCTTAATTACTTGATCATCTCCTCTGCCTCATCTCAGATTCATCTCTTGAAGCTGAACAAGCATATCAAACTGCTTTTTTCATCTCTCTTGCCTCTGCTTATAGCTCGAGGCATTGGAGGAGAGTGGAGTTTTTACATGTTGGGAGTCTTCTTCCATCCTGTTCTTTTATCCCCTCTTTTTTTATGTCTCCCTTCTTACATCCCAAGTCATGTGGAAAAAAAAGGCTCTGTTCCCTTCTGTGTCTGAAATGTGGTTTTCTGTATTCACACACATCCTTGCCATCAAAAGTTTCATCTCTGTTCTCCATTTTAATGCTGTAACAAAGATTTCTTTTTAATTTGTTGTTTGTGTAGTATCCTCACATTCTCCCTCCTCCGTGACACTAAATTGGAGGCAGCCAGTGTTATCTGCATTTGCCAGCTAAATCATGCTCTTTTGTGTTAGAATTTGACCATCCCCAGCCTGATACAGCATGGAATACTAACTCTTTTCTGCCTTGCACACAAAAATGAATGCACAGGGTTAGATCAAAGGTCTGGCTAGCCCAGCATCCTGTCTCTTGTACAGCAGATACCCAGGGTAGAGTGTCAGAATGGAGAAATTGAGCATTTATACTTACCTAGTCTCTGCTTCCAGCCTCTGGATCATATTTGCAGCTCAGAAGCTTCCTGTTATATCTACAGCCCTGGGTAGATTACTCTTTTTTCCCTCACTTCTGTTAATATGACTGTTTCTTCTGCAAACCCATGTGCACTTCTAGCATCCATAATATTCCATGGCAGAGACACAGGCAGATGAATTCCTCTCTTGTGCAAGGAAGTGTTTCCTTACTTTTACATTTTTTTAATCCTCATAATTTCAGAGAAAGACAGTGTCACAGGATCACAGAATTGTCAGGGTTGGAAGGGACCTCAAGGGTCATCCAGTTCCAACCCACTGCCATGGGCAGGGACACCTCACACTACAGCAGGTTGCTCACAGCCACATCCAGCCTGGCTGCAAAAACCTCCAGGGATGAGGCTTTCACCAGCTCCCTGGGCAACCTGTGCCAGTGTCTCACCACCCTCCTGGGGAAGAACTTCTTCCTAACATCCAATCTGAATCTACCCATTTCTAGTTTTGCTCCATTCTGCCCAGTCCTATCACTCCCTGACACCCTAAAAAGTCTCTTCCCAGCTTTCTTGTAGCCCCCTTCAGATACTAGAAGGCCACAAGAAGGTCTCCTTGGAGCCTTCTGTTCGGACTGAACAACCTCAACTCTCTCAGTCTGTCTTCATGGGAGAGGGCCTCCAGCCCTCTGCTCATCCTCATCAATTTCATTTGATGTCTGTCCATTCTTTTTTCAAGAAGGAACTACAAGCACACATTCTCCATGCTATATCTGCCTTTACTGACTTTTATTGTGTAGTATAATTGTTTTTCCTCCAGAAACTGTTTCTCTAGTTGCTCTAGTCTGGATTTTCAGTTCTTCTGTTGTCTCTTTTTTTTTTTTTTAACAATCCAAATATGGGGATCAGAATTGCATATAGTGTTCAAGGTGTAGATACACACTGCATTTATACAGAGATGTGATATTCAGGCTCACAGGATGTTAGGGGTTGGAAGGGACCTCTGGAGGTCTTCGAGTCCAATCCTTCTGCCACGGCAGGACCGCAGCTCACACAGGAACACATCCAGAGAGGGCTGCAAAGGCTCCAGAGAATGAGACTCCACAACCTCTCTGTGCAGCCTACTCCAGTGCTCTGGGACCCTTACATTGAAGAAGTTCCTTCTCAAGTTGAGGGGGAAGTTCCTGTGCTGTAGTTTCCATCCATTGCCCCTTGTCCTATCCCAGGGCACAAGTGAGCAGAGGCTGTCCCTGTCCCTTCCTTCCTGACCCCCAACCCTCAGCTATTGATAGACATTGATCAGATCCCCTCTCAGCCTTCTCCTTTCCACACTAAACACCCCCAGGGCTCTCAGCCTTTCTTCCCTAGGCAGTGCTCCAAGTCCCTTCAGCATCCTCATAGCCCTCTGTTTGACTCTCCCCAGCAGATCCCTGTCCCTCTTGAACTAGGGAACCCAGAACTGGATGCAGTGTTCCAAGTGGTGCCTCACTAGGGCAGAGTAGAGAGGGAGGAGAACCTCCCTTGATTAGCTGGCCACACTCCTCTGAATGCACCCCAGGATCCCATTGTCCTTCTTGGCCACAAGGGCATGTTGCTGTTTTACATTCCTTTCCTCAACACATCTACTGTCATTAATTATACTTTACATAAATGTTGACAGCTTCCACTATATTGCTTCTACTTTCAATGTGCTGCACTTGCTGCCCAAGCTGCATCCCCAAGAGTTTTCCTTGCAGTTTTGCTGATGATCTGGACCCTGACAGTTACTCTGTTGCCTCGCAGGAGTTTCCTTTTTCTTCTTGCTTCTCCCATTTTATGCTTCTATCATATCTGAAAGAGCTTCCTTCCTCCAGTGCTCCTGCCCACCTTCATCTCTAAACTCCTGCTGAGGATTCATACTACAAAGCCTTTCAAAAGCATCTGTTCTTTTCCTCCCCTTATCTAGTGGACCACACTGTCAGGCAACTTTCTATTAGGCTGGAAATAAAAACTGCCTCTTAAGATGTGTGCCAGGCTCACAGAATGTAAATCCACATGTGCACATCTAATCTAGTCTTCTTTTTTTCTCTTTTCCTTTTTACCATCTGTCTTCTAATCTGCTTTCTGTGTGCATTAAGGGTTAATTTTACACCAGTCCAGTTAATGTGAAGTTTAGTTCTAGTTTGCACTGTTTAGAAGGGTCTTATTTTAATAGAGTTTAATCTGCTTAGACCCTGGGCAGCCTCTCAAGGAAGCCAGGCCTGCAAGATTTAAAGAAACAGTCTTGGGGCCTCCTCTGTTCCTGACTGGGAGCTTTTTGGATGGAAAATATTTGGCTGGTCTGTGTAACTTCTGCATAATAAGCCTGATGTTCCTTCTCTGTGTTGGAGCCACTGCACCACTGATGTTCAGATGTGCAGCCTGTTTGCCTCCCAGATGTGCTGGATTGTATACAGATGGACTCTGTGAGCAGTGAGTGTGCACAGGAGAGTTGGAGACCTACCCAACCCATTGTGTTTGTTGCTGATGCTAGACACTGGGTCAGCACATGAGGATTTGTCCAGAGTTGTGCTGGATAAGTGATCCTGGATGGATCTGTAAGAGAGAAATCTGCCATAAGGAGCCTTCCTGTGCAAGTCTGAGTATTGCTCTGTCTGTTAACCACAACCAAGGTGGTGTTTTTATAGCAGTATAACCTAGAGTTGCTGTATCACCATTAGAGAGTCTTAAATTACTCTGATTCTTTCTCTGTCCCCCAAAAGCATGGAGTCCCCTACAGTTTCAACAAAAAAGGAGTTCTTGAGGGCTCTGGACATTTGAAAAATCGCAGAGTCAGGCAGAATCACAAAATGTTAGAGGTTGGAAGGGACCTTGAAAGCTCATCCAGTCCAATCCACCTGCCAGAGCAGGATCACCCAGGGCAGGTCACCCAGGAACACTTCCATGTGGGTTTTGAATATCTCCAGAGAAGGACACTCCAAAACCCCCCTGGGCAGCCTGTTCCAGTGTTCTGCCACCCTCACAGGGAAAAAAATTCTTCCTCATGTTCACATGGAAGATGTCCTCATGTTCCTATGCCTCAAAAACTACCACTGTCCTTTGTGCTGTCATTGGGCATCACCCAGCAGAGCCTGGCTCCAGCCTCTGGGCACTCACCCTGCACATCTTTATCAACATGAATGAGGTCACCTCTCAGGCTCCTCCTCTCCAAGCTACAGAGCCCTCAGCTCCCTCAGGCTCTCCTCATGAGGAAGATGTTCCCACTCCATTAATTATTTTTGCAGCCCTGTGCTGGACTCTTTCAAGCAGTTCCCTGAGGTCCTTCTTGAACTGGGGGGCCCAGAACTGGACACAGTACTCCAGATGTGGCCTCACCAGAGCAGAGTGGAGGTGAAGGAGAACCTCTCTGGACTTACTAACCACAGCCCTTCTAATCCACCCCAGGATGCCATTGGCCTTCTTGGCCACCAGAGCACATTGCTGGCTCATGTTCATCCTCCCATCCACTAGGACCCCCAGCTCCTTTTCCCTGCTCTCCAGCAGATCAGTCCCCAGTCTATATCTATACTGCTCCATGGAGTTGTTCTTTCCCAGGTACAAGACTCTCCCCTTGCCCTTGTTGAATTCCATTTCATTTCTCCCTGCCCAGCTCTCAACCTGTCCAGGTCTGGCTGAATGGCAGCACAACCCTCCTGTGTCAGCCACTCTGCCCAGTTTGGTGCTGTCAGCAAACCTGCTAGCAGTGCCCTCTGTGCCCTCCTCCAGGTTGTTGATAAATATATTGAATAGTACCGGCCCCAATGCTGACCCCTGAGGGACTTCTCTAGTTATAGGCCTCCAACTAGAGTCCATCCCATTGGGTGCTGTGTTCAGTTACTTCCAAACAGACTTTGGACCTTGGTCTGAGTTGGGAACACGCATTCTTCTGTGAATGTGGTGATGCAGGAGCAGTGCAATTCTTCTCCTGTCCTCTACCACTATAGAATCTAACAGCAGAGTGCTTTTGAGGGTCAGTAGTATTTTATGATTATGGAGGATGACCTGAGGATGACTCTGTCCTTACGGCTGCATCATTACATTTCCATGTAGGTCTAGGGAGATTCTTCTCCTCTACACTGCCCTGCTGAAACCACACCTGCAATACTGTGTCCAGTTTTGGGCTCCCCAGTTCAAGAGAGACAGAGACCTGCTGGAGAGAGTCCAATGGAGAGCCAGGAGGATGCTTAGGGGACTTGAGCATCTCCCCTGGGAAGAGAGACTGAGAGCCCTGGGGCTGTTTAGTCTGGAGAAGAGAAGGCTGAGAGGGGATCTGATCAATGTCTACAATAGCTGAGGGGTGTGTGTCAAGTGGAGGGGGCCAGGCTCTTTTCAGTGGTGCACAGTGATGAGACAAGAAACAATGGATACAAACTTGAACAGAGAAGATTTCAGCTCAACATGAGGAGAAACTTCTTTACAGTGAGGGTGATGGAGCCCGGGACCAGGCTGCCCAGAGAGGTTGTGGAGTCTCCTTCTCTGGAGACTTTCCAACCCCACCTGGATGCATTCCTGTGCAGACTGCCCTGGGTGATGCTGCTTTGGCAGGGGGGTTGGACTGGATGATCTCTGGAGGTCCCTTCCAACCTCTAATGTACTGTGGTTCTGTGATTCTATGTAGAGGTATGGTTCACAGACAAATCTGGATCTATTTCTCTAACCTGTAGCTCCATGCCATGTAATAATGAGTTGGAATAAATCTGTTAGCTGAGTGTTCAGTTCAGTTACACTGAACTGGAGCTGAATTAACGCTGCAATAAGAAGAGGTCTAGTCTGAGAGTTCTTGTGCTTGGTTTTAGTGGTCTTTATTTGGCTTCCTGTGTGATCTGGGGCAAGTTACTTAGGTTATCTGTGAGAAGCCCACATGCCTGTTGTGAGGTAAAATGCCATAAAGATGCATGAAATCCTCTTGTGTGTATGTTGCTGGGCTTATATAGAGGTAAAGTTAACAAACCCTGTCCTGTTTTTGTCAGCCTTTTCTTTCCCACAAGTGATCTGTATGGTTGGACAAACACCCCACCCCCTACCCCAGTTACAAGTTCCCTTGTAACCAAATCTTGGCACTATACCTGCAGAGGCTGCACCTGACTAAACGATGCTGCATTTAAATGAATGGCTGTTGAATCTGCTCTTTCTGATTCTGTTGGCAATGTGACCTGCTTCTCTGGTGAGTGTGGCTGGAAGCCATTCTGATGTTAAAAAAGGGACAGAAACAATGGGTAACCCCTGCTGCCAGGCACAGGGAGGATGAAGGCTGGGGGTGGACAAAAGCTTCATCTTGCTCTCTCAGTTTGAAGAAGAGTTTGGGCTAATTGCTGATAACCAACACTGAAACATCTGAATCATAAATCTCTTCAGCTGCTGCATGGCTCCCAACAAACAGAGTGTGGAGTGTTTGTGCCTTAGCTCTTCCCTTCCCTGCAGAGCCATGCCTCCTTTATCTGCCATGTAGAACACTTTCCTTGTAGGCTTTGCAGGTTTAAAACTAAACTCCCACACCGCCTTTGACGTTTAAGTCATTGGGGCACACTTTCCACGGTAGCTCCCCTTTGTCTTTTTAGGGTGGATTCAGGCAGAAGATGAAATCACAGCAAGGAAGTCCAAAGAGCAGGGATGCAGCCTTACACACTCATCCCTCTGCTTTCTCCCCCCACTCACCTCCCCCAAGAGCAGGGACTCCTGCTTCCAGCTATTGTGAGAATTAATCCTTTGGTGTGCTCATTGCTGGCTTTACCTTCCATCCAGCCAATAAGCACAGTGTGACCAAAAGGTTGGATGTGTTTGAAGGAATGAATAGGAAAGGGTCAGAATGCTCCAGCTCTCTCACAAGTGCTCTTAAGGAAATATAATAATTTGCTTTTTATTTGGAAAAAAAAAATCATGAAGACACCTCAGTTTATACAAAAGTGAGCCTGGGCAGTTGGGATTTTTGTTCATCTTTCTCAGCTCAGTGGACAGATGAAAGGGGGAAAAAAGCAAATTCCTAACTTTGCACCCCAGCTGGGAATCACTACAGAGATAGTCCTGAATCCTGTTCCTTGATTGCTGGCTGTGGCTGTGCCCCTGTGTTGACAGGAAAGGCAGAGGTGACATTTTTTTTCCCAACATCAAAAGTCATTATGGAGGAAAAGGAAGTGATGCTATGCTCTTGTGGTTGGATTACTTTCTTCTGTGGGAGAAACTCTGGAAGGTCCAAATTTTGTAGTCTGTGGAGTAGGATGTGATTTGTGTTTGGTTTTGGGTTTGTTTTTTTCGTTTGTTGGTTAGTGTGGGGTTGTTTTTGTTGTTTGTTTGGGGTTTGGTTTGGGTTTGGTTTGGTCTTTGGTTTGGTCTTTGGTTTGGGTTTGCTTTATTTGTTTGCTGTTTAGCTTGCTTTGGGTTTTGTTTGTTTGCTGCTCCTCCTTCTGTTTCCACTGGGTGGAAATGGTGTGGAGCTTGTTGAGTTAAAATTACTTCCTGAGGTTTCTGCAAGCTAGGAAGAAATGAGTTGGATAACAGATTTTGGGAGCTCCTCTTGCTAAAGCTTTTGTAGTGAGGCTGAGTCACAGGAAATGTTACCACCCATTGACAGGGTGGGATTGAACCTTCGGGGAGTGATCACTTCAGTCACCTGTGCTCATGGGCAAGTGGTGATTTGAGCAGTAGCAGCATGTGACTGCATCATTCATAATGCTGCTGTGTGCAGAAAAGAGCTCAGTCTTGAAAGATGTGTGTGTCTAGAATGTTGTAGGGCACATAGCACAAGTAAAGCTCCCCCTGCCCTATTTTAAAGAGGTTTGGAAATTGTGGGATGGTTTTACACCCAAATGTTTTATGCTCATTTTATGTTAAAAGTCTGAAGGAGACTAATTTACAGAAACTAAAACATGGAACTGACAACTTGAGAGCTTCTGAGAGGAGACTCTAAGCCAATACTGCTTTTCACAGTGGAGATCTCTCAGATGAATTTATTCTTGGAAAGAAAGTAGTGATCCTTGTTTGCAGCACCAAATGCTATGTGTCATCTCAAGCTTTTGGTAGTTTTTATCTTTGAAATGTTTGGCTTTTTCTTTTTTTTTTTTTTTTTAGCTGAATTTGTTGTTTTTAAATTGATTTTAACAGATCTTGCAGTGGAAGGCTGTTCCACTTTGAGACTTGCCTAGCCAAGCTTCACCTCAACTAGAATTTTCACACACAGAATCAACCAGGTTGGAGGAGACCTCCAAGATCATCCAGTCCAACCTATCACCCAACACCATCTAGTCAACTAAAGCAAGGCACCAAGTGCCTCATCCAGTCTGTTTTTAAACACCTCCAGGGATGGGGACTCCACCACCTCCCTGGGCAGCACATTCCAATGGGCAATCTCTCTGTGAAGAATTTCTTCCTCACATCCAGGCCAAACCTCCCCTGGTGCAGCTTGGGACTGTGTCCTCTTGTTCTGTTGCTGGTTGCCCGGGAGAAGAGCCCAACCCCCACCTGGCTACAACCTCCCTTCAGGCAGTTGTAGACAGCAATAAGGTCTCCCCTGAGCCTCCTCTTCTCCAGGCTAAACACCCCCAGCTCCCTCAGCCTCTCCTCACAGGGCTGTGCTCCAGACCCCTCCCCAGCCTTGTTGCCCTTCTCTGAACATGTTCCAGCATCTCAAAATCTTTCTTAAACTGGACACAGGACTCAAGGTGTGGTCTAACCAGTGCTGAGTACAGGGCAGAATTACTTCCCTGCTCCTGCTGGCCACACTATTCCTGATGCAGGCCAGGATGCCATTGGCCTTCTTGGCCCCCTGGGCACACTGCTGGCTCATGTTCATTTTCCTTAGTTTCTCAGCTCTGCTGCTTTTGAGCTCTTCCTTCCGGCAGAACTGCTGGGCATGATAAGGCTTTTCTTTCACTGCTGGTAAAAAAAGTACAATTGGTAATGTTGTCATTCAGGATTCTTCTCTGTATGAAGTCTCTGGTTCAGGTTGTCCTTGCTGCTAGCTGTGGGACTTACTGTTTGGAGAGGTTTGAGCAAGCCTGTATGTAAAAGTTCTGCCATCCTCTTCTGCTTTGAGGGATCTAGGAATGCTTAAACTGGTTTTCGCTGTCTTACAAATATCAAGCTTCATGGGAGACTCAGGTATTTGTGTCTGTTTTGTGTATGTTGAAAAAGAAGAGGGAACAGCCAAGTGGGTTGCCTGAAGTCACCCAGCCTGAGATTGCTGGGAATAGGTTTCCTGGCTTCCAGTCCTGTGCTTTAAACCCCAAGATTAGTCTTTTTGGAAAAGGATAATCTGTGTGTTCAAAGAAGGATTTATAAAGCTCCCATTAACCTCTGTGCCATACCTAGCGAGGAATCTAATTTATGTTCTGGCAAATGAAAGCAGTTTCAAAGACCTTAGTGCTGCAGGTCACTGTCAGACCTTCAAGGTCCATTGCCACAAGTTTAATTTTTCTCTCCTGCTTGGATCTGGCTCTGTGGCATTTGTGAGAAAGGAGGAGCAAAACTGTACTGGTGAGGAAAGATTTCTAGAGACATCGAGTTGTGGATAACTGAGAACAAGGTCCATGTCTGGGTTGGGTTTTTTGGTTGGTTGGTTGGTTGCTGGTTGTTTGGGTTTTTTGCTGTGCTTAGTTAATGTACAGAATGGCTAAAGTTTCCCATTCCTTCCCTGAAAGAAAGAGAGGCCTTCTGGCAAAGGTATTTTTTTATTTTTTTTTTATTGCATTTTATCACTTAGTCAGGATCTGAAGATCTGAATTCCAGTAACCAACGACTGGAAATGTCCTTTCAAACTGAAATGTTGAACTTTAGAGTTTACCCCTGAGTCCTCAAGCTCCCTTATCTGAATGAAAGAGGACATTCATTTTTTTCCAGTTTTCTTCTGTTATCAAGGCAGAACACAGCATCTGAATGTTAGAGAAGTAGCAGTACATTAACCCCAGCATTGCTTCTACTCAAAAGATTGGAAGTGTTTTGCAGGATTGGCTAAAGATTATCTAACTTCTGGGTGGGGGAGGAGAGAGATGGTTAGAGCTTTAGCTCTCATCACTGAATGCCTGAAGTGAGAATAAAAGCCAGGGCTTTCCTGATCCCCATGCTGGTTATATAATTATCTGTTAATATTTGGGGATTTTTTTCCCCCTCCACTTCAGGCAGATTGGCTGTTTCATCCATCCAAAGCTTTTTGTGCAGATCTTTGGATAATCCACTGTCATCACTTGTGCACTGCAGAACCAGAGCTGGCTATAACACTTTACAAGATGTAACAGACCTTTGTTTTGGTGGTTTTTAAAAATGCAATGAAACAGATCTGCTAGTTGTTTGGGGGTTTTTTCTTCCTTTTTTTTTTTTTTTTCTTTTTTCTGTTTTACCTATTCTGGATGGCAGGAAAGAAGGTAGAAGAAAAGAGTTCACAGGCTCACAGGATGTTAGGGGTTGGAAGGGACCTCTGGAGATCTTCCAGTCCAAACCCCCCACCAGAGCAGGACCATAGAATCCAGCACAAGTCACACAGGAACACATCCAGACAGGGCTGCAAAGTCTCCAGAGAAGGAGACTCCACAACCTCTCTGGGCAGCCTGTTCCAGTGCTCTGGGACCCTTACAGTGAAGAAGTTCCTCCTCATGTTGAGGTAGAACCTCCTGTGCTGTAGTTTCCCTCCACTGCCCCTTGTCCTATCCCAGTGAGCAGAGGCTGTCCCTGTCCCTTCCTTCCTGACCCCCAGCCCTCAGCTATTGATAGACATTGATCAGATCCCCTCTCAGTCTTCTGTTCTCCAGACTAAACAGCCCCAGGGCTCTCAGCCTCTCCTCATCCTGCAGTGCTCCAGTCCCTTCAGCATCCTTGTAGCCCTCCCTTGGACTCTCTCCAGTAGGTCCCTGTTCCTCTTGAAGTGGGGAGCCCAGAACTGGATGCAGTATTCCAGGTGGTGCCTCACTAGAGCAGAGTAGAGGGGAAGGAGAACGTCCCTGGATCTGCTGGCCACACTCTTCTGAATGCACCCCAGGATCTTCTTGGCCACCAGGGCACATTGCTGTCCCATGGAGAACTTGTAATCCACTAGGACTCCCAGGTCCTTCTCCATGGGGCTGCACTTATTCTACAGACATTAGTTCTCCAGCTAATGTCTGTAGAATAAGTCTCCTGGTTTCCTCTGTGTCTGGGCAATGGTTTTTACTGCCCTTCTTTCAAATGACCATGCTGTTTATAATAGGTGTTTTAAAAGCCTACTTAGCACTAACGTTTATGAACATAATAATTATGATGATGATAATAATAATAATTAACAATGATAATTTGTTGTTTCTGGTAGCTATAATCGTTATTGCATAAACAGCCACATGTTTGTAGCAGTCTGCAAATTTATTGCCTATAAATGCAACAGTAAATAAAGCTAGAGGAGAATTCCTGCATGGCATATGTGTTGAAGAATGTATTTACCCTGTATGCTGGAAGGAGAGCTGCAAGCACTCCATCACCTTTTTTATGGAGCAGCATTGCCAGATGTGGAGTAAAACATGGAATATTTGTCTCTTAAGCACATGAAGGGCTCTATATTATTTCCCTTGGCAAACACACGTGAGCTGAGCTCCTTCCAGACACGAGTGGAATGATCACTTTGGCGGACAGGCCTTGGTCAGGGCAGCTGCACCAGTGGCGCTTGCACAAATGTTGAGCTACTCTAATATGTTGCTAGAAGCAGCACCTGAGATTTTGTGCTTTGCTCAGCCTAAAAACCCTGGCACTGCCAGCTCTTTGCTTTGTGCTCTGAGCAGACCCTTTTCCCTTCTGCCTTACCCCAGCTGCAAGGAAGGGAACAGGAATTACCATGGGGCTCTCAACTTATCTCCTGGCTGTTCCCAGCCCCCAAAAGCAGTCACCAGGCAAATCTGTTGGGTCCTGGTTGGGTTTTTACTGGCCTCCTGTGGATGATTATGGCTGAGTGGAGCAGGGCAGGTCTGTGTGTTGTGCAGGACAACTGAGGAAGCATGGAGGAGAGCCAGGGAAGGCATGCTGGGTAGTGGTCTCTAGAGTGGAGGCTCTGAGCCCTTAGCAGGCTTTATAAACTCTGGGGAGTTTCTCTACATATCTGGCAAAACACAGATGATGATGATGATGATGATGATGATGATGATGATGATGATGATTATTATTATTATTACTGTTCTTGGTTTTGGACACAGCTGCAAGTAGAGTGTAAGTGCTAGAAGAGATAACATCTTGTATTTATTTTGACATTGGAACCTGTGGTGGTGTGAGTTCTGAAGCCCAGGGCTGTGTAAGGAACTGTGAGTCACATTACAATATTCAGCAGCCTTGAAATACTATTCCCTATGACAACAAGCATGTCTTTTAGTGCATTTATCTCTCATTAGGGTGGGAGCTTCTGTGTTTCTTACAATAATAATTAAATGTATAAAAGCCATTGATTTTTGTGTTGAAGAAGTGTGTCTGGACTATATAAGCTTGGAATAAGCGCAGAGAGTCTGGCAGATAAGCAAGGTGATGATTTCTACTATCCAGAGTAGGGCAGACAGAGCACAAAACAGATCAATTAGTTATAGCTCCACAAATGAGAAGCTCCATATGAGCTGTCAGTGTGCACTTGCAGCCCAGAAAGCCAACCACAGCCTGGGCTGCATCCAGAGAAGCATAACCAGCAGGGGCAGGGAGGTGATTCTCCCCCTCTGCTCCACTCTGCTGAGACCCCACCTGGAGCACTCTGTCCAGTTCTGGAGCCTCTATTACAGGAAGGATCTGGAGGTGCTGGAAGGTGTCCAGAGAAGGGCCATGAGGATGATCAGAGGGCTGGAGCTGCTCTGCTATGGAGACAGACTGAGAGAGTTGGGGCTGTTCAGTCTGGAGAAGAGAAGGCTCCAAGGAGACCTTCTCGTGACCTTCCAGTATCTGAAGGGGGCTCCAAGAAAGCTGGGGAGGGACTTTTGAGGGTGTCAGGGAGTGATAGGACTGGGGGGATGGGTAGATTCAGATTGGATGTTAGGAAGAAGTTCTTCCCCATGAGGGTGATGAGACACTGGCACAGGTTGCCCAGGGAGGTGGTGGAACCCTGGAGGTTTTTGCAACCAGGCTGGATGTGGCTGTGAGCAACCTGCTGTAGTGTGAGGTGTCCCTGGCCATGGCAGGGGAGTTGGAACTGGCTGATCCTTGAGGTCCCTTCCAACCCTGACAATTCTGTGGTTCTGTGATGATTCTATAAACTGTTATGCTGTGGAACACGTGTGTTTTAAAACTTATTCTTAGGCTTGAGACTAAGCCTGTTGGCAAACAAGCAGTTCACACATCTGAGTAGCTGGCTGGCTGCATCAGCAGTGTTGATACCTGCAGGCAGCTCTTTCATACTTTTGCAGGTTCCTCTTTCTTAAATTAATAGGGGGGGGGGGAAATTGCTGGAACTTGGATTTCACCACAGCACTGAGGTGGAATTCACCTGCCATTCATCTTGGCCACAGGCAGTGGTAGAAACCCATGGGATGCTTGTGTGTGGCTGCAGGCTCCTGGCAGTTGTTGTTTTGTCTGACTCAGAGCAAGGAGGAAGTTTTCAGTGCTGACAGCACTTTGAGGCTGATCTCCCTACTGAGCTGCCAACCAGGATTTGTTTGTGGTGGGCACACTGTGGGCTGCTCTCTGTGCAGGCAGAAGAATGGCTGGCTAGGGAGATCAGATTAAAGGGGAAAAACAAGCAAGGCCTTGCAGCTTTTTCTTTTTTTTATCTTAATGTATTTTACCATTTTATCTTGCTGTTTTTTCAGGCAAGAGTGAGCAGGGACTTTTCTTCCCCCATTCAAAAGGCAAGTTGTTGGTTTTGTTTGAAAGGCAGAAAGGGATGTAAGGGAAGCACCTGAATCGTTTAGGGATGATCTGGGCTTTCTGTTTCTTTCAATACCCATGGAAATAGTTTTTTCATGATTTGCTTTTCAACTGGCAGCTAATAACATCCTGAAGTAGGGGGGTGGGGAAGCAATGTAAATGCCAGAGCACCACTCACTGCTGTTAGAGGAGAAGTTCTGTGGCCAGAGCACAAACTGGCTGCACAGCTTGCATGCCAGGTTGTGTCAGCAGTGCGTGTGATGGCAGGGAGGGATTAAACCCTCCGGAAGTTTTGGCCAGCGTGTGAACTAGAAACGTGGAGCTTGGCTTAGATGGGGTCAGTCTGGCTACATCAAGAGCAGTGAAAAATCCTTTCTTACAAAAAAAAAAAAAAAAAAAGAATCCCCATAAGTCTTGAAATCTTTGCAGAAACTTTAGCCAAGCAATCCATTCCAGATTTTGGCACTTATCCTTTCCCTTCCCCTGCTCATGCTGAGCAGATGAGCACAACGGCCAGACCTAAAATGAAGAGCATCTACAGTCTGATCTCATCCTCCCTTACTGCCTTTGGCTGGAGAGGAGGAGGAGGAGCTTTGAAATCGGATTATTACTTCGAGCCTCTTGGCTTTGGAGCTACAGACTGTTCCCCACGTTGCCAATGGGCTTAAAAGCTTAGCAGAACTCCCACTAGGTACCCAGGAAGCCTCTTACCACAGGAGATGGTGACATGGCAGGATCAGCTGTTCTTTATTTATCATGCTGCAGGATTGTCTAGGGAGGGGACCATAGCTAACCCTGTGATGTTGTTTCCAGAAAAAAACCCAAACACCCAAGGATAGGTACAGCCTGATGCTGCTCCCCACCAATGTGACTGTGCTCACCCAAGGTACTGTGGAAAACAGTTGCTAAAATGCTTAGTCCTCAGCTGCTCCTAGTACTTTGTCCATAAATGGGGATTCTGCATTTGCAGAAAGAGGGAGTTTGGAGTTGTTTTGGTGTTGTTTTACCAGTGAGGTACAACTGGCATGGAACTGTGAGAGTTTAACAATACACAGTATTATGGGGTAGCTTCAGAATGGTTCCAGTCTCTAGCTGCCTGCTCACCTCTTTCCTCATCCAGTTCTTTAATTTTTTTTTTTTTTTTTTTTTTTCTGGGAAAATTAAAGAACCCCAAAATCCTCCTCCATCTAAGCACAGCTACTGGGAGAGAGCTTTTCTAGGTGATAATAAATTATATCCTTGTGAGGGTGAGGCAAACAGGATGCAATTCAAGCAGCCTATGTTTCCTCTCATATTGTTCTTTGGAGGTTATTTCCAGCTAGAGGAGCTGAAGTTGTGGCTTGGGTGATAGTGGTCAGGCACTTTGTGGAGGTGTTTTGGTTTGGTTTTTGTTTTTTTTTAAGGGCACAACCCCAGTACTTTTCCCATAAAGGCACACACCCCTGATTTGAAATTTAAGCACAGTGGTGTTAAGCTTGCTTTGATTAATTGCCTTTTGCAGGCCTCTTGGAAAGTCTACCCACAGGGTCTGCAAGAGGTCTGCAAACCACAGGCTGGAGACCATTGATTCTGCTGAGCCTCAAAATGTTTGTCTCTCTCCTATGTAAAGCCAACTGAGTGCCCAGTGTGATGCTTGCCCCTCAGCCAGCATAACTGGCTTATGGTAAATGGTGTAGATGATCTGCTCTGAAGGAATAGAGGATTATTTTGAAAGCGAGAAATTATCCTTTTGAGGGAAAAAAAAACCCCAAAACGTGATCTCCAAATGCCTTTGGCTGCTAATAAAAGTGCTGAAAAAGAAAGAGGATTGCAGTGGCATCGAATGTCAAGCTTTATGGCTTCTCTCTTAGCCATGCCACTGAGCAGAGCATGGTAAGGGTGCTGGGGCTTGTGTTAGTTTCCTCATCTCTAAAATTGCTCTGCATGTGGGATCAGAGGATCACAGATATTAGGGGTTGGAAGGAACCTCTGGAGATCTTCGAGTCCAACCTCTCTGCCAAAGCAGGACCATAGAATCCAGCACAGGTCACACAGGAATGCATCCAGATGGGTCTTGAAAGTCTCCAGAGAAGGAGATTCCACAACCCATCTGGGGAGCCTGTTCCAGTGCTCTGGGACCCTTGCAGTGAAGAAGTTCCTCCTCATGTTGAGGTGGAACGTGTGTTGTAGTTTATCTCCATTGCCCCTTGTCCTTTCACAGGGTGCAACTGAGCTGAGCCTGTCCCCTCCCTTCTGACCCCCAGGCCTCACATATTTATGAACATTTTTTAAATCCCCTCTCAGTCTTCTCTTCTCCAGGCTAAAAAGCTCCAGGTCAGCCTCTCCTCATAGGGTGTGTGCCTTCCCTCCTTTCACAGGTGCTGCTAGGCTGTACTGAGCATGCTTTAGATGTTTTGATGCTCTGGGATGAAAGCCACTCTAGAAGCATAATCTACTAATGTCTGTTAAACAGAAACTAATGGCTTGTTAGTTCAGAGCTTCAGATGTGCCCTGTCCCTCTCAAAAGGTACTTTGCAGGGCCAAAGAAATGGAGCAAGTGGCAGTCTTACATCTTTTCAGCACTGACAATGCATAAAATTCATAACGAATGTAGTTCTGTGTCAGTGTGAGTTTCAAACCATCACAAGTTCTTGCCCCAAATTGCTTGGGCTGCAGGAAGGATGAGCTAGGACGAGAGGAAAGCTTTATTAGCATCAGTACACTGCTATGGGGCAGTCTGAGGGAGTCTGGATTGATCAGGCTGAAATCTCTTTTCAGTACAGTTTAGCCACCCAGTGTGAGCTGCTCGCATTTGTTTGTGTTACACAGCAGTGAAAAATTCCAGTCGGAGAGCAAGTAGTGGCATGCTGTGCAAACAGGGGAGGGCCCCAGTCCCAGAGGAGAAATCAGGCAGCAGGTTAACAGGGATGGAGAACAAGAAGCCACAACTGTCTAGTGAGTGAGCTAGGTGGTAGGAAGGTAGCACAAGGGGCTCAGATTTTACTAAGCATTCTGATGGGGAGGCTAAAGGGGGGACAAACCCAGAGCATGCCTATGAACCAAGCCTGGAAAATTGGGGCCTGACCAAAAATGCCCTTTGGAATTGGAAAGACTTTGCATTTTCAAACCTATTTGGGGTGAACTGAGCAGAATTAAGAGATTTAACACATCTAAGTGCTGGGTCCTACACATTGGCCACAACAACCCCATGCAATGGTACAGGCTGGGGACAGAGTGGATGGAGAGCAGCCAGGCAGAAAGAGACCTGGGGGTACTGGTTGACAGGAGCCAGCAGTGTGCCCAGGGGGCCAAGAAGGCCAATGGCATCCTGGCCTGGATCAGGAATAGTGTAGCCAGCAGGAGCAGGGAAGTCATTCACTGGTTAGACCACACCTTGAGTCCTGTGTCCAGTTCTGGGCTCCTCGGTTCAAGAGAGATGTTGAGATGCTGGAATGTATCCAGAGAAGGGCACCAAGGCTGGGGAGGGGTCTGGAGCACAGCCCTGTGAGGAGAGGCTGAGGGAGCTGGGGGTGTTTAGCCTGGAGAAGAGGAGGCTCAGGGCAGACCTCATTGCTGTCTACAACTACCTGAAGGGAGACTGCAGCCAGGTGGGGGTTGGTCTCTTCTCCCAGGCAACCAGTGACAGAAGGAGAGGGCACAGTCTCAAGCTGTGCAGGGGGAGGTTTAGGCTTGATCTTAGAAGGAATTTCTTCACAGAAAGAGAGATTTGCCATTGGAATGAGCTGCCCAGGGAGGTGGTGGGGTTGATGTCCCTGGAGGTGTTTAAGAAAAGCCTGAATGAGGCACTTAGAGCCATGGTCTAGTTGATTAGATAGGGTTGGGTGATAGTTTGGACTGGATGATTCTTGGAGGTCTCTTCCAAGCTGGTTGATGCTGTGATTCTGTGAATCTGACGTCTGTGCATCACATTTTGTGGCTGAAAGGAGCTGCTGGTGGAGAGGATGGTTGGCGATGGTTCCCCTGTAGTGCTGCTGGCACCGGGTGGAAGTCTGTGGGATTTGTTCTTTTCAAGCAGCAACACAACAAACTCACCCTGCCTGTCTGTTTATAACCATCTCACCCCTACCAAGCTGTCATCTCACACCTCTTCTTAGCCCCCAGAGTAACGTTATGCCCCTATTTGCAACCTGCTTGAAATAGTCTTCAAAGTCTGTTTGCAGGGAGTTGAGGGAGGTAGAGATCTCGAAGGCACTACCAGGTGTTAAGAGGGGACCTGAAGAAATGGGGAAAGGCAATACCTTTGCTGCTCTTGCTTTTTACCCTTCTGTTCTGGCCTGGTAGCATTTCTCCTCCATCAGGTGTTTATTTTTCATTCCTTCCCCTCCCCACACCAGTCTGGCAGCTCAGAGAAGAGTTGGGACCACCACAGTGCCAAGTGTCACTAAACCTCTTCACCTCCCACACCCAAAGCTATTGTAGGAGGCCAGCTCAGCTCCTCCTGAGCTCATGGTCCCCAGTGGGGGAGGTGAAGATGATGTTGTTTCCTCGAGGAGAGCTGCTGACTTGGTGCCACCTACTCCCCTGCAGTGGAAAGGAAGAGTGGAGAAGTTGGGAGCCCATTTGGCTCAGGAAGCTGTAAAATCCTGGAGCACCAGAGAGAGAGAGGGCAGCATGCAGGCTTCTGCAGGACTGGGGAAGCTGGGAGAGGCACATCCAGGTGCAGACTTGGATAATGGGTGGTGTCTCCAAGTAGCCACTTAAGATAACATGGCTGGGAGATTCCATCTGGACCAGGAGCTGTAACTCCTTTCTGAATTTATGGCAGCCATCTAAAGCCACTGCTGTTTGTGTTCCTAGGGTATCATGGCCCTAGGAGTATCCCTGACTTCCTGCAATGCCCTACTGGCTTGTTTGGAAACTATTTGCATATGATGGAAGCAGTCACAACCAGGGCTCTGGGTTGCAGAAAGTGGTCTGGCTGCTGGATGGGGGCATGGCTTTGTCAGGCATGCTGAGAATGTCCTAGGGGCTGAGTACACTCAGAGGCCAACAATCTGGGATTTAGATGTTGGCAGAGCAGCTAGCTCCTAGTTTCACCTTAGCTCCAGGACCATAACCTGCTGTTTACTACTGCTTTGGTG
This sequence comes from Indicator indicator, assembly GCF_027791375.1. Classification (NCBI taxonomy): domain Eukaryota; kingdom Metazoa; phylum Chordata; class Aves; order Piciformes; family Indicatoridae; genus Indicator; species Indicator indicator. The sequence continues at coordinate 26,690,448 of NC_072023.1, forward strand.
GATTGTTTGGCTGTGCTCTGTGGCAGAAAGCAGGGTGCTTCACTTTGGAGGAGGCTCAGGGCAGACCTTATTGCTGTCTATAACTACCTGAAGGGAGGTTGTAGCCAGGTAGGGGTTGGTCTCTTCTCCCAGGCAACCAGCAACAGAACAAGAGGACACAATCTCAAGCTGTGCAGGGGGAAGTTTAGGTTTGATCTTAGAAAAAACTTCTTCACAGGAAGAGAGATTGGCCATTGGGATGGGCTGCTCAGGGAGGTGGTGGGGTCACCATCCCTGGAGGTGTTTAAGAAAAGCCTGAATGAGGCACTCAGTGCCATGGTCTGGTTGATTAGTTAGGGTTGGGTGATCAGTTGGACTTGATGATCTTGGAGGTCTCTTCCAACCTGGCTGATTCTGTGATTTTGTGATTCCCCTCTTCTCTGGGATGTGTTGGGAGGACCAGTGGTCCCTCCCCAAGTCCCTGCATCCTCCTGGACAGCTGGCTTTTTGGTGGCAAAGACAGCAGGGGCTCCCAACCAGCACTGGGAAGCACGTACAAGGGCTTCATACAATACAGGGATAAATGGTGTTGGAAGCATTTTTCAGAGCTGTAGTTAACTTCCCATCTTCCTGCCCAGTCCCAGTAACTCTGCTCTTTTGCACGAATTTGCCAGGCTCTTGCCCAGTTGTTTGTTGTCATTAATTATCTGTGAGGGGAAAGGAACATCCTGACTCGATTGAGTGATGGTGTTGAAACGGATTCGGGCTGGCTCAGCACAGCCCACTGGTAGCTTTCAGTGATCTCCTAAAGCCTCTGCTTTAGAAGCCTGTGCAATGGAAAGCTGATAACAGCAGTGCTGTGGAAACAGAGTTGAAGGGATTGGAGTTTTTAAACTGATGGCTAACTTGGACAAGGCTTAGCTGTGCTTAAACTGGTTGTGTCCATCACATTTGGTTATGGATGATTCAGCTCCAGCACAGAGGAAGCCTTTAAACTGTAGTCCTGTACCTCAGTGCTCAGCTTGCCCACCCTGGGCTCTTGCATGTGCTGGGCTTCCCTGTGATTTTGGAGTAGTCTACAAATACCTGAAGGGAGGCTGTAGCCAGGTGGGGATTGGTTTCTTCTCCCAGGCAACCAGTGACAGAAGCAGAGGACCCAGTCTCAAGCTGTGCCAGGGGAGGTTTGGGATGGATGTTAGGAAGAAACTCTTCACAAAGAGGGTCATTTGCCATTGGAATGGGCTGCCTGGGGGGATGGTGGAGTCACTGTCCCTGGAAGTGTTTAAAAACAGACTGGGTGAGGCACTTAGTGCCGTGGTTTAGTTGATTAGATGGTGTTGGGTGATAGGTTGGACTTGATGATCTCGAAGGTCTTTTCCAACCTGGTTAATTCTGTGTAAATGAGAGCCCCAAACTTTGATGTCACCTTCCAAGTGAGCAGCTTGCTAAGAGCTGGAATCTGACTGGCTGCCTTCTGTGGTTCAGCAGCTCCACTGTCACCTCTGCACTGCTGTGGGTGGCAGTGGTGTCACTGCAGTCACACTTGTGGACTTGTTTTCTTTTACCTGGGAAATCAACTGTTCTTTCCTCTCAGAAGTCTGGGTAGATATCAAGGAACATTCTTTGGGCAGTGTGGGACTTGGGTCACCACGTGTCCAGAGGCCACAACACTCGAGTGCTGTCAGGAGCAGTCTGAAGTACCAATTGCCACAAGCCCCAGGTCCTACTGGGGTTTAGTACATGCTCACACAAACTCTGGGGGAGCAGTATTTGTTTTGGACTGAACCCTTGGCCAGCAGCACACAAGCAGGGTTAGCCATACCAGCCAGAGTGCCTGGCATGGCACAGCTGGCCCTTCTCTCCCAGCCCACCCCTGCCAGCTGTTTTCCCAGGGAGCCCAGGAGGGATGGGTTGGTGCTCTCCTGCCCTCTCCTGCTAACCCTGCTTTGGGCCAGTGCTCCTCTGGGGCGAGGTGGTCACCCTTGCTCCAGTGGCCGCCTCTTCCCGACAGCCCGTGCCTGACACAGGGGGGATTTAGTCTGGGGCTGGGGGGAGGGAGGGACGTTAAACAGGCTTTTCCCTAATGAGGTGTGACGCCAGCTGGAGAGGGGGAGAATCCTGCTTTTCTTCTGTCTGTTGCTCTCTCCAGCTAGAGGAGGAGGAGATGTGTCCCTCTGCTTCCTCTGCTGATTTGCTGCCTCTTCTGTTTCCTTTCTGTGCTGTCCCCAAAGCATTTTGGCAAGGTTCACATTTCTCTGCTCACAGCTCAGTGCTCAAAGAGAAAAGGGGAAAAACAAAAGGGTTGCAGGCGTGGGGGGGATGGTGGGGAGGAAGCCCAGCCGCTGGCTCTGGCTGAGGACCAGAGGAGCGTGGGGATGGGTGACTGGGACCTGGTTTGCCCTGAGGACCAGGGTGGATTTGGTGGCCTCTTTCTCCTGGAAATCCCTGGCATCACTTCACTTCTGCTCACATGCACCATCCTCTTTGCTGGCCATCCCTTGTTGGAGGGGAAGGCTGGGGAAACGATATTTATTCCTCCTCCTGTGAAATGTAGGCTGAAGCATTAGGTGGAAACCTGAGGGAGTCCTAACTCTTCACTCGTGATTGTGAGGCGTTAAGGTTTGATCACATTCTCCTGGTCTGTGGCATTCCCACAGCAGCTGGGGCATGTGGGAGAAGTGCAGAATTTAAGAGTTTTGGGGACAGAAAGCTGGAGAATCCAGAGGGACAGCAAATGGTGACATTCAGTTAAACAGGGCCAGGGGACCCAACCCTTGGAAATTAAAGAGCCTCTCGCTGCTCTTGCTCTATTGCAAGCAATGATAGAAAAAAAAGCAGACAAATCTTTACAGAACCATCAAAGTCTTTACAGGACCATGTCAGTAATTTTTTCTTTTTTCCCCAAGACAAGTAAACATGGAACATTTGGGCTGTGCCTTTACCATAAGCCACTAGCACTGAGTGCAACTGTTGGTAGGGACTAGAGGACCAGAGTGGACTACAGGCAGCACCCATGGCTTCGTGGAGTGCAGTGCAAATGCCTTTCTACGAAGGTGCCAACAGCCTCACACCTGCTGCTGATGGATGTTTGTTAGCCTTATGCTATGTGTGTGCTAATTAATCCTGACTTGTGCCAGAGTCCCTTAACTCAGCATAGCACTGGGACTGTGTGCTCTGCCCTCATCGGTCTGCATGCCCAGGGCCCCTGTTGGCCAGCAGCAGTGAGATCTGTCTGCAGCTGGGTTATGTCCCCACATAGGTGCTATACCTGCTATGAAGGCAAGGAGAGGAGCACCTGCATGGGAGAGAGGGGGAGAACTACCCAGCCAGGTGTTTTGGAGAAGACTGATGAGTCCTTGCCCAGGAGACAGCACCTTGCCCAGTGCCTGAAGAATGTCCTGCAGCAACCAGGATGATACATTGACTCCAGGAATATAAAGGTCACTCAAGGGCCTGGAAAACAACATCTCCAGATAGGAGCTATCTGAGCTGCTTGTGGGCACTGCTTAAGCAGTGTTAGTCAAACAGCAGGCTGAAAGGCTCTCGGGAAGCAACTGAAATATTCCTTCATACAAAAGGCTGTTGCATCCTAGCAGAGGCAGGTGGATGATGGAGAGGCTGAATGGAAGGGAACATCCTGGAGACTCACTTTCCCCCTTCTCCTTTATTCCAGGTATCACTCCCCTGGTCTAGGGGAGCTGAATGTAGTTGTAGACCCCTTATAGCGAGGTGCCATTGGGTGAGGAATGAAGGCACAAACCCCACTGCTGGATAGCAACCAGATTCCAGAAAAGCAGAGAGCAGAGAATCTCAGAAGTCTTCTCAGAAGTCCTTTATTGTAGCATTGTAGGAGCCCTGGCATTACAGAGTCCCACTTACTGCAGAAGTCCCAGAAACCCTTAACAGAGGAAGCAGCTAACAGAAGTCCTGAGCATATCCCTAGCAGCATCCCTAGACCAAAGCCCTAGCCAGAAGAAGTAGCAAACTAACAGAAGCAGAAGGCTCTTGCAGCCCTAATTCCCTAACCAAAAGTCCCTAACCAAAGATCTCTAACCAAAGCCCTAACCCTGGTGACTATTGCTCAGAGTGGCTCTTGTTATATTCTTTGTTATCAGTCTCCTAACCAGTAAAATCTAACCACTATATAAGCTAAAATCTTCTCCCAGTAAGAGATGCCAGCATGTCAAGGAAGTGGCTTCTGCAGCTTGTTCCAATCCAAGGGTGCCAAGGTGAGGCTGTTGTTCCTGGCACCCATGGAATGTTACTGTTTTTGTCTAGGCAGCTAAGGAGTTGGTCAGCTAAGGAATCCTGCACTCTGCACATGTCCAGCAGCTGCCCTTGGAGCAGTGGTTGCAACACCAGGTCCTAACATGTAATTTTTCACAGGCTGTAAGTCTATTGTAATAACACACCTGGGATGTTTTAGCAGACAGATCACATATTTGGGGTCCCTTCACAGATACATTTTGTTAGGAAGCAGATGTACACTGAAGGAATTTGCAAATAAAACAAATCAACACCTCAGAAATGCTAACCACTTACCAAGTGGATTCACTGAGCAACTGCTATTTATATAGCATGATTGCTATTTATACAGCAGTAACCTCACTCTCTCCAAGGCATGGCAAGCAGCAACTGCAGGTTTTGTATGAACTTGTCATTAAGCAGAGCAGAGATTCCTGTGGCAGGGATGCTACGTCAGGCTTCGGCTGCCCACTGCTCTTTCCTCGCCTTGAGTTTCCAAGTCTAATAGATAGGTTTAATACACTCCTCGTGGGGCAGGTGCCAGGCTTTCCTCTCCTGAAGCACTTGGGATGTTGCATAAGAAGTAAATAAGAGCAGTGTTGATAATGAAAAGATGCCATTAATACATTCCCAATAATAAAAAGGAAAACCCCAGACTGCAAGTGGCATTAAATCTGCAATCTGTTATCAATAATTTTATTAGGGCGGTTGCTGGGGTCTAATAAAAAAGCACTTTCTCTGCTTTATTGGCTAAGTGCCAAAACGTTTATCCTTTATTCTCTGGCCATTAACCTTTATTCTGGAACCATTAGCTTAGCCATTTGTGTAACAGTCTGCTGAGTAACATTCAAGGAGGAATTTGTATTCAGTCCATTATTTACTCTGAACCCCCCCAACCAAAAAAAAAAAAAAAAAAAAGAATAGGCTCAGGCTCGGTTATGCCCTACCTTGTTTATCCACATTAAATCTTGTTAAGTGCTGTATTGCTACTGATAAGTCTTACAGAAAGTGGATTTTTTTTTTCCTCAGTCAATTATTATCTGGCATACAACTAAAACTGTAATTACAGAATCACAGAAACATTCAGGTTGAAGAAGAGCCTCAGGATCACCAAGTCCAACCCAGAACCCTACTCTACAAGGGTCACTCCTAAACCATAGCCCCAAGCACCTTTCAACACATCCAGGCTGGGGGACTCTACCACCTCCCTGGGCAGCGCATTCCAATGCGAGGTCTCCCCTCAGCCTCCTCTCTTCCACACTAAACATCTCCAGCTCCTTCATAATAAATCTTCATAAGATTTATTCTCACCCCCCGAGGAGGCTCAGGGGTGACCTCATTGCTGTCTACAGCTACCTGAAGGGAGGTTGTAGCCAGGTGGGGGTTGGTCTCTTCTCCCAGGCAACCATTAGTAGAACGAGGGGACACAGTCTCAAGCTGTGCCAGGGGAGGTCTAGGCTGGGTGTTAGGAGGAAGTTTTTCACAGAGAGAGAGATTTGCCATTGGAATGTGCTGCTCAGGGAGGTGGTGGGGTCCCTGGAGATGTTCAAGAAAAGCCTGGATGAGGCACTTAGTGCCATGGTCTGGTTGATTGGATAGGGCTGGGTGATAGGTTGGTCTGGATGATCTTGGAGGTCTCTTCCAACCTGGTTGATTCTATGATTCAATGAAATTAACCTTAGTAATATTATGAAAATGAAGCCTGAAGTTGCTAGCTGAAAACCCAGGTATTTCTCATGGCAGGGGCAAGATTCCTGACAACCTTCTGTGAGAAGCTGATGCTTTTTGGGGGATCAGTTCTTACCTCACACCTTTGTCATGCTGAAATAAGCCATGATGCTCTTCCTCCCCTTCACAAAGGGTTTTGAGGTTTTGGGTCATGAGGTCACAGAATCACCAGGTTGGAAATATACCTCAGAGATCATCAAGTACAAGCTATTGCCTAATACCTAACACCTCATCTTTTCTTTCTGTCTTGCTATAGGAAAAAAACAAACAAACAAACAAACAAAAAACAAACAAACAAGCAAACAAACAACCTAAAGCCAAAGAGGAATAACTTCAATAATCAAAATGCCTGCTTCTTTTTGAGCCATTTGCTTGCAAGCTTTCATCCATTTCTGGCTCTCCATCTGAAACTGCTCCTTCTCTGTGTAAGTGGCTTTTAGGGCTACGGTTTCTGAGCACATCTTTTAAATGAGCTCAGCAGCCAGCACGAGTGGAAAGCAAAGCAGGGGAATGAAAGTCTTGATTCCTGCCCACCAGCTGAACATGGGAGAAGTCCTGGCTTTCCTGTTAGGCTGTAGTATCTCACCCTCACTGAACCCTATTTTTCCTGGTTCCAGACAAAAGCATTAGTCTTCTGCCTGGAGAGTGACATTCAGTAAAAGCCTTTCAAGGTCTTCCCATAAACTCTTGCAATGAAGAGAAGCAGCAGCATCAGTATTTGTACTGATGGGGAAGGCTGGCTTCACCTAATGGCTGCTGTGCACAGACTTCTTGAGGCTGCTTGGGGTCTTTTTTTTGGGGGGGTGGGGGGTGGTTCTGAGCAGCCAGCAGTAAATGTTCAGGAATTAGTTTGATGATTGGATTATTCTTTCTTTCTTCCTTTCTTCCTTTCTTCCTTTCTTCCTTTCTTCCTTTCTTCCTTTCTTCCTTTCTTCCTTTCTTCCTTTCTTTCTTCCTTTCTTCCTTTCTTCCTTTCTTCCTTTCTTCCTTTCTTCCTTTCTTCCTTTCTTCCTTTCTTCCTTTCTTCCTTTCTTCCTTTCTTCCTTTCTTCCTTTCTTCCTTTCTTCCTTTCTTCCTTTCTTCCTTCCTTTCTTCCTTCCTTTCTTCCTTCCTTTCTTCCTTCCTTTCTTCCTTTCTTTCTTTCTTCCTTCCTTTCTTCCTTCCTTTCTTTCTTCCTTTCTACCTTTCTTTCTACCTTTCTTTCTTTCTACCTTTCTTTTTTTCTTTCTTTCTTTCTACCTTTCTTTCTACCTTTCTTTCTACCTACCTTTCTTCCTTTCTCCCTTTCTCTCTCTTTCTCCCTTTCTCTCTCTTTCTCTCTTTCTCTCTCTTTCTCTTTCTTTCTCTCTTTCTCTCTTTCTCTCTTTCTCTCTCTTCTCTCCCTTCCTTTCTTTCTCTCTCTCTCTCCCTTCCTTCCTCCCTTCCTTCCTCCCTTCCTCTCTTTCGTTCTTTCTTTTCTTTCCTTTCTTTGCTTTCTTCTTCTCCCTTCTGCTCATTAGGAACTGGAAGCTGCTCTTCACGGGGATGATGTGGAGTTTATCAGTGACCTGATCGCCTGCCTGCTTCAAGGTTGCTATCAGCGCAGAGACATCACGTGAGTAACCTTGCTCTACAGCTTAAGCACTTTGCAAGGGGAGCTAATTAACACCGTTGCAAGGATGTTTCACGGCTTTAGAGTGATGACATGGCAGTGATCAGCAGCAATCAGGCCAGATGCTTCATCAAGTGGAAGGGAATTCCAGCTCTTCTTTGGTTGAGTTGTAAGGGTTTGGGTTTGGGTTGGGGTTTTTTTTATTATTATTATTCTTTTACAGCAAACCTCTTTGCTCAGATTCCATGCAAATGTGTTTGACGCTTTGCTGTAGCACTACAGCATGCAGTGAACATTCACATCTGTTGTTAGGCTTTGCACCCTCTTTGGTCAAATTAGTGATATCACACTAAGTTTTTGAATTACCACATATGTTTTCAACATTTTATATGTATTGTGGAGAATAAAACTTGCTGCTCTGCAGCCACTTTACTTACTTAGAAGATCATAGAATTGTTAGGGTTGGAAGGGACCTCAAGGATCAGCCAGTTCCAACCCCCCTGCCATGGACAGGGACACCTCACACTACAGCAGGTTGCTCAGAGCCACATCCAGCCTGGCTGCCTTATCTATTTTGTTTCCATTCCCCCCAGTCCTATCACCCCCTGACAAAACCAGAGCAAAACCAGAACTGGGTAGATTCAGATTGGATGTTAGGAAGAAATTCTTCCCCATGAGGTGGTGAGACACTGGAAGAGGTTGCCCAGGGAGGTGGTGAAAGCCTCATCCCTGGAGGTTTTTGCAGCCAGGCTGGATGTGGCTGTGAGCAACCTGCTGTAGTGTGAGGTGTCCCTGTCCATAGCAGGGGAGTTGGAACTGGATGATCCTTGAGGTACCTTCCAATCCTGACAATTCTGTGATTCTAGAACAGCCACAGAGCAGTGGAAGAAGGTCTGTTGTTGAAAAATTTCATAAATTCCACATTGTGAGGTTCTCCTAAGGTCCCTAAGCCTCAGTGTTTGCTTAACAATTGCACTGCCTAATTGCATGATTTTGTTTTAACTAACAAAATTCAGGGATGAATCATGGGTGAGTTGCTGGGCATTGGCAAGTTGTCTGTCTGTCTGTGAAAGGTTACACATGTACACTCTCGAGGACACACTCATGCACAAATACATGCTGCACCTGGCAACTCAACTACACATAGTTACTCAGTACTGCATGTAGGTCCCAACTTGTGCCTTTGCCATCACAGCTTTGGTTAGCTCTGAGATGCAAAAGCTGCCAGGAGGTAGCATCATCACAGAAGGAGCTGGTAACCCAACCATGGTTTTGTACAGCCTAGTCAGAGGGCACATGCGGCACAGATAGGTACCTGCTTAGGTGTTGCTGTGTGTCTGTCCATGTACAAGAGGTGCCATGGGAAATGGAAGGATGACAAAGGCATGTAGTGAAGTTGCAAGAACCTGCACCTTGCCTGAAGGGTTGTGCTGGGGAAAGCAGGAGATGCCTGAAGGAGAAACCAGCTGCACTCTTTCTACAGCACCTCCTGGAGAAGGGCACAGGAATAAGGAGATTGGGGAGGGGGGGAAAGGACAACAGGAGCAGTGCAGTGGAAATGGCTGAAGGATCATCTCAGGGGAAAAACTGCCTGGAGCCACTGGGATGTTAGGGAGGTGGGCCCTGAAGCACTGCAGAGAAAGCAGTGGGGGAGGAGAGATGGAAACAGGGAAAGGCATGGGATGCAGAGGCATGTCACAAAGGAAGAGGTGTTAAGATATAGTCTCAGTACAGAAATCTGTGGATAAATGAGACTAAAAATGATGGCTTGGATGCACTTCTCAGAAGCAAACTTGCCTCACTGTTTGTGTCACACTTACAAACCAGCTGTAGAGTATTTATCCAAAATTAATGTGGTTTGGAAGCCTAAAATTCTCCTTGTTCCTTACACATTTATTTACAGAACCATGTGCTCTCTCTAACCCAGCTTTGGGAGGCATAGGCCTGGGATGATGCACAGCTTCCCTGCTGTACCTAGTTTGTCCCCTGTTAGTGATAAGGAGTTGAGCCTCTGAGTGATTTTTTTTTTTTTGACAAAGATGTGCAAATGTAAGAGGGAAAAATGGTTTGGAGCATGGACTGGAGTTTTCACTCCAGAGTTGTGAACAGGTAGTAGGTATCTGTTTTGTGTGGGAAAAATCAGCAGTTTCTCAGATCATGACAGTGGCACTGCAGCAGTGCTTTCTCGAGACATTTGTGCTCCACATCCTTGTGCTGAGGCTGTGAGCTGTTCATCTTTAGCCTGAAAACTTTGCTCCACCTTGCACCTCAGAGAAGTTAAAAGCTTCTTCTCATTGGTGGATGAGATGCTCAACATGAGCCACCAGTGTGGACTTGCAGCCCAGAAAGCCAATCACATCCTGGCTGCATCAAAAGAAGCATAGCCAGGAGGTCAAGGGAGGTGATTCTCCCTCTCTGCTCTGCTCTGGTGAGAACCCACCTGGAGTACTGTTCTGGAGCCTCTGTTACAGGAAGGATCTGGATGTGCTAGAATGTGTCCAGAGAAGGGCCATGAGGATGATCAGAGGGCTGGAGCTCCTCTGCTATGAGGACAGACTGAGAGAGTTGGGACTGTTCAGTCTGGAGAAGAGAAGGCTCTGAGGAGACATTCTTGTGGCCTTCCAGTATCTGAAGGGGGGGGGGCTACAAGAAAGCTGGGGAGGGACTTTTTAGGGTGTCAGGGAGTGATAGGACTGGGGAGAAACTAGAAATGTGTAGATTCAGATTAGATGTTAGGCAGAAGTTTTTCCCCATGAGGGTGGTGAGACACTGGAAGAGGTTGCCCAGGGAGGTGGTGGAAGCCTCATCCCTGGAGGTTTTTGCAGCCAGGCTGGATGTGGCTGTGAGCAACCTGCTGTAGTGTGAGATGTCCCTGCCCATGGCAGGGGGGTTGGAACTGGATGATCCTTCCAACCCTGACAATTCTGTGATTCTATCTGGGCTCTTGGGCTGGAGCACTGCGGCTCAAGTGCAAGATGCTTCCTATAATAACCTGATATGAAACATTGCTCATCTACCTCTCCAAGGGCTTTTTTGAGCTTAAATCAGTTTTGTATTGTGTCTTAACCACTTTGATGGCCAAAATGTTCTGTGCCTATGCTTTCTCACAGGCTGTCTGGAAGCAGCTTGCAGTTCTTGTCACATCTGTTTTGATGGCGTGCAGAACTTGGGGCAGGGCTGGGGCTGCCTGGCTTTAATCATGCAGCGTAGAGGCACATAAAACTGTCACATACCTTTGCTAATTATAATGTGCTCTCAAGTGATTTTGGAAATGGAACCTAGCTGAGAGCCCTTCTAATGTACCATTTAACATACTCCAGTTTGATTTTTTATTCTTTGAAGAAAAAAAAGAAAAAAGAGATGAATTGTTGGGTACTGTGAGTCTTGGGTTTGAAGGAGAGCAACTTTGCCTTGGTTTTTATATTCTTTATGACAGACTTTTGTAAAAAGTCCTATAAGAGAGGCTGTTTTTAACCCTACTTGATGGTTAAGTAGTGTTGAATTATCTGGTAACTGAAGACTCTCTTTAAGTTATGGATATCTGTGTTTAATTACTGCTGCTTAATGGGATGCCACATGATCTTCTCCAATCTTTTATTGGTTATAACCTATCAGACCTGTTAGAAACAACACTTCACTGACCTGGTTCTTGCCATGTTGAGCACTGTAGAAATACAGATTAAAAAAAAAAACTTGGTGGCTCTGTGGTTTTAGCTTCTAGCATCTTTAACAGTGACCCCATAGCCATCTTCTCCTGTCACTGGGGGCTTTGAGCACTTAGCCAGGACGGTATCCCTCCTCTTTTTGCTCTGATTCAAGATAGTTTTGGACCACAATCTGCAGTATTTCTTATCTTATAAACACCCTTCATAGTATTCACATACAATCCATACTATCTAACTACTATCCATACCATCTAACTACAATCCTTACCATCTAACTACAATCCCTATCATCTAACTACAATCCATACCATCTAACTGCAGTAACTAATCACAGAATCACAGAATGTTAAGGGCTGGAAGGGAGCTCAAAAGATCATCCAGTCCAACCCCCACTGCCAGAGCAGGATCACCTAATATCCTTCAAGCTTTTTGTTTGATCTTCCAGCTCAGTTTTATGCCGTAGGCACCATTTGGTTTGATGCCAGTAAATTTACCCCATGGATTTTCCCTGCTTCTAGCTCTTGTGCACGGGCCTCAAAATGTCTGTCTTTGAATTTTGCACTTTGAATTGTTTCAAAGTGCAAATAACCTGCACAGTGGAGAGTGGGGTGGGGAAAAAAAAAAAAAACCAACGACTTGTGGTAGGAAAAAAAAAAACCAACAACTTGTGGTAGAAAAAAAGCCAACAACTTGTGGTAGGAAAAAAAACAACAACAACAACAACTTGTGGTCAAATTTGAGGTTTTATAAAAATAAATAAATTAAAAGCGAATCAAACCATTGTAAAAGAAATTTAAATAAATAAATAGTGGTGCTTGCCTCAGATTCTCTGATATAAATTGGGCAACTGCATAGTCCCTAGGGGCTGCCACTTTAATTTGAGCAGGAAATGCGACTTGATGACTTGTATCAAGACAGGAAGATCAGAGCTCCAGCTAAGGGCAGCAGCCACAGCAGGAGCCTTCTGCAGCTGTTTTTAAGTAAGAAGTGATGGTGTGACATGGATATGTACACTCAACTAAAATAGTCCAGTAAAGCTCCTGCTGTTCAGAGTTTCTTTGGGTGAAGCCATTTTTTCCCCACTCCTCTCCTATTGCTTTTTTTTTGGGGGTGGGGGTATTTTTCTAGTGTGATGGCACAAAAAATGTCAGTGGCTTAATCCCAAATCTCAGTGGTTTGTCGGCTGCTGTTGGCTCCTGAAAAACATTTTAATTGCTCTTTCTGATTGGTTTTTGTTTTGGCTTTTTTTTTTTTTTTCCCAACATGGGCCAAAAATAATCCATTTTGAAGAATGGTTTCACAGCCTCACCTTTTCTACCCCAAAAACTCATTTCAGTGGCTGTTACATAATTCAACCTCAATGTGTTCCAAGAAGGACCATGAGGATGATCAGAGGGCTGGAGCTCCTCTCCTATGGAGACAGACTGAGAGAGTTGGGGTTGTTCAGTCTGGAGAAGAGAAGGCTCTGAGGAGACCTTCTTGTGGCCTTGCAATATCTGAAGGGGGCTCCAAGAAAGCTGGGGAGGGACTTTTTAGGGTGTCAGGGAGTGATAGGACTGGGGGGAATGGAACAAAGCTAGAAATGGGTAGATTCAGATTGGATGTTAGGAAGAAGTTGTTCCCCATGAGGGTGGTGAGACACTGGAACAGGTTGCCCAGGGAAGTGGTGGAAGCCTCATCCCTGGAGGTTTTTGCAGCCAGGCTGGATGTGGCTCTGGACAGCCCAATGTAGTGTGAGGTGTCCCTGTCCATGGCAGGGGGGTTGGGACTGGATGATCCTTGAGGTCCCTTCCAACCCTGACAATTCTATGATTCTGTGAAGATTGCCAGAAAGTGAGAAGGAACAAAACCAGTGTCTCTGCTCTTTCCTACCTATGCCCATGGTATTCTTTTTATTATTATTATTTTTCTCTTTTAACCCAGGAGAGTTTTCCATCACTGAGGCTGAAAAACTCTGTAATTGACATCTGTGGCACCACAGACAGCATTTGCTTCCTTAGGAACCTCAATTGTTTTTTTGTTCTTGTTATTTCTTCCCCTTAATGCATTGTTGTTTTTTTTTTTTATTCCCAAGTGGATCATCTGTTTTGCAACCACTTTAAGCTTTCTCTGGATCTGTAAACAAGTCTTTGGCTTGTAGTTTGCCCCTGCTTTCTTCTAATATGGATAGTAGGATATTCCTTAACTCCTCTTCCCTCCCCTGCTATTGTCTTAAGTATTTCTTTCCTATCATTCATGAGGGCACCAAGAAATACTCCCGGTATGGCATCTGAAGAGCTATGTTCCCTACTTGTTGAATTAATTGTCAATCAAGAATACTGCTTCTGTTCTGCTTATTTTCCCATGCTTGTTCTGCAATCACTTATTTGAGCTTTCATCAGAAGAAGATAAGGAATAATCTGAAATCAGAATGCCCATTTCTGAGGTCTGTGTTTGATAGCTCTTGAGTATTTTTCTTCTTCCTTCTGCTTTGCCACTTTTGCCCATCCTTGTCCTTTATCCCATGTGGACTGTTTTGGGGCTTTTTTTATGGGCTACTTGAAGGGTTACCCCAGGTCTCATATTTTGGTGAAAGTGAGCTCAATGAAATCATAGAATCGTAGAATCAGTCAGGGTTGGAAGGGACCCAAGCATCATCCAGTTCCAACCTCCCTGCCCATGGCACACTAGATCAGGCTGGCCAGAGCCTCATCCAGCCTGGCCTTAAACACCTCCAGGGATGGGGCCTCAACCACCTCCCTGGACAACCCATTCCAGGCTCTCACCACTCTCATGGGGAAGAACTTCTTCCTCACGTCCAGCCTGAATCTCCCCACTTCTAGCTTTATACTTAACACCTTGAAATTGCCCTTCTGTATGTGACTATGGGAGCTATGTCTTAAAGGGCTCCTGTAAGAAAGGCAGGGAGAGCCTACTTGGCAGGGCTTGGTGTGACAGGACATAGGGTAATGGTTTTAAACTAAAAGTGGGATTGAATTGAGTAGATACAAGGAAATTTTTTTTTTTTTTTTTTTAACAATGAGGGTGATGAAACCCTGGCAGAGGTTGACCAGAGAGGTGGTAGATGCCTCATCCCTAGAAATAATCAAGGTTGGATTGGATGGAGCTCTGAGCAACTTGATTTAGTTAAATATGTCCCTGCTCACTGCAGAGGGGTTGGACTAGGTGACCTTTAAAGGTCCCTTCCAGGCAAAACATTCTATGATTCTATGACTCATTTCTGTGTCCTTTAAGAACCACTGAACATTGGTCTGATCAAAGGGATAAAATGGAAGGTCAGCTGGGATATGTGGCAAAGCAGTGGCATGTTCTGAGTCTCGTGGTGAACCAGGCTGTGGGAATAGCTAAGGTGTCGGTGTGAGCTGAAATTCCCCCCCCATCAACAATAACCAGGCTAGCTCAGTCTGGAAGCAAATGAAAAGCTGTATTTACAAGCAGATGAAATGCAATGAATATGTACAAATATACAAAATTCACAACATTCACAAATATATACAATCAACAGAAAAAGCACAACCGATCTCCCTTTGCTTCCCCCCAAGGGGACCCTCCCAAAGGGGCCTCCCTCTCCCAGGAGCTTCCCCCCCAGACCCCCCTGGACAGAGAAGCAGAGTTAGTTAAGCAGAAAGTTGTTAACTTAGCTGCCAAGGTCAGTGTGTTATCTTCAGCCAGAAGAGAAGAAGAAACAGCAGCCAGACAGCCCAGCAACTGCCCCCACTGCCGAACGCAGAATGTGCAGAGTGCCTACTTTGTTTTGGGTAATAGTTCTTAAACATTTCTATCTATCCAATGGAAGTGTTTAGAACAATCGTTATTTTGCTTTCTTACACCCAATAGTGACTTATTTACATTCTTTCACTTTCTCTGTTCTGAACTTTGCAAGGAAAAATTAAAAAGACAGTTTCAAACCATCACAGTCCACCCCTTCTAAACAATTCCATTGGCTGCTACTATCATTTATCTAATCTAAAATAATATCTACAACAATAGGTGAATAAAGACCATAGTCCATTCCGGCTATCTCAGATGTAGATGATTCAAAAGAGTCAAATCACAGGAAAAACAGCAAACAGCTTGTTTCCTCGCAGATGGAGCGAAGAAAGGAACAGGGACTCTCAGGTGACTCAGGGCTCTCAGGGTTCGTGCACCGTAGATCTCATGAACTCTCCTCTTGGCGCGATGCTGTATCTGCGCAACACTCTGAATTTAACCTCTCTCAGCCAAAGTTAGATTTCTTTGTGGAATACACTGAATTTCACCATTTTCTTGCATCACCCAATAGGTGTGACCAGGACCTTCAGCAGAAACCACCCCTCGGACAGGTTTGGCCTCTCCTGAAGGAGAAAATACCCAAACAGTTTTGCCTAACAGATTCTTTTCTCTGATAACAGGAACTCTATCACCTTCTTCCTTTCGCAACAAATCTGATTGGGCAGGTCCAGCTCGATTCACTGAACCTCTACTATTCACCAACCAGGTTGCTTGTGCTAAATGTTTCTCCCAGTTTTTCAAAGATCCACCCCCCATGGCTTTGAGAGTGGTTTTCAGCAAACCGTTGTAGCGTTCGATCTTCCCTGCAGCTGGTGCATAGTAGGGAATGTGGAATATCCACTCGATGCCGTGCTCTTTGGCCCAGTTTTTTACAAGATTGTTCTTGAAATGAGTTCCGTTGTCTGACTCAATCCTCTCTGGAGTTCCGTGTCTCCACAGGATTTGTCTTTCCAGACCAAGAATGGTGTTACGTGCAGTTGCATGAGGAACTGGATAAGTTTCCAGCCATCCAGTGCTTGCCTCTACCATAGTCAGCACATACTGCTTACCAGATGGAGAACGAGGTAGAGTGATGTAGTCAATCTGCCAGGCTTCACCATACTTGTACTTGGACCATCGGTCACCGTACCACAAGGGCTTGATCCGCTTTGCCTGCTTAATAGCAGCACAAATGTCACAGTCATGGATGACTTGTGTGATAGCATCCATGGAAATGTCAATGGATCTGTCACGAGCCCATCGGTAGGTTGCATCTCTGCCTTGATGTCCTGACGAGTCATGGGCCCACCGAGCTAAGAACAGCTCACCTCGGTGTTTCCAGTCAAGATCAGGATCAGGATCAGAGTTTGTGTCCACCTGGGAAACTCTTGCAGCTAGATCTGCCTGATGGTTGTGTTGTTGTTCCTCAGTAGCTTTGCTCTTAGGAATGTGAGCATCGATGTGTCTCACTTTCACTGGGATTCTCTCAATGCGAGCAGCAATGTCTTGCCACAGATCTGCAGCCCAGATTGGCTTTCCTTTCCTCTGCCAGCCATTCTTCTTCCAGTCTTTCAGCCAACCCCACAAGGCATTGGCTACCATCCACGAGTCGGTGTAGAGATAAAGCTTTGGCCATCTCTCACGTTCAGCTACGTTAAGAGCTAGCTGGACAGCTTTTACCTCTGCAAATTGACTGGATTCTCCTTCTCCATCTCTCGCTTCTGCAACTCTGCGCGTTGGGCTCCACACTGCAGATTTCCATCTCCGCTTGTTCCCAACAAGACGACAGGAACCGTCTGTGAACAAAGCATATCTCTTTTCATCATCAGACAGATCACTGTAAGGAGGAGCTTCCTCAGCACGAGTTACTCTCTCCTCTGGAGGTTTAGCACAGCTTGTGCCTTCTGGCCAGTTTGTGATCACCTCCACCAAACCAGGCCTTTCGAGATTTCCCATTCGAGCTCTCTGTGTTATCAGAGCCATCCACTTAGACCAGGTAGCATCTGTTGCATGATGTGGTGAAGAACCTTTGCCTTTGAACATCCAATTCAGAACTGGCAATCTAGGAGCTAGAAGAAGTTGTGACTCAGTTCCAATCACTTCAGAAGCAGCTTTCACTCCTTCATAAGCAGCTAAAATCTCTTTCTCTGTTGGAGTGTAGTTTGCCTCTGAGCCTCTGTAGCCACGACCCCAGAAACCAAGAGGACGTCCTCGTGTCTCCCCTGGAGCTCTTTGCCATAAGCACCAGGTTGGACCATTGTCACTCGCGGCCGTGTACAGAATGTTCTTAATGTCTGGACCAGTTCGGACAGGTCCCAGACCCATCGCTTGGACTACCTCTCGCTTGATCTGGTCAAAGGCTGCTTGTTGCTCAGGACCCCATTGGAAACTGTTTCTCTTTCGAGTCACATCATAGAGAGGTTTCACAATCTGACTGTATCCAGGAATGTGCAGTCTCCAAAATCCCACTATGCCTAAGAAACGCAGAGTTTCTTTCTTGTTGATGGGATTTGCCATGGTGGAGACTCTGTTTATCACATCCATTGGGATGTGACGGCGACCGTCTTGCCACCGCACTCCCAGAAACTGGATTTCTCTGGCAGGTCCTTTCACCTTGTCTCGCTTGATAGCGAAACCAGCTTGCAAGAGAATGTCAAGGATTTTGTTACCTTTCTCGAAGACTTCTTCAGCAGTCTCACCCCAGACGATGATGTCATCGATGAACTGAATGTGTTCTGGAGCTCCACCTTTCTCCAAAGCATCATGGATCACTGCATGGCAGATGGTTGAACTGTGAATCCACCCCTGGGGCAAACGATTGAATGTGTACTGAATGCCTCTCCAGGTGAAAGCAAACTGAGGCCTGCATTCCTCTGCTATGGGAATAGAGAAGAAAGCATTAGCAATGTCTATGGTAGCATACCATTTGGCCTGCTTGGATTCCAGCTCATATTGGAGTTCCATCATGTCTGGTACAGCTGCACTCATGGGTGGAGTTACTTCATTCAAGGCACGGAAATCAACTGTCAGACGCCACTCTCCATTCTGCTTTCTCACAGGCCAGATTGGACTGTTGAAAGGTGAATGAGTTTTGCTGATGACCTTCTGACTCTCCAACTGACGAATCAAGTTTTGAATGGGCACCAAAGAGTCACGGTTGGTTCTGTATTGTCTGTGATGCACAGTTTGAGAAGCAACCGGCAGCTTTACATCCTCTATCTCATGTTGTCCCACAACTGCAGATTCATCTGAAAGCTCAGGTCTAATGGACAACTTCAATTTTCCTCCATCAATTTCTACAGTTGCTATTCCAAAAGCCCATTTGTAACCCTTAGGGTCTTTAAAACGCCCTTCTCTCAGAAAGTCAATTCCCAAAATACAAGGTGCATTAGGACCTGTTACAATAGTATGTTTCTTCCACTGCTTCCCAGTTAAACTTATATCAACCTCTATCTTAAACAACTCTTGAGATCCACCAGTGACTCCCTGAATAGTTATAGATTCTCCCCCTTGATAATTTGATGGTATTATGGTGCACTGAGCTCCTGTGTCAACCAAGGCCCTGTACTTCTGAAATTTTGAAGTGCCAGGCCACTGGATGTACACATCCCAATAGATTCTGTTATCTCCATTATCCCTTACCTCCCCCTGGCGGAAGGCAGGGCACCCCTAATGGTGGGGATTACCTCCACATGTACAGCTGGCACAACGTCCAGCACCAGAATTAGGATCACTGTTGGAGCTATCAGAGTTGTTCTGGGAAACTGAGGAAGCGACAGCTACCCTCCTGGTATTGCTACCTCGGGATCTGCCCCTCTGCAGCTCCCGTAACCTCTTGAAAAGATCAGAAGTTGGTTGACCATCCCATCTGTTCATGTTCTCACCAAACTGATCACGCAGAGTTATCCAGATACTGCCACGTGATTGCCTCTGCTGTCTGTTTTGGTTTGACCTATTCTGGAATGGCCTTCTTGGAGCACGTCTGTTCCTAACAGCTGAAACTTGTATCCATCTGGAGGAAGAGGAATCAGAATCATCCCCCTTCATCAAGTTGGATATGGAGGTTTTAAGTTCCTCCTTCAGCTCTTTCATGCAATTCTTCATTTCTCCAGACAAAGTTTCAATGGCTGAAACCAAAGAAGTACGTGCAAGACTATCCTCCAACTGCCTCATTTGGTCAGTGAAATGGCCAACAGTAGGAGGTGCTCCACCATAATTTCTTGCCACAATCCTGCTTGCCAGAATAGTAGCATAATTAGGAGGAGCAAGCTTAATGAGCTTTTTGGCAAGGCCTGTTCCAACAGGAATTTCATCAGGATTCAGAGTCTTATGATCTCCATACATTACTTCTCTCACAGCAAACTCTCTCAGACGCTTGATTCCCTCAGCTATTGTGGTCCAAGGCTTAGGGTTCCATGGTAAATCATCTCTGCTGGGGTACCTCAGCGAGACTGCCAGTAGGAGGCGTGCCCACAGAGAAACTTTACCAATGCACTTGCCTAGGTGCCTGTCTATGCCTGTATCCTTTGAGAGCATCCCCAACTGAGAGGCCGACTTGTCGCCTACCACCAATGCTGGGGCTCCCATATCAAAACACCTGGCTAGCCAAGACAGGACTGGCTCATTATCTCCTCTGATGTAATCCTTCCTCACATGTCTAATTTCCTGTCTGGGTGCATTAGCTGACTGTATGTCATCCTCATCATCATCATCATCATCCTGAGGTCGCTGTCCCCATAATCCTATTTTAATCCTCCGTTGAATTTCTTTGAGTTCAGAGGCACTACCAGCAGTTGCTAATCTACCAGGGTCTACATCCTGACCTACATCTCCATCATCCATGTGGGGTCTCAAGAGGTCTACCAGAGTTTTAAGGCTAACCCTCTCTTCCTCATCAGAAGGATCTTTCTTAACAGAGGGACCCTGAGTAGAAGGACCCTCATCTCCATCTGCACCATCTCCTGCAGCATCTGCATCTCCTTTACGCTTTCTGGTTACAGTGGCCACCAAATTTACTGGCTTGGTTTTCACATTCACAGCAGAGTTGGAAGAGCAAGTAGCCTTATGTCTTTCTTGACACAGTGCTATCAGTAGCCATATGATTATTCCAAGAAGCAACAAATTAAGATTAAGGCTAGCACAAGATATCTAGGGTACCACTGGTTCCAAAGACCCTCTGTAGTTGTAAGAGGAGTAACAAACTCATATGTGTCTGCTAGCAGATCCATAGTTGAGTTACCATAGCTTCTTAGCCCAATAAGACCACAACAGAATTCACCAACATTCAGTAACTTGTTCTTAACCCAAAGAAATGACTTATATGCCACATATCTCACAATCTTGTCTATCATGCAAGAAATGGCCCATCTGTAGACAATCACACTGATAATAGATGAAATAGAATGACTCAGAATCCAAAACAGCTTCATTTTGCTTCCTAATCTGAGCAGAAATAAATCACAAGCAATCGAGCCCCACGTTGGGCGCCAAAAATAAAAAGTGTGTCGGTGTGAGCTGAAATTCCCCCCCCACCAACAATAACCAGGCTAGCTCAGTCTGGAAGCAAATGAAAAGCTGTATTTACAAGCAGAGTCTAAAATCTACAATGAAATGCAATGAATATGTACAAATATACAAAATTCACAACATTCACAAATATATACAATCAACAGAAAAAGCACAACCGATCTCCCTTTGCTTCCCCCCAAGGGGACCCTCCCAAAGGGGCCTCCCTCTCCCAGGAGCTTCCCCCCCAGACCCCCCTGGACAGAGAAGCAGAGTTAGTTAAGCAGAAAGTTGTTAACTTAGCTGCCAAGGTCAGTGTGTTATCTTCAGCCAGAAGAGAAGAAGAAACAGCAGCCAGACAGCCCAGCAACTGCCCCCACTGCCGAACGCAGAATGTGCAGAATGCCTACTTTGTTTTGGGTAATAGTTCTTAAACATTTCTATCTATCCAATGGAAGTGTTTAGAACAATCGTTATTTTGCTTTCTTACACCCAATAGTGACTTATTTACATTCTTTCACTTTCTCTGTTCTGAACTTTGCAAGGAAAAATTAAAAAGACAGTTTCAAACCATCACAGTCCACCCCTTCTAAACAATTCCATTGGCTGCTACTATCATTTATCTAATCTAAAATAATATCTACAACAATAGGTGAATAAAGACCATAGTCCATTCCGGCTATCTCAGATGTAGATGATTCAAAAGAGTCAAATCACAGGAAAAACAGCAAACAGCTTGTTTCCTCGCAGATGGAGCGAAGAAAGGAACAGGGACTCTCAGGTGACTCAGGGCTCTCAGGGTTCGTGCACCGTAGATCTCATGAACTCTCCTCTTGGGCGCGATGCTGTATCTGCGCAACACTCTGAATTTAACCTCTCTCAGCCAAAGTTAGATTTCTTTGTGGAATACACTGAATTTCACCATTTTCTTGCATCACCCAATAGGTGTGACCAGGACCTTCAGCAGAAACCACCCCTCGGACAGGTTTGGCCTCTCCTGAAGGAGAAAATACCCAAACAGTTTTGCCTAACAGATTCTTTTCTCTGATAACAGGAACTCTATCACCTTCTTCCTTTCGCAACAAATCTGATTGGGCAGGTCCAGCTCGATTCACTGAACCTCTACTATTCACCAACCAGGTTGCTTGTGCTAAATGTTTCTCCCAGTTTTTCAAAGATCCACCCCCCATGGCTTTGAGAGTGGTTTTCAGCAAACCGTTGTAGCGTTCGATCTTCCCTGCAGCTGGTGCATAGTAGGGAATGTGGAATATCCACTCGATGCCGTGCTCTTTGGCCCAGTTTTTTACAAGATTGTTCTTGAAATGAGTTCCGTTGTCCGACTCAATCCTCTCTGGAGTTCCGTGTCTCCACAGGATTTGTCTCTCCAGACCAAGAATGGTGTTACGTGCAGTTGCATGAGGAACTGGATAAGTTTCCAGCCATCCAGTGCTTGCCTCTACCATAGTCAGCACATACTGCTTACCAGATGGAGAACGAGGTAGAGTGATGTAGTCAATCTGCCAGGCTTCACCATACTTGTACTTGGACCATCGGTCACCGTACCACAAGGGCTTGATCCGCTTTGCCTGCTTAATAGCAGCACAAATGTCACAGTCATGGATGACTTGTGTGATAGCATCCATGGAAATGTCAATGGATCTGTCACGAGCCCATCGGTAGGTTGCATCTCTGCCTTGATGTCCTGACGAGTCATGGGCCCACCGAGCTAAGAACAGCTCACCTCGGTGTTTCCAGTCAAGATCAGGATCAGGATCAGAGTTTGTGTCCACCTGGGAAACTCTTGCAGCTAGATCTGCCTGATGGTTGTGTTGTTGTTCCTCAGTAGCTTTGCTCTTAGGAATGTGAGCATCGATGTGTCTCACTTTCACTGGGATTCTCTCAATGCGAGCAGCAATGTCTTGCCACAGATCTGCAGCCCAGATTGGCTTTCCTTTCCTCTGCCAGCCATTCTTCTTCCAGTCTTTCAGCCAACCCCACAAGGCATTGGCTACCATCCACGAGTCGGTGTAGAGATAAAGCTTTGGCCATCTCTCACGTTCAGCTATGTTAAGAGCTAGCTGGACAGCTTTTACCTCTGCAAATTGACTGGATTCTCCTTCTCCATCTCTCGCTTCTGCAACTCTGCGCGTTGGGCTCCACACTGCAGATTTCCATCTCCGCTTGTTCCCAACAAGACGACAGGAACCGTCTGTGAACAAAGCATATCTCTTTTCATCATCAGACAGATCACTGTAAGGAGGAGCTTCCTCAGCACGAGTTACTCTCTCCTCTGGAGGTTTAGCACAGCT
Source organism: Indicator indicator (assembly GCF_027791375.1). Taxonomy (NCBI): domain Eukaryota; kingdom Metazoa; phylum Chordata; class Aves; order Piciformes; family Indicatoridae; genus Indicator; species Indicator indicator. Next base: position 26,713,220 of record NC_072023.1, read on the forward strand.
TGTGCCTTCTGGCCAGTTTGTGATCACCTCCACCAAACCAGGCCTTTCGAGATTTCCCATTCGAGCTCTCTGTGTTATCAGAGCCATCCACTTAGACCAGGTAGCATCTGTTGCATGATGTGGTGAAGAACCTTTGCCTTTGAACATCCAATTCAGAACTGGCAATCTAGGAGCTAGAAGAAGTTGTGACTCAGTTCCAATCACTTCAGAAGCAGCTTTCACTCCTTCATAAGCAGCTAAAATCTCTTTCTCTGTTGGAGTGTAGTTTGCCTCTGAGCCTCTGTAGCCACGACCCCAGAAACCAAGAGGACGTCCTCGTGTCTCCCCTGGAGCTCTTTGCCATAAGCACCAGGTTGGACCATTGTCACTCGCGGCCGTGTACAGAATGTTCTTAATGTCTGGACCAGTTCGGACAGGTCCCAGACCCATCGCTTGGACTACCTCTCGCTTGATCTGGTCAAAGGCTGCTTGTTGCTCAGGACCCCATTGGAAACTGTTTCTCTTTCGAGTCACATCATATAGAGGTTTCACAATCTGACTGTATCCAGGAATGTGCAGTCTCCAAAATCCCACTATGCCTAAGAAACGCAGAGTTTCTTTCTTGTTGATGGGATTTGCCATGGTGGAGACTCTGTTTATCACATCCATTGGGATGTGACGGCGACCGTCTTGCCACCGCACTCCCAGAAACTGGATTTCTCTGGCAGGTCCTTTCACCTTGTCTCGCTTGATAGCGAAACCAGCTTGCAAGAGAATGTCAATGATTTTGTTACCTTTCTCGAAGACTTCTTCAGCAGTCTCGCCCCAGACGATGATGTCATCGATGAACTGAATGTGTTCTGGAGCTCCACCTTTCTCCAAAGCATCATGGATCACTGCATGGCAGATGGTTGAACTGTGAATCCACCCCTGGGGCAAACGATTGAATGTGTACTGAATGCCTCTCCAGGTGAAAGCAAACTGAGGCCTGCATTCCTCTGCTATGGGAATAGAGAAGAAAGCATTAGCAATGTCTATGGTAGCATACCATTTGGCCTGCTTGGATTCCAGCTCATATTGGAGTTCCATCATGTCTGGTACAGCTGCACTCATGGGTGGAGTTACTTCATTCAAGGCACGGAAATCAACTGTCAGACGCCACTCTCCATTCTGCTTTCTCACAGGCCAGATTGGACTGTTGAAAGGTGAATGAGTTTTGCTGATGACCTTCTGACTCTCCAACTGACGAATCAAGTTTTGAATGGGCATCAAAGAGTCACGGTTGGTTCTGTATTGTCTGTGATGCACAGTTTGAGAAGCAACCGGCAGCTTTACATCCTCTATCTCATGTTGTCCCACAACTGCAGATTCATCTGAAAGCTCAGGTCTAATGGACAACTTCAATTTTCCTCCATCTATTTCTACAGTTGCTATTCCAAAAGCCCATTTGTAACCCTTAGGGTCTTTAAAACACCCTTCTCTCAGAAAGTCAATTCCCAAAATACAAGGTGCATTAGGACCTGTTACAATAGTATGTTTCTTCCACTGCTTCCCAGTTAAACTTATATCAACCTCTATCTTAAACAACTCTTGAGATCCACCAGTGACTCCCTGAATAGTTATAGATTCTCCCCCTTGATAATTTGATGGTATGATGGTGCACTGAGCTCCTGTGTCAACCAAGGCCCTGTACTTCTGAAATTTTGAAGTGCCAGGCCACTGGATGTACACATCCCAATAGATTCTGTTATCTCCATTATCCCTTACCTCCCCCTGGCGGAAGGCAGGGCACCCCTAATGGTGGGGATTACATCCACATGTACAGCTGGCACAACGTCCAGCATCAGAATTAGGATCACTGTTGGAGCTATCAGAGTTGTTCTGGGAAACTGAGGAAGCGACAGCTACCCTCCTGGTATTGCTACCTCGGGATCTGCCCCTCTGCAGCTCCCGTAACCTCTTGAAAAGATCAGAAGTTGGTTGACCATCCCATCTGTTCATGTTCTCACCAAACTGATCACGCAGAGTTATCCAGATACTGCCACGTGATTGCCTCTGCTGTCTGTTTTGGTTTGACCTATTCTGGAATGGCCTTCTTGGAGCACGTCTGTTCCTAACAGCTGAAACTTGTATCCATCTGGAGGAAGAGGAATCAGAATCATCCCCCTTCATCAAGTTGGATATGGAGGTTTTAAGTTCCTCCTTCAGCTCTTTCATGCAATTCTTCATTTCTCCAGACAAAGTTTCAATGGCTGAAACCAAAGAAGTACGTGCAAGACTATCCTCCAACTGCCTCATTTGGTCAGTGAAATGGCCAACAGTGGGAGGCACTCTACCATAATTTCTTGCCACAATCCTGCTTGCTAGAATAGTAGCATAATTAGGAGGAGCAAGCTTAATGAGCTTTTTGGCAAGGCCTGTTCCAACAGGAATTTCATCAGGATTCAGAGTCTTATGATCTCCATACATTACTTCTCTCACAGCAAACTCTCTCAGACGCTTGATTCCCTCAGCTATTGTGGTCCAAGGCTTAGGGTTCCATGGTAAATCATCTCTGCTGGGGTACCTCAGCGAGACTGCCAGTAGGAGGCATGCCCACAGAGAAACTTTACCAATGCACTTGCCTAGGTGCCTGTCTATGCCTGTATCCTTTGAGAGCATCCCCAACTGAGAGGCCGACTTGTCGCCTACCACCAATGCTGGGGCTCCCATATCAAAACACCTGGCTAGCCAAGACAGGACTGGCTCATTATCTCCTCTGATGTAATCCTTCCTCACATGTCTAATTTCCTGTCTGGGTGCATTAGCTGACTGTATGTCATCCTCATCATCATCATCATCATCCTGAGGTTGCTGTCCCCATAATCCTGTTGTAATCCTCCGTTGAATTTCCTTGAGTTCAGAGGCTCTGCCAGCAGTTGCTAATCTACCAAGGTCTACGTCCTGACCTACATCTCCATCATCCATGTGGGGTCTCAAGAGGTCTACCAGAGTTTTAAGGCTAACCCTCTCTTCCTCATCAGAAGGATCTTTCTTAACAGAGGGACCCTGAGTAGAAGGACCCTCATCTCCATCTGCACCATCTCCTGCAGCATCTGCATCTCCTTTACGCTTTCTGGTTACAGTGGCCACCAAATTTACTGGATTGGTTTTCACATTCACAGCAGAGTTGGAAGAGCAAGTAGCCTTATGTCTTTCCTGACACAGTGCTATCAGTAGCCATATGATTATTCCAAAAAGCAACAAAATTAAGGCAAGCACAAGATATCTAGGGTACCACTGGTTCCAAAGACCCTCTGTAGTTGTAAGAGGAGTAACAAACTCATATGTGTCTGCTAGCAGATCCATATTTGAGTTACCATAGCTTCTTAGCCCAATAAGACCACAACAGAATTCACCAACATTCAGTAACTTGTTCTTAACCCAAAGAAATGACTTATATGCCACATATCTCACAATCTTGTCTATCATGCAAGAAATGGCCCATCTGTAGACAATTGCACCGATAATAGATGAAATAGAATGACTCAGAATCCAAAACAGCTTCATTTTGCTTCCTAATCTGAGCAGAAATAAATCACAAGCAATCGAGCCCCACGTTGGGCGCCAAAAATAAAAAGTGTGTCGGTGTGAGCTGAAATTCCCCCCCCACCAACAATAACCAGGCTAGCTCAGTCTGGAAGCAAGTGAAAAGCTGTATTTACAAGCAGATGAAATGCAATGAATATGTACAAATATACAAAATTCACGACATTCACAAATATATACAATCAACAGAAAAAGCACAACCGATCTCCCTTTGCTTCCCCCCAAGGGGACCCTCCCAAAGGGGCCTCCCTCTCCCAGGAGCTTCCCCCCCAGACCCCCTTGGACAGAGAAGCAGAGTTAGTTAAGCAGAAAGTTGTTAACTTAGCTGCCAAGGTCAATGTGTTATCTTCAGCCAGAAGAGAAGAAGAAACAGCAGCCAGACAGCCCAGCAACTGCCCCCACTGCCGAACGCAGAATGTGCAGAGTGCCCACTTTGTTTTGGGTAATAGTTCTTAAACATTTCTATCTATCCAATGGAAGTGTTTAGAACAATCGTTATTTTGCTTTCTTACACCCAATAGTGACTTATTTACATTCTTTCACTTTCTCTGTTCTGAACTTTGCAAGGAAAAATTAAAAAGACAGTTTCAAACCATCACAGCAAGGTACTAAGGCAATCTGAATGAATCCAGCACTTCAGTCCATGCATGTAGGGCAGCCAGCCCCAGGTAGTGCCAGCAGACCTGGAGACCACCACCTTTCAGAAAGACTTTTAACAGTCGACTCTTGCAGTTGTGCTGGTGACCTTGATTCTAACAACCCTTCCAATGGCCCAGCCACAAAGCACCTCACTACTAGCTCAGAGTCACATTCATGAATGCCAAATGCATATCAACAAGATCAGCATTGTTTACAGCCTGACTTTTAACAAGTGCTGCCTTTCATACATCATGGAGATTGGTAGATGACTGCTGGAATCGAGGCGGTCTCATCAGTGCGGGAGATACCAGGAGGGGGCAAGGAAGATGAAGTGGCTACATTGCTCATCTTTAATATTAATATTTATTATCATAATAGCCAAGCCATGCAAGGTGAGCCTTTTAAAAGGGTAAAAAGTGAAAATGAGGCATTCTGGCAGGTGTTGGGAGAGGAAGGATGAGATTAGAGCAGTAAAATAACACGGTCGTTCAGAGATTAATGAGGAACACAGTGGAATATAATTATAGAGTTCAAGTATAAATAAAGCTGAGTAAATGTCTTTGATTCTCAGATGGATAAAATGAATCTTTAAAGCAGAATTTGAATGAGTGGAAAAAAAACCCCAAAAGTTGGTAGCACACTCTGGAAGTATTATTCCACGGGTGTGGTGGAGAATAAGAAATGAAAACAGTGGCAGAAAAAGGGAGCACAAAAGCTGTGCTGTTCCTGTCAGGGCAGATGGATGAGAGGGGAATAGATTGAGTGGCTGGGGAGAAGGAGTTATGCAAAACATTCACAGGGAGGAATAGGTGGCTAAACTTAAAAGGATGAATAGAGAACACTCAGGGAAGTCAGGACTTGGAGACTGCAATGATGTCATTGTGCCACTGAGAGAGTTTGAAATCTGAAATGGATTGCTGTGTCTTAAAGTTATTTATGTTTGCAGCCCAGAGAGCCAAGCATAGCCTGGGCTGCAGCAAGAGAAGTGTAGCCAGCAGGTCAAGGGAGGTGATTCTTCCCCTCTACCCTGCTCTGGTTGAGACCCCACCTGGAGCACTGTGTCCAGTTCTGGAGCTCCTATTACAGGAAAGATCTGGAGGTGCTGGAAGGTGTCCAGAGAAGGGTCAAGAGGATGAGCAGAGGGCTGGAGCTGCTGTCCTATGAGGACAGACTGAGAGAGTTGGGGTTGTTCAGTCTGGAGAAGAGAAGGCTCCGAAGGAGACCTTCTTGTGGCCTTCCAGTATCTGAAGGGGGCTACAAGAAAGCTGGGGAGGGACTTTTGAGAGTGTCAGGGAGTGACAGGACTGGGGAGAATGGAGCAAAACTAGAAATGGGTAGATTCAGATTGGATGTGAGGAGGAAGTTCTTCCCCATGAGGGTGGTGAGACACTGGAACAGGTTGCCCAGGGAGGTGGTGGAAGCCTCATCCCTAAAGATATTCAAGGTGAGACTCATCAGGGCTCTGAGCAACCTGCTGTAGTGTGAGGTGTCCCTGCCCATGGCAGGAGGGTTGGAACTGGCTGATCCTTGAGGTCCCTTCCAACCCTGACAATTCTATGAATCTATGATTCTTGCATATCAGTTACATTAGATAAGAGGAAGAATGCAACAATGAAGAAGGCAACTGAGAAAGCAAGTGAAAACATCTTCTCTTTATCAGGAAGAGGACAAAGACATAGAGAGAGAAGGAAGTTCTCTCCATGTGGAAATTCTCTCCATGTGAAACCTTTGCCTTTGCTTTGGAGATGTGCATTTTAAGGAAGTGCTGCTCCAAAGCACGGTGCAGGATTTTTGGTCCAGCACAGCTGGCTTTTCAGGCTGTCTTCCCAGTGCCTCAGCCAGGTTCAGAAACTGCTCTGTAGTCTAGAAGTGAATAGTAGAGAAATTCTGAAACTATTTTCTGTGGAGCCTTTTAGCCTCAGTGAACTTGAGGAACAGCTGAGGCAACTGGTAGCCAATGGCAGAGCCACTACAATAATTCGGTGCATTGTGCCAGTCTGTGTTCCAAGTTATCTGTACCTTTAATTTTTCTCTCAGGTTACCTTCCATTTCTTCCTGGCTCACCTGGTGCAGTGGCTTAAACTTTAGGGAAATGGAAAGGGAAGAACTGTTATGAAATGAATCCCAAAAGGGAATTCTTTAGGAGCCATTTCTTCATGAAAATTTTGTTTTATCCATTGTCCCCAGAAACTTGTAACACGTGGAGCTTGTTCTAAGTCATGAATTTGCTAAGTTTATTTGCTGCAAGGCAACCCCACACTAGGTATTTTGGGCACAGAAAAAGACTCTTCTCCCACAATAAGTATATATCTATTTTTTTTCAGGAGCAGCAAGGCATCTAATGGCTTGTTACATATGGATTTGTGCCACAATACATGGATGTGTCCTATTTCCCCCTCATCATCCAGACAATAACTATCTGCTTCCCCACAGTGTTCATCATCACTGTCATACCCTTAGGTCCTCTCTCTGCAGCCCCTAAACAATTGGCAGAGCTTATGGCTCAGCAACACTGTTGTGTTTTCTTATGGCTATGGATTGGGAGCCTGGTTTCTGTTGATGGGCACTAGGAATGAACAATGCAGAACTAAGCCGGCTTCACTTGTTCTTCAAGGACCCAGGAATGAATAGTAAGTAATGATCCTCCTCCAGGCTGAATGTAAGGCACCCTGAGTCTCATTCTTGTTTGCTCCTAGCAGAGCCAGCAGGGCCAGGGAGGGGATTCTCCCCCTCTGCTCCACTCTGCTGAGACCCCACCTGGAGCTCTGTGTCCAGTTCTGGAGCCTCTGTTACAGGAAAGATCTGGAGGTGCTGGAAGGTGTCCAGAGAAGGGCCATGAAGATGAGCAGAGGGTTTGAGCTGCTGTCCTATGAGGACAGACTGAGAGAGTTGGGGGTGTTCATTTTGGAGAAGAGAAGGCTCTAAGGAGTCCTTCTTGTGGCCTTCCAGTATCTGAAGGGGGCTACAAGAAAGCTGGGAAGGGACTTCTGAGGGTGTCAGAGAGTGATAGGACTGGGGGGATGGAGCAAAACTAGAAATGGGTAGATTTAGATTGGATGTTAGGAAGAAGTTCTTCCCCATGAGGTGGTGAGACACTGGAAGAGGTTGCCCAGGGAGGTGGTGGAAGCCTCATCCCTGGAGGTTTTTGCAGCCAGGCTGGATGTGGCTGTGAGCAACCTGCTGTAGTGTGAGGTGTCCCTGGCCATGGCAGGGGGTTTGGAACTGACTGATCCTTGAGGTCCCTTCCAACCCTGGCAATTCTGTGACTTTCTTTCAGAATATAGGAAATGTATTTGGGTCTTTCATCTTATGAGTTAATTTGCTCCAGTTCCCAAGGGTTGATCTCTTCAGACAGAGTATCACCCTCTCAAGTAACAGTAACAGAAAGGAGAAGCATGTGGATGTAAATTGTCAAGTGTGGGTTGAAGCCTGGCCAGCTGCAGGTCAGTTCACAAGGTGAAAGTGAGGCTCCAGGTGCTTTCCTTGGTTCTGGACCATCCAGAAGGCTGTGATCATTCCTCCTGAGATAGAGGGTACTGTGGGCTGGTCCTCATTTCATCACATCCAGAGTAGCCTGTTGCTGGGCATACACTGTATGGTTGGTTGTCAAGGTCACACAGAATAAGGGACAAAAGAAGAGACAAAACTCCAGGCCTTGAGAGCTGGAGTGTGCACATGGAGGCAGTGTGAGGCTAGTGCAGAGCATGCACGCAGTTGTCATACTTCAACGGGTCTCTGTGGCCATCGAGATCCTTCCCTTAAGGGGACAGCACATCCTTTCCAGGTCAGATCAGTAGTGCTGGCTACACACCCAGTGTGTGGGTACCAGAGGAGTCTCCATTAGCAGGACCCTTCCAGGCAGTAGCTGGCAGCCTGCATCTTTCTGTACCAGGCACCAGAGTTACCAAAGTCCTCCATCACACTGCAGGAGTTGGCTTTCCCAAGGGTACTTGTTTCTCTCTTGAGCACCCAGATCCTCCTCTCTTCCTTTTCATGGTACCTAACAACCTGTAAATAGTTAATAGATAGTTTAAAAGTGGTTCTTTGTTTTCCTTTTTACATCCTTCCAGAGATTGCCTTTTGTTATTCAGGAGCCAAAAGTACTTAACACATAAGTAATGCAGAAGCCTCCAGGGTTTCAACCCGGGGCTGTCCTGGCTGTGGGATGGTTATGCCTATAAGTGATGCCCATCCTCAGTGTCTGATAAGCCTTAGGGAAGAACTGGGCTGAGAAGAATGCAGCACTTTGAATTCCTGAGGGGTGCTGGCAAACATCCATTCTTGCCGGGACTGGAGGAGCAACTCTCACCTGCTGATGAGGGCTTTTCAGGATGATCATTTCACCCCACCCAAGGACCTCTCTGCCTTTGTCTGACTTCCTTTACAAGGCTGACAAAAATCTGCCCTTCTTTCTGTGGGGAGGTAAAAAGGAACCTCCCCTTGTTAATTTGTGCTCAGAAATGTTTGTGTCAGTTTCCTTTTGAGGTCCAGGAATTACTCCTTAAAGTAACTCTGGGAACTGCTACTGGATTTTTGGGTGTGAGACTGAGGACAACCCGAGTTCTTTGCTTTTCCATTGCATCCAAAACCTGCACTGTTAAATCTGTCAGTGCCATCAAGACTGCTGCCTGCTGATGTACCTGCAAAATCTCCAGTCTGGCATCACTATTGCTTCATCTTCTGCTGGAGAGAGTCCAGCAGAGAGCTAGGAGGGTGGCTGTGGAACATGAACAGGAAGACTGAGAGCCCTGGGGCTGTTTAGTCTTAAGAAGAGAAGGTTGTGAGGGGATCTGATCAATGTCTATAAATATCTGAGGGGTGGGTGTCAAGATGAAGGTGCCAGGCTCTTTTCAGTGGTGCCCAGTGACAGGATAAAGAACCATGGGTACAGCCTAGAACACAGGAGATTCCACCTCAACATGACAGGAAACTTCTTTATAGTGAGAGTGCTCAGAGCCCTGGAGCAGGCTGCCTAGAGAGGTTGTGGAGTCTCCTTCTCTGGAGACTTTCAAAAGCTGCCTGGATGTGTTCCTGCAGGATCCCTGGGTGATCCTGCTGTAGCAGGCAGTTTGGACTGGATGATCTCTGGAGATCCCTTCCAACCCCTAACATTCACAAATCAGAGAATATTAGGGGTTGGAAGGGACCTCAAAAGATCATCCAGTCCAACCACTGTGATTCTGTGGTCTTGTGCTTCACTAGGGACCAGCTGTGCCCTGCAGGTCAGTAGTTCCTTCCTTCAGCTGGCTCTCCTACTCTGCACCTCTCTCTTGTGTACCAGTAGCATCAATTTCAGTACTGATTGCCCTGACATCTCATCACCATGATCTGCCTTTCTGTTAGCACCAGTGTGTGCTCCAGTGCCTTCAGTACACACCCCAGTGTTGGCTCTGAGGCTCAGGACCCTAACCCTCTTCTGCCTTTGCCAGTGGCATCAGTCACTTAGTCTCTGATCTTGAGCCTGACAGAAAGCTCTGCACTTAAGGGTCTTGGGAGATTCTTGCCACTAAACATACTGTCAGAGAAAAAAAAAACCAAACATGTTCCCATCTAGCTGCAGTGATAGATCTCATTGGATAGGGAAGTGTTGGGCTCTGCCTCTCCTCAGCTCTCTCACCCTCTTCACTGGCATTGCTTGCTGAAAGCTATTTTCCCTGACCCTTCCCCAACCAAGATCAATGCCATCACAGGGCACTTAGCCATCTCCCTTCCATCCTCTCACAGCATCACATGCCAGCTTGACACCAGAATTTCTTCAGGTGTGATAGGAACCAACCTCTTCTAGTAGCATCTCTGCCTCCTTTTCTGGGTAAAGCTTTGCTAACTGATATTGGCTCTTCCTTGAGCTCCCTTTGCTCAACAGAATGATTCTTCAAAGCAGGAAAAGAGCATCTGACACTGCTGGGGACATGTATCTTGTTTTCACAGAATCACAGAATGTTAGGGGCTGGAAAGGACCTCAAAAGCTCATACAGTCCAAACCCCTGCCAGAGCAGAAGCACCTAGAGCAGGTTGCACAGGAATGCATCCAACCAGGTCTTAAATATCTCCAGAGAGGGAGACTCCACAACCCCTCCTGGGCAGCCTGCTCCAGGGTTCTGTCACCCTCACAAGGAAAACATTCTTCCTCATGTTCACATGGAACTTCCTATGCCTCAACCTCCAACATTGCCCCTTGTGCTGGCATTGGGCATCACCCAGCAGAGCCTGGCTCCAGCCTCTGGGCACTCACCCTGCACATCTTTATCAACATGAAGGAGGTCAGCCCTTAGTCTCCTCCTCTCCTCCAGGCTAAAGAGCCCTCAGCTCCCTCAGTCTCTTCTCATAAGGAAGATGTTCCACTCCCTAAATCATCTTTGTGTCTCTGTGCTAGACTCCCTCTAGTAGCTCCCTGTCTCTGTGACTGATGGACAGTGTAAAGCCCAGTAAAGAAGCAGAAACCACTTATCCCTTGGATTATTGGACATTCAAGTCTTCTTCCAGTTCAGACAGGCAGGATATCTGACAGACTTGTCTTACCAGGAGTTTTCTGGAGGTTCCTCAATATTTCCAGATTTCTCAGTAGGACTTGGGATCTCCATTTTTAGGTAAGAAGAGGAAAAGTAGCTGCAATATCATCTGCTTTCTTCCATGCTGGAGCTGTGCTGCATGTTTCAATATGGTGAGAGAGAAGAAAATGCACAGTAGTGGCTGATGACAGAGCTGGTTTGCTCTTGGTGTTTAAACCTCCCCTTGCTGCTTTCATGGGCTGTAAATCAGACTAAAGGCAACTGATTTGTTGTTGTGCCCTTTAATGGTTTCAGGGCAGTGTCTTCAAGGTAAAACTGAAAAAACAGTGAAGTAAAGAGTGTCTGTGGGGTTGGAAGTGTTGGCAAAGCTGGGCAGGTGTATTTAAACATATCTCTGGTGTGAACATAGAACCATAGAGTCATAGAATTGTCAGAGTTGGAAGGGACCTCAAGGATCATCCAGTTCCAACCCCCTGCCATGGGCAGGAACACCTCACACCACAGCAGATTGCTCACAGCCACATCCAGCCTGGCTGCAAAAACCTCCAGGGATGAGGCTTCCACCATCTCCCTGAGCAACCTCTTCCAGTGTCTCACCACCCTCATGGGGAAGAACTTCCTAACATCCAATCTGAATCTCCCCATTTCTAGTTTTGTTCCATTCCCCCCAGAGTTGCCCCCCCTCTGGACACCTTCCAGCACCTCCAGATCCTTCTTGTAATAGGGGCTCCAGAACGGGACATCCTGAATCAACCTCAACAATGCCCATGTAAAACAGCACCATGACACTTAATTAATCATATTTACACCATTGCAATTAAGGAAAAAGACCATTTAAAACCCTCTCTAATTATTTCTTTGCTTTCACTCAAGATAAACAGTATTTTCTGTTCATGTATTTCTACCTTAATTCATGTTTTGACTGATAGCCAGGGCAATGCTGTTTGCTCACCACAGTGATGTTTCAGGATCTTGCAGCAGAATTATTTTCCACCCCTTTTTAATCCACTTATCCAAGCCATTGATTTGTCATTCAAATGACAGCATCAGTAGAGCAGGGAGGAGACTTCTGTTTCTCTGCCCATAGCACTACCCCAAAACCCTTACATGCATTGCAAGCACAGACCACAGGATCACAGAATTGTTGGTGTTGGAAGGCACCTCAAGGATCATCTAGTTCCACCCCTTCCTGCCATGGGCCACCTCACACTAGATCTTCACAGAGTCTGAGCAGAGACTCATTGAGTTTGAAGGAAGGGTTGAGCTAGCAATATATATTTTAATCCCATTAATATTCTCTGAATCTGGGTCCTCCTGCTCATCCCTTTTGCCCCCAGGACTTTCTCTTCCTTCAGTACCCCCCACCTTCAGCCCATGTTTGGGATGATTCTGGCTCCTCTGGTTTTATTGCTGCTCAGATACCTATTTCTTGCTGTCCTTGATCAGAGAACAAAACCACACAAGCAGCCCTTGCTTCCACCTCGATTTCAAATGCGCCCCCGCACCCAGTGTGCATCTAGTTAACCATATGTGATTTCCTCATCCTCCAAGCACTGCATAATCCACCAGGCTTGGCAAACCTAACCCCTCTTTCCTCCAATGCTTCACATCTTCACACCAGTCACTTTCTATCTCTGGCTTATTTGGACAAATAGGCTGCTGGTCCCTGGAGACAGGGAAATGGATACTGGGCATCTGCTTGTTCCTGCCTGGTATTGGGGAGGGAGGTGGGGAAGGGAGAGGGGAAGCAATAGGGAGGTGGATGAGGGCAGTGAGGAGCAGCTGGGTGTAGGTAGAAGAATGGCCATCAGGGCCTTCAGATTGTTCCCCTCAGCAAAAGTCACTTTCATTTCCTCATAGGGAGGAGCAAAATCCATGCCTCCCTTTTTCATCCCTGTACTTTGAGGTGTTAGAGGGAGGACACATAGGAAGCACTTGTGGCCCCTTCCTGCTGATCCTGGGGCTGGTGACAAAAATAGAGCAGTCTTGGCTCACATGAGGGTGCTTGGAGCTCCTGCAAGGCAGGAAGATGAGAATGACAGGACAGTTCAAAGTAACAGGTATGTGTGATTTCTCCTGCCGGCGCTGTCTTCCTCTCTCACGCAGCCCAATTAACAGGGGTCACAGAGCACTGATTAGCTGCCTTGGCAGCAGGGAAAAAATCCAGGGTGACTGGAGGAGAGGAGATCAAACAGACATTTATCCCAGCACTCCTGCCTGTCCCTGGCATTTGCCAGCCCAAGGGAAGAGCCTTTTCAGGAGAAGCCAATGCAGGACAGTGTGGTGTCTGTGCTGGTACCTCTGCTGCTTTTCTGCCTTTTCTCAGCAGCGTGACCAAAGCCGCCCACTCACAGCAGCTGCATCAGGTGGAGCGTGCTTGATAGATGAAATCTGAACCACAGGGGAAGCGTGGATCACAGGCTGGGGGAGATCAGGGCATGCCTTTTTGCCACACTGGCACATGAGATGAGTTCCTCCAGCTGGCATCTCCTTCTGGAGGGGTGCGCTTGCTGCCTTTTGTCCCTTGTGTGATGGAAAAGGGGTAGAAGGCAGCTTGGATCAGCCTGCAGCAGGGAAAAAAGAACATCTCCATCTCATTCAAGAGTTTATGAGCGTGGTCTAGAAGTGCTAAAGAGCCCAAGCTAGAAACTTCTTTGCTTGCTTGATTTTTCTGCCATGGCTGGAAGGAAAAGCCTGCACAGGCAGACCTGGAACCTCCCTGAACTGTGGGTAGCTGTGGTGACCTTGTGGCTTCTCCTTCCTTCATTCTCCCCTTTTTTGGGGGTAGCAAAGCAATGTTCCCACCTCAGCTGTCATACCCAGGTTAAGTGGCTGTACTTGGTTCTGTCAAGCCAGCACATGCTCCTGTGGTGTGATCCCTTATTAGACCAGACAGCCCACATCAGCTCTCCATTCTCACTGCCTCCCTGGAGACACTGCTTCGCTCCATAGCTGTTCCTATTCTGCTTCTATGTGGGATACAGCATATTTGCCAGCTCCCCTTCCAGCTTCCCCAGTTTTCATTGTATGGAAGATCACTTGAGGTAGGATGGAGGAAGGCAAGGAGCAGGAGCTGCTGACAGCCTTGGGTTTTCTTAGGTGATTTTTTTTTCTCTCTCCTAAACATGAACACTTCAGGAATCCAGCTGGGAAGGCATTTGGTTCCCCAGCACCCAGCACGCGAATTTAGATTTTCTTAGCAAGATAGAGCAACCCTTCATGTTGGAGGAAAGGTCCAGAACCCTGCTCAGAACTCTGAGCATCAATTCAGCATATTCTTGGGGGTGATCTCAGTGCCACATTTGAGCTCTGGAAGCAACATATGGGTGGACAAATGCTGGGCAGGGGACAGGAATTGCTAAAGTGTTAAAGTTACTCTGCTGCCCTTTGCTTTTATGGAAGGCTTGAGAGCGTCTTTCATGTGTGTGGAAATCTCTCAGCACGTAGGTTTCAGACTGCCCAATCCAGAAATTAGACCAGGGAAGAGCTGCTGCTATTTGACAATTCCTTAACCAGCTATTTTTTTTTTTGATGCTTATGTTTTGAAACAAAGCCCTGCTTGTGATGTAGAAAGGCTCTTTCCTTGTTCAGCAGTGGTGAAGGCAAAGGTCGTTTTGCAATCCATCTGCTCAGTTCTTTAGGTGTCTTTCTCCTCCCTTTCATTGCCACTGATCCTGATGGCCACACAGGTTAGCTACAGAATTGCTTGAGGTTTGGGCAAGGTCAGAAAACAAGGTGTAGCTAGGGGTGGAGGCCAAGAGGCAGGCCTGCACATGCCTTGTGATGGTCTTTAGCAATCTGCTCTCTTTCTGACTCAGGGAGGAGAAACTTCACTCTAGAGGTTTGGGGGTTTTATCTTTTCCCCTCCCCATTTCATGGTCTCGTTCAGGGTCTGTTAATGTCAGCTGGCCTCCTTTTGCTTGCTGAAAAGCAGGATGAGCCTGGGTGTTTCCTTCATCCCAAGGGCTCTGCCAGGGCTGGGCCTTGCAGTTGGTGCAGCCAGGAGTTCCTGCTTCCTTGTGACTATCCCAGGCTGGAAATTGTGAAGTCTGTCCTTGCCAGTGGTGCAGGACAATGGTGCTGCTAGTTGAGTTGGGATGGAAATGTGGATGTTAATGCTCAGGGTCATGATTCCACTGGATCTTCAGCTTCTTGGTCATTTTTCTCTGCTACAATTTTGCCCTTGAGTCAATCTGATTGAGGACAGGCTGAGAGAGTTGGGGCTGTTCAGTCTGGAGAAAAGAAGGCTCTGAGGAGACCTTCTTGTGGCCTTCTAGGATCTGAAGAGGGCTACAAGAAAGCTGGGGAGGGACTTTTTAGGGTGTCAGGGAGTGATAGGACTGGGGGGAATGGAACAAAACTAGAAATGGGTATATTCAGATTGGATGTTAGGAAGAAGTTCTTCCCCAGGAGGGTGGTGAGACACTGGAAGAGGTTGCCCAGGGAGGTGGTGAAAGCCTCATCCCTGGAGGTTTTTGCAGCCAGGCTGGATGTGGCTCTGAGCAACCTGCTGTAGTGTGAGGTGTCCCTGCCCATGGCTGGGGGTTGGAAGATAGATGATCCTTGAGGTCCCTTCCATGCTGACAATTCTATGATTTCTCTGATGACAAGCTGGCCCGTGGTCTAAGGATGCTTTCTGTTGAATTGTGCACCTTCTGAGCAAGAAGCAGGCAGAGGGCTTGGAAGGAAATGGACAATATACTTCCCTAACCCTTTTCTCTCCCAGAAGGATGCAGGAATATCTTTTTTTTTTTTTTCCCCTCCCTGAATCATGCCTGATTTAGCTTCTCAGTAGAGTAAATTTTTTGAAGGTAAAGTACAACTTGGTCCATAAGGTTTCCTCCCCCACCTCAGATCAGAAAGCTCATTAATACAGTAAAAAAAAAGAAAGAGTCTCCATTGTTAGATGAGAGCTCAAGGTCAGGCTGGTAGTAGTAACTCATATTGCTTCTTAGGTCAGCCTAAGCTTTCTCTTTCTGACAAGCCACGATAGATTGATCATGGGAGCCCTTAAATTATTTTTTTTTTCCCTTCTGAAATAGTCTTTGCTTCTTCTGACCCTGTTAATGATGTTTGACTGAGGTCATCCCAGCAAACCCTGAATCCTTCCCCATTACCTTCTAGAGGGCTTGCCTTTGTGCCAAGGCATTGTGTGCCTGTTAAGAATTAGGCTTTTCTGATCTCTGCTGTAGCAAAGAAGCCTCTTCATTGGCGAGGAGAGAAATATCTTGAATGCCATCTGTCAGTTAATGCTCTCATTAACACCTGAGTGACTCCCAAGCCTAGCTGGTGTCTTTTTGCCAATACAGGACTTAAAAGGTGCCAGCCCATAAGGGAAAATATCTTCAGTCCATAAAATTAATTCCATGATAAAACATCTGTTCTAAAAAGACCTGGATTTTTTTTTTTTTGTTCTTGTTGTTTCTTGTAACTAGAGAGATCACAGAGGCAAAGCCAATTCTCTCATGTGCTGTGGATTGGATGCCCAAGAAGGTTTGGTTTGGTTTGGGGGTTTTTTTCCACTTATTACTGAGAACCTTGTAAAAGCAGCAATGCTTATGCTGGGTGTATGATGGAGTCCAAGTCTTTCTCAGCTTTTAAAGCTTTTACCAGACAGAAATATCACCTGTCATTTTTCTTACTGGGTGATTCTGTAAAAGGAACTATCAGAATAATTACATTCCTGTTTCTATAGTCTTGAAGGGAAGGCCTGAGCTCTTGCAGTCTTGTTTTCCACATACTAGTCTTGGGCAGGAGATGGAGGAGCTCTATTGTTGTTGCTAATCTCTGTCCTCCTCTGGTTTTGTCAGGGTTCTTGGTTTTAATCTCAAGCAGGGAACAGCATATTCCCTGGAATCAGACATCAAGCTTGCCATTTTAGCTCAGGAGCATTCCAGTATTTACTCTGCTGTTGCATTTTGCAAATTAAATGAAACAAGAGACTTCAAACACTGTCAATATGATAGATATTCTACCTGGTGGGTCCAGGCAATCATTTGGCATCTGAACTTTCAGAAGGCTGATCTCTGTGCGCCAGCAATATCTGAGCATCCTTGAGAGATTTTGGTCTCCAATATTTCCAACTCTTTGTCCTAATGTTTCTTTTAATCCAATTTTTCCTCTCAATCCAAGTTTTACTCTCACAGGATTGGGGGCTTGGGGACTGTTGTGGGGTTTTGTGTTGTTGTTGAGGGGAGTGGAGGGGCAGGGTGGGGCTTGGAACAAAATTGGCATCAATAGACCAGGTAGAGAAGTGTGCTGGAACAGTAATTCCACACTCAAACCATGGCACCCTGCCTGTGGAAAGTACAGACTGACACAGGGGCTGTCTTGCTGAAGCAGGGGTTGGGTTTGCATTTGTGGCTTTTGGTTTGATTTTGTTGAGAATTTTCCAGCCAAGGTTTGATTTGCTTTGGAGGCTTTAAAACTAGAAGTCCTCTGAGCATGAGGATGAAAAAAAAAAAAACCCATCCCTGTGTCTGTACATGTAACTCCAGCCCCAAGGCTTGCTGGGTTTGCTCAGAAGGCATTTCACCTTGACTTTGCCCTACAGGGTGCCTGTGGGACTGGGGTCTTTAAGTGCAGATGTGTGTGTGTGTGTCCCCCATGCATTCTTCCCAGAAGCTCCAACCAGATTTTTCAGTCTATCCCATCAACCCTGTGAAATTCACCCTTGCTTCCAGAGATCTCAAAGGAGCCCATCCAGGAAGACAGGCATGGAGACAAGCAGTGGGATGGGAGCTTTACCCTGCCTGCCAACCAAGCTGCTTTTTCCAACAGCAACATGGCCACATGTATGAAAATCCCTTAGTAAGGGGAAGAGAACCTCTCTGTGGTAGTTTTAGGCTATGCCTTTAAAAATGCTTCACAGATCTTGAACAGAAAGTGGTAAAATGTAAAAAAAAAATCACTATTGGGTGTAAAAAGGAAAATAATGATAGTTCTAAACAATCCCATTGGAGAAGATAGCAGACATAAACCAGTACAAAACAATCTCTCTCTCTCTCTTTTCTTTGCTCTGGGAGAGACTAACTCACTGCTGCTTGACCTTGGCTGCACTGTTTTGTTGTGATGGGCAATAACAAAACAACTTCTCTTTTCTCTTGTCCCTTTTTGTGTACAGGGGGGTAGGGAGAGGAGCAGAGGGGCTGGGGAGAAGCTGTTGCAGCTCCCCCGGTCTTTGGCCAGGGGAGTTCTTGTGCTGTTTCTCAGTTGTAAATACCTGTAAATACTGCAAATGCTGGCTATCTCGTACAAATTCATTGCATTCCCTTGTAGATTGTAGTTTTGCTTGTAAATACAACTTTCATTTGTTTCCAACTGAGCTGCTCTGGCAAATGTAATATTGAGGGGAATTTTCAACCCACCAGGCTCTCCTGTGAGCAGGTGAAGCTGCCACAGAGGCAGACTGCCAAACTGGGATCACCAGGCAGGGGGAGGAGTCCTCAGCTCCCCTGTCTTGGAGCACAGAGATACCTCCCTCCCTCTTTGGGCTGGCAGATGGCTGGGCTGCAGCACTCAGCTCTCAGGGGCTGTATCATTCCTCTGACTCTTCTCAACCCTGATGCCCATGTTGGAGAGGAGCCCCTCCTTCAGCTTGCTCCTGTCTTCTTTATGACCTGGGTTTTTTTTTGCAGCTGCTACTAAAGATCATAAGCAACTTGAGATGCATCCTCGCTGGTGCTTTTGTGGATTCTGTGCTGCTATTGCTCCCCTTTGACACTGATGTGCTAGGTCAGGTCCTTCCCTGTGCTCCAGATTCCTTTTGTGTGTGCAGAGGTCCACAAAGTATGAGAAAAACTTTCAAATGCAAGTGAAATTCAGCTTTGACCTCCTTTCTAGTAATTAAAAAAAAAAGAAAGATAGGGACCTCTGCCCATGCCCCTGTGCTTTCAGAGCACAGCCAGGGACAACACTAAAAATCACAGAGTTGTCAGGGTTGGAAGGGACCTCAAGGAGCAGCCAGTTCCGACCTCCCTGCCATGGCCAGGGACACCTCACACTACATCAGGTTGCTCAAAGCCACATCCAGCCTGGCTGCAAAAACCTCCAGGGATGAGGCTTCCACCACCTCCCTGGGCAATCTCTTCCAGTCTCTGACCACCCTCCTGGGGAAGAACTTCTTCCTAACATCCAATCTGAATCTCCCCTCATTCCCCCCAGTACTATCGCTACCCAACACCCTAAAAAGTCCCTCTCCAGCTTTCTTGTAGCCCCCTTCAGTAGCCCCCTTCAGATTTTGGAAGGCCACAAGAAGCCTTCTCTTCTCCAGACTGAACAACCCCAAATCTCTCAGCCTGTCCAACCCCAAATCTCTCAGTCTGTCCTCACAGGAGAAGAGCTCCAGTCCTCTGCTCATCCTCATGGCCCTTCTCTGGACATCTCTGCAGATGATTTCTCATCTGGCTCATGAGAAATCACCTGCATCCATCTGGGATGTTTCAATGTTCACCTATTCTACCACTTGCCTACTACAGCTGTCCAAATTGCTTTGCACATCAGATGGCCACTGCAAAGTAAGTGATGTTGTGACAAGTGAGGGGAACTTTGTCTCAGGTTTCTGAACTATTAATGATGCTAGTGAAGTTGGGGTGAAAGACTCTTGGTGGGAAGGGTGAAATTTTACAGTTACAGAGTACTCTAAGGTAACTTTCCTGACCTTTTGTAGATCATTTCTGTAGTATTTTCCCTTGGTTAATGAGCTGCTTGTGCTGTATGGAGGCAGGAAGAGGTAGAAGTGGTTGAGATATGGTGACAGACATGGCCCATCATCTCACACCTTTTTCTAAATTCTTTCTGAGACCCTCAATGTACTTTCAGGACATAGTTGCCTATCCTTGGCATACATTCACTGAGACAGAATCTGGCCATGTAGCAATTCACCCTCTTTGGGAATACTCCCATTTGTAGGACATGGAGGGTGGTGGAACACTGGAACAGGTTGCCCAGGGAGGTGGCTGGGGGTCCATCCCTGGAGATATTCAAGGGGAGGCTTGACAAGGCTCTGGGCAACCTGATCTGGTTGAAGATTGTCCCTGCTGACTGCAGAGGTACTTGGACCAGACGACCTTTGGAGATCCCTTCCAACCCAGACACTGTGACACTGTGCTGACTAACATTGCCTCTGTTGGTTGAGTGTTTTTACAAATCTCAGTGATGCTAAGAACCTCAGGAGAAGAGACATAAATCATAGAATTGTCAGGGTTGGAAGGGACCTCAAGGATCATCCAGTTCCAATCCCCCCTGCCATGGGCAGGGACACCTCACACAACAGCAGGTTGCTCACAGCCACATCCAGCCTGGCTGCAAAAACCTCCAGGGATGAGGCTTCTACCACCTCCCTGGGCAACCTCTGCCAGTGTCTCACCACCCTCATGGGGAAGAACCTCTTCCTAACATCCAATCTGTCTTCTCAGATCAATGATCACTTTGCTATTTTCTTCCCACCTGCAGAAAGGTTTTCTGAGTCTCTCACCTGCAGCAGAGACTGTAGGACTCGTTACACCTGGAGATGTATCACTGTCCTATCAGTGAGCTTTGAAAAAGGGTCTTTGACAAATTCCATGGAGGCCATTCCACTGCTGGCCCCTGTCTGTCTGATTCTTGGGTTTGAATTTTTTTGGATCATGTCAGACACTTAGTCTTGAGTATTTCTGCTTTGTACAGTAAGGAACCCCAAGGGCAGGCTTCTTCCCAGGTTGCTGTGCTCCCTGCAGATTTTCTCCTCCAGATTTCCTCTTCTCCAATTTCCTTTTCCAAGGAAATTTAATAGAGGCAAGATAAAGTGAGACTGACCCTAGGTGTGGCAGACAGGCTGAGGACGAGCACCTCTGGAGATAAAAAGCCAGCCCCATTAAGAGGGAAAATATAAATTGGGTAAGATGGAGAGTGATTGGGAGTGCCTTGAGACATCTGGTTCCCATCTCTGGTTCTCATTTCTAGCCTTATTCAAAAGGACAAATGCACAGTAGCTGTCTTTGAAATTTGATGGGGGTAGGAACTCTGCTAAGAACAGAGCTTGTAATGTGTGGAACATTGGGGTGGGCCGTGAAAATTTCTACTATTAGGCACTGACATGGAAATCAAATCCAAACCAAACTGGTTAAGTCAACAGAGTCAGTCCCCAGGGGGAAGGAGAGTTACACAGGCAAAGATTTCAGGTGATCTGCTGGATTTGAAGGGCTTCCTGGATCAGTTTTCTTGTGAGAGCAGCCAAAATGGTAGAGACCAAGGTAAGTAAACTCCTACAGGCAGTAAAAGTATCAATGATCCATGCCTGCCTCAGGTTTGGTAGAAAAACCAAATTATTCAGAGAAATAGAAGCAGGTAAAACCCTCTTGCTTTGTTGCTTCTTCCTGGCATCCCATGTCAGCAGCTAGTTTTTCAGGATCCTGGGGAAAATGGGGTTTTCAATCAGTTTTGTTGGAAATAGACAGAGCTTTGGTATCAGATCTGATGAAACACTCTGCCTGGAGCTGGGGCAAAGCTGAACAAGTGTACTCAGGGAGTCAAAGCTTGAATGCTCTGAGATCTCACAGTCGTTCCTCTTCTGTGACAGATCAAGCACCCAGATAGTGATGTTGATTTCCTGCTTTCAGGAAAGGATGTTCTCACAGGATCAGAGGATGTTAGGGGTTGGAAGGGACCTCTGGAGATCATAGAGTCCAACCCCCCTGCCAGAGCAGGACCATAGAATCCAGCACAGGTTGCACAGGAAGGCATCCAGATGGGTCTTGAAAGTCTCCAGAGAAGAAGACTCCACAACCTCTCTGGGCAGCCTGTTCCAGTGCTCTGGGACCCTCATAGTGAAGAAGTTCTTCCTCATGTTGAGGTGGAACCTCCTGTGCTGTAGTTTCCCTCCATTGCCCCTTGTTCTATCTCAGGGCAGAAGTGAGCAGAGGCTGTCCCTGTCCCTTCCTTCCTGACCCGCAGCCCTCAGCTATTGATAGGCATTGATCAGATCCCCTCTCAGTCTTCTCCTCTCCAGACTAAATAGCCCTAGGGCTCTCAGCCTCTCTTCACCAGGCAGTGCTCCATCATCATCTCTTCGTCATCCTTGTAGCCCTCCCTCTGACTCTCTTAAGTAGATCCCTGTCCCTCTCATCACTATTTCTGTTCTGAAAGCTGATCAAATCTGTGTTTCTTTCATTATTTTAATCCAATGGCTTCAGCTGTGTGGTCAAACAGCACTCTTAAAAAAACAATCAAGATAATCTTCTATTGCACTTTTTGACAACTCAAAGTCCTTCATAGAATCACAGAATTGTCAGGGTTGGAAGGGGCCTCAAGGATCATCCAATTCCAACATCCCTGCCATGGGCAGGGACACCTCACACTACAGCAGGCTGCTCAGAGCCACATCCTGCCTGGCCTTAAAAGCCTTCAGGGATGAGGCTTCCACCACCTCTCTGGGCAACCTGCTCCAGTGTCTCACCACCCTCACGGGGAAAAACTTCTTCCTAACATCCAATCTGAATCTACCCATTTCTAGCTTTGTTCCATTCCCCCCAGTCCTATCACTCCCTGACACCCTAAAAAGGGCCTTTCCAGCTTTCTTGTAGCTCCCTTCAGATACTGGAAGTCCATAAGAAGGTCTACTCAGAGCCTTCTCTTCTCCAGACTGAATAGCCCCAACTCTCTCAGACTATCCTCATAGCAGAGCAGCTCCAGCCCTCTGATCATCCTCATGGCCCTTCTTGGACACCTTCCAGCACCTACAGATCTTTCCTGTAATAGAGGCTCCAGAGCTGGACACAGTGCTCCAGGTGGGGTCTCAGCAGAGTGGAGCAGAGGGGGAGAATCACCTCCCTTGCCCTGCTGGCCACACTTCTCTTGATGCAGCCCAGGCTCTGGTTGGCTTTCTGGGCTGCAAGTGCACATTTCCTGCTGGAAGATACATTGGGTCTTGAAGTATATGAGGAAGACACTGCTGGAATGCATTGCTACTGTACGTGCATAGAATGTTTCATTTTCAAAAAGGATAATTGCTGGAGTCTTTATCCTTAAGTTAGCACTTGAGGCAGCACAGAAATAATTTCATAAAAGCCAGTCCTCCTTTGTTGACTGAACTTCATCACTGAAGTGGATTGTTGTAATGATAAGACTGTAATGTAAGGTCGTGATAGGAGTAGGGAGAATGGAGCAAAACTAGAAGTGGGTAGATTCAGATTGGATGTTAGGAAGAAGTTCTTCCCCATGAGGGTGGTGAGACACTGGAAGAGGTTGCCCAGGGAGGTGGTGGAAGTCTCATCCCTGGAGGTTTTTGCAGCCAGGCTGGATGTGGCTGTGAGCAACCTGCTGTTGTGTGAGGTGTCCCTGCCCATTGCAGGAGGGTTGGAACTGGATGATCCTTGAGGTCCCTTCCAACCCTGACAATTCTGTGGTTCTGTAAGTTGCGTTTTTTGATTGGTGATGTTAGTGGAGCAGAAAGAATGGCTCTTGGAAACGCTTTGGTTGGATCATGCAGGAAAGAGCAAACTCCAGGCTACTGGAGGCAGCACTAGACCCAGGTAAGTTCAGCACCTGTCATTAGATATAAGCAGGGGGCTGCTAACACTCCTCTGGTGAGAGGAGCTCAGCTTGTATTTGACATCAGAAAGAAGCAGACTGGTGGAGAATGATTTGTGGGGTGGTGGTGTCAACTTTTTTCCACTTGAGGAGGAAGGGGAACACTGCCAGGTGGATGTGGCTTGAGGAATCCTGTAGCATCTGTTCCTTGGTTCTTGCAGTCGCTGTCCAGTCATGGTCCTTGCAAAAGACATCCAGTCTCTGAGCTCCCTCTCAAAGAGCTGACTTCTTGTTGACTTTTAACAATCTTTCTTCAGCTGGATTGCACTTCTCTATCTCTTTGTGACAAAATAATAGCCTTTGTAGTAGTTCGCAATTTCCCAGGCAAATGCAGCGCTGTAGTGCTGGCATGGTTCCATTAATCATATAGAGTAATCCATTGGTGCCAAAAACCTATCAAGTTGAGCTGCCTTTTTGAGAGCTGGTGGGAATGTGTACCCAGTGGTGTTCTTGCTGGCATATGGACTTCCCTTGTGTGCAAAAATGACTGGGGCATGTTGGAGGGGGTCCCTTTTCTGTGCTCAGGGTACACAACTCAAACAGGATGAGATAGTGTGGCAAGTCTCAGGACAGCTCTTAAAAAATTTGGAGACCACCTCATGTGGTCTCTTCAGCCCTTTTTTATTCCCTCTCCTGAAATTCTCAGCAGAGAGAGCAAGGACTTAAGATTCATTAAAATATGGGCAGGCGTTCTTTTAGCCTTAAGCTCCATTAGCAGGCTAATGTGTGTTATATGGAGACATTTACCCTCAACACCAGAGGAGGGCAAGAAATGTGTGTTTCCTTGAGTTATATGGTTAACTGCTGGGAACAAAAGAGGGACTTGATGTGACCCAGCTAGAAAATGAGAAAGATCATTTAGTAGCAATGTTGAAGACTTTGAGTGTTCAGCTTGATCATCTGGGAGACTAGAGAGGTGAGAATCCCCTGGGCTGAACCCTCTTTGGGAGGTGTGCTCATGTTGGGAATGAGCCTTGTTGGACCTTGCCAAGGTCCAAGCCACATCCATTAAACAAGCTGTGCAGGTGTTGTGCCAAAGCCACTGGTGAAGGAATGGCCAGAAAGTGGCAACACCTTTGGGGATGGATGAAAGGAGAGGGGAATAGGGACATTCCCATAGGTGTATGGGAAGCATACAGCAGCCAAGTGGGGAGGAGACAATAGGCTATGGAAAGTTTCAAGGCACTGAACCAGTGCATGGAAAACTACTTAAGAGGCAGAGAGAGGAGCACGTTTGGCAACAGCAGATGCAAGGAGCGAATGGAAAGCTGCTTGAAATGGGGAGAGGATGAAAGGAATCAGACTCTTTGGCTTCCATATTTTAATAAATGGTCAATGTTGATACTAGCACAAGGCACTGCCTATTGGGATAGGAAGGGGCTGAGGTTGAGTTGGCATTGTATTTAGTTTGTTGTTTCAACTTGGAAAGAAATAACAGTAATGCAGAGTCCTGTAAGCTGTGTGTGTGTAATGTGAAATCCTGTGGTGTTGAAATGAGATTGCTGTGGTTTGGGAAGCTGAGTTACAGGGGAGTTGACGAGTGATGGGGAGAGTCTGTTTACAAAGGCCTGCAGTGACAGGACAAGGGGCAATGGCTTTAAGCTGGAGAAAAGCAGATTTAGATTGGATGTTAGGAACAAGTTCTTTACTATGAGGGTGGTGGAACACTGGAACAGGTTCCCCAGGGAGCTGGTTGAGGCCCCATCCCTGGAGATGTTCAAGGTGAGACTCAACGAGACCCTGGGCAACCTGATCTAGTTGAGGATGTCCCTGATGACTGCAGGGAGGTTGGACTGGATGAGCTTTGGAGGTCCCTTCTGGCCCAGACCATTCTATGACTGTACAGAGCTGCACCTAACCATTCTATGATTGTATGATCTCATAGAGCTGCACCTAACCATAGCTACTGTGGGGCACAGTTTTCCTTCAGGCGTCAGCTGTCTGTGTATCGTGGTGGTGTGGGTTGCTTTGTTGCATCAGGTGTCTCTGGCGTTGGCAAGCTCTACACTGAGTGTGTGGGGACTTTGTTTCCTTGCTTAGATCCCAGACGTTTCACAGCTACCTGGAGGACATCATCAACTACCGCTGGGAGCTGGAAGAAGGGAAACCCAACCCCTTGCGGGAGTCCACCTTCCAGGAGCTGCCCCTGCGTACCCGGGTGGAGATCCTGCACCGACTCTGTGACTACCGCCTCGACGCTGATGATGTCTTCGACCTCCTTAAGGTGCTTTGGGTGGCAGGAAAGGGACAAAGTGTGGAGCTGGGCCAGATCAGTGAATCTTTCTAGGCAGAAAGGAGTTGATGGTATTAAGTGCCTGTGTGACCTGTACTAGATTTTGTGGTCCTGCTCTGGCAGGGGGGTTGGACTCGATGACCTTCAGAGGTCCCTTCCAACCCCCAACATCCTGTGATCCTGTGATCCTGTGATCCTGTGAAGTGTATATTAAGGCCAGGTAATCAGTCATGGTGCCATGGGACAGGAGTTGCCCATCTCCTCCTCTGTCTTGCAGAGGACCCAAGGCAAAAGCTCAGGACTGCTCTTGGGGCCTATACCCTGCACAGATGTATTCACAACACAGCAGTTGCTAAGTAAATTGGCTCCGTTGGCTACTCTTCCTATGAAGAGTGGATTTGGAGATGCTCCAATGGTAATGGCAGGGCTCTGAGAGCCGAGACTGCGTTGCTTGAGGGATGGTGTGGGATGAAAGGATGGGGCTGAAGTGTACTGGGGGAGCTGGGGGAAGGGTGGAGGGGCTGGGGGGGGGGGAGGGAGCTTCTCAGGGCTGTGTGTGACTGTCACCAGCGCTAATTAGACCTTCCCTGTCAGAGCACCAGAGATGAGATGTTAAAACGAGAGAGGCCATTCAAATTAGAGATGCCAATCTAAATCCCTTCCCGGACGGCGCGGTCGTCGCTTTCCCGCTGGAGGAACATTTTCCCAGCTTGGCCTTGAGGAGCAGCTGTAGTGCCGCTGTGGCATGGTGGGAGGGGAAGAGGGAGGGAGGGAGGTGTTTGCAGAGGGGGTGTCATCATGTTTTGTGTTACAATGTGGCCACTTTTTGCTTGTCACCGTCTGGTGGGGGACTCCCGGTGGGCGTAGGGCTTGGACGCCGACAGCCTGCGCGTGGAGCCGCTGGGCGAGGACAGCAGCGGTGCCCTGTACTGGTACTTCTATGGCACCAGGATGTACAAGGAGGAGCCTGTGCAGGGCAAGAGCAACGGCGAGCTGGCTCCAGACAGGTAACAGCCTCCCCCACAGCTCCCCCGTGTCTGGGTGCAGGGGGCGAGGGGGGCTGGCACAGCCTGCCCGACCGGAGGGGACTCCGCCTGACTGCTGTTGTGTCAGAGGGTGGTGGGGGGCAGCCTGCAGCAGTGCAGGGAGGGCCTGGGAGAGCGGCGGGACAGCAAGGGGCAAGGCTGGAGTTGCCAAGCAGACTGCGAGCTGCCCCACGTCGTGCATTGTGTCAGAGGCAGCCTGCAGCCTTTGTGGCACCAGCAGAGCCTGCTGTGGAAGCCATGCTGCTTGCTCCACCGCATTCCTCCCCGTATGCCCCGCACAGCTCCCAGAGCAGGCTCCCAGCCAGTGGGAATCCCTCTGCCCCTCCCTGTCTCATTGCTGCTCTGGTTTAATCCCTCCTTTGGTTGGGTTCCTAGCAGCTGTTCTGATTTCCCTGCCCCTTCTCCCATGCTGCCAGCTGCACTTCCCTCGCATAGCAGATACTTTATGATGGTTTTGCCATTTTCAGGGGATGTGGGGGGCAAACAAACACCCCAAGCGTTCCTGGGAAGACAGGCAAGAGACGAGGGCGACCCCCAAAGCGGAAAAAACTGCTGGAGGAAAATATGCTAAGGTATGGAAAGGTCATTCCTGCAAGAGATGTAAAATGCACACCTTCCCAGAAGGAAATACGATGTACTTCTGGGGATCCCCCAAGAATTACAGATATACCATGCAGCCACATTTTCAATGCATCTCTGAAGTGAAGCAAGCTCAAACCTGGTGGAAGCTTTGATCACTCTTCAGAGAAACTTCTGGCTGAGCTGGAAGCCAGGTTTGGTGAAGCACTGGGTATTGCTCTTCCAGCCACCTCACTTTGGATGCAGCTTTTCTCTGCAGTACTAAAGGATATGCTCCTGATAAAGAAAGCTTTCACTGCTATATACTTGAAGCCAAAAATCCTGGCCACTTCAATCAGTATGGATTCTGGGATGCTTCCCATAAGAACTGAAGTTTGGTCCTTGCCAAGCTCCAGCCTGTAGCCTTCACTTTTTGAAATTCTCTGAAGCTATGATAGATCCATATGTGAAAAACAGATATGTTGAACGTGTGGGGTTGGAGTAGATGATCTTTTGAGGTCCCTTCCAGCCCCTAACATTCTGTGAACATTCTGTCATTCTGTGTTCTGCATTTCAAATGAGCCACCAGTCTGCACTTCTAGCCCAGAGGCTGCATCAAGAGAAGTGTGGCCAGCAGGGCAAGAGAGGTGATTCTCTCCCTCTACTCCACTTGGAGTATTGTATCCAGTTCTGGAGCCCCTATTACAGGAAAGATCTGGAGGTGCTGGAAGGTGTCCAGAGAAGGGCCATGAGGATGATCAGAGGGCTGGAGCTCCTTTGCTGTGAGGACAGGCTGAGAGAGTTGGGTCTGTTCAGTCTGGAGAAGAGAAGGCTCCGAAGAGACCTTCTTGTGGCCTTCCAGTATCTGAAGGGGACTACAAGAAAGCTGGGGAGGGACTTTTTAGGGTGTCAGGGAGTGATGGAAATGGGGGGAATGGAGCAAAACTAGAAATGGGTAGATTCAGATTGGATGTGAGGAAGGAGTGCTCAGGGAGGCAGTGGAAGCCTCATCCCAGAAGGTTTTTAAGGCCAGGCTGGATGTGGCTCTGGGCAACCTGCTGTAGTGTGAGGTGTCCCTGTCCATGGCACGGGGGTTGGAACTGCATGGTCCTTGAGGTCCCTTCCAACCGTGACACTTCTGTGATTCTATCTTTCAAGGTCCCTTCTGTGAACATTCTGTGATTCTGTGTTCTGCATGGTGGTTTTTTTCCACGGTTTTGCCCTGCATTGAAGAATTCCTATATCACCCATTCTTCTTCCCAGAAGTGACTTCATTCCAGTGATGTGAAGTAATATACTTAGTGTTTCACTCCTTCTCTTTCTGTTTTTTGTTTTTTGTTTGTTTTTTGACAGGGAGAAGGCAGAAGAGAATTTGCTAATCCGTGAGACTCAGATAAGAAATGGTAAAGACATTTTGTGAGGTCAGGGTTGACGTGATCAGTTAACAGGACTTTGAAATTATCAAAGCCTGCAGAGAAGTCTTTCTCAGGAAAGGGAAAGTCTTCCTGCTAGTGGCTGGGGCTGAGTTTGGAAGGGTGGGTTGGTGTTACAGGTTGCCTTTCAGCTGGGAGGCTGGGCACCTGTGGGCTTCCTATCTCACTGAGGATTAGTTTGGTGTGAAGAAACCCAACAATAGTTCTTGTGGGCTCAACTACTCACTGAAGTTGATGGAAATGGGCCCTTGTTCCTCTAGGAATGAGGTGAACAGGAGTCCCTGTTTGCAGCGAGTTCTTTTTTTCCGCCTGGAGTCAGTGATGCCAAGATAGGGAAGGAAGAACCTTTTCGATTCTGATGAGCTCAGTAAAGGAGGTGTTGGGGATACCCAGCTAAGGATTTACAAGCCAGGCAGAAAAAGCAAGTTGGCAGCATAATGTGAAAGTGAGTTCAAGAGGGCTGTGACTCATAAACGTGGATCCATTGGCTTCCACATAACCCAGGGGCTCAGCCTGCCCATTTCCCTACAACAAAAGGCAAGAGTGGCATTGTCTTTCCCATGCCTCCTTCCCTTTGCCCTTTGTCTTTATATTTCTTGGTGGCTGCAATGTATGTGTGGTGCTGGAGGTTTTATCAAATCATTGCCTTCCAGCAAACTGTGCCCCTCCAGCTGCAGAGCAATCTTGTGGTGGCACAAAGCAGTGCCTTATTTATTGATAGCTGCTATTGAAATGTGTCACCCACAAGCAGGTGGCAAGGAAAGAGGCAACAAGGGAGCAGGCACAGGGGGCAGTATGCAGGTAAGATCCCCACTGCAGGTGGGCAGAGGATGGCTTCACATAGCCAGGGCAACAGAAACCAGCACATGGTTGGTCCTTCACCAGCTCAGTTACCAGTCCCCAGTGCATTAACTTGAGCTGAAGCTGAGGCTGGGTTAAGTTATAGGCTGGCCTGTGACCTGGAGCTGACAGATGCTTGCTCAGTGTCTCTACTGCAGCACAGAGGTTTCCAATAGAGGACAGGTGGCTGGAGGGAGGCTGCAGCTTTCCGGTGTTCTGGAGTAACCTGATAGCTTGTGTGCCAGAGCCACTGTCAGCTCAGATCCACAAAAGGCACAAAAGGGTCAGGTTCAGAGAGAAAAGGGCTCTGTTTTGGTCTGCTTTTATATTTTTTTGTGGTTAATTTACTCAAAAAATATGGTGAGAAGCTGCATGACACCTGCCAGTGGGGGTGGTGACTGTTGTTTTCTCTCCAGTAGCCAGTTGTTAGCTCTGCAAAAGTCTAGAGTGAGCTGAGAACCCAGAGCTTTGAACCAACATCTTCCCCTCTCCCCAAATGGGCCACAACCTTTTTTTTTGCTTAGAGAGCATCTCGGGGCAGAAGCATGCAAGTCGCAACCCCTGGAGCTTCTTTGCTCTCTCTGTGTAAACATTTGCAGAGCAGGAGCCACATTCCTCATCTCGAGGTGGGCGTCTCAACCACCACACAAGAG
The DNA here is from genome assembly GCF_027791375.1 of Indicator indicator. NCBI lineage: Eukaryota > Metazoa > Chordata > Aves > Piciformes > Indicatoridae > Indicator > Indicator indicator. The sequence continues at coordinate 26,743,265 of NC_072023.1, forward strand.
TCCTTCCTTTGCAACTGAAATTGAAATGTGTCACACCAGGCTTAACATCTCAGAGTATCTTGGTACTTGGGCCATGCTTCAGAGCAGTGGGTTATCTGCTTTAGATCCCACTCTGGATCAAGCAGGGATGGGATGTGAACTTTTGGAACTTCCCCTTCATCTAGCAGCCTGATGAAGCCCATCCTTCACTTCCCCTTCTGTTCTTTTAAGTGCCTGCAAACAAAATGTTTCATTTAGGGAAGAATGGGACACTTCAGTCACCACAGCAAAGGTTTGCAGTGCTAAAAAAAAAGAGAGAAAGAAGCTTATTTCAAATAACATTATTTTTTTATGTTTTTATTCAGTTACTTACATTACTTTATGCCCTCCTCTGGTTGACAGCCCCTATTACAAGAAAAAAATGAAATGCTTTTCTCTGGTCCATCATAACTGGAAGGGAGGCTTGCCACAGGGATGTCACACTACCCATGTGTTGCAAAGTGCCACCATTAGTTCTTTGTCTGTGTATTTCCTCCGTGTCTTGGCATCACTTTTTCAGTGTCACTAGGGGAGGTAGCAGTGCTTCTGGTGGATGAAGAGAGCTTTGGGTCCATAGCAAAGAGGATGTTTCCTGTAACCATGGCCATTGACAGTATCTTCTGCTCTTCCTGAGCTCTGAATAGAGGAGAAGAGCAAGGATAAAGAAAAGTTGTTAGTCATAAATGCTGTGGAGATAACATTCTTTCATGTTGTTGAAGGGTCCCAAGGGCCTGGCCGTGGGACATGGTGGCTGCTGTGTCAGACGGAAGAGGAGTGGAGGCAGGTCACAGAGAGCTTCAGAGAGAGGACTTCCCTTCGAGAGCGGCAGCTCTACAAACTCTTGAGTGAAGACTTCCTGCCGGAGATCTGCAACATGATTGCACAGAAGGTGAGGAGACGTGACATCCTGTTTACTTCTCCTTGACTGCTTCCAAGAGCATGGACGTTTGCTCACTGAAGGAGACCTAAATCCAAGCAGCCTGTCAACCTCTCCTGCTGCCCCCTGCCTCCAGCCTGCAAGTGTGGATGCAGGGGCTGCTTAGACTGTGTGTGGGGAGAAAGGCTCTGCGCCACGGCGGGGCTGGAGTCAATACTTAAGGATCTGGTTGATGATTGCATGGCAGTGTAGGTAGGATGACTGAAGGAGTGATGTGTTCAGCCCTGTTCTGTGTCCCTGTTTTGCTAGCAGGGAGTCTCTGTCTGCCTCTGAACTGCTGCAATTTACAGCCTAGCTTTTCTATTCAGACTGCCTGCGATTCCACTTTTACTGCCGTCTCTCAGCTGGCCCTGCTGAAGGAGCAATGACTTCTTTAGATGTCCTAGCCTAGTCAGCTCGAGCCCTGGAACTCCGAAGGGTGTTGTCTGTCAACTTGAATGTTCTCAGGTGGGACAGATTTGGACAGGATCCTTTAGATGGCTTTGTAAAACGGTGCTTCAGTCAGCGTGGTGCTCTTGGATTGAGTTCAGTTTGCTTCTCTGCTTCCCTTGTAAAGCTGATAGGGATTTCACGGTCACTTCTAGCCCCCAGAGTTTCTCCTGCCACTATCATCGATGTGCCCTAATTTCCTCCACTTTCTTTTTCCTTCCCTCAATTCTCAACCCTGTTTCAGGAGAAGCGTCTGCAGCGGACAGAGTTTTCTCCCAGGTGGATGTCTGACCATCAGCCCATCAAAGCAATCAAGCAGGAGGTGAGGGGGGGTGCGAGGGGGAGGACGATGGAGGGAGGCAGAGCAGATGCCTCCTGGGGGAAAAAAAAATCAACTGCAGCATCGCTATTCAGTGGGAAGGAGTCGTTTGAAAGTGCTTGTGCTGAAAGAGGAGATGGGTGGTAATGCCCGTCAAAGGCAGGCTGACACTCGGCCTTTCTGTGGTCAGCAGGGAGGTGCTGCCCTCTGGATGGAAGAGGTAACCGCCGGCCTCTGCTGCAGGCTCCGGTGCAGCTGTGTATGGAAATCTGCACTCAGCCTGGGGAATTCCACTTCAGTGAAAGTGCTGGCACATTCGAGGCAGTTCAAAGAAAAGTTGAAGAAGGATGAGAGGGTTGGGAGAACCGGTTTAAAAAGGGAAACGACAGAAATCCAGCCAAGGGGAAAAACGTGAGGCTGCACACACATGAGGTTGCGGATAGCGCGGAGGGAGAGAAGAATGACTGATGCAGAACAGTGCTGAGCTAGGAGATGGTCAGCTGGAAATGGAAGTCACCATTTAGGCTGCCTAAAGGAATGCTTGTCAAACCCCAGCCTTGATGGCTGAAAGGCTCTTGCCATGCCTCTTCACCCTCATCTCCTCTCCACCCCCGAGCGTAACAGCGCTGCTGCTTTGCGGGGCTGTGCAGTGAACCAGACCCCAGGAGATGACTGAAGTTAAATATAACCTTTTTCTTTGGTCTGAGTTATTTTTAACCTGGATCAGCTTTCCAGTCCAGTTCACCACACAGCCCCCACCAGTCACGGTGGCACAGCCCAGGGGCATGGTACGGTGGAGATGGAAGGTCTTTTAACTGGCAACTGCTACTCAAAGCAATCGGTTAGGCAACGGATTAGCTTTGGAGGGGAAAACTGACTTGATTCTATCTAGCTGTGGCATAACCTCTCACTAAATGTGATGAAAATGTAGTTACCTGGTGTTTTGTCAGACCCTGGGAAATGAAATGGCAGGGAGTGGGTATTCTACGTGAGTCAGGGACAGGGTTTCCCGTGAAACAAAGGAGAAAGTACAGCTCTCTGCAATGAATAGAATTACTTAGAATAGATAAATAAAAGGAAGGAAGAATCTCTCATCATGCCATAGATAAAAGCCTGCCAAGAGGAAAATAAGAGCCCAGCGATGGTCAGTTTGGGGCCAGAAGTGCTGTCTGCAAATCCCACTATGCAGGAAGCGCAGGAACACGTGTTTGTTTGCAGGCAGCAGAAATCCCAGAGGAGGAGGGGAGTGGGAAACACATGGAGCCTGAATGATGCTAATCAGTACCGCAGGTGCTCCAGGTCTGCGGTGGCAGAGGGCTGTTAATTGCTGCCTGTGGGCCAGTGAAACATTTCCAGCGAGCGGGGGGCCCTCCTGGCACCCGCTGTGCCAGGGCATGGGGAGCCAGCCAGTGAGAGGATGGCGCCGCTCCTGCCGGCTCCCCAGCAGGACGTGGCAGCCATCCCTGCCACGGGGGAGCCAGGGAAGATGCCAGCATGTCTGATGGCTTCTGTGCCACACGAGGGGTGAGCAGCAGGCAAGTCTGGGGAAGAAAACCTCAGCCCGGTGTAAGGGTGACCTCTTCTTCCTGACTCTGCAAGCCGGACGTCGCTTTGGTCCGAGATCGAACTGCTCCGTAGGCTCCTAATCCCGCGGGGGATTTCTCAACAGGTGGTTCAGATTAGCTCCTCATTAGAGAGCTGCCTGAGCAGCACCCTCATTAGGGCAGCGCTGAGGAAACCAGAGCAGGGAAGCGTTGGAGGACAGGGGCCTGGGCGTGTGGCTGGAGAGGGTCGGGGCAGCCGTACCTCCTGCCCCTGAAGTCTGATACTCAGTGTCTGGAGGGCAAAGCAAGCGGCGGAAGTTTGGCCCTGCTAAACTTCTGTGGGCAGAGGCGGCAGCGATGTTGTGTCCTGGAGTGCTCTCTGGCGGAGGGAAGGAGGTGGTGATGCCGCGGCCGCAGCTCAGCAGGCTGGTGGTGTGCTCCAAGCGGGGAGGAAGCTGGAGAAATGTCCTTTTGCCACCTCCTTGGTCAGGAAGGAAGTTTAGCTCGTGTTAAGATTCTTGTTTTTATCATTCCAAGAGGCATCTCCTTCCATCACATCTTGTAGGAGTTGGTGCTTGCTTATTTTTTCAAACCTGAGTTAAGCACACACAACCCCAGTGGGTGTAAGTGGGACCCCAGGCAGTAGGGCCCTCTGCAAATCAGGCTGTTGCTGAGTCTTGAAGTGTCTTGAATAGCCTTTGCCAGCCCTGCTGCTGTGCTGCAGGGAGCAAGTACAGATGTGGGGCTCTGCTGCAGCCCTTAGTGCTCGCTATGCTGTGCTTGTGGTTTCTGCTCTTCCCTCCTCTTCCTCGATCTGCTAGGATGCCATCCTCTTCTTTGCTTTAAATGTTGCCATTTTGATGGTGGGTTGCACTGGAATGTGCTATGGATTCAGTGTTGCCCCATCACAACATAGGCTGCTTAATGCACTCTGCAGGCTTGGAGAGGTCTTGGTGCGAGCGTTGCAGCTTGGATTTTGTGTTTGTGGTTTTGTAGGATCTGAGTGGTGGCAATTGTATGAATACAGAGAAAGGGAAGGTCTGATCTGTGCACCAATAGCTGAAGGAATCAATGTGCCACACCAGACTGGCTTAGGTGTACTGGATGGAGAATTTAAAGGCTGATGGTCACATCCTCAATAAAATAACACGGTGTACTAACTTCTTGTGGCTGGTTCCTCCTCACTTCTTTCTCTCCTACTTGCTGCAAAACCTGAATTGTTTTGGTTCCTACTGCAATTTAAAGATGGATCAAGATAGTTAGGGGAAATCTGTTTGACAGTGGTCAGGATCAGGCCTAAAAGGAAGTTGTTTGTAGTGCTGTAGTTGAAAATAGGATGGTTGAGCAGTTGAGAAAGGTACGTGGAAAGGACTCAGAAGTGGAAATGAAGAGCTTGGGTGATCGGTTGGACTTGATGATCTTGGAGGTCTCTTCCAACCCAGCTGATTCTGTGATTCTGTAACTGGATTCAGTAGGTTCTTGATCTCTTGTGCTTGCTGTAACAGTTTCAGTCCTGAGCATCCTGGTGTTTGGATATTGATCAGTTGGACAAAAGGTCTGAGAGAGGTAGCTAGAATGATTATGGAGCCTGAAGGATTGCTTTATAAAGGAAACACTTAACCTAATTACACAAACATGGGAGTTTTGCATCAGTGTCTGAGGAAGCTCATAAAAGCTGGAATGTGGCTGAAAAAGAGAATTTATGTTTGCCCAGAAGAGCGTGACTGGGAATAATTGAATGGAATGAGGAGATGAGAAATTAACTGTGGATTGAAAGTGAGGAAGAAGCTGGCTAACCTAAAGGCATGTGGGTTCCTTAAGAAGGCAGCAGAAGAGTGAAGTAGCAGCGTTTGGAGAAGATCTGAAATGCAAAACAAGCAGCACAGGGCTCCCTGGTGATGAGATCGTGCAGTTGGGTTCACCTACAAAGATCAGCACAGAATAGATGCTTTTCCTCTCTGCTCTTTTCCTATATGCAAGGATATGGTCCTAATGTCACCCTATCAGCCTCTCTTGGACACTTGGTGGCTTTTGGTGGTTGAAGCATAATTCGCTTAATGGTGCTGGAAACGGGGAGGTAACACTCAATGCTCATCCACAGAGAGCTGTAGGGGGAGCTTATAAAGTAGTGCTGTGGACAGGAAGGGGAAATAGAGGGGGGAAATGAAGGTACAGTGAAACCAGGCAACATTTCTAAATGGTTATCAAAAGACCCCCAGATTCTACTTGTAGGAAATGAAACAAGGACAAAATAGTAATCGTGGTGCCAGATTTTTTTTTTTTCTCTGGGGATTAATAATGGGCCTGGAGAAATTGATGGTCTGAGCAGCAGCTAAGGGGCTCCAGCTGATTGCTAATCCTCAGGAAATGCTTTCTGCATAAGTGGTGGTTGCTGGTTATTCCCTGAAAATGGAGGTGGAGAAAATGGTGTGCACATGGTTCTTTGGTTGATATGCCCTGCTGATAAGGCACATGTATGTTAATGTTATGCAGAAGTCAGAGGTAGGAGTGGCTGGTGTGTGACTGATTCATTTGGTTTGTAACTCAATTAAGGTAATTCCACACTGTTGTATACATAACCTGCACTTTATTGGAGAAATAGGAGCAGGCAATCCCTGCCCCGGGAAGCCTACAGTCTAAGTAGGGTCAAACACAGGCTTGCAGCCTGCTGGCAGTGAGAAGGTGAGGAAGTGGGGCAATAATGAGCCAGGTGTCCTTGAATGAAGAAACTTGTTGGGGGACCCAGCACAAAGACTGTCCAAACAAACAAACCAGAGCCAGGTCAGGAGAGCTTAGCACAGAAAAATATATCAGGCCTTATTTTGAACAGGTAAGGAAAACAATCCGAGTGACTTCTGGGTGCAAGGCTGTGCCAGTCTCTTTTCCTGTCCTAACTATTCTGTGTTTTATAGCAGAGCCAGGTTCATCAGTAGCTCTCTCTGCTCATGCTTGCCAGTCTGGGCTGTGCTAGCTGGAAGGAGTAAAGGTGCTGTAAAGGGGTGTCAACAGCCTGAATTCTTTGTCCAGAAGGGAGATATGCTGCATCCCTGTCAGAGTTTCAGCTTGTCTAACCCATCACTTCTCATTCCTTTGTCCCTGTCTCAGTAAGCTTTCATTGCTTGACAAATAACTTTACCTGTTGCTTTCCATCCAAGAATTCAGATGTGCAAATCCTTTTTTTTTTTCCCCTCTCTGCTTTTTTTTTTTCCCCACCAGCCATTCATTGTAGGTATGCTTTAATATTTGCTCAAAGTAAACCTAGCCCTGCTCAGACTTCAGTAAGCCAAAGCATTACAGTTTTTGGTGCACTATTTTGACACAGGTGAACCCGAACGTGCTGAGTTCAGTGGAGAAGCAGAGGCGCAGAGAGGAAGAAGAGGAGCGCCAAATCCTTATAGCGGTGCAGAAGAGGGAGCAGGAGCAGCTGCTAAAGGAGGAGAGGAAGAGAGAGATGGAGGAGAAGGTCAAAGCAGTGGAAGGTACATGCAGCCAGGGTGAAGCAGGGAGGGAACTGTTCAAAGTCAAGATTGAGATCTTGAATTCAAGTCTGCATTTGCATTCCTCCCCTGCCAGACCTGCTAATGGAAATATCTTTTCTTGCACTTACCTATGATAAATTGGTCTGTCTGTAGCTTCTTTCCTTTCTCTGTCTCCCTTGGTGTTGGTGGCTGTTCTCTCACGCATCCTTCAGCTGTGCTGTCTTCCTCAGACCATGCTTACTTTTTCTCCTGCCATAGGTGTACTTGGGTTTTTTCCTGCTATTCAGTTCTCTTGTGTCTCTCCAGTTGCCTCCTCATGGCTATCCCTGTGTGCAGGATAAGCTGGCTTTGCTCTTGCAGAATAACACTCAGACCCAAAGATTCTCTTTGAGGAGAAATGGATGGGGACAATACAGAACTAACCAGAGCAGTATTTTTGTATTGCTACTGGCCTTGTCACTTGGAGACCTGAACCTGAGCAGTCCAGGTTAAATAGAGTGCTACACATGGCAGCTTCAGATGGTGAGCTTGAATTAAATACTTGAATTCATGGCTTTGAATTAAATACTAATTTCAGGTGTCCACAAGAAAAAGCCATTGTGTTTAATGCATCAGATCAAGGCACAGGCAGCAGGTGATCAGCCAGTACATGCAGGCCCTGGTGTCTAAGAGCATGTCCATTTCTGACCACCTTCTCTCTGTCAGCCTTCCTCTTGGGGCTTCCTTTATCTGTTGTTTTTGCTGCAGTGGCTGGCTGGGCTTTTGCACTTCCAGGGAAAGCCTAAATGTCTTCAGAAATCTGTGGTAGGAATGTGTGGAGGTATCTGTCATAGAATCATAGAATGGTCCAGGCTGGAAGGGACCTCCAAAGGACATCCAGTCCAACCCCCTCTGCAGTCAGCAGGGACATCCTCAACTAGATCAGGCTGCCCAGGGCCTTGTCGAGCCTCTCCTTGAATATCTGCAGGGATGGGGCCTCAACCACCTCCCCAGGCAACCTGTTCCAGTGTTCCACTACCCTCGTAGTAAAGAACTTCCTGATATCCAATCTAAATCTGCTCTTCTCTAGTCTGAAGCCATTGCCCCTCTTCCTGTCACTGCAGGCCTTCATAGACAGTCTCTCTCCGTCCTTCTTGTAGCCCCCTTCAGGTACTGGCAGGCTGTTATTAGGTGTCTCTGGAGCCTTCTCTTCTCCAGGCTGAACACCCCCAGCTCCCTCAGCCTGTCCTTGTAGCAGAGCTGCTCCAACCCCCTGATCATTTTTGTGGCCTTCTCTGGACCTGCTCCATCAGGTCCATGTCCTTCCTATACTGAGAGCTCCAGACCTACACACAGTACTGCAGGTGAGGTCTCAGCAGAACAGAGCAAAGTGTCAGAATCACCTCTCTGGCTCTGCTGGCAGTGCTGCTTTTGATGCAGCCCAGGATGTGATTTGCCTTCTGTGCTCCAAGCTCATACTACCTGCTCCTGTCCAGCTTCTCATCCATCAGCAACCCCAAATGCTTTTTCACAGGGCTGCTTTCTATCACCTCATCCCCCAGCCTGTATTGATAGTGAGGATAAATAATGAATCCTTAAGTGATTAAAGAATCTGAAGGGAATAAAGATTAAGTTCATGAAAACCTTGTAAACTTTCAAAGATGAAACAGTTTGCTACCAGATGTTTGGTAGCAGACCAGATGTTATCTAAGAATAGTTTCTTTTACCTGCTTACCTTTCTAACCTTTAGGAAATCCAGTTACTTGCTTGACCTTCTCACCTTAGCAAATTGCATGTTCTCTGTGCCTTAATTCTTCATTGTATAGACAAAATTAGTCTTGAAGTTCCAGAAGACCTACAGGTACATAGCTGTAAAAAGGCAGGGACATCTGTTGACAGATTTTAGGGTGACAAAGGACTTTTTGCAGTCTGGGATTTAACCTTAATGTTGTAAGTCCTTCTGCAGAGGGGTGATGTGAAACACAGGGTGAAATATCTGCTTTCTTGAGAACTTAGTTCATCTGCTTCTTGGTTTTGGACTATATGCCTGGGTTTAGGGCACGTTCTTGTTCCCAGTCTGAGATTTCACTTCCCCTCACTCAAATGCATGCTTCAGGTAGCGAGTCTCCTGCTGGATCCATCTGTGCTTTCCTGGATTTCTGAGCTAAAGCAGCTTTCTAGATTCTTACCACAACAGCAGGCTCAAGTTCCAGTTAGAATCACTGAATGGTAGGGTTTGGAAGGGACCTCTGGAGATCATCTAGGTCAACCCCTCTGCTCATGCAGGTATGCCTGGATCAGGCTGCACAGTTACATGTCAAGGTGAGTCTTGAAAGTCTCCAGAGAAGGAGACTCTACAAGCTCCCTGGGCAGCCTGTTCCAGAGCCCCATCATCTTCAAAGTTAAAGAATTTTCTCCTGATGTTCAAATGAAACCTCCTGTCTTCTAGTTTGTATCTCTTGCCCCTTATCCTAACGCTGACCACCTCTGAAAAGAGCCCAGTCCAGCTTTTTCCCAGATGCTACTCCAACATTCCCTCTCACACTCTCTCTCTTTCTAGGTGTTTGAGGTACTTTTAAGGGCATTGGTTAGATTTTGAGAGCTGCTGGGTAGGACTTAACTGAGGCCAAAAGCGTGGCAATGAGATTTGCCAGTGATCTCTAACACACTGTATTAATCACTTGCTGTGGTAGAGGGGCCTGGCATTAATTCTGACTGAGCTCCAGTCTGATACCATCAGTGTATTAGGTCAGATCCTTGGCAGGCCTTGGTGGACTTTGAAAATCTACATCACCTTACCGCTTGGCTGCTTTTGCCATGAGAGTTCCTTCTGGCTGCCCAAACCATCACCTCATGTTTTTCTCAGCTTCCACATTTGGATATCCTTTACAAAGTCATCTAAATGATGCTGCTTTTAAAAAAGCAGTATGAAGTACTTGGACAGACTCAGATATCCTCTGTTAACTGCAATTTCACAGAACCATAGAATTGTCAGGGTTGGAAGGGACCTCAAGGATCATCCAGTTCCACCCCCCCTGTCATGGGCAAGGACACCTCACACTACAGCAGGTTGCTCAGAGCCACATCCAGCCTGGCCTTAAAAACCTGATTGGATATTGGACTTCTCATCACTATATGTAATAGATGCTGTTGAGATTCTGTAGGACATCTAAGATGCATATATGTTCTTTCCAGCTTCAGTACTACCCAGAATCTCCTAACATGACATTTGAACATTCTTTTACCAATCTTAGGCATAACTGGCTGTGGGCTTCCCTGGAAATACTCACCTTGTAGCCATTCCTAGTTTTCTTGTGCCCTCAACTCCCATCCCAAGTTTGGTTTTTGACTGACAGAGTAAGACAGCAAATTACTACTCTTACAGGGCTGGTGCTTCTCAAGTCTTTGCTATTTTCCAACGATGGAGCTTCTTCTAGAGGGTGTTAGCCAAGTCCCCGCCCTGTATTTCTTTCACTCTGGGTGTTCCTCCATCTGGCCTCTTTTCTGGAGTCTTACTCCTGTGACATCTCTCTTTGAAGATTACTTTGACAGAACTGAGCTCCTACAGAAAGGTGGTACAACCACAGGTGTTTAGCAAGTCAAACGAATTCAGATTTCCTATAACCAAAAGGAAATTAGGTTCATAAGAGCCCATAAACTTTCTATTATGAAGCAATCTGTTAGCCAGCTGTCTGCTTGCAAAACACAGGTTATATTACCAGCATTGCTTCTTCCTGTCTCTCACCTCTTAAACCAAAGCTCTCCCAGTGGCCCTCTTATGTGGCAGCTTGCTTGATCTGGCTGCTGGCCATGCAGGCCTACCTGAGCAATCTTCCCAAAGCTGGCCATGGTGGTGGAGAATATCAGTGTCCCTGATTACTTATTGCCACCCAGCTGGTGGAACTTCCTCCCTTCCCTCAGCACTGCTCTTCACAGAATCACAGAATGCCAGAGGCTGGAAGGGACCTCGAAAGCTCATCCAGTCCAACCCCCCTGCCAGAGCAGGAGCACCTAGAGCAGATCGCACAGGAACACAGCCAGGCAGATTTGGAGAGGGAGACTCCACGGGGCAGCCTGTTCCAGGATTCTGTCACCCTCACAGGGAAAAAAAAATTCCTCCTGTTTCCATAGAACTTCCTATGCCTCAGCTTCCACCATTGCCCCTTGTGCTGGCATTGGGCATCACCCAGCAGAGCCTGGCTCCAGCCTCTGGGCACTCACCCTGCACATCTTTATCAACAGGAATGAGGTCACCTCTCAGGCTCCTCCTCTCCAAGCTACAGAGCCCTCAGCTCCCTCAGGCTCTCCTCATAAGGAAGATGTTCCATTCCCTAAATCATCTTTGTGGCTCTGCAGTGGACTCTTTCAAGCAGTTCCCTGAGGCCCTTCTTGAACTGGACACAATATTCCAGATGCAGCCTCAGCAGGGCAGAGTACAGGGGCAGGAGAACCTCTCTGGACCTACTAACCACAGCCCTTCTAATCCACCCCAGGATGCCATTGGCCTTCCTGGCCACAGGAGCACATTGCTGGCTCATGGTCAACCTTCCATCCACCAGGACCCCCAGGTCCCTTTCCCCTTCACTGCTCTCCAGCAGCTCAGTCCCCAACCTCTACTGCTCCATGGAGTTGTTCTTTCCCAGGTGCAAGACTCTCCCCTTGCCCTTGTTGAATTCCATTTTTCCCTGCCCAGCTCTCAGCCTGTCCAGGCCTGGCTGAATGGCAGCACAACCCTCCTGTGTCAGCCACTCCCCCTGGTTTTGTGTCCTCAGCAAACTTGCTGACAGTGCCCTCTGTGCCCTCACCCAGGTCCTTGATGAATATATTGAATAGAACTGGTCCCAGTACTGACCCCTGAGGGACTCCACTAGATAGAGGCCTCCAACTAGACTCCATCCCATAGACCACAACTCTCTTCAACGAGTTCACAATTTTCCTTTACTTCGGTGCAGAGGAGGAGTAGCACTGTTCCCCTGGCTGAGGTGAAGCATCTGCAGGTTGGTAGCTTAACAAGCCAACTTTTTCCATAGTGCTGACCTATGCCTAGGTCTGTGCATTGAACCTCTCTCTTAGCACCACACCATGCTCAGGAATTTGTCTGGAGGCTGCCTAGGGAGGCATCTGTATCACAGTAAGGCTTCAAAATCAGTGACTGTAAAGTCAAGGAGAAATGAAGCAGCATGTTGATGGTGAGCTGTGTTCTCACGTCCTCTGCTTCTGTGCTGTGGCTGCTTTTGCTTGGAAGAACAAGAATGTTTCACCAGAGTCCTTGAGAGCTGCAGGAGCTGCCTTCATTCTCCCTGCAAGCTGTGTTGACAAGGAGTTGCTGAATGGCTTTTCCTCTCCCACCCCTCCCTGCTGCAGAACGGGCCAGGAGGAGGAAGCTTCGTGAAGAACGAGCCTGGCTGCTGGCACAGGGGAAGGAGCTGCCCCCTGAGCTTTCCCACTTGGATCCTAGCTCCCCTACCAGGGAAGAGAGAAGGACCAAGGATCTGTGAGTATGCAGCACATGAGTGCCTTGCAGTAGGGTGTAGGGGAAGGAGAGGAGTGTGGTCATTCACAGGAATGAGGAGGGAGAAGTGAGGTTGGAGGACGGTGAGGAGTTGGCTGTGAAACATCTGGATTTGATCCACACTGGAAGAGTGTTTGTGATGAGGCCTGTTTGTCAGCATCATGGCACATATGCATGGAGTAGAAGGGCAGATGAAGTATGAGAGCATGTCTGACATGTCCTCAGTTTGCATATTCACTGTTCACTTCCCATTACAGCTTTGAACTGGATGATGAATTCACAGCTATGTACAAAGGTTAGTCCTGCCCCAGCTTTCCCCCTTGCATGACTTGCTCCAAGCGAAAGGCTGCCCTGGGCTCCTATGTTTAACCATTCACCTTTCTTTTGCTACTGCCAGTTCTAGATGTGGTAAAGGCTCACAAGGACTCTTGGCCCTTCTTGGAGCCCGTTGATGAATCATATGCTCCCAACTACTACCAGATCATTAAGGTATGGAAAGTGGTCCAGCCCTCTTGACTAATCACACTGTTGACAGGGGTGCAGTTTTCTGTTAGTGATTTGAGGGTTTGTAGGCCACACTGCCCTCACACTCAAACTGCATGACTCCAGTAGCCTCACAAGGCAAGGAAACCAAAGCTGAGAGGCTGCCTCTCAGGAGAGCAGCATCCACTTAGAATCATAGAATTGCCAGGGTTGGAAGGGACCTCAAGGATCAGCCAGTTCCAAACCCCCTGCCATGGCCAGGGACACCTCACACTACAGCAGGTTGCTCACAGCCACATCCAGCCTGGCTGCAAAAACCTCCAGGGATGAGGCTTCCACCACCTCCCTGGGCAATCTCTTCCAGTCTCTCACCACCCTCATGGTGAAGAACTTCTTCCTAACATCCAATCTGAATCTACCCATTTCTAGCTTTGTTCCATTCCCCCCAGTCCTATCACTACCTGACACCCTAAAAAGTCCCTCCCCAGCTTTCATGTAGCCCCCTTCAGATACTGCAAGGCCACAAGAAGGTCTCCTCAGAGCCTTCTCTTCTCCAGACTGAACAATCCCAACTTTCTCAGTCTGTCTCCATAGCAGAGGAGCTCCAGCCCTCCGATCATCCTCGTGGCCCTTCTCTGGACACCTTCCATCACCTCCAGATCCCTCTTGCAATAGAGGCTCCAGAACTGGACACAGTGCTCCAGGTGGGGTCTCAGCAGAGTGGAGAAGAGGGGGAGAATCACCTCCCTTGCCCTGCTGGCCACACTTCTCTTGATGCAGCCCAGGCTCTGGTTGGCTCTCTGGGCTGCGAGTGCACACTGGTGGCTCATGTAGAGCCACCCTTCTCACTTCTCACTCCCTCTCTGTGAGGAAGATATCTATGCAATTTTGTAAGCCCCACTGTGCTTGCTGTAACTGAAGGGATGTTTTGTTGCCTTTCAGGCCCCCATGGACATCTCTAGTATGGAGAAGAAGTTGAATGGAGGTCAGTACTGCACCAAGGAAGAATTTGTGGGCGATATGAAGACCATGTTCAGGAACTGTCTTAAGTACAATGGTGAAGGCAGTGGTAAGAACAGTAAGATGCTAAGTTCATCTATTTGCAGCTCTCAGTCATCGAAACATTTAGGCTGGAGAAAGTGTTTAAGATCAACCATTAACCCAACACTAACAAGTCCTCTGCTAAACCATGTCCCTCAGCACCATATCTATGCATCTTTTAAATATCTTTGAGGGATGATGACTCAACCACTTCCTTCATGTGCTTGTGTGTGTTTCTGTGTGCCCCCTTTTTTCATACTCTCTAACACAGACTTTGAAAAGCATTGGAATCTGGTTAGCTCCCAGTGTTTGCTGAGTACCACAGAAAAGTAATGAATGAACCAGGCTGGTAGTCCTTTCTAAGAAAAATGTAGTTTTTAGGTTCCTTGCCTATTGAATGAACAACATGCAAGTGGAAAACCTTGGGTTTAATTGCCATGCCAATTAAAATTCTGCACACTGCTTAGGTAAGAAATCAGTTCCCATATGGTGGGTCATCACTGCAGAGTATGTCTCACCAGCACTGCCTTGAAAGGGAAAATAGTTAGAGCTGCCCAGCTTGTCACTCTGGGCCCCAAGTAAAGGCATTCCTGCAGTGTCACTGGGAGAACTCTCCTTCCTGAGGAGCTTCAGGTTTAGTTTAGTGGAAACAACTGGAAAGCCATTTGCTTCAAGCCTTTGTCATTAACACCTCTCATGTCTTGTCCTTCCTACCTACTCCAGCTAAAAGTATGAGGCCCTCTGAGCAGAGCCATCCTTTGGAAATGACACAGTCTGGACGCTGGTGCTTGCAAATGGCTTTTGCTCCAGACTCAGTGCATGCTTTAGAGACTGCACGTGGATAATTAACGTTTGCTGATTTCCCCCTGGTTTGTAGCACACAGCAGAAATTTGAATGAGTCCAAAAGCCTCTGAACGTAATCAAACAGCATTGCTGGAAGTACACACTTCTTGCCTCAGCACTCTGCTGGCTAACCATGAGCAGAGGTGGTGCTTCTCATAATGTAACTCTTGGCACTGTGCTGGAACACTCAGTTAATGCTGACTCTGCAGCTGCTAATGCTGTTCTGTCACGCCTGTGTGCTTGTCCTCTGGTAAGGGCTTACTGAACAAATCTGATGCTGCATTGCTTTATCAAGTTTAAGAATGTAAACCAAAGTTGGCTAGTGAGAAACAAAAGCCTTCCACAAAGAAACTTTGTGGAGGGAAGATGATTTGTCTGATGGGAATGGTCCAATGTTGCTTAGTTGTTTTTCTCTATAAGGCTCTGTCCCTTGACACTGTTGGGGTTTGTTTTTTTTCTGACCAGAATATACCAAGATGGCTTACAACTTAGAGAGGTGCTTTCACCGAGCAATGATGAAGCACTTCCCTGGGGAAGATGGAGATACTGATGAGGAATTTTGGATCAGAGAAGATGGGAGGCGAGAGAAGAGGAGCCGGCGGTCCGGCCGCTCCAGCACAGGCAGTGTCTGGACTCGGTCGCGAGACACAGATGGAGCAGGCAAGAGGCAGCAACGCCTGGAAAACGGAGGAAAGCCTCCACCATATCGCGCTGCTTCCAGGGCTCCTGCTTCTTCCTCCTCTTCCTCTTCCTCCTCCTTCTCCTCATCTTCTGCAGAGGACCCAAGTGGCAACCCAGCGCAGCCTCCTCAGGAAGTGGGCCCTGCCAACGGGCGAGGCTTCCCTCGCTTGCTGCAGTACGGCGGCATGCCCAGCCCTGTGCCGCACCCCGGCCAGATGGTAAGGAGCGGTTCCTGCTGTTTTCACTCCGTGCTGCAGTTCCTGCTATTCTTCAGGCCTGTGGAGGAAGGGAGGGAGGTGAAGCAGAATGATGCTTCACTACTGCATGGCAAGAGCATTTTCACAATACCACAGTACATTAGAAGTTAGAAGGGACCCCAAGAGATCATCCAGTCCAACCCCCCTGCCAGAGCAGGATCACCCAGGGCAGTCTGCACAGGAATGCATCCAGGTGGGTTTGGAGAGTCTCCAGAGAAGGAGACTCCACAACCCCCCTGCGCAGCCTGTTGCAGTGCTCTGTCACCCTCACTGTAAAGAAGTTTCTCCTCATGTTGAGGTGAAATGTTCTACGTTCAAGCTTCTACCTGTTGTTTCTTGTCTTATTGCACACCACCAAAAAGAGATTAGCCCCCTCCACTTCACAGAGATTAAGGATTTCAGGGCTATGATTTCTACAAATGAAACTTTTCAGCTCTTAGATTTAAACTGGTACAGTTCCCGTCTTTGCCACACGAGCTGGGAGCACTCCCCTAACGTTTCCCATGGCCAGCATGTGTCTGTGTGGACTTGTGCCAGTCCTGGCTCCCCTTAGTTCTCTTCTCTCCTTGGAGACTTACCCCATTGTGCATGGGAAGCAGTCTTAACCTCCAGTTTTTGATGCTAAACAAGCTGGTCTTCTTTTGTCTCAATTGTTTACAGATGCCTGATAGCTTTGTGCCATCTGTGTACTACTGCATTTTGTGCACTGGCTGTTTATGGAAGCAGTAAATGAAATCAAACACGAGGCCACCCTGGGCTGTAGCAGCAGTGTCCTGTCTTTAGCTCAGCATTTCTTCCTTGAATGCTACTTGTTCTGCCTCCCCTCTGGGTTGTTCCTCACTCATCCCTCACTGCCTTTTCCATTTTAATCACTGATGTTTTGTGGTGTGCTGTACTGGTTTCTCCTCTGAGATCCCTTGCCCTTTTAGCCAGAAATCAAACAATGTTTTTAGAGTGATTCTTGTGACACAAATAGTGAGAAGTCATAGGAGAGCTGGAGGCAATCAGTGTTTTTAAGGAAATCCAGAACGTTCTGCAGTCATCCTGCTTGCATGCTCTTGCGGTCTGCTCCTTCCCTTGGAGCTGACCACTGCCCCCTCCAGTCATCTTCCTTGATCCCAAGTAGTTGGGTGGTGAGCATATTGCAGCCTTGAGCACAGGATACATGGCTGGGGTATGCAAGAGTGGCTTAGGCAGGGCAGCTGTGTCCATAGGCAAGAGATTGTGGATATTTCTGTCGGCTTGTCCATGTGATTCTTCCACCTTCAGCTTCCCCTCCCCTGCACCGCCTCTGCTGCTTTACCGCGCTTCACAAATCATTTTATTTCTCCCTTCTGCACCCCTCCCTGTCCCCCAGAGACCAGCCGTGCCAGGAACATTCGGTCCCCTGCGCGGGTCAGATCCCACAAAACTGTATGGCTCCCCCCGAGTGCCTGAGCCCCATCCTGCAGACCCAGTCCAGCAGCACCAGCACTTTGCTATGCAGGTAAGAAATGCTGCAGCTGAGAGATGCAGCACCCTGGGACCCTCCAATCTTGCAGTGTGACAGCTCTCACTGAGACCGCCATCCCATCTCTCTCTCTCTCTCTCTCTCTCTCTCCCTCCTTCCCAGCCGGCTGTGGGACTGAGCGAGCACCGTGGGCACAGGCTGGCTGCCCCGGAGAAGCAGGCGTGCGCAGGACCCACCCACGTCAGCGGCCTCGGCCCACGGCCAGGCAGCCTGCAGCTGGGGCGTGTGAGTGGCCCCCCACCGGAGGCAGTTTACCCACCTGCCCAGTTCCAGCAGGGCTTCCTACCCCCGAGGCACAACGGACCCCCTGTGAGGCCACCGGAGGGCTCGGAGGTCCCCCCAGGGCACATGTACCGGCCCTACAAGTACCTGAACCGTGCACACCCAGCCCTGTGGAACGGCAGCCACAGCCCTGCCAGCCAGGGTGCCGTGGGGCCAGAGGAGAAGACGCCCATAGGGCCGGGGCCCTCGCTCCAGCCCCGTGCCCTGGGTCATATGATGGACCCCAGGGCCGTGAGGCAACCACTGCCTCCCAGCCAGTGGACCGAGCAGTCAAATTTCCTACCTCACGGGGTGCCTCCCTCAGGATTTATCAGACCACCTGGGAAAGCTTCCAGCCAGAGGATGCCACAGCCACCGACCACTCTATTTGGGGGACCACCTCAGGTTCAAAGAGGGTGCCAGGGCGGAGACTCCATGATGGACAGCCCAGAGATGATTGCCATGCAGCAGCTGTCCTCCCGTGTGTGCCCACCGGGTGTGCCTTACCACCCTCGCCAGCCACCCCCCCCACACCTCCCTGGACCCTTCCCCCAGCTGGCTCACGCCGCCTCTGCCGCCAGCGTGCAGCCTCCCAAACCCATTGTGGGGAACGGGAGCTCACAGGATCCAGCCGGTCAGACCATGGAGACAGAAAGCAACCAAGGTAAACCTTTGAGCATCTGGTGGTAGCATTTGACCTTCCCTGCCTCCATCTGTCACCTGTGTCTCCCTGCCTGCTTCCCCTTTGCTTACTGCCAGGCATCCCTCCCACCTGCTGCACAACACTGCCAGTTCCCATGCTGGGGCAGACCCTCTGGTGTGAGTTTGCAAGGAGGGTAAGAGAGCACCCCCAGGCCAGCTTTGTTGCTCTTGGGCTCCAGACTGGCTCCAGACTTGCAGGGTCCAAACTTAAGTGTCTTGCAGATGTACAAAACCTGTGTCTGCAAGTGTGGCTTTCTTTACATTTGCACCACTAGAGAAGTGCTTCCACTTCTCTAGGACTAGGGGGAATGGAGCAAAACTAGAAATGGGTAAATTCAGATTAGATGTTAGGAAGAAGTTGTTCCCCATGAGGGTAGTGAGACACTGGAACAAGTTGCCCAGGGAGGTGGTGAAAGCCTCATCCCTGGAGGTTTTTGCAGCCAGGCTGGATGTGGCTGTGAGCAACCTGATGTAGTGTGAGGTGTCCCTGCTAATGGCAGGGGGGTTGGAACTGGCTGATCCTTGAGGTCCCTTCCAACCCTGACAATTCTATGATTCTAAAATATGTCCTGGCTTTCAGGCTTACCAGAGTCAGTTCTAAAGGGTGGCTGAGGCTCAGCAGCAAAAGCAGGATTTGTTTTCTTTTTTTTTTTTTTCCTAGAAAAGAATTAAATATTTTGTGAAATAGTTGTGGGGGACACATTTTGTTACACCTTTTTTAAAATCTAAATTGGAATGTGTTTTCTGCTTCAGCCACTGCTTAGATTTTTCTAAGATTGTTTTGTTTCACTGTAGCCTGGCAGAGGGCCCCTCTGTCCCAGCTATATCTGCAAAGTTGTCAGTTTGCCATGGGTTGCAAATGCAAAGCATAGGCTGTGATGCTTCTAAAGCTTACTTGGAGTTGATATCAAAATTGGTTCTGCAGAGTTAGGTAAGGGAAGAAGATGTTACATGAATAAATGGATTGAACAGACACCCTCGAGTGTATGTCAGTGTGGCTTCTCTGAACTGCACATCTGCCTTGGGAACTTTCAATATCTCAAAAGCTTCACACAACAGGACTGCCTGAAAGCCCTCTGGGCAGCTGTGTCAGTTCAGGTGGGATGGTGTCATGTCGTATGTACCATCACAAAGTTCTTTCTAGCTGAATTTCATTTGCTATAGCTGATAAACTAGAGATCAAAAAAACCCCTTAAAAATAAAACCTAAAGTAGAGATCAAAAAATCCCAGAGATCAAGATTTTTTTTTTTTATTGCTTCTAGCTAAAGATCAAAACCCATTGCATCTTTTATTGATCCCTTGTGTGCCTTGTACTAAGAGGAAACTCTTTCCTTGTGTGGCATTGCTTAAGAGCCATCATCATTTAGCTGTGCTGGATTTAGAACAGAGACCGAAGGAGGGTGTTGAGTGATCTCAGGGCAGAGCTGCTGCATCTCCAAATCACAGTTGGTTAAAATCTGACTGTGATTGGCTTCACAGTATCTCAGTGCACAGTGGCACTTCTGCCCAAATTGTGGGCAAGTGGTATTTGTGGATTAGAAGGGGCAGCACAGCTTGAAATCAAGCTACTGTTACCCCAAGTTCTTTGTTCTTGTGTGGAAGCCACTGTGGGATTTCCCAACTCTGCCTCTCCAGTTGGCAGTCTCGGCACACCCACAGGAGACCAAACTCATGTGTGTGATGTTACTCTGGTGGGCATATGACCTACCAGTGGCTTGCAAACTACAGCAGGCCTGTGTCTTAAGCAATCAGTTCATACGTGCCTTTCCATCACAGATGCAACCTCACAACGAGTTTTTAAAAGGGCCCTTTTAAAAGAAGGAGCTACTAAAGATCACCTGACTTTGCAAAAATGCACTTCAGGATTGCTAAAGGTCTCTGAAGGCTGTGTGAGGGAGCCTGCAGCCCCACAGACAAGCAGTTGTCCTGGTGCCACACTCTGGCAGTCCCATAGGGAATTTTGAGTAGAGGACAGAACGTTGTAGACTTTGCAGTACTCTATGATGGAAGGATCTGTGTGGCTTTAAAAAGCCCTTCCTTTTTCTCCTCCATTTGTGCAAAAGTGAGAGGTTTTCTCCATACGGATGTTAGGGACTTGTCAGGCTACCTGGCAGCTTTGGGTCATCAGTAGAACAGGATGCTGAGAGATCACTTTGGTAGACCTAGTTAAGCTGGCAGGAATTACTCTGAGCTGTGTGCTTTGGGTGAGTGTGGGTGCACGTGTTGGGCAGGGAAGGACAATACGAAATTAGACCAACAGGTGGCTTTTCCTCCCCATCTCTTTCCAGTGGAGCCACCAGCAGGTATGGACGAGAAGGCCCAGTGCATCAGCATTCCTGATGGAGCCTACACCAAACTCCTACCTCATCCCAAGCCCCCGCTGCCCATGGAGTGCACCAGGCGCGCCTTGCCCCCAGACGGGGATGGGGACAGCTCCGGCATGAAGGGTGACCTAAAGGCAGGACAGGGCAAGGGCACGTGGCCAGCAGAAAGTGGCTATGCCGGCGGCCCAGGCTGTGCGAGGGACCTGGTGCCCACCTCTGAGAGAGGGGGTCCCCTACCTGAGAACGGCGCTGCAGGAGAGGGACCCATGGCTGGCACCGAGGGGAAAGGCTTAGCCACCAACCTGTTGGAGAAGCCCCTCTGCAGCAGTGGGAAGGCTCTGCCCGACACGACTGTGCCTTGCATGGGGCAGGGCAGCAGCCTCCCTGCTGTGGACTCTGGCTCCATGGGGGCCGCCCCCAGCCAGTTCCACCCTCTCTACATGCCTGGTCTGGAATACCCAAATTCAGCTGGGCGCTACCACATCAACCCGGGCCTGCAAGGGTTCAGCCCCATGATGGGAGGAAAGCCTCCTCCTCCTCCTGCTTCCCACCCCCAGCATTTTTCCCCACGGGGTTTCCAGCCAAGCAGCACCCACCCTGGTGTCTTTCCTCGGTATCGGCCTCCTCAGGGCATGCCCTACCCCTACCAGCCACAGCCTCAACCTTCTTACCACCACTACCAGCGATCGCCCTACTACGCCTGTCCGCAGGGCTACTCAGACTGGCAGAGGCCCCTCCACCCTCAGGCCAACCCCACTACCCACCCTCCCCTGGCCAGACCCCCTTTCCCAGACAGGGGATCTGCCAGCAGCTTGCAGGGCTGCGAGGCACTGAGCGCTGCCCTCGCCTCTCCCAGCCGCATGGACCTAGCGAGTGCCAAAGAGGTTTCTCCGAGCGACAGGCAGGAGTTGGGGCCTGAAGATGAAAAGTCCGAGGAGTCCCAGGACAGACCGGAGAGTCCCAAAGAGTTTCTTGATTTGGACAACCACAATGCGGCCACAAAGAGGCAGAGCTCAGTGGCAGCAGGGGAGTTCCTCTATGGAGCCCCTCCACCACACTTGGGTTCAGGGATGGGATTCAGCCCTTCGGCTTTCCCTCCCCATGGGATGATGCTACAGACTGGCCCTCCTTATGCATCCCGGCTCCCTGCCAGTCACTTCCAGCCCAGGACGTACGGATCGCCTATGAATGCTCACCTGGCTCATCATCCAGCTTCTGGCCAGGCCAATGGCCTCTCTCAGGAGGGACCCCTGTACCACTGCCGGGACGAGAACGTTGGTCACTTTCAGGCCTTGCTGATGGAGCAGAGAGGCAGTGGAGGTGGCATGGGGGGGCCACCCCAGGACTTGTATAGACCCTCAGGGTAAGATGATTCTTTCTGCGGGAAGGCAGGGTGGGAAGTGGGGGTGAGGCTTGGGTAACAATGTGTTGGATATCCTTAAAAAGAGATACCACTTGAGGTCAGAGATTTAAGAAGGACATTGAGATACTTGAACATGTCCAGAGAAGGGCAACAAGGCTGGGGAGGGGTCTGGAGCACAGCCCTGTGAGGAGAGGCTGAGGGAGCTGGGGGTGTTTAGCCTGCAGAAGAGGAGGCTCAGGGCAGACCTCATTGCTGTCTACAACTACCTGAAAGGAGGTTGTAGCCAGGTGGGAGTTGGTCTCTGCTCCCAGGCAACCAGTGACAGAACAAGAGAACACAGTCTCAAGCTGCACCAGGGGAAGTTTAGGCTGGAAGTGAGGAGAAAGTTCTTCACAGAAAGAGTAATTGGCCATTGGAATGTGCTGCCCGGGGAGGTGGTGGAGTCACCATCTCTGCACATGTTCAAAGCTTGGATGTGGCACTTGGAGCCATGGTTTAGTTGTCAGGAGGTGTTAGGTAATAGGTTGAACTTGATGATCTCTGAGGTCTTTTCCAACCTGGTTGATTCTGGTTGATCTGTGAGATGGTGAGCAAAGCTGAAAAGCTAGTGGGTGACTCAAGCCCTTGGAGTAAGAGGTCTCGTAAGCTGGAGAGAAAGTCTCATTACAGCTCCTTAAAACAAGTAGCAATCACTTATCACCTGTTAGCCTGTCCCATCGATCTCCACACCAGTGCTTTGTTTTATCTGACTCTGTGCCTTGGTTTAGAGTGAGGTAGATGCTCTTTTACCTCCTTCCAAAAGGAACACACAAAGGATTGGGGTAGAATTGGAAAATTTAAATGGAACTACTATTCACAGCTACAAACTATAATGCAATACAGTGCAAAATGTGTAAAATACACAAAATCCATAGGCTAGGCTTAATACAGAACCCCATTAAGCCAAAGCTTTCACAAACATCCCTTTAAACCAGGCCAACAAACCCAAACCTTCATGCTCCACTCCCCACTACCAAGCCTCTCTACCCCCCATACCACACCATTATGACACAGCTAAACTTAGGCTTGGCAGCTCCAGGTCCAAATTAGGCTGCTCCAAGCTAATTGGCAGCATTGCCAAGGCCAACACCAGGCCTCCCCTGCAAGAGATAACAGCCTGTGTGTCCTCCTGGGAGGAGGGAGGGAGGACAAAGGGAAGAAAACTGACTCTGCAGCCAGTTTTATAGGGGTGCAGGACTTATGGGAATGAAATACACCTTCCAGTCCACCTTCTGGACACTCTGGACCTTCTGGAGATCTGCAACTTTGTGGTTTTTTAAAGACACCCTAGCCTCTAAACTACCACACTGTGTTTTGTTACTGTGTCATCCAGAGTTGTGCAGCTCTAAATCAAATGGACTATTGCCATTTCCCTTGCATGTATTTTATTGCATCTTCCACACAGTGGGGCAGGGTGAGCTAGCTGCAGTGGAAGTTAGCCTCTTGTGTGAATCCCTTTACTTCAATGTTGCTACCTTTTTCCCCTCCTCTTCCTTTGCCCATCCTTTCTATCTCAAGTTTTCCTCACAGCAAATGACTTCTCACTAAGGTTGTGCAGATCACATTCTATTCCCAAGTGGAACATTCTGCTGCTCCAAAAATTCCCTGTTCAGGTGTTATAATTGTGTTTAGACTGTTCTTGTCTGTCTTCCTTCTAGTAGTGAGGGAGCTTGGCTTACACCTCAGCCCTTGGGGAAGTGGCACGGGTTAAAGTTTTGTATTTTGAGGGGAAGCCAGGAAGGAGAATACCTGAGCTACACACTTGTATGTGGATGTTGTATATATGCATTGAACAAAGTAGGGAAACTTGGCTCATGATGTTCCTGTGCTAAAGCTCTTTCCATTCAACCTGGCTCCAGAATGCAAATGCATCAGGCTCAAGCTCCCTTCCCGAAGATGCCTACGGCAACCATGTCCCGGGAAGATTTGACGACACAAAAACCATCAGCGTTGCCTCTGGATCAAGTAAGAGCAGAACTGGAATGCCAATCTTTCACTTCCTACTGGTTATGAG
The DNA here is from genome assembly GCF_027791375.1 of Indicator indicator. Taxonomy (NCBI): domain Eukaryota; kingdom Metazoa; phylum Chordata; class Aves; order Piciformes; family Indicatoridae; genus Indicator; species Indicator indicator. The sequence continues at coordinate 26,767,002 of NC_072023.1, forward strand.
AGTGTAAAGCACTGGAGGAAGCTGGGAAGTGCTGCTCAGTGGAGCTGGGGATACCTCTATAGTCTTAGCCAACTGTAAAACATAACCTAGGCATGTCGATGTAAACAAGAGGAAACATGTTGTCACTGTGAGGGTGACAGAACACTGGAACAGGCTGCCCAGGGGCTTGTGGAGTCTCCCTCTCTGGAGATATTCAAAACCCATCTGGATGTGTTCCTGTGTGATCTGCTCTAGGTGATCCTGATCTGGCAGGGAGGTTGGACCTGTGTACAGGTCTGGAGCCCTCAATATGGGAAGGACATGGAGGGTCATGAAGATGATCACGGGGTTGGAGCACCTCTGCTACAAGGACAGGCTGAGGGAGCTGGGGGTGTTCAGCCTGGAGAAGAGAAGGCTCCAGGGAGACCTAATAGCATCCTGTCAGTACCCAAAGAGGGCTACAAGAAGGGTGGGGAGAGACTGTTTGCAAGGGCCTGCAGTGACAGGAAGAGGGGCAACTGCTTTATGCTGGAGAAGAGCAGATTTAGATTGGACATTAGAAACAAGTTCTTTACTGTGAGGGTGGTGGAACACTGGAACAGGTTGCCTAGGGAGGTGGTTGATCCCTGGAGGTATTCAAGGGGAGGCTGGACAGGGCTCTGGGCAGCCTGATCTGCTGACTGCAGAGGGGTTGGACTGGATGACCTTTGGAGGTCCCTTCTGGCCCAGACCATTCTATGATCTTTTGAGGTCCCTTCTATCCCTAACACTCTCTGATTCCATGATCAATCGTCCTGGCTTTGAACTGGTTGCATTCAATAATGAGGTCATTCCTTTCTAAAGCTGCCCTTTAAAGCCTCCAACCCTTGTTCTTCTTCCAGAGCTAGTCCAAGGAAGGAAAGGACCTCATGAAGACGAAAGCCACGCATGATTTGGACAAGGGGGAGGAAGACCTGCCCTTCCTCCCACCCTCCCCTTGCCTGAGCAGCACGTAGCTTCCCGGGTCCGTGGAACATCGTGCCGTGACAGCTTTTGTGTTGGGCCCCTGGAGCAGTGCTGGGCCCCAGCCAGATGAGCAGCTGGCTTGCCCCACCACAGAGCAGGCATCGCAAACTAGTGGCTTTCTGTGACCGGAGACTGCATCTCCTTCAGGGTTTGAGGGATATTTTTTTTTCCCATTGTTTTTTGGTTGTTTGGTTGGTTGGGTTGGGTTTTTTTGGGGGGGTTGGGGAGGGAAGGGCTGGGGTAGAAACTTTCACTGACTGCTAAACTCAGGTATATTTTTCAGGGTGGAAGAGGACGATGATGGAATTTTACTTGTAGTATTAATGTGTGTGTGTGTGTGTGTGTGTGTGTGTGTGTGTGTGCGTGCTTTGGAGCTGGATCCAGTTTACAGAATTTAACCTGTTGCCTTTTGAAATAAATTTCTGTTGTTGGTGAATGTATTGTACATAATGGGGGAGGGGTGGGCCCAGCTTGTAGTGGGCTTAGCACTGGAGGAATCCTTAACTGTTTACAATCATATCAGGTTGAAATCTTTCAGGATAGGGTGAGGGGCTGGGGGGAGAGCCGAGGGAATGCACGATGGGTGACTTGCTGTCCTCCTTCCTATCCTCTGCAACTGAGACACAACACAAGGGTTGGTTGACTTAACAGCAGGACTTGCTCGGGAGCACAATGTGTCCTCCTCTTTCTTGTGTCTTTTTTGTCCTTCCCCTCACATCCCCATCTCTCCACCCCTCTGGATCCAGGGCCTGAGTGCACTTCTAGCTCCTGTCATCATGGAGGAACAAAGAAACCAGGACCATGAATTGAAACCAGGACAGGACACTTATGGCATTGTCCCTTCTACTAGTATAGTACCTTCCTCTCTGTCTTTCTGATAGGAGAAATGTATGCTCTGTAAAACAGCAAATGGCGTAACTGCTCATCTTAGACTCTATTCTGTGAAGCTGGTGGAGCTGCAACTGTCTACAGGAACAAATATTGTGCAGATCTGAACTGCCCTGCTTCCCAAGGAGCTGAACAGAGTCCTCACTTTTCTTTCTCTCTCTATTGGCTGTGTTCACTTCTTAGTAGCAGCCAAGCAGAAAGTACCCTGGAGTTTCTTAACCACTCTTGGTTGCCAGTGAAGGGAGAGCATGAGGCTGCTGTGGAGAAATGGTTGGGTTGCTGTAGTGTGAGCCATTTGTTGGTCTGGGGAGTTGGGTTTGGTGTTTGCAGGTGTTTCAGGTGAATCAGAAAGCCCTAATTCAAAATCAGATGCTTAGGTGGCTCAGGGAGTGGGGGACAAGAGGGACATGTGCTTGAGTTGACTGGGGTTACCTTCATCCCCACTGGTGCTGTAGCAATATCCTACAGAGCTGGCAGCAGCTTCCCTCAGAGGCTGTGCACAGTCTTTGGGGGGTTTTCCTCACCAGATCCCATGCTGCTCAGGGGAAACCCTGTGTACCAGTGCTTCTCCAAGCACTGATCTTCAGATACAGGTTTGACAAAGTAGTTCTGTAGGAATTTCATCTGCAGATATCTATTCACATCTCAAACCTAACAAGGAAATACAGCTGACTCTTCTTGAGGGAACTGGGGTAAAACAAGGTGGAGCTGCTACATGACAGGAATGGTCAGTGAGATCTACTGGTCCCACAGCCCTGGTGCAGGCTACTGTTTGCCCTGAGGGACAGTGGTGTGGTTTAAAGGAGGTTGTGCCAATGTGTGGCACAAATTGTGCTGGCAAAAGCACGAGTGGCAGCACGAGTGCCCTTTAGACTGTGGCAGCAGCATGAGGAGGAGAGTCTTTGCTGGCAGGTTTCTGGAGAGGTTTTTTTGGCTGCTTTGTTGTGCTGGCTGGTGCCATCACCTATATCTTCAGCTGGATTGCACTAGCATGTACGACTGCCTCTGGCCTGCTGTGTGGATCCACCACAAGCTGGCAAAGCTGAGCAAACAGCAGGTAGCATCTGATTGAGCCATCACTCCTGCCCTGAGCTCTGGGAAGCACAGAAAGCCTGAAGGCTGAGGACTCCTCTCTTGAACGAGTTAGAACAAAGAAGGGCAGCCATATGAGTGCCCTCTTACCAATGAGTCTCACTGCTGTGTTGCTACAGTACTTTTAGCACTGCTGAGGTGTTCTGGCCAAGGCAGCTTCCAAGCTTAAGTGGAGTTCAGTTTCTTCATGCTGTTCCCATAAAGGTGCTTACAAATGCAGTTGTTCTTGCTCCCTGCTGCAGCTAGCTGTTTGCTTAGCCCAGGGAGCTGCCTTGGACAGCTGGCTGCTCTGCAGAGGAAGACTTCAGTAGAATATAAATGACAGTCTCTAGAGATGCCATTACATTACAAAAGGGAGATTCTTTGCTTTGTTTTGTCCATTTATGTTTGTCATTTAGGGAGCAGTTGTCACTGGTGGGTTGGTATAAACTGGAATAGATGATCCTGACCCTTGGACTGAGAAGCAGGTAACTTCTCTCCCCTGCCAAGGACATTGTTACAGCTCGTTCAGATTTGTCCCAGACCTAAGGATCTGCTGCTGGCTCATCAGCTGGCAGTGAGTTTTCAAAGGTGCCACAGCTGCTTGGAAGTGCAAGTCTGGAGCCTTCCCTGAATGGGAGGTACTGAAGCAGCAGTAGCAGTAGATATTTATGGAAAAACTGTGCAAGCATAACTGCTCTTCAAGACAGTAAACCTGAGACAACTGAAGACATGGTTGCTTCTCCTTGCAAAGCAATCTTTAGTTCTGTAGGTACAAAAATAATGGTGTGTTTAAAAATGGGGGAACTGTAAAATATAGTAAAGGAAAGGAAAAAAAAATATTCAAAATCCCAAAATTGCAACTGATAGATTCTGCAAACAACCACTGCTTGCACTTCAGCCTGTTTGTCTGAAGACCATTATCATAGTCAGTTACCCAAATATTTGAAGTGCCTTTCATTCAGTTCATTGTGAACTTTGTGTTTTTAGAAGCTGTAAAGAGAAAAAAAAAAAAAAAAACAACCAAGCTAAAGCACTCTTGGTCTTCAGCTCTGACACTGAAAGCATAGTTCTAGTGGTCATGGTACCTGGAGGAGTACCAAGCCCACATCAAAATGGGAGGTATGAGAAAGGCAAGAATTCCTTGTGGTCTCCCTGCAGAGCCTAATGGAGGCTCAGACAGGGACAGATACCCGAAGGATCCTGTATGGAGTGTGTGAATTGAATGTCCTTTACCTAACATAACGCAGAGCTGGGAGGAGGATTTGACTTGCAGATGGTAGACAAAACAGATTGGTGAAGCTGACTCCTGGTGGAAGGGTTTCTAGGTAAATGGCTTTTGATGTAGTCAGCACTTCTTGTTCAAGTGATTAAGAAGCTGCTGTTGTGAGGACACATGGTTTATATTAGAAAAGTACTAACCTAACATAGGGGGAACTATGGCTGGACTACAGGAAGAGAGCTATCCAAGGCACAGGGCATGCTGAGATGGAGAGCTGCTTGTGGAATCTTAGCTCAGGGTTTCTAGACTTTTACCTGCTTTGTTCAGAAGTGCTTGGGGTTTGGTTTTTTTCCCTTTTATGGTGATACCTAGGGATCACCCAAAAACCAGAGTTCTGAGCAAATCCCAGAAATTTTGGAACCCCTCAGAGGGCACAGTGCTGGGAGCTGGTTGCTAGGGTGGAACACTGCTGGAGATATATGGGAAGGAGCAGAAAATGTGGGTTTTGTAGTCTATGGTTTCCCAACCTGTGCTGCACAGCACTGCTTTGTAGATACTGTGAAAGAGAGGGGCTTAAGGAGGGAGGTAGTAGAGAGTGAAAGGGCAGCTCTTTACGTGAGAGTGGTACTTCTTGCCATGGGGTAGCAGGCAGTGCAGGAGAAATGTAACTGCAGTTTGAAATATTCCAGCTTCTGAGTGCCACACTTCTATCCCTGTCTGAATATTTTAACCCAATACAGAGATGTTGTAGACTCTGGTTGGAAGTCCTCTTTCTCACCCCCGCCACCCCAGCATTGTTGTAGTATAATTTATTACCAATTGGTCCTTGCTCAGAAAGCATCCCAAGGTAGTAACTTAGCAAAGCTCCCTGTAGCTGTTACTTTACCCCTATGGAGGATGTGTTGTGCTGTAATTATGGATTTCGTGTTAAGTAGTACATAGAACAAATACATCATTGGCCATGCATGAGCATGCCAAAAATCTCCAATATTCTTAGAAGAGCTTTGCATGCTGCTCTGGCAGTTTAGCCTCTTGGTCTCCCCACTGCCTCCTCCTTTGCAAGAGTGGTGTGTGGTGTTCCCAACCTCCCACGATCTTCAGTTGTCATTGTAAATCACACAGAATGTTAGGGGTTGGAAGGGATCTGGAAAGCTCATCCAGTCCAGCCCTTCTTCTGGAGCAAGATCACCTAGAGCAGATCACAGGAATGCATCCAGGCAGGTTTTGAATATCTCCAGAGAAGGAGACTCCACAACCCCCCTGGGCAGCCTGTTCCAGTGTTCTGTCACCCTCACAGGGAAAAAATTTTTCCTCCTGTTTCCATGGAACTTCCTATGCCTCAACCTCCATCATTGCCCCTTGTGCTGTCATTGGGCATCACCCAGCAGAGCCTGGCTCCAGCCTCTGGGCGCTCACCCTGCACATCTTTATCAACATGAATGAGGTCAGCCCTTAGTCTCCTCCTCTCCTCCAGGCTAAAGAGCCCTCAGCTCCCTCAGTCTCTCCTCATAAGGAAGGTGTTCCACTCCCTAAATCATCTTTGTGGCTCTGTGTTGGACTCTTTCAAGCAGTTCCCTGAGGTTATTTTTGGACTGAGGGACCCAGAACTGCACACAATATTCCAGATGTGGCTTCACCAGGGCAGAGTAGAGGGGCAGGAGAATCTCTATCAACCTACTAACCACAGCTCTTCTAATCCACCCCAGAATGGCATTGGCCTTCTTGGCCACAAGGGCACATAAATGCCACAGTATAAACTCTCCCAGAGACTCTGGAAGCTTTGGACATCTCAAGTACTACAGACCCTGGCAATTCTGCTAAGTGTCTCAAGAAGGCCAAGTCACTGAGGCTTCACAGTGGTTTTTAGCTGTGTCTAGCAGGAGTTTGCAGTCCATAAATTCCATGGTGTGACCCTCTAAACCACTCAGTAGCAATCCAAGGCACCAGCCTGCAATGAGGAAGACAAAAGAGGAAAGTAAATTTGAAGCTTCAAGGCCCAACTGGTTTGATTTGTGACTTTAAAGTACATGGAGATACTTTTCTTGGAAGAGCTTCTGATTCTTTCTCATCTGCCAAGTGCCTTTCCCATGCAGGCTTTCTGAAACAAATCTCCTGTGTGTATTTTTGTAAGTGTGGTTTCTCGAGGTCTTGGAGAGCTATCAGCTTCTTGCTGTCTTATCAGAAAGCTACTCACAGAGCCTGTCTTTCATTCTGCTGACTGAGACAGTTCCTCGGCAGCTTCTCACCCCAGCGCTTCTCCATCTCAAACGAAAGTGGAGTTCAAAAGCAGCCTTCCTCTATTTCCTCTACTGATTTCTGCCAGTCTTCTGTCAGATATCTGAGTTCAGCCAGGACTGTAGCTTTGTTCTCAATGGCTTTGTTCTGCTTTCCTCTTCCGAGGAGACGGTGTTGCCACATGCATGGTGGAATTTCAGAGAAGCCACTGGACTGAGCGACATTCTGAGGGATGGCTTGGAGAAGACAAATGAGAATGTGTGATGTGGTTGCTTCTGGTTCCCCTCACTGCAGAGCAGCCATGCAGCTGGGTCTGTGATTATTCAGAGCAACCCCTTAAAACTTTTTACTGTGGTGCCTTGGTGGTGGAGAGGTTGCCCTTGTAGAATTCCTGTTTCATGAAGCCTGCTGTTGCTGGTGGCAGAGCAGGTGGATGAGTGCTGTGTCCTTGCTGCAAGGCTGGGGCTGAGAGAGCAGGCTAGGAAAGTGGCACTGCAGCTGCAGGCCACATGATGTGTGCTTATTGTAACCGAGGAAGCATCTCCAGCCTTGACCTTCCAGCCTTTCCCCATCTGTACCTGTTTACCATACAGATGGGGTAAAGCATGGCTGGGCTGGGCAGGACCCCTGCCGGCCCTGCGGAAGGGAAGTGCTTTTAATCAGCACATAATGAACTACACGTTCTGCTTTTCACTCTCCATTGCCCACCGCCCTCTCTGAAAAATGAGCTGGGGAGGGACCCTTTCCCAGCTGTCTCCATGCAGGAGCTCCTGGGATGACATCCCTAGGCGAGGAAATTGAGGGCAGGGCTTTGTGTGTTGAAAACTGGATAGCAAGATCCAAGCGTGGCACTGAAGCACAGGTGTGGCCAGGCAGCACCGGCCCCTTTCCAGCTGCCATCCTGCCTCAGCTCAGGGGCAGGCTTTGAGAGAACACAGAGCGTTCTGTGGGGTTAACACTGCTGGCCTCGCACCGACTGAAGTGGATTTTAATCTGCTGCAGTGGCCTAGATTTATTTTGGCAAAGGTCTTCCCCTCTTCGAAATGCGAATGTCAAAGTGGGCAGGGCGTCCAGGAGAGACGGCAGGGCGTCCAGGAGAGACGGCAGGGCGTCCAGGAGAGACGGCAGGGTGTCCAGGAGAGAGGGCAGGGTGTCCAGGAGAGAGGGCAGGGCGTCCAGGAGTGAGGGCAGCACACCAGGAGAGAGGGCAGGGTGTCCAGGAGAGACGGCAGGGTGTCCAGGAGAGAGGGCAGCACACCAGGAGAGAGGGCAGGGTGTCCAGGAGAGAAAGCAGCACACCAGGAGAGAGGGTGGGGTGTCCAGGAGAGAGGGCAGGGTGTCCAGGAGAGAGGGCAGGGTGTCCAGGAGAGAGGGCAGGGCACTAGGAGAGAGGGCAGGGCATCCAGGAGAGAGGGCAGCACACCAGGAGGGAGGGCAGGGCACTAGGAGAGAGGGCAGGGCGTCCAGGAGAGAGGGCAGGGCATCCAGGAGAGAGGGCAGCACACCAGGAGAGATGGCAGGGCACTAGGAGAGAGGGCAGGGCATCCAGGAGAGAGGGCAGCACATATTTTTCGATGTGGTCTTGGCAGTGCTGGGCTGACAGCTGCCTTGATGATTTTGAGGACCTTTTCCAACCTAAACAGTTCTGTGGTTCTCTATTACAAGGTCTGTTAGAGACAGTCTAGGAAAGCAGATCCATGCCAGGTATAAGAGGTAGAAACTGGTCCAGAATTGCTCCAGAAGGCTGATGGAGTAAAGCTTCCTTTCTTCTCTATGTTTATTAAAGGGGGGGTGTCTAAGGGAGAAGCAGCACTGGAGTGTCAGAGTCCCCTTCAAACCACTATAAAGAAGCTATTTGGAGAAAGGTGCTGCAAATAAGATGGGAACTGAACAGAAGAATTCCTGCTCTCTTGTCCTGCACCCACCAGGAGGAGAGAGGATGTGAAGGATTAATTAGGGCTGATGTTCACCAGCTCTAGCAAGTCTCTGTGTTGTCTTTTGCCTCTTTTATTTGGAACTACTTGGCTCACTAGCAGAAGGGCAGTAGGTGGAATGTCTTCTAAATAAAAGTGGAACAGATTCAGTATGGGCAAAACTCTCTTCTTGTGGGCAAAGTCAAGCCAGACTTCTGTTAGAGGGACTTCTTTGGCCTTCAAATCAGTAAGAGGCAAGCAGAGACCTGGTGCACTCAGACGCTGGGGGGTATGTCAGAAGAGCAATCAACCCTCAAATTTTAATCTGCAGAGTCCTCTGATCCCCTTTTGTGTCATATGCCACCTTCCCCTCTCCTTCCTTCTGAGCTTTCACATTTCTTTCCCTCTGCTCCCTCTGCCATAGTTGGTTGCCATCAATTGCAGAAAGATTACTGCCAGTGTGAGTGGAAGGGCAGAAGATTGACCTCGCCAGCTGTCTCCCCTGCACATGCATATACAAAGCAGGTGAGGAGCACACATTTCCTCTCCTCATGAAATTCAGATGTCCTCAGTGGCTCACTAGCATCCTCTCCCGTGTCCCTGGGATTCACCACCCTGGCACAGCGATATCTATCCCTCTGCCACCACAAGGATTGCTCCTGGTGCCTGTGCAGTGTTCCTGCACATAATCCTGGCATGTCTACCTCCAAAGGGGCTTAGGTTAAAAAATACCTACTGTGTACAACCCTGGAAACTGTTGCCTCTTTTCCTTGATAGATGGATGAACACCACTGCCTCATTTTTTTTTTCTGAGCAATAGTGATGCACAGCAGCACAACTTAGACCTTCCCAGATTGTTTTCAGGGGGCACATGGCTATGAGATACACTGAGGGGCTTCACAGTTGGAGTGGGAAGCAAGGTGCTGTCTGTGGCCCTGCATCTATCTGTGCCACGTTCCTGCTTCCCCTGTGACCCTTGGGTTGACTGAGGTAGGCAGAAGAGACCTGGTAGCTGCTTCTGTGTTTGGGAAGGTAGAAAGGGAAGAGAGCAAGCTGGTAAAAGCTGAGGCTCCTCCACAAGGCAGAGCACATGGAAGAGGGGTACCTGCTGTGGCTGTCAAACGAGGGGTGGGTGCACCCCACTGATTTAATGGGGGAGGAGGGCAACTCACTGCTGCTTCACTTGGCATTGATGGGGGAGGTGGCAGGAGAGCCTAAGCCACTACATTCATGTTTCTGAAGCTGGGTGACATTGGTTGTTTGGGGTTTTTTTGTATAATTGTAAGTTTGTAAAGAATGTAATCTGTCTGTCCGGGGCACAGGGGGGAAACAGAGGCCTTGCTCTTCTGGGGTGAGGCTGCTCTTGTGGTGCTGTGCTTTGTGTTGCTGGGTGGGGAGGAGCTTAGCAGCCATGAGGGCGAAAGCCTGGCCCTTGTCATCTGCTGACAACTGTCCTAGGGCGATGGGAGGGTGAGCTGATGCCGCAGCAGAGCCCTCCCACAGCAAGCTGTGAAAACAACCTCCGCCTGCATCCCTCAGCGAGGGGACTCTGACCTGGGTGGGGCTCTGCACTGGGGCGTGTTGCTGGGTGCTGAGCACTCACGCTCAGGGGCTGGCCCTGCTCATCTTGGGCTTGGGTGGAAACTGAGCTGGATGGTTGACTGTGCTGTTTAAGAAAGGTTGGATTTGAGAGTCTGAATTTCTCAGTGCAAGAAGTAGTTGGTGCTGGAGCTGCTGGTCCCAGCACTTCCCTCCCCAGCAGGGGCTCAGGTGCTGAACCTCTCCATCCCCTGCTTCCCAGGAGCCCCAGCCCTGGCCCCTGCCTCGCTCCCCGTTCCGTAGAGCACAGTGTCAGGGATCCTCTTCTCTCTCCTGCTGCTGCTGCTGCTGCAAAGTTGTGTGAACTTTCCTGGTCAATACTGGAAAGGGGAATGCTATTTATTTTTATATTGTGTATATTTTGTCTTGGTCTGCTGATTACCTTTGTTCCCCAAGAGCGACAGTTACCTCAATAGTTAGTTTAATACTGTGTGTGGGTAATTTTTTTAAAGAACTTTTTTAAAAGCTTGATCCTTGGAGGTCTGTAGATTTTATTTCCATATGAATTGGTTATTTTGTATAAAGTATGTTCTTAAAATAGCAATCACCCTCGCTGTATGTGTGTTTTCTTGTCTCCTGGATGGCCTTCCTCTTCCTTTGTAAAGGGGCAGCAGATGGGGGTGGGAGGGCAGCACCAGAGGGCTTTTTTTTTCAGGGAAACCAAGCCCTGTACTGCAGTCAGATGTGCTCATGCCATTTGAAATCATTCACAGGAGAGCACCTGAAAAGCTAATTGGGACTCTTTCCTCTTTCAGAAATGCAGCTGTTTGTGCATGACTGATTCTATGATTCTATGCACACAACCCAGCTGTGCAAGGGAGCTCATGCTGCTGCTTTCCCCCAAGTCCCTTGGTGGGCTGCAGGTTGTTCTGCAGCCCAGGTGTGCTGGAAAGCCTGCCTGCCTTTCTGAAACACCTCACAGACTTAGGCTGCAGGTAGTCCATTCCCCCACACTCATCTGAACCCTTTCTGCTTTAAAAAGGGTGACGCCCCTTGGGTAAAGCCTGTGGAGTGATGCTGCTGCAGAGGAGGATCTGGTGTAGCCTGGGTGGTTCCCCTCTGTCCTGCTTTAACTCCAAGCAGCATAACAGCTCTCAGGGGCTGGTAGGGGAATGGGAAGCCTTGCAAGCTCATGTGAAGTGGTCTGAATCCACAGTGAACCCAAAAAGGCATCTTGCTGTTTGTTAGATCTCCCATGTGATCTGGGGCAGTGGTTGCAGCCCTCCCAGCTGTTCCAAGAAAACACTGCACTCTCTCACAAGTGTTTTGGCATCAAGCTGGGAACTGGCCAGAACATTTCATGCAGGAAGGTGCCTGCTGTAGGTGCAAGAGGGCAGCTTGCACATGTCCCTTTCTCTGCTGGTCTCTGAACAACTTGCTCCATCTTGCTGATTCTGCAGCTTTGTGTCAGAACAAAACCAAGGCAGTTTTCCTTCAAAGGCAGTGCCAGCAAAAGGGCACATGAAGGTTCTCAGGCATGCACTACATGCCCCTTGCCTTTCCTCCTAGCTCTGGCTGGTTAAAGCTCTGTGTCTCCTCCAGGGCTGGCAACAGATGCTCTTCCTCACATCTTCTCCTGCCAAAACAGCTTTGCAGCATAGCTTGCTTACACCGTGGGCTCCATCTGCCCCTCCTGTGGGAGCCTCACTCAGGCTGAGGCTGCTCCCAAGCCCAGAGTACTTCCCCAAGCTCTCATCATTGCAGCTGCCTCTGCAGAGATGCTCATGAAACATCTGTCTGTGACACAGGACCCCACACTTGCTGGCTAAACCAGCACCCTCACTTTATCCTCTTAGTTCATCTTTCTTTCTGTGTGCCCTAAGCATCAAGCTCATCCCCTCAGCTGCCAGTGTTTTACAAAGCTGGGTAAATGAGCCCAGTGAACAAGTTGTTCAAGAACTGGCTGGTAAATCACAGGCTCACAGGATGTTAGGTGTTGCATCCTTGTAGCCCTCCCTTGGACTCCAGCAGATCCCTGTCCCTCTTGAACTGGGGAGCCCAGAACTGGATGCAGTATTCCAGGTGGGGTCTCACCAGGGCAGAGCAGAGAGGGAGGAGAACCTCCCTGGATCTGCTGGACACACTCCTCTGAATGCACCCCAGGACCCCATTGGCCTTCTTGGCCACCAGGGCCCAGTTCAACCCCACTCCTAGGTCCATTCAGGGACTCATTTCACCCTTCACAGCTTGGTCTGAAAGCTACTTCTCCTGCCACATACTTGTCTATTTTATGAGCAAAGAAGCTTGCAGGAGCTCACCTTGGCACCTTTCTGCCCTGGCTGATGGGAGGAGCCCAAGATGTCATCTGCTGCACCCTAACATCTTGAGCCCTGCAAAACCACTGCTGACACTGCTGCTTCAGGCAACCAGGCAAAGGCAAGCATCCCAGTGGATGCTTCCCAGCCTGGCCACAGCTCCAGGCCCTGCACTGGCTGAGGACTTGTCCAAGCTGGGTCAAGGTAAGCTGTTCCCAGGGGCAGGCCTTCGAAGGGCTGCACACTGTCACGTATCCTCCTCCTCCCTCTCCCCCTCGTGGGGGCCAGAGTTGGGGGTGATGAGTGCAAGCTGTCCAATTTGGAAAGGGGAGGAATTCAGTCACCCCATCAGTCCCAGGAAGCATTTGGGTCAGAGGGGAGGAGATTTTTAATCCCGGGGCTAAGCCAGCGCTTAGTGGAGCTGGCACTAATTGGAACCAGTCCTGAAGAAGGGCAGAAAGTCACCGCTCTTAGAGCTGCCTTGCAGCCCAGGCAAAGACAAAGCTGATCTGTGCACTAGGAAATGCCATGTCCTGACCTTGACAAGATGCTATTGAGAGCATAATAGGTGGCATCAGGCTGGGTCATGTGTCACCCTCATTTGTCACCATTCTTCCTGCTTTCTGTTGTCCACCATTCGTGTTTCTTTTCCTTCCTTCCCATCATGAGTTGGCAAAACTACTGCCTTGTACTAAGAGAGAGCTCTCCTGAGCTCTTAGGCTGAGGCTTTAAACTCTTTACTTCCTCCAGCCTCCTTCTCCCTGAGAACTGGGATGTTGCCCACCTCCAGCTTTTCGTCCAGCTGTCTCAGAGTAGCTCACTCAGGTGATCACCAGGGACAGGTGGACAAATCACAGTCTCACAGCACATTAGAGGTTGGAAGAGACCCCAAGGGATCATCCAGTCCAACTTCCCTGCCAGAGCAGTATCACCCAGGGGTGTCTGCACAGGAATGCATGCAGGCCAGCTTTGAAAGTCTCCAGAGAAGGAGACTCCACAACCTCTCTGGGCAGCCTGCTCCAGGGCTCTGTCACCCTCACTGTAAAGAAGTTTCTCCTCATGTTGAGGTGAAATGTTGTACATTCAAGCTTGAAGCTGTTGTTTCTTGTCTTATCACTGTGCACCACCCAAAAGAGCCTGGCCCCCTCCACTTGACACCCACCCCTCAGCTATTGATAGACATTGATCAGATCCCCTCTCAGTCTTCTCTTCTCCAGACTCAACAGCCCCAGGTATTTACAATGTACAGACAGCACAAGAACCCCCCTGGACAAAACCAGGGGGTTACCAACAGCTCTTCCCTCTCTCCTCCCCCAGACAAGGGAAAAAGAGAGAGGAGAAAAGCAGAGAGTAGCTTGTTAGTACTTAGCCACAACAAAGAAACACAGCCAAGGTCAGCCACAGCCAAGCAACAGCAGCTGCCAGCTGGGATCTGCTAAAGCAAAGAAACCAAGAAAGAGCAGGAGTTAGTTTATACAACTAACCTTATGTTAGATATCAGACCAATTAGATTATTTAGACTTTATTATTATTTTTCTCTTACACCCAGTGGTGATTTATTTGCATTCTACCACTTTCTACTCTATCTATGGAATATTTTCCTAGGCATCAGCCTAGAACTGCCACAGGTAGCTTCTACCCCATGTGTGCACCCAATGGGCACTGTGATTTGGTGACATAAGGGAGTGTGTGGGGCATGGTGAGGCATGCTCTGCTGCAGCAGGTGAGGGAAAGCTGCCCACAGACAGGGACAAAAATACCCCAGCTTAGCTCCTTGCAAGGCCAGAACCTTCCAGCAGTGCTCACTGCCAAAGACTGTGATTCTGGCATGAGCCCAGGCAGGGCTGGCACCTCTGTTTGCCAAGCTGCAGGTCATCTTTCACTTGACAGTCATCTTTCACTTACAAATGTTGCCCCTGAAGCAAAACCTGAACACCCTTTTTGCTTGCATGGCAAGAGAAAACAAACCTTTTTCACCATGTAAGCAAGTCCCTTGGGGGGTCTTTTTTAAAGCAAGTGGGTCAGCAGTGCTGGCACTCAGCATCTTTGATGTCCCACGAGCTGGTGACCACTGTTGCAGCCAAACAGGGCCAGCAGCTGTGGGCTTGGGCTGCTGTGCATGGACTTTGTACCTGGATGCTGGCCTCAGGATTGCTGGCATTTACAGGCTCACAGGATGTTAGGGCTTGGAAGGGCTGGAGATCTTCAAGTCCAAGCCCCCTGCCAGAGCAGGACCATTTAAAGTCTGTCTTTGTCAAAACACCAAATGTGGTCCCTCCTCACCACCCTGCCCAGCACCCTGTTGCCATCCTGGGGGCACATCATGCCAGCTGGGCTCAGAATGCCCATTTCCAGGCCTCACTGAAATTAAACTGAGGGCACACATCCCAAAGGTCACGCTCCTTTCCCCAGGCCCTGCTGTAGCTGATCTCCTTCCAGCCCAGGAGCTCCTCCAAGCTGCAGCCACAGCTTCCACATTGCTCAGAGCAGTTTCGGGGGCTGAGGTCAGGTACTACAGTGCTCACCCCGGGGCTTTGGCAGGCTACTGGGGCTTGGCTCCACCAGTGCCTGCCTTTTCTCTGGGGCTGACCATGCCTGCCTGCTTTGAAGGAGAGGCTGCAGGGAGCATGGGAAAGAGAAAGCATCTTGCCTGGGTTTTCAGCTGCCTCCACAGTCCCTGGCCCTGCCCTGTGTGCAGATGTGTGGTGGATGCCCACGTGCCAGATGTCCTGGGAGAGCAAAGTTGCTGCTTGCTGCATCCTCAATTCACACACACACAAACACACACTCCTGTGCCCCCCAGAAGATTTATAACTTATGCTCTCTATCTCCTCTCCAAGATATTTTCTTTTCTTTCTTTTGTATGCTTTCCAAACCTCCCAAAGTCTTTGGCATTCCTTGCAGCCCAGGTTGCCCCAGCAGGGACAGGCACCCATTTGCTCCCACCAAGGGCAGCCAGGGCTGGGAGGCAGTGAGTGTGGGATGCCTTGAGGGTTTTCCAGCCCACTTCCCTGCCTCTGAGATCTGCTGCTTCTTGGGGGTAGGAGGCAAAGGCATTGATTGCCTAGATCAGACTCTGCAGTACCCCTGCACCTCCCACCCCACCCTGCATGGCTGAGAGTTGCTGAGGGGTTGCTACAGCTCCACATGGTGACCAGGAACCACATGCTCCCTGCCCTGAGATGTCACAGAATCTCAGAATCAACCAGGTTGGAAGAGACCTCCAAGAATAAGCCCAATGGACCACCCAACCCTATCTAATCAACTAGACCATGGCTCTAAGTGCCTCATTCAGTCTTAAACACCTCCAGGGATGGTGACCCCACCACCTCCCTAGGCAGCACATCCCAATGGCAAATATCTCTTTCTGGGAAGAAATTCCTTCTAAGATCAAGCCTAAACTTCCCCCTGCACAGCTTGAGACTGTGTCCTCTCCTTCTGCCACTGGTTGCCTGGGAGAAGAGACCAACCCCCACCTGGCTACAACCTCCCTTCAGGTAGTTGTAGACAGCAATGAGGTCTGCCCTGAGCCTCCTCTTCTCCAGGCTAAACACCCCCAGCTCCCTCAGCCTCTCCTCACAGGGCTGTGCACCAGACCCCTCCCCATCACCGTTGCCCTTCTCTGGACACATTCAACATCTTTCTTAAATTGAGGAGCCCAGAACTGGACACAGGACTCAAGGTGTGGCCTAACCAGTGCTGAGTACAAGGCAGAATGACTTCCCTGCTCCTGCTGGCCACACTATTCCTGATCCAGGCCACTTTTGCTCCCAGCAAATTTCTGCAACCCTCTTATCCCCTCATAGTCCTGTGGGAGTTTCCCAGACTCAGCCTTTGGCAGAACCATGAGACCATCAAGAGATGCACCAGGGACTGAGTTTGATGCAACACTCCCATCACAGAGGTTGCTATCCCCACTGGCACAAAAAGCCTTCTTGGTACCTCAGAGGTCTCCAAAGTGAGGTGCATGCAGAGGATACCACCACTGGGGTGCAGGAAATAAATACTGTTTGTACTAGTAAGAAAGAAAATAATATTTAATGCATCTTTTTATCAGCCTTTCTGGATTTCCAGTTTGATGTATTTTAGCATGGTAGATAAGGCCAGTACAGTAGTATCTGCATATCATTTGTAAGTACACACACATATAAATATATTGGGGGTGCATGCCCCCCCAACACTTGTATCAAAGTATCACAGCATGTTAGAGGTTGGAAGAGACCCCAAGAGATCATCCAGTCCAACCCCCCTGCCAAAGCAGGATCACCCAGGGCAGTCTGCACAGGAATGCATCCAGGTGGGGTTGGAAAGTCTCCAGAGAAGGAGACTCCACAACCTCTCTGGGCAGCCTGCTCCAGAGCTCTGTCACCCTCACACTAAAGAAGTTTCTCCTCATGTTGAGATGAAACCTCTGTTCAAGTTTGTATCCATTGGTCCTTGGCTTAGTACTGTGCACCACCCAAAAGAGCTTGGCCCCCTCCCCTTGACACCCACCCCTCAGCTATTGATAGACATTGATCTGATCCCCTCTCAGCCTTCTCTTCTCCAGACTAAACAGCCCCAGGGCTCTCAGTCTCTCTTCACAGGGGAGATGCTCAAGTCCCCTAAGCATCCTCATGGCTCTCCCTTGGATTCTCTCCAGCAGGTCTCTGTCTCTCTTGATCTGGGGAGCTCAGAACTGGACACAGGATTGCAGCTGTGGTCTCAGCAGGCCAGAGTAGAGGAGGAGGAGAAGAACCTCCCTAGCCCTGCTGGCCTCAACCACCTCCCTGGACAATCCATTCCAGGCTCTCACCACTCTCATGGGGAAGAACTTCTTCCTCATGTCCAGTCTGAATCTCCCCACTTCCAGCTTTATTCCATTCCCCCCAGTCCTGTCACTACCTGATAGCCTAAAAAGTCTCTCCCCAGCTTTCTTGCAGCTCCCTTCAGATCCTGGAAGGCCACAAGAAGGTCACCTTGGAGTCTTCTCTTCTCCAGACTGAACAGCCCCAACTCTCTCAGTCTGTATATATTAAATAAGGAAAAGGGAAAAAAACCAGATGGTGGCTCCTGTTTCCTCTACAACTCCAGATGACTTCACACAAGGTCACTTCATGCAACTGAAGAGCAAATGCTTCAGGCTGGATGAAAGCAACCACTTCAGGCCTGCTGACATAATGTGTAGAAGGCTGAGGAATATCCTGCTGCAGAATGGCCCTGGCCTGCTGTAGTGTGAGGTGTCCTTGCCCATGGCAGAGGGGTTGGAACTGGATGATCCTTCAGGTCCCTTCCAACCCTGACAATCCTGTGAACTTCCTGTATGCTCTGCAGGTGGCTGGAGAGTTACCAAATGTTTTAGACCTTAGAGATTCATGCTGTGAATTCAAAGCCATGCAGAACCCAGTCACCTTCCAATCTCACTGCTAAAAGACTGACAGTCTTTGTGTGGAAAAAAAAAACGATGTTTCTGCCACTGGCAGATGGTAGGATGACATCCAGGATCCTGAACAGCCCCAGGGACTGCACTTGGTGCTAGGCTGGGCATGTGCAGGCACTTGGTGTTCAGGTGTGGGCCAGGAACTCTCTAGAAAAAGAAAAAGGCTGACCTCATGCAAACACTCTTGGACACAGGGTGGGAAAAGGCCATCAGAAATGCTAGGAGGGACCCCTCAGTAGTTTCACTCAGCAGGCTCCCACGTCAGCCCTGAACTACCTAAAATAATGTGGTAGCCTTGACTTTCACAGCTTCTGATCTCCATCGTGTAACATGGGCTGGGAAATGACACTTTCTGGCAGGCTGTCAGCATGATTCTTAACCTCCTGTACAGATGCTTTCCTGGCTTTCTCTAAAGCAGAGCCAAGGAAGCAGCATGGGATGCTCTGAAAGAGATGCCTAGGAAGAGTTTCACAGCCAGCTCTGCATTGGCTGAGAGCAGCAGGAACTTCCCAGCCCTGGAAGGGCCTCCTTGTCACAGCCTGTTCCCTCCAGACATGTTTGAGAGGCAGGATGGGGGGCACCCACCTGCCTCTCTGAGCTGTCTGTACCAAATGGCAAACAGCCAAACCATGCTGCAGTCTGTCTGGGCTCTTGCTCTGGGATAAACACCTTTTGCCAAGCTGCTGTACTGCAGTCTTGTCTTTTTGCTCCTCAGAACAGCAGCTCAGAGTTCTCTTCATCAAGGGAAATGTTTTGCTTTGAATTTTCCTCTGAAGCAGTTGGGGGTTTTGGTTCATTTATTTGTTTCTTTCCCCCCATTTTTTTCTGTTCTTCACTTACTGAAATATCTTTGGAGTTAACTGCATACGTAGTTTTCTCTTAATCATAGAATTGCCAGGGTTGGAAGGGACCTCAAGGATCAGCCAGTTCCAACCCCCCTGGCCATGGCCAGGGACACCTCACACTACAGCAGGTTGCTCACAGCCACATCCAGCCTGGCTGCAAAAACCTCCAGAGATGAGGCTTCCACCACCTCCCTGGGCAACCTGTTCCAGTGTCTCACCACCCTCATGGGGAAGAATTTCTTCCTAACATCCAATCTGAATCTCCCCATTTCTAGTTTTGCTCCATTCCCCCCAGTCCTATCATTCCCTGACACCCTCAAAAGTCCCTCCCCAGCTTTCTTGGAGCCCCCTTCAGCTACTGCAAGGCCACAAGAAGGTCTCCTCAGAGCCTTCTCTTCTCCAGACTGAACAACCCCAACTCTCTCAGTCTGCCCTCATAGCAGAGGAGCTCCAGCCCTCTGCTCATCCTC
The DNA here is from genome assembly GCF_027791375.1 of Indicator indicator. NCBI lineage: Eukaryota > Metazoa > Chordata > Aves > Piciformes > Indicatoridae > Indicator > Indicator indicator. The sequence goes on from NC_072023.1 coordinate 26,785,903, forward strand.
ATGGCCCTTCTCTGGACATGTTCCATATCTACAACAGCAAAGGCCAGCTCACACATTTCAAGTGAAATTCTAGATACTGGTTTACAGGCTACTGAAAGCAAAAAAGAGCATCCTGCTGTGCAAGATACCACTAGTGATACAGCTTACAGGTAACTGAAAACACATTTCATCTACTACCTTGTTTTATTTCTTCTAGTCTGGATCAAACCAGAAGCCTTGATAATACAAAATTCTGTCTGTGGGAAGATCTTTCCACGTTTCTGACCCTTTGATATCTGCCACAGCTACTGTGCATCTTCAATTTCTGCTCTAGCCGAGAAACCACAGGATAGGTAATGGCTGTGAGCACATCTCAGGGAGTGCTTCCTTATTCTATCTGGGTAGCTCAGATAGTTGGATGTTTTCTTATTATTTAGTCATAAAGATTCAGATTTGCTGATAGAGATTATTTAAACATACACCCTTCAAATTTTCACAAACCTGAGGCCAGCACAGCCTCATTTTGCTCTGATCATCCTCATGGGTCTTCTCTGGACATGTTCCAGCATGTCCAGATCCTTCCTGTAATAAAGGCTCCAGAACTGGACACAGTGCTCCAGGTGGGGTCTCAGCAGAGTGGAGAATCCCCTCCCTTGCCCTGCTGGCCACACTTCTCTTGCTGCAGCCCAGGCTCTGCTTGGCTCTCTAGGCCGCAAGTGCTCACTGCTGGCTCATGTTGAGCTTCTCATCCACCAACTCCTCCAAGTGCTTTTCTTCTTAATCTCCCAGAGTACCTTAGGCACAGGCTGTGGACATGTGGAGATGACTCCAGCCTCCTCTTCCTGCACATGCTATTGGTCTGTGTGAGCTGTTACCTAACTCTCTTCCTCCATTTCTCCACAAGGATACCTGTTCTTCCCTTACTTACTTCCCACTGCTTGCTAACATCAGCAGCTCAGGAGAGGGGCACATGACAAGCAAGGTACCCTCCTTCTGCCAGCTTGCCTCCAGCTGCACACCAGGACCCATGACCTCTCTGGACTCTAAGTACCCAAAACCCTGTAGCAGGGCTTTCATGGCAGGATTCATCCATAAGCTGGACTCCAAAGGACGGAACAAGGAACAAGGATTGTTCCATGGAAACCATGTCTGTGCTTTCCTCCAGGCCTGGCTCTTGGCAGGGAGCTGGGCACTGTAGCAGCCTCCCTGCAGCCTGCTCACCCTACCACTGCCAGTTTTACCTCCTGGCAGCCAGCTCCGAGCTTCCTTTCAGAAGTTGCAAGCTCTGTCAGCTGCTACTGGCTTAATAAAGACAGCCCAGGCCCCAGTCCTTGGTGCTTCCTGGTTGTTTCCTTCTACTCTTTCTCTCACCTTGACACTTGCTTGCACCTCCAGGGATCATTCCCCCAGCTTGTGCCTCTCTGATTAATGGTAATACCTCTCAGCATGAAAACCATGACAAGAGGCTGTGACTCAGATGTGCTGTAACATTTTTAAGTCCTCTGCTGATCACTTAGTGCCAAACCTGCCCTTAAATTTTCCACTGCCAACTGTGCAGAACAAGTGCAAGGTGATCTATTTCCCTAACTCCTTTTCCAGCACTAGGCAGAACCAGCTCTCCATCCTCCCATTAATCTGTGGTGCTTGCCTGTCCCATCACAACTTCAGTCTTTCACCACCAGCCTGATTTAATGCCTTCTGCATTCCCTGCACTTGCCCAGCTTCTTAATGTGTGGAATCTGGCTTAGGGCTTGTTTACTACATCCAGCATTTTCCATGCTTATACAAAGTGGAGGCAGATGAGCCAGCAGTGTGCCCAGGTGGCCAAGAAAGCCAAAGGCATCCTGGCTGGGATTAGAAATGCTGTGTCCAGCAGGAGCAGGGAGAGGATTGTCCCCTGGGACTCAGCTCTGGGGAGACCACACCTCGAGTGTTGTGTCCAGTTTTGGGCTCCTCAATCCAAGAGAGATGTGGAGGTGCTGGAGCCAGGGCAGAGGAGGGCAAGGAAGCTGTGAAAGGCCTGGAGAATAAATCTGATGGAGAGTGACTGAAGGAGCTGGGGATGGTTAGTTTGAAAAAGAGGAGGCTGAGGGGAGACCTCATTGCTCTCTACAACTGCCTGAAAGGAGGTTGTGGAGAGGTTGGTGCTGGTCTCTTCTCACAGGTAATTAGTGATTGAACAAGAGGGAATGGCCTCAACCTGCAGCAGGGCAGGGTTAGACTGGACAGTAGGAAGAATTTTTTGCCAGCAAGAGTGGTCAGGCATTGGAATGTGCTGCCCAGGGAGGTGGTGGAGTCCCCAAGCCTGGATGCGTTTAAAGGTGGTTTGGATGTGGTGCTTGGAGATATGGTTTAGGGGTGAGCCTTGTAGAGGCCCTCCCTGGATCTGCTGGACACACTCTTCTGAATGCACCTCAGGACCCCATTGCCACCAGGGCACATTGCTGTCCCATGCAGAACTTGTTGTCCACCAGCACTCCCAGGTCCTTCTCCACAGGGCTGCTCTCTAGCAGATCACCTCCTAACCTGTACTGCTGCAGTTTATTCTTCCTTCCCTGATGCAGGAAGTTACTGAATGGCTTCTAAGCTTCAGTCTTTACTGCTAAGACCAATCTTCAGTCCCTAAAGGTAAGAGGGAAAGTCTGGAGGAAGGCAGAGTGTCCCTCATTCAAGAGGGACTGGGTTAGAGATCACCAAGACAGGCTGGACATCCACACATCCATGGGCCTCAATGGGATACATCCATGAATGCTGAAGGAGCTGGGTAAGGTTATTGCTAAGCCACTCTCCATCATTTTTGAAAGGTCATGGAGAACAGGGCAGGTGCTTGAGGACTGAAGGAAACCCAGTGCCACTCCAATCTTCAAAAAGGGTAAGGAGAAGAACCCAGAAAAGCACAGGCCAGTCAGCCTCACCTCCATCTCCAGAAAGGTGATGGAATAGCTCATTCTGGAGGTCACCTCTAAGTGTGTGGAGGAAGATTATTATCAGGAACAGTCAGCATGGATTCACCAAGGGGACAGCTTGGGTGACCAATCTGATAGCATTCTGTGCTGGTGTGGGCAGATGAGGGGAGAGCAGTGCACACTACCTCTGCTTCAGCAAGGCTTTTGCCACCATCTCCCATAACATCTTCCTAGGGAAGCTTAGGGAGTGTGGGTTAGATGAGTGGGCAGTGAGGTGGATTGAGAACTTGCTGAGTGGCAGAGGTCAGAGGGTTGTGATCAGTGGTGCAGGATTCAGTGGGAGGCCTGTGGCTACTGGTGCTCCCCAGGGGTCAGCACTAGGTGAAGGCACACAGAGTGCTCTCAGCACCTTTGCTGATGACACAGAGCTGGGAGGAGAGGCTGACAGCCCTCAGGCTGTGCTGCCATTCAGTGAGACCTGCACAGGCTGGGGAGCTGGGCAGAGGGGAACCTCAGGTGGTTCAACAGGGGCAAGTGTAGAGCCCTGCACCTGGGGAGGTGTAACCCCAGGCACCAGCATGGGTTAGCAGCTGACCTGCTGGAAAGCAGCTCTGAGGAGAAGGACCTGGGAGTGCTGGTGGACAAGTTCACCCTGAGCCAGCAATGTGCCCTTGCAGCCAAGAAGGCAAATGGTATTCTGGGGTGCATTAAGAGTGCCAGCAGGTTGAGAGAGGTTCTTCTTCCTCTCTACTCTGCCCTGGTGAGGTAGTACCTGCAGTATTGTGTCCAGTTCTGGGCTCCTCAGTTCAAGAGGGACAGGGAACTACTGGAGGGAGTGGCCCAAGAGAGGGCCATGAGGATGATTTGGGGACTGGAGCATCTCTTACAAAGAGAGACTGAGAGACTTGGGGCTCTTTAGCCTGGAAAAGAGAAGACCAAGAGGGGCTGTTGTCAATGCATGTAACTGTCAAAAGCTGGAGGTCATGAGGATGGGGCTGGGTTTTTCTCCATTGTGGCCAGTGGACATAGGCAACAGGTACAAACCAGAACACAGGAGGTTTCACTTCAATTTAAGGAGAAAATTCTTTACTTTGAGGGTGAAGGGGTACTGGAACAGGATGCCCACAGGGCTTGTGGAGTCTTTTCTCTCTGGAGACTTTCACAGCCAACCTGGACACATTTCCAGTGCAACCTGATCTAGCCAAGCCTGCCTTAGCAGGGCAGTTCAACTAGATGATCTGCCAGATCTCCCCTTCCAACCCCTACCATTCCATGATTCCATGATTCTAAGTGCTTCAGGCAGCCTGCAGTGGAGCAGAGGGTACTAAACCACCAGACTCAGATAATAGATGCAATATACATGAAGTGTTTCTTGAGGACCTGCTTGAAATCACTGCTGCCCAAGTGTATTCACACTAAAAACATTCTTCAAGTTGCTAATTTTCATCTGCAATTATACAAGCAGCTATCTCTTCCTCTTTTCTGCACAGGAAGATACAAAACAGCAACTCTGAGCTCCAGGGTCAGAGAGTTGTTATTTTGCTGTTTGAAGATACACCGAATCTGGATGTGTGAAAGCCTTGAGGCCTTCACAAAGCAGCAGACCACCAGAACTTATGCAAAGAATCCCTTTTTGTCACAGCTGAGCATGCTACTGGCATCAGCCAAAGTTCTGGTTAATACTTTTTCTTCACCAAATCATCACTGGAGAGTGCTGTACAACAGAGCCATTGGTGTCCTGAACTTTAGCTTCTCCTGTCTGTGACTTCATCTACATGCATTACACAATTGCCTGTGCTGGTGTTCCAAGGGTAGCAGCAGCACTAGGACAACACAGCAGACACACTGGAGGGAAGGGATGCTACCCAGAGGGACCTTGACAGGCTGGAGAGGTGGGCACAAGCCAACCTCATGAGGTTCAACAAGACTAAGTGCAAAGTCCGGCACCTGGGTTGAGGCAATCCCAAGCACAAATCCAGGCTGGGCAGGGACTGGCTGGAAAGCAGTCCTGAGGAGAGGAACTTGGGGGTGCTGGTGGACGAGAAGCTCAACAGGAGCCAGCAGTGAGCACTTGTAGCCCAGAAAGCCAAGCAGAGCCTGGGCTGCAGCAAGAGAAGTGTGGCCAGCAGGGCAAAGGAAGTGATTCTCCCCCTCTGCTCCACTCTGCTGAGACCCCACCTGGAGTACTGTGTCCAGTTCTGCAGCCTCTATTACGAGAGGGATATGGACATGGAAAGATCTGGAGGTGCTGGAAAGTGTCCAGAGAAGGGCCATGAGGGTGATCAGAGGGCTGGAGCTCCTCTCTTACAGGGAGAGACTGAGAGAGTTGAGCCTGTTCAGTCTGGAGAAGACTCTGAGGAGACCTTCTTGGGGCCTTGCAGTATCTGAAGGGAGCTACAAGAAAGCTGGGGAGGGACTTTTCAGGGTGTCAGGGAGTGATAGGACTGGGGGGAATGGAACAAAACTACAAGTGGGTAGATGCAGATTGGATGTTAGGAAGAAGTTCTTCCCCATGAGGGTGGTGAGACACTGGCACAGGTTGCCCAGGGAGGTGGTTGAAGTCCCATCCCTGGAGGTGTTTAAGGCCTGATCTAGTGTGAGGTGTCCCTGCCCATGGCAGGGGGGGGTTGGAACTGGGTGATTCGTATGGTCACTTCCAACCCTGACTGATTCTATGAACATGCAAGCTACATTTTTGAAAGGTGAGGGTCAAACCCAAGCCCTTCACTTCTTTAGAGATGATCTTATGATTTGTTTGAAGTCTTTTCAGCAAGCATAGGAGCCAATATTCATAGTGTATGGCACCTATGAAAGACTAGCACTCTCCCCTTGTCTCACTCCTCATGACTTTATTTACATGTGCTGCACTCTCTTTCAACATTTAGCCCTGGCTATACAGAAAATAAGGGTCCAAATGCATTCAACCGCATTTCCAAAACACTGGCAGGTAGCCTACTGATGAGCTGGATGAAACTGTAAGAAATGACCAGAAGAAATCTGTTCCTCAAAGTGCTCTTTTGACCCAGGACATAACACAGTTAAGCCATGCATGTGCAAAGGCTCTTCCTTCACTACAGGTGTGTCACAAGACCAGAGCCAAGTGCTTAGGCAGGAAGCTTGACCACTGACAGTTGCAAAGATGAAAGCTGTAAATGTTCTCCAAAAATCTAGAAAGAGTAGGACTCCAGATACATTTACCGCACAATCAAAGAACCAGGTGTTGAAAGGTAAAGCACCAAAAGAATAAATACCATAAACCATCTACATGAAAAACCAGAGCTGGTACATTTAGGCAACAGTGAGAAGCAATAAAACCAGAAACAAACACCTGCCCATCATCATCTTCTTCGCAAGTGGATCTCCATTTGAGAGAAATGAGGCAATGAAAGCCTTGCACTAGCATTTAGAGTTTGCTTTTTTTTTTCCTCTGTGAGGTGGATTGAAAAGTGGCTCCACAACAGAGTTCAGAGGGTTGGCAGCAGTGGCACAGAGTCAGCTTGGAGGCCTGTGGCCAAGTAGTGTCCCCTAGGGATCAGCACTGGGTCCAGTTTTGTTCAATATCTTTATCAATGACCTGGCTAAGGGCATTGAGAGTACCCTCAGCAAGTTCTGATGATACCAAACTGGGGGTGGCTGACACCTGTCAGGCTGTGCTGGCATCCAGTGTGACCTGGACAGGCTGAGAGCTGGGTGCAGGCAAACCTCATGGAGTTTGATAAGGACAAGTGCAAGGTCCTGCATGTGGGGAGGAATAACAACAGGCACCAGGACAGGTTAGGAGCTACCCTGCAGGAAAGTAGCTCCATGGAGAAAGACCTTGGAGTGCTGGTGGACAGCAAGTTCTGCATGGGACAGCAATGTGCCCTTGTGGCCAAGAGAGCCAATGGGATCCTGGGATGCAGCAAGGAAAGTGTGGCCAGCAGGGCTAGGGAGGCTAGAAGCAACAAACCTGTCATCTGAAATGTACTGCATCTGTTGCATCTAAGTAGCACAGTTGTGTCACTCTACTTCTCTCTTGCCAGAGACTGAGGGAGCAAAACTCCTGACCACTTTTGTAGGAAGAATGAAGCTTATCCTAGAGCCCTGTTCCCAAGGCTTGCATACAATCTACTGTTAGTCAAGCAAATAGCTTTGACAGTACTCCAGGCACTTGAATTCTGCCTTCACAGTACAGTTATTACACACAGCCCTCAAGGAGTGAGGCCTTATACACACACAAACCCTCTTTTCACAAGCTGCTGCCAATCCCCCAGAGAGAAGCTACGAAGAATTTCATACATACACACAATTTTATTTCAATAAATAATGTTTTACAGGCTCAGGCTCTTGCTTTGTTTGTTTTGTTAGTTTTTTTTTTTTTTCTTTTCAAGTCACATATACAGAACAGAAAAATGCCTGACCAAGGAGCATGAATTTAACTACTGACCCTGGGAAGGAATGCATGCCTTCTCTAACACTGAAGACCTTAACTGAAAAGGGATTTCCCACGGGCAGCATAGGAATTTACTTCACAGATTCAACAACTTGAAAAGAGATGTGGCCAAAGCAGAGAGAGGGACCCTGAAAGAAGCACTTGTCTTTTACAGAGCTACAACATTGCAAAGAAAGCCCCCACACCTCCATTTTCTAGTGTCACTGCTGGATGAATATGCATGTCTTCACATCCTTCAAGCAACACATTCTAACCACAAGTGGAGAGACTAAGCACAGCAGGTATGCAAAATTATTCCATTGAAGAACAGATAGTGGGTGACAAGGTATGTTACATCTCAAGATTCAAATCCAGCAGATGCTTTTGCATCCCCTTCAGTATGGTAGTGGAACAGATTCCCACCTTCTCTCATAGAGGTTTAGTCCAAAAACTTCCTGTTGGCATTAGCACCAAAGAGAGCCACTCTGATTTCTGGCATCATCTGTTAAGAAAGAGTATATTGGTTATGCACAATGGACAACAAAATGGCCAGTGCAGGTACTGTGTGCTAGCTAGGTTGGGTTGTGAAATTAACAAGTCCATCCATTTGGGTTTTCTGAAGCCTTTACCTGATCACACACCTCTGCCTGCTCTCTAGGACTTAAAGGACTGCAGCACAGGAAAGAGGCCAGAGCTAGGTTTTTCCCACTAGGTGACAGCTAAAGTTTCTAGTACTAAGGCTAGCTTCAGGAATTCAAGTTACAGCCTCAGCATTTCCGTATCTTGACTGCAGTGTAGTCACAAGAAGTCTTTGAGTGAGCTAATTTCTGGAGTTTTGTGCTCATGCTTAACATTCAGAGAAAAACCACCTTTGCTGTAGAGAAGCACCAACAGGAGGTAACATTTGCTTCACTCCAAAATTAACTCTTTATTTGCCATCCATGTTCAGATCAGACCCCACACACTACTGTGACAGTTAACACATTGCAAACACTAGGAGTTAATTACAAGATGAAAACAAGTTAATTACACCTTGTTCACCTTGACTGTTAAGAGTAACTCACCTGCTGGGCTACAAGGTCCAGCCGACTCTCCAGGGTATTGGAAACCTTAATTTTACCATCACTGTTATAGATTTCAACACCTCCAGCACTAAAAAGGGGGAGACAGAAGAAAAGAAGTCCATTAAATGTGTGGTACATCTCCAAGTCAGAATGGGGCAGAGTAATTCTCCCAAATCAGGGCTTATAGGCAAGTCAGATATAGAGATAAGATTTTTATATTTTTTAAAAAACAAACTTTTTTTTCACCACAGAATGGTCTGGGTTGGAAGGGACCTCCAAAGCTCATCCAGTCCAACCACCTCTGCAGTCAGCAAGGACATCCCCAACTAGATCAGGTTGCCCAGAGCCCTGTCCAGCCTCACCTTGAATATCTCCACGGATGGGGCCTCAACCACCTCCCTGGCAACCTGTTCCAGTGTTCCACCACCCTCATGGTGCAGAACTTGTTCCTAACATCCAATCTAAATCTGCTCTTCTCTAGTTTGAAGCCATTGTCCCTTGTCCTGTCCCTGCAGGCCTTTGCAAACAGTCTCTCTCCATCCTTCTTGTAGCCCCCTTCAGGTACTGGAAGGTTGCTAATTAGGTCTCCCCAGAGCCTTCTCTTCTCCAGGCTGAATACCTCCAGCCTGAAGAACAGAGAGAGATTGTTTGCAGAGAACTGCAGTGACAGGACAAGGGGCAATGGCTTCAGACTAAAGAAGAGCAGATTGAGATTGGATGTTAGGAAGAAATTCTGCACCATGAGGGTAGTGGAACACTGGAACAGGTTGCCCAAGGAGGTAGTTGGGGCCTCATCCTTGGAGATATTGAAGGTGAGGCTGGACAAGGCTCTGGGCAACCTGATCTAGTTGGGGATGTTCCTGCTGACTGCAGAGGGGGTTGGATAACTTTTGGAGATCCCTTCCAACGAATTTTCTGAGATTGTTCTTGTAAGAGCAGTGGCTTGAAAACTTGCATTAGGTTAGCGCTCTGAAAGACTCCCATTTTCCTTACATTTCCTCTGGCAGGAAGTTGTCTTGGTCAATATGAACATCCACATCCCTTTTTGTGGCGTTTTTGTAGATGGGAATACTCTTCTGTACAGCAGTCTAGGATACAAGATAAACCTCCAGTTAGCATTGACAAGTACTCACATACCACTCAAGTTTGGTCACTCAATCATCTGTAGTAATAAAATGAAAGGACTGAGGCCTTTAATTAGGCAAATGTATTTCAGTATGGCTTTTGAGCCAAACCAAATCAGAATCACAGAATCAACCAGGTTGGAAAAGACTTTCAAGACCATCAAGTCCAACCCATCACCCAACACCATCTAATCAACTAAACCATGGCACTAAGTTCCTCATCCAGTTTAAACACTTCCAGGAATGGTGACTCCACCACCTCCCTGGGCAGCCCATTCCAATGGCCAATCTCTCTTCCTGTGAAGAATTTCTTCCTAACATCCAGCCTAAACCTTCTTAATATTGTAAGGATGTCTAAAGTTTCCTAGGTAATATCCAATCAAGCAAATGATCCTCAACTTCAACAGCATACTTGCTCTCTTCCACAAGTGAAGCTTGTTAGCTTGTTTTCCTGTCACACAGATGGGATCTGAGCAGTGAATATTTGCAGTTAGGTCCCAGTTTCAGAGCAGGCTACTGTCAAACTCTTCCAGGTGTCTTACCTTAACCATAGGGAGATCCTGTTTCCGGCACCGAACAACTGTCCTGGGCTCAAGCAGCTGGTAGAATCCCTGCACAAGACAACCACCACAGCAGCAGAAAGTCAGCATTTTACTTGTCTTGAAATTATTCGACCCCAAAAAGGGAAAGGAGCCTGAAACTTAACACCTGCCAATATGGGCCTCTTTTACTTAGTTCTTTGCTCTCCAGCTCACCTCATTGTGAAAGGACAGCACCAATGTCTGGGGTAAGAGCCTACAACTATGGTTCGTGTGTGTGTGTGTGTTAGCTTCTGGTTTGGAACTCAAGTGCAGCTAAAAATGTGTATCATAGGACTGAGCTGCCCAGACAATTTACATACACACATAAGGATCACTGCTGCCTAAGTAGGCCGAGCATACAGCCAAGCTGACACTCTCCTATGCAGCTCCTGGAGAAGACATGCAGTTGTTCCTGATGCCTGTTCTAACAGCTCCTTCCCTGCAGTTCTGTCTCATTTAAGGAGTGAGACAGGCTCTTTAACCATTCTCATATGATTTAAACACTCCCCTCAGGACTGGATAGAGCTGGAAAGTTTAAATGGAAATGCTATTCACAACTACATACTACAGTGCAAAGCATATAAACCACACAGAGCTTCATAGTCCCCCACGGCCACAGTTACCAAAGAACCTCCTTAGGCCAAAGCTTCATACAACCTCCCTCCAAACCAGGCCAAACCCCCAAGCCTCCAATGCCCCCTGCCCCCCATGGCTTTCTACTCCCCACCCCCATACCAAACCTGAATGACACAGCTTAAAATTTAGCTTGCGAGCTCCAGGGCCCAGCCAGGTCACTCGAGACCCCACTCCCACATGTAGCAAAGACAAGGGAGCCCACTGGGAATGGAGAGAGTGAGGGAGAAGAGGAAGGGACAGCTTGTGCTGTTCCCTTATAACAGGGGACATGCAGGCATTGCGGGAATGGGATAACAATTTCCTGTGTCCACCCACTGGGCTGGACTGTTCAGCTCCTTGTACCCTCTGGTACTCTGGAGGAATCTTCTCTATGGTTAGGACATAGGCCTCAACCCACAACAAGTTCCTATAGTAATACATGAGAATAGAACAGGTTTAGTTCCAGCTGGAAGAGACCTACAATGACCACCTATCCCAGCTGTGAGTACAGCTCCCTCCTCCCTGCATCAGATTTCATGAGCCAAGGCAGATGTGGCCAGCTTGTCAAAGTGAGACAGGTTTGTTTGGTGCACAGGTAGGACATAGAAACAACACTGAACTGAAATCACAAGCTGGTAGGAAACACTGCTAGGAAACTGCTATCAAACTGTGGACAGGAAAGCTCAGGGCTGGATTGAGGTTCCAGTAATAGGACCAAGTCATACCAGGAGGTGGCACCACTGGTCACACAACTGGCCTGGGCCAATACTCCTGAATGTTTAGCAGTTAATTTCTGGGGCTGGAGAATGCCATTCCAGGTGAGCAAAGCATTTATTTCTGCTTTGTATGTCTCTCACAGACATGTGTCACACAACAGTAAATTCAAAGTCAGGATCTCTAAGTTTCAAACACCAAAATGATTTTAAAAGCAGAAAACTATTAAATTCTAAGTTTGGGGATAGAGCTTTTGTCAAACACTGATTAGTAGAGAGGCTTGAAGAAGTGTGAATCCTAAACATGCATGTTACAGTGTATATGTAGGCATCTCATAATGAAACTGCTGCAAGGGCACATTGGGTTTTACAGCTCAAAATAAGCTGCAAGCTTATCTGCTCAGAATCCAAGACTGAAAGGTATAGCAGAAGTGATGTTTAAAACTCAAACACCACCAGCAATATTTGATGTAGACTCCAATACAACTGTAACTTTCAGTAGGTTACTTGGGAAGAAAGAGAGCCAGAAGGATACAGCTGCTATCATCTATTGTTTGCAATTAAAATAGTCACCTGTAGAACTAGTCCATCCAGCAATGTCTGGTACCTGGAAGCATCCTTCACCACCTTGGCAAGTCTCTGCTTGGCCTCATTCAGCAGATCCTAGATTCAGAAGAAATCAGATCAGCAGAGCCCATCTGTTTGGCATTTGGTTTCATGCCTACCAACTTTTTGTACTCCTGTTATAGCTCTCACACCCTGACAACACGTAAATGTACATTCCAGCTGGTGCTCATCCCAGCTAGACCTCTGTCTCTGTGCGTAGTATCCCCTTCCCAACACTTCCTTCTCCCTGCCCTGATCTGATCCCGTTCTAACCTGACAGCAATCCCTTCTCCATGAAATGGGGAGACCTCAGTAGTAAAAGGATAGTACTTTGAAGTCAGACTTAAACTGTCTGTGACAACAGACTTAAATATGTTGTGAATCACTGCCTAATGTAAACTAATAAAGTCATCCAAATAAAGTCTTTCAGCTTTGTGCTCAAGCAAAGAAATCCAATCTGTATTTTTATCAAAAAATATTCAGGTTAGGTATTTTTCATAGAATTGTCAGGGTTGGAAGGGACCTCAAGGATCATCTAGTTCTAACCTACCTCACACTAGATCAGGTTGCTCAGAGCCACATCCAGCCTGGCTGCAAAAACCTCCAGGGATGAGGCTTCCACCACCTCCCTGGGCAACCTGTTCCAGTGTGTCACCACCCTCATGGGGAAGAACTTCTTCCTAACATCCAATCTGAACCTACCCATTTCTAGTTTTGCTCCATTCCTACTTCTATCACTACCTGACACCCTAAAAAGTGCCCCCCAGCTTTCTTGCAGGCCCCCTTCAGATACTAGAAGGCCATTTCTGAATTGCACATCAACATTTAAAAGTCAGAGCATATTTTTCATTTGAAGTAGATGGATTTTATCATCTTTTCTCAGCAAGTCAGTACCAAATGGGATTGAAATGGTAAGAAATTTGAGTCAACTCAAACAGGCTCTGAGAACTGAGTCATCAGAATTACTCCAGATAAAGAAATTGTATGATTTGGTATAAACCTTTCTTCACTGCCTCACAGTGCTTAGAAGAAGAATGCATCTTCTTTTCAATATAACACAAGCAGTAGTACGATATGAGACTATCACAATTTAATGTCATGTCTGCCCTAGAGTAACACAGCATTTCTGCAACTGCTCATCTCCCTTGCTCATGGAGGAGACCAACAACCTGATAAGGGAAGAAAGAGCAGGCAACACATGACTTTAAATGCTTTAAAATGAGGAAGAGTGTTATGCATTACTCAGAAGCACGAGGGTGAGTCAGCTGATAAAAGAGGAAGAGATTACCCAGCAGAGACTACCACAATGGAGTTAGCTCTTCAGCCACCCACCATACTCCTCTCTGTGAATACAATCTAAAGTTTGAAACTAGGCTTAAAGAATCAGTGAACTGGTGACTGTCTTTCTCCTAGCTCTCCTCTTTCAAGGGAGCATCAACTAGAACATCATCCTTTGGGGTTTTGTTTTCACTTCTATAGGTCTTGCAGCCTTTCCAACAGCTCAACAGCACCATCTAGCAGAATAGGAACACTCAAAACTGCTTCTGAGAGGGGCTCTGAGGTAAGAGGAAACCTGCTAGATCTATAATAAGCAAAACGAGAACATACCATGTTTATCTTGCATCACATGGAGTAAGACTGCATGTAGCTTACTCTGATAAATAATTACTCACCCTCTACATCAACACACAGCTTGGTCACCTACTAGAACAAAAAGCAAACCTTTTCATGTACTAGGGGCCACTAAAGGAGACAGAAAAATCCAGTTAGTGGTGTTTTAAGCCCTACTTGCTTAAGCCATGCCAGCTATAGTCCATAAATGCTGCTTCAGACAAACAGAACTTCAAGAGAGAGATCCTGCTCTGCCAAGAAACAAGATATAGTCCAAATCATAGATAAACCACTGCCTGCAGTGCTCCTGGCAGGGAACTGTACTTACCTAAAAGAGAAAATAACAGAAACTGTGCTAAAGGAGATTAGTGAAGCTGGACTAGATTCTCAGTGTCTTTTCAAAGCAGCTGGGAAAACCATTTTTGTATGTTGAAGCAAGCATCACTCAATCACAAATCATCTTTTGCTTTAGAAAAATATTCTAAGCCATTCTCTAACAGATAGTGGAAACAGAACCTCTGCTTCTACTAGATACTCACTGCAATAAGGTCATCCCTTGCCTTGAGGACCTTCAGTCTTGCTTGATTCATCAGGTTGGACATCTGACTGCAAGGTGTGTAATAAAATTGAATTAATCCATTAGACTCTGACAGAAGAACTGCAACATTTAACTACATGCTTCACATTTAAAAGTTAACAGAGAGGAGAAGAGAAGACTGAGAGGGGATCTGATCAATGTCTATCAATATCTGAGGGCTGGGGGTCAGGAAGGAAGGGACAGGGACAGCCTCTGCTCACTTGCACCCTGTATTAGGACAAGGGGCAATGGATGTAAACTACAGCACAGCAAGTTCCACCTCAACATGAGGAAGAACTTCTTTCCTGGAAGGCTGGCAGAGCACTGGAACAGGCTGCCCAGAGAGGTTGTGGAGTCTCCTTCTCTGGAGACTTTCCAGCCCTGTCTGGATGTGTTCCTGTGTGACCTGTGCTGGATTCTATGGTCCTGCTCTGGCAGTGGGGTTGGACTGGAAGATCTCCAGAGGTCCCTTCCAACCCCTAACATCCTGTAAACAATACTCCAATATCTAACAGCATAGCCTGTTCATCTGTTTGCATCTGGTTCTGAGCTTGCATAAATGATTACAATGCAGAACCACATCCTTCAGTAAACACCCACCAAAACTAAACCTCATCTGTCCCAGTGCAACAAACCAGGGTAGAGTCCTAGACCTTAACTACATAAAGATGAGATTCACTCACCACACTTACTAACAATTATATTATTGCAGCTAATCTTTGACAATTTCTTCCCCCCCCAAAAAAAATAGAAACTCGTAACTAGAACCAAATGTATTTGCTACAGTTTACCACTGAAAAAATTCTGCATTAGATTAGCAATAAGACGAGAGCTCAGGCTCTGAACTCAGCCTTCTAACTGAAGAAACTTACATTTTCTTTTGCTGTTCAGTTTGTTTCTCCTTCTTTTCATAGTACTCTATGATTTTCAGCAATAAATGAGAGCTCAGGCTCTGAACTCAGCCTTCTAACTGAAGAAACTTACATTTTCTTTTGCTGTTCAATTTGTTTCTCCTTCTTTTCATAGTACTCCATGATTTTCAGCCTCTGTGTCTGAACAAGGCGACCCTTCTCAATGTTGAATTCTTCTTCTGCCTATAGTAAAAATTAAATAACTGAAGTGGAAACTGATTCCATAGGCTGAAAAAAACAGAATCAAAATGAAACAGCCATGCTTTCAGAGCACATCATAGATAAGCTAGGATAACACAATTTACAGTTCCACATAAACAAAACATTTTCACCAATACTCAAGCCAAAGGCAGCTTGGGATAGGTTCTACTGAGCTAGAACCTTGCTAACTTAAGATACAGTTTATTTTATCAATGGGCTGACACATTTCCATGTAGTATTTATACTGCAGGCACAGAATCACCATATTTATATATTCTATACTGTTAAGCAAAACTCATTTTATCTGAACTTCAGGTCTGATTTTTGTAGAAGTGGTTTCTTGTCTGGCCACAAGAGATTCCACCTAAAACAAGCTACCCAGCCCTGAGTGCCTACAACATTAATTGAAGCAATTCTTACACAAGGACAGTGACACTACACTTATTACTTTTTTACAGAGCCTAGCCAGGCAGCATGTGAAAAGACATGGTGAATTTTCCTATTTTTACCTGAGAAGCCAAACTCAGCTTCTGCCTTCTGTTTGCAGACCATTAGGAACATCTGCTTTAGAATTGATCAAGTATTTGTGCAGTTCTAAAGGTTTGAGGGATTGAACATCACATCTCAGTGATGGTCATTGATAGGACAAGGGGCAATGGGTACAAGCTGAAGCATAGGTGGCTTCATGTAAACACAGGAAAAAACTTTTACATGTGAGAGTGACAGAGCACTGGAACAGGCTGCCCAGGGGGGTTGTGGAGTCTCCTTCTCTGGAGATATTTGAAACCCACCTGGATGTGTTCCTGTGTGATCTGCTCTAGGTGATCCTGCTCTGGCAGGCAGGTTGGACTCAATGATTTTTCGAGGTCCCTTCCAACCCCTAACATTTGGTGCTTCTGTGATTAAATATTATTAGCAATACATAAGCTGAGTCCAATACCATGAAGATATTTCAGTATTGGTATAATGAAGATTGTTATGGTTGCAAGGTACCATCATTACTTCTTTGGTAAACATCTATATTGTATCACCAGGTTAGTATTTTAAAATCACTCTCTTGTGGCTTAACCTGAGTGAAGAATCCTCCAAGTAATTCAGCTTGTGCCTTAAATATAAATACATGTTTTAGCCCTCTAGGATAGCTACTAAATCATAGCTAGAATTAAATCTGAAGGGGGCTACACAGCTTTAGTTATGAAGCAGTTATGAACCTGCTTACCAATTTTGACCAACACAATCCAACCAATTTAACTTTAACCTCGTATCATTTTGGCACATGTATGAATGCTTGTGCAAAACTGCTAACCTGATCTGGTGTGAGGTGTCCCTGCCCATAGCAGGGGGGTTGGCACAAGATGATCCTTGAGGTCCCTTCCAACCCTGACAATTCCATGATCCTAATATTAATCCTTTAACTTACACCTAAATGTTTCTGCCTGACACAGACAAGTCAATTTTAATTTTGGCAAGCCAAACCAAAATTAAAATTAAGCCTTCTGTTAAAGCTTATGACAAACCTCAGCAGACTTAATTATTATGTAGAGAACTCCTTCAATCCTCAGTGACATCAAGTTATGTATAGGAGGTGGGAGAAGGTGCTCCACTTAATCCACTCCATTCATTCACATTACCACTCAGCTCTCCTGATTGCTTAAAAAACAGGAGTGAGTTTGCACACAAATAAATTTATATTTAAGCACCACTAAGAAAACTTTGGCCAAAAACCAGTCCAAATCTGTCTTAATTTGTCAAAGCCTACCAGATATGAACTTTGTTTCACAGCACAGTTTTTTTGCTAGGTCATAAGGTGAACTGTATCTTAAAGTGTTCTAGGACTGCAACTATCACAGCAGGGTGTCAGACACAATGACACTTTTTGCACTTCCCCCCTCCCCTTTGGCACTTACTGACATTGAACTTCTAATTTTACCTTTGCATCTATTTCTTCAGCCTTTTCATTAGCTTCCTGCTCAATGAAAGCCATCATATGCTTGATCTGCAACAAGACAGGCAAAAACAGAAAGAACTTTGATGACAGGAAGTATGTATGTATTCCTCATTTGTACAGTAAGCCACTGCATATCTATTTACTAATTCATATCCATTTGCACCAATGCAGACTGGGCAGGGACTGGCTGGAGAGCAGCCCTGAAGAAAAGCCCTTGGGAGTGCTGGTGGATGAGAAGCTCAACATGAGCCAGCAGTGAACACTTGCAGCCCAGAAAGCCAAGCAGAGCCTGGGCTGCAGCAAGAGAAGTGTGGCCAGCAGGGCCAGGGAGGGGATTCTCCCCCTCTGCTCCACTCTGCTGAGAACCCACCTGGAGCTCTGTGTCCAGTTCTGGAGCCTCTATTAAAAGAAGAAGGTGGAGGTGCTGAAGGTGTCCAGAGAAGGACCACAAGGATGAGCAGAGGGCTCTGCTATGGAGACAGACTAAGAGAGTTGGGGCTCTTCAGTCTGGAGAAGAGAAGGCTCTGAGGAGACCTTCTTGTGGCCTTGCAGTATCTGAAGGGGGCTACAAGAAAGCTGGGGAGGGACTTTTGAGGGTGTCAGGGAGTGATAGGACTGGGGGGAATGGAGCAAAACTAGAAATGGGTAGATTCAGATTGGATGTTAGGAAGAAGTTCTTCCCCATGAGGGTGGTGAGACACTGGCACAGGTTGCCCAGGGAGGTGGTGGAAGCCTCATCCCTGGAGGTTTTTGCAGCCAGGCTGGATGTGGCTCTGAGCAACCTGCTGTAGTGTGAGGTGTCCCTGCCCATGGCAGGGGGTTGGAACTGGATGATTCTTCAGGTTCCTTCCAACCCTGACAATTCTGTGATTCTGTAATGTTTTTTTCAAATAAATTAAATGGAGCATACAGGTCAAAGACTCTGTTCATCTTAACAAAGATTACATTAAAATTATTATTTCAAAAAATAATTCTGTATTATGCTGTTTCAGTGGCTGGGATTAGAAGAACATCCTTTGGATATGCAACTACATAAAAAAACCAGAAGCAAACCAAACCAAAGTAAATTTGTCCTTTTTCTTCACTAATGAGAATTTTTTTTTCCTCTCCATGATTATTAAAATAAGCAAACAAACCAACCCAAACTCCTCACATATTAGTCTGTTTGGTTTTGTATTGTTTACATGAAGCATAAGAGATGAACATAGAGTCCCAGCTCTACATCTGGTACAGATGGCATCTGCATGAAACTGGACCTTCCACACTAGGTGACCAGTGAAGCAAAGCAAAGGGCTACTGACCGCTCTGGTCAGATCTGTAAAATCAGAAGTTCCTTTACACATCTGAGAAGTCTTTCTTGGGGAAAAAAAAAAAGGCAATAAATTCTGTAAAGACTTCCAAGGTCATTAAAAACTGCTGATACACAGTTCAGCTCTATGTAACTTTAGAAAGTAGTCAGTTTGGAAGAGCTGGAGGAGGAAACAGACAGCAGTGCTAGTTCCTCATGACCATATGAAGTATATCCATGCTGCTCAGAGCCTGGTATGCACTAACATATTCTATTTAGAGAACCTTTTTAAAACCACCTCAAAACACAATAAAGCAGCAGTCCAACAGCTTAAATGCAAGGAAAGCAATTATAGTGAGTTCTGCCTCTTTATCACATGCTTTTCTGTGACCAGCCCTAAGTTTAAGGTCACACTGGCACTTGAAGCCATGGTTTAGTTAGTCATGAGGTGCTGGGTGATAGGTGATGATCTCTCAGGTCTTTTCCAACCTTGTTGATTCTATGATTTGGGGCAGACCATAAGGACTTAGGCCCAACCAAATTAGTAGAGTAATTTCAAAGGGCAGATGGAATAGATCATACACTTGAGTGAAAAACTGACATTTTTGCTTGCACTTAATGGGTGAGACAATCTGGTCTGGATAAACTTGCATAAAAAATTCTTTTTATATGATCCCATGTTAAAATGAAGTATTCTAAAGAGGTAAAAAAGTTACCAATAGGAAAAGTGAGACAATGCTCAATGCCCAAACAGAAGTGAACAGACAAGTGAATGATTTTAAGCACATGTAGTGGAAGAAATTAACACTATCAACACCCTCAAAAGCAATTCAATTTTTCTTTTCATTCTAGTTTCTAACACTTCCAAATGCATGTCCACCTACAGTGTCAGTTTTCTACCCTGCTCATCTGATTAGACAATTGGTTAAACCAAGTTTTAGGTAGATCTGCATTACAGAAAAAAAAACCAAACCAAACCAAGAGGGGCATACAAAATAAGGGAATTATTTTGGTGAGTAGCCCATTGCTGGAGGAGACTAAGAACTTTTGTACAGAAGTAGTAACCCTGACATTACTGAGTCACTTCCTCCAGTTTGGTTTGGTTTCTGAAGTTTGGAAAAGTACTTTAAATAGTTCTGAGTGTTCAAGAAACAGCCTCTGAGTAATGAAGAGGAATAAGCAAGGTAATGTGGCTCAACAGCATTACTTCCTTCAGAATCTGTTGTACTGGAATCTCTTTTTGCTTTTCATGGTAATTAACAGATCCTACTCACGCAGGACTGGCACATCTATGAACAGGATTAGTTTCAGTAGCACTGAAAAAAAGAATTATATATTTTTAAATGACAGATTGATTTTAAATGAAGTTAACTTTGGCATGGCAGTTATTTCCTATAGAAAAGAAGAGTAGTGAGATTATCCTTTCCATGGGAAGTTTTAGATGTTAAAGTGGCCTGAGTTAGAAGCCAGATCAGATGGAACAATCTATTAAAAACTTCTGACAGAAGAAATCAATTAAGTCTATCAAGGGGAAAAATTCTTAACTAGAAATTATTTTCAAAGTGAAAATTATTGATAGCACAGTGGCAAGTAGTTAAGAGTTCAAAGGACCAGCTGGCAAGTTCATATTGGATTTCTACACATGCAGAACTGTCATGCCACCAGCAGCATTCTCTTCGCCAGTTAACAGAATCACCCTGGGGTCAGGAGTATAAAACAATGACAGGCATGTTGCAGATGTGAAATACTATTAGCATTGCTTGTTTAGTATATCAACTGATCCTGGAGCCAGGCTCTGCTGGGTGATGCCCAATGCCAGCACAAGGGGCAATGGTGGAAGTTGAGGCATAGGAAGTTCCATGGAAACAGGAGGAAAATTTTTTTCCCTGTGAGGGTGACAGAGCACTTGAACAGGCTGCCCAAGGGGGTTGTGGAGTCTCTCTCTGGAGATATTTACTACTTCCCTGGCTGTGTTCCTGTGTGATCTGCTCTTGGTGATCCTGCTCTGGCAGGGAGGTTGGACTGGATGGGCTTTCAAGGTCCCTTCCAGCACCTAACATTCTGTGATTCTGAACTAACCTTTGAAGTTCAGGTCCATGGTGGCTGAGCAAGACCACCCCAATGTCAGCTTTATTTTTATTACCTTCATGGAAGAGGCAGGAAAACCAAATAAAAGATAACAGGACACAATGATACAATTCCTCTTTTGGATAAAAAGCAGCCTGCTGATTTTACTTTTCAGTGTGATGCTTCCCTGCAAGAGATCATGTTTACTGAATAAGAAAGTGAGACACAAGCACTTGTGATGCAAAGGACAAAAGGAACTTGGCTGATCTGCTCATCACCTGCAGGAAACTCCGCAGACCAGTACTGGCTGGATCCATGCAGTCTTTAACATGGCAAGCCATTTTGACCAAGCTCAAAGCAGCTTTTCAGGCAAGGGCAGTGTTTACTGTCAATAAGGACAAAGTGTCCTGCCCCAGGAGGAAGTCTGCACAGTCAGACCTCGGGGTTGTAAGTTTCCATTGCAAGAGAAAAGCCGGACTGCACTATTTTGCTCAGGATATAAAAGGGCGTTCTAGAATACCGACTAGCCTACCCAAATGCTAATTTGCAGCTAATTAAATGCAATTCAGCTATAAGAATAAAAAAGAAGGGAAGCCCTTAGAGAGCAACATCTAAAAAGCCAGTGCTTATCTAGGGCAATGCATTTATCTGCCTTCAAGTGCAATTCAACGCTGTAGAGCTACTCACGATCCCTTTCACTATAGTCTGGCATAAGATGTCATCAAAATGCTTCAATACTTTTCCCCAATGGGTGCCAAACCAAGCCCACCAGGGAAAAATTCACTTTCTTCAGGGACTTCTCTTTCTCACTAAGGTTCCCTTGGGAACATAGGTCCCCTTCACTACCTTTGCTTTCACAGAACGTCACCGTTCCACCCGCAGGAGACCCTACTGCACAGCTAAAACGCGAATCAGCCGCAGCTGGCTGCAGCGGGGCGCATAGCTGTCACTATCCTTCTCGTTCCAACTGCCTTTTTACCAGACAAATGGCCCGTCGGCTCAGGCACACCTGAACCTCACACCGAGCATGGCTTCATGGCAAGGACGCTGCCTGCAAGCTTCCTCCGCTGCCCCCGTACCCCTCTCCTGACGCTGAGTCCGTTCCATCAGCTCCCCCCGGCCTCCGCCGGGCCGAGCGCAGCGTGGAGGAGGCAGACCTAGCGGAGGCCTCGGGACCATCATGCTGCCCGCTCCAGGGCTGCAGTTTCACGTTCGGACAAGGACCCGCGGCTATACCTGCTTCTGCACGTCGGCATCACTAAGAGCCATGGCGGCGGCGTTGGCGGCGGCGTTGAGACTGCAGTGAAGGCGACTCAGGCCAACCGCAAGCGCAATCAAATCCGGTTCGGGTCACAGCCGGCGCTGGTACCTCCGCGTCTGCGTCATGACGCCCCGCCCACCTGCTGCTCCGGACCAATAGAAACTTGAATTGGGCTAACATCACGGGGGTGAGTCTTTGCGCGCGGCATGCTGCCATCTTGTGGTAGGGGGCAGCTCTGACCTGTAGCTCTCTCCATGGCCGGGGAAGGCTGCCTTCGCGGCTCCCATTTTTGTATCACAAACAGGGTGGCTAGCAGGAGTAGGGAATTGATCGTATCCCTGTACTCAGTCCTGGTGAGGCAGCATCTCTAATACCGGTTTCGGTTTTGGGCCCCTCACTATCCAGGACGTTGAGGTGCTGGAGGGCATTCAAGGAAGGCCAGCAAAGCTGGCGAAGGAACTAGAGAACAAGTCTCATCAGCAACTGAAGGATCTAGGGTTGTTTAGCCTGGAGAAAAGGAGGCTCAGGGAAGATGTTTTTGCTCTCTACAATTACTCAAAAGGAAGTTGTAGTGAGGTGGAGTCAGTCTCTTCTCCCAGGTAAGAGGAAACAGCCTTAAGACTTGGACATTAAGAAAAAAAATATTCATCAAAAGTGTTGTCAAGCATTGGAACAGGCCACTCAGGGAAGTGGATTGTGGCACCGTCCCTGGCGGTATTTAAAAGATGTGTGGATGTGGTACTTAGGGACATAGTTTCATGCTGGACTTTGCAGTGCTGCGTTAACAGTTGGACTTGATGATCTTAAAGGTCTTTTCAAACCTAAATTCTTTCCAGCAGCAGAGGTGACAGATACCCTGGGCTGCTCTGGGGTAGCAGGTCCACTTGGCTATCCCAGACTTGCACTGTGAAAGTGGTGAGCCTCAAGAGTACACATTTGGATGTTAAGAGGTCAGGGGTGCCACTGTGTGCAGGGAGGGAAGTAATCTTTCCCGTGTGCGTAGTGTTTTAAGACTTTGGTGGGAATATCATGTTCAGTTTCAAAAACAACTGAGTTTCTTCCAAGAAGTGTCATAACAGCTTGTAGCAGATAGGAATGAAACGTGGAGAGAAACTTGTCAAGTAGATTTCTTCAGGTAATGCTCTAGCCTCCCTGTTGCAGGAAGCTTTACTATCTCAATGTCATGTTCAGCTGTATAAAGCTGTGAAATGCTATTTTTAAAATCTCACAGTTTTTACTGAGCTGTAGGGGGGATAGTGTTACAGGGCACTATAAGAATACCAGAAAGATGCAGGAAATAGCTAACCAAGAGGAGGGGAAGGATGGCCTTGCAGCAGGGAGATTGGTGGTCATGGCTGTCAGGTGGAGGTGGCTTAGGGTAAGTCTTGTGATGGGTCCTTCAGGTTGGTTGGGATCTTTTGAGTAACAGCTACGGCATCAGCATTTCCTTGCAGGAATACATGGTGGAAATTCAAAGCGTCATCATTATTATTATTGTCATTTTGTGATGCAGAAATGTTCAGGACTATTCCTGATTTTTCAGGAGTTTTGCCATTGTTTTCTTCATGGCAAAATTTAAAGCAATCTTCATAATAGCATTTGTTTATTCTAGCTTCTATTTACACTCTGCAGGTATATTTTCTGGAAAAAATAGAATTGTTATATACAAATCAGGGTCAAAGGTGGTATTCGTTGTACCCATGTCTTATTCTTCCTGTCTTATTATTTCAATAATTGTGTCCATCTTTTCTGTGAAAAAGTTTATTAAAAAAATGAGTGTAACTTTTATTTACATTACAATAAACATTGTAAGATAGGGAATCAACTTGTAGTTTGGGGCTTAAGAACGTTTAACTGTTAGTTCAGGCACAATCTAAACCAATCGGAACTTCCCTCAGACTTGCCTTCTTTTACCCCAGCCCTGGTAAGCAGTGACCGCTCAGCTTTACGGGACTCTTTCTGTTTGGAACTCGGACCCAGGCCTGCTAACCCATACCTGTAGGCACGGGAACCGGATGAGGCCCCCGGAAACTAACCCGCTCTTTTTCTCAGAATCCGCGAAGGGAGACCGACATGACCCCTCCGACAGCGTACGCGTGCCTTGGCGTGCGGGAAACCCGCTCAGGCCAGTGCCCACCCCGGGGGAGGGGCTTCCTGCCTCCCGTCTTCGCGCCCTCGGGCCTGCCGTGCCAATCCAGCGCCGCAGCCCGGCTGAGGCGCTGCACACCGGTGCCGCTCCCCCGTCCGCCGCCCCTCTTCCCCCTCCCCTGCGTGGTCACGTGGCGGGAGAAGCGTCCTGCCGGGCCCGGGCAACGCCCCTGAGCGCGGGTCGTGACGCGCGGCACACAGTGCCGTGACGTCATGCCCCCTCTGCCGTCCCCACCTCCCCGCCCCTCCATCATGGCGGCGGCGGCAAATTAGGGCAGAGCTCGTATCGCCTCGCGCGCGCGCGAGCGCGCGCCCACCACCCCCGGCGGACCGACCCAGAGCAGCGCCGCTCCTCGCCCGCCCGGCCTGTCCGCCCCCCTTCTCTCCTTCCCCGCCCCGTTCGCGTCCCGAGGCGCTCGCAGGTGAGGAAGGGGGTAGGGGCGGGCGGGCGATTCATTTATTTATTTTCCCCTCTCGCCCCCTTCGTCACCTTGCGCCCCGCCGCCCGGCAGCGGGGTGGGGGAGCCGGCGGGAGGCGGCGCGCGTGTCCCCTCTTCCCCGCCCCCACTCACCCCTCCCGCGCATTGTCCATGACGGGAGGGGGGAGCCGGCCGCTCTCCGCGGGGTCGGTGGCCTCGGAACTTCCCGGCGGGGGCGGAGCGCGGCGGGGCCACGCCCCGCGGCGGCCGGTGCCCCCCTCCTGCCCGTGCCCCCCTCCTGCCCGTGCCGTGGCTGCGTCTGAAGGACGTCGTCCCCCAGTCCCGGGTAGCCATGAGGGCCGGCGAGCCGAGCCCCCTCCAGAGCGTCCCTTCCCGACGGGCTGCCAGAAGGGCGCCGCTTCAAGCAGGTGGTCAGGCCGGGCTGGGCCTCGCGGTATGCGAGAGAGG
Source organism: Indicator indicator (assembly GCF_027791375.1). Classification (NCBI taxonomy): domain Eukaryota; kingdom Metazoa; phylum Chordata; class Aves; order Piciformes; family Indicatoridae; genus Indicator; species Indicator indicator. Next base: position 26,810,801 of record NC_072023.1, read on the forward strand.
GCTGTGCCCCTCTGTCCCCCGGCAGCTCTTGAAGGGCGGTGGCAAGGAGAGTCGGCGGCTGCTCCTCTGCAGGGGCTGCGGCCTGCCCGCAGCTGTAGCGCGTAGGCTGTGGCTCCGGCACGGACCCCGCCGGCTGACTCATCCCGGCTTTTTGCTCCTTGCCGTTTCTGCCCAGATATAAATATCTCATTCATCGCCGTAGTAACTGAGTAGCTTACGCTGCAACTCTTGCAGGCTTCTCTTCTGCTCCGGTTCTGCCTTTGTCTGGCGCGGTTGAAACTTAAAGCGAGTGCAGTGCTTCTACCTTGCTCATTTTCAGAACCAAGTAGTGCTTGGCAGATTGAAAAAGTGAATGAAAGCTTGTTAATGGGAGCTCGGTTTGTCATGTTTTAATATCGTGGTAGGATGGTTTAAAACCTGAAAGGTCTGAGAGCCATTATAACTCACACAGCCTTTAGTTTTCTTCCTAGAAGAAAAAAAGAATCAAACCATTTGCCTAGAATGTTCACTTAATTACATTTCCCTCTAAGGCCAGCTAAAACCACTGCCCAGATACATGACTGTCATATTTTCTGGTATTTCTATCTAGTAAGTGCCACTGGAGGATCAGTAACAGATGCGGTATTGATTAATTCCAGTAAAATTGAAGTATTTGAACTCAGTAGTTCTCAAGTTTGTTAAAAGCAGTCTTTCAGTCTTACCATCATATATCGTTGGAAAAATACTCTGAGGGATTTATCTTCCAACTTGATCACAGTTTGGAAAGGCCTACCTGTTACGTGAAGTGTTTCCAGAGATAAATTGCTGCAAGGTTAAACTAGTCCATACATGCAAGTATCAACCTAAATCCCTACATGAGCCTTCTGGTAATGTTGCAGAGTGCTTGAATCTTTTCTATCTTGTTGGTATGGGGTGTGGTTTTGTAGATCTGCACATCTTTGATATTCAGTACGTTTGGGTAAAACATACAAATGTGAGACTGTGTATCAGAGTGATCTAAGAGGGGTTACTTGTTGCAGAGATTAGTGTTAGGAGGATGACTCCAACTTGTGAATGTATCAGCGGCGTGCTGCCCTAAAAATAACTTGAACTCTAGTGCTACCATTTTGTTGCCTCACTAAATCTCCCTGTCCCTGCTTGGCTCAACACTTGGTGACTGAGACCATGCATGCTTTGAAATATTTTTCCAGCAGAGCAGCTTCCTAGTCTGATGAAGTTTGTAGCTGGTAAGTGAGGCTTGATAACCTGGGCTGTAGCTGGGAACTGCATCCAGCCCTAAATTCACTCTCTTTTCAAGAGAGACTTAACTGTGGTCATGGTGGCAGTGTTATTTGTAAAAAGAAGACAATCTTTGACTGTGCTGTTGTTTCTGGGCCTGCATTTTTAGTGCTTTAGAAACCAGGAGGGGTATTTATCACCTACTGTTTTTTGTTTTGGTTTGGTTTTTTGTTTGGGTTTTTTAAGTATGAAACAAAACACTTTGTGAGGCCACAGCTCTAATTGCAAAAGGCAAGTCTCAGACCTGCAACAGGTTGAATAGATGCTTGGTAGATTTTGGGGGCAGCTGGTGGACTGTTCTTCCAGGCAGTATCATAATACTGTTGCACTTTGGCTTTTGAACGATGCACAGCAGGATTTTGCAGGTAAGGACTAACACAAAGCCCAGCCTCATCTCTAGAGGATTGTGTTCACAGTATTCCTTGGCAGGCTCGTGTTGCCCGTTATCTAACATATAACTGACACTTCTGTGGATTAGCCTGTAACAGATTGCCCCAGGAAACGTCAGCCTGACTGGAACTCTGTTCTTGAGTCGGTTGAGCAGCTCAGCCCTCATGAAACAAGGGACAGCAGGGTTGGAGGAGTAACAAACTAAGTAAGCTTCAACACATGTAGCCTTTTATTCCCCCAGGGTGCAGGAACTGAGAAAGGTGAAGTTTTTTTGTAGGGAGTGATTGGTAATAATTTTGGTCTCTTAGCTTTATAAGAGGCAGTATTCTTGCAGCAAACCTGTTAGACCACGAGTAACCCTCTTGCCCTTGCTTTGAGGCTTATGGAGCCTGTATAATGCCTTATTTCCTCTGTTCCATTACATCTCCCATACCAGCCGTTGCCTTATTCTCTTAAACAATTTCTGGAGTTTCTTCCATTTTTCTCCAGTAGTGGAAAGCTCTCCTTCCTCTGGTCTGGTGCCTCAAGCTGCATGTCCTTTTTTCATCCCACTCATTCTTGAAAACTGGCCTTTTTTGAGATATTTACAGAATCTGAGTCAATATTTGTCTATTTCTTTTAGTAAACAAAACCAGTTATTCACAATTCAAAATGAGTAATCCAGTAACCCAGAAAGGCCAGCGACTCTGAAGTGCGTTTCCAGTCTGATGCTCTCTTATGTGAAGCTGAAGATGTTTCCTTTACTGAAGTTCCTAAATTTTCTTTATCGTTTCAATATAAAACTACCTCCCAGAATATATTGACCAAAGTGATTACTTTTTTTATCCAAAGCTTTTTTTTCTTCATGCTTTTCACAGAGAAGCATTCACTGCTATTTAAATAAACTAGTCTGATTCTCAATCTCTCTTTTTTTTTTTTTTTTTCTCTCCTCCTCCCTCCAGAGCTGAAATTTTCATGAATTAGTCCTCACTGTTGCACATTGATTGCTGTGCTGTTATGGAGTCTGGCACTTGTTTTGGTTGACTGTGGGCGTTTTCTTTCATTTTCTGTGTTGATTTGGAATTACAACCTTTGTTACATGTTCAGGCTTGTTCTTTGATCCACAGCGTAGTGTCTGGATGTCTCTGGGCCATCTGTCAGACTGCTGCTTTCAGGACAGATCAGTTCAGGTTGTCTGGAAGGGCTCCCACTCACTGTATAGGTGTTGCAAGAAGTGTCTCAGGAGTGGTCTCTGGATCTCTGCTGAACAAACCAGAAGTGTGCTGGGGAGCTTTTGCATTCTGGTGAAAGATCTTTCAAACCTGGTGATGCAAATATGTGATGTGGTGATGACACCTGGGGATCTGGTCTGAAGAGCAGATCTATTGTTAAAGGATCCTCAAGTCTTCTGAGCAGTTGTTTTTTTTTTTTCCTAAATCTCCCTGCTTTATGAAAGTCTCAGTTTATGGAAGCAGTGAAGGGCAACTCTGCAGATGTACAGATGTACAGTGCTTATCTTCTACTCTAATTTCTTATACTTCTGAAGAATGACGTGTTGCCTGACAGCACTCTAGGATAGAGGCCACATAGATGTAGGATTACTACTCTAAGGGAAAAGGGATGACTGTTGATTCAAAATTTCAGCATGGATTCCTCTCTATGTAAATCCATGTTTCACAGAATCACAGAATTAACGGGGTTGGAAAAGACCTTCAAGATCATCAAGGCCAACCTATTACCCAATACCATCTAATCAACTAAATCACGGCACTAAGTGCCTCATCCAGTCTCTTTTTAAACACTTCCAGGGAGGGTGACTCCACCACCTCCCTGGTGGAGCCCATTCAAATGGCCAATCTCTCTTTCTGTGAAGAATTTCTTCGTAACATCCAGCCTAAACCTCCCCTGGTGCAGCTTGAGACTGTGTCCTCAATCCATAGCAAAGACTCAGTCAAATCTTTGGTAAAGGATTTCAGGCATTTTGAAACACATGGCAAGAGGCAGAGCTTCCAGATTATAGCCTTCATGAAAGGGTCCTCCTTTGTTTTCAGTACTGAATGACTTCCAGAAATGAGAGTTGCTAAAGATTAAAGGAAGAACACTTAACCAATTTTACACCAAGTCTTTTCCTTTTGCAGCTTTTAGTCTGATAGATAAATTTTTCTCTGCCAAGCTACCTACTCACACAGCAACCATGCCACAGCACAGATAACAGTTCTGCTTATCCTCAGTAACCAGTTGTACTGCTGGTAATCTGAATTCCTTTCCAGGGAGGAGGAGGGGCTAGAAGTTAGCCCAAACATCTTGCATAGATAGATTGGTCAATGCTTTTTTTAATTTATTCTGTTTATATTATTTTGAATCTTGAGGCTTCATTTGCAAATTGTGCTTTAGTTTGGCTTAGTCTCAGGGCATTTCCAGTATGATTTGGAACCCTCTTGAGACGTTGCAACTTCTGTTCCCTGTATATAGAATTTTTCTTGTTCTAACTGTTTTAAGCTTTAAAATTGGTTTTAATTTTTCTTCTAAAAGTATCTGTAGTCTCACTCTAGTAAATTATGCATCTCCTTTAGTTGAGTAGCTATTTTGTAGCATGAACTTTTATGCATGCCTTTCATTTAGATATCCATTCTGATGGCCAAGAGTGGGCTACTACTTGTTTGGGAATGACTTTTTGAAGTGATTGAGAACTTAATTGTGAGAGTTTACATTAAAGCCCTAAATAATAATATTTGGTTCATCAAGTTGATAGCATGTTGGAAGCAGTTATCCAGACTGTTCCTACTACAGAGAGCTAAACCTTGTTAATTAATCTGAAGCTTCTCTTCAATCTGTTCTATGCCTTTTCCCCCACATCTATGCTGCTTTCTGAGATTATTTTTAAATCTTTTTATGGCTGTTTTTGATTTCTCTCTACCTTCCTTTCTTCACCCCCCCTGCCTCCTGTTCTGACTTGCTAGAAAAAAAGCAACAAAACAAGTAAAGTAAAACAGGGATGTTCTTTGACCAGATGTTGCTGTTAGGTGTGGATTTCTGCTTTATAAGTATTAATGTCTGGGTGAGAAATCCAGGACATAGAACCATCTGTTCTTCCAATCCCTACAATGAATGTGGCGTTTCCTCTGTTTGCCATGTGTTTTCCATTACTGTTGGAACAGTTAAATTAATTCAAGGAAATTGTGGTCACTTTTCTGCATTAAAACTTTTAAGCATCATGATAGCACATCTGAGAAAGCAGAGAATCAGGAAAATACTCATCAGAGGCTTGGGGGAAGAGAGGCTCCTCACAATCCATCTTTTGACCTGAAGTTGTAGTTAAGTCTTCAGAATCCCTCAAAACTTCTTTGTGTGAAGGCATGTATTTCTGTGTGTGGTTGAGTTGGGAGGCATTATGAGGAGGACACACGTTGAGGAACTGTTCAGTTTGCTTTAATGTGAGACTAATGCCAAGCAGGAGTGAGAAATTCCACTGCCAGCAGCAGGCAGGGAGCTGGGATGGGGGGCAGTTGGTTCTCATTAAAATAAGAATGCATAGGATATCAGGGCAAAACCCTGGATATTACTTCACAATTGTTGTGTAATTCCTTGTTATGTATGAGTTCATGACCTATTCTAGCCACATAAAAAACCACAAACATACATCTCTATTCTTTTTTTGCAATCTTTCTCAGTTACCCAGAGAGAAACCCTTACGTGCCCCATAAGAGCACTGCCGCTCTGCAAGCCAACCTGATGGCGTCCTCTACTGCTGTGCCTGTAGGATTTCACTATGAAACAAAGTATGTAGTGCTCAGCTATCTGGGACTTTTATCACAAGAGAAGCCACAGGAGCATCCTCCTCCTTCAGCTCAAGGTAATGCTTGCATATTCATGCATACGTGTTTACGTATGCAACTGTATTTGCAATTAATTCTCCAGCTGTTTGTGCATGGATGCAGAATGCTAGCCTGATATTTAGTGTGATGCATCTCTTATTTTATTCATTTACAGTAACTGGAGGAGATGCTGATGGAGAAAAAGCTGATTGTACTTAGTTTACTGTTTTAATTTGCGCTACTCCAGGGCCAGTTGGTGTTTATGAAGCACATAAGTGGGTTTAGTGTCTGTCTGGAGGCTAGGAGGAATGAAGATCTTTTTTGAGCCATCTTGAGAATTTGAGCCCATGCTTGCTTTTTTGGGGGAGGCAAGTGGAAGTAAACAAGGGTGAGGTGGTGTTTACCAGCAATGACTTGAGCAATCTCATGTGCTAAATAGTTTTGCCCTATTAAGTTAACGCTTCTGTTGATGTCAGTCAGTGGTAGTGCAGAGGTGTGAGGCTTAACCTGTCCTGTGCTACATCTATTTATTTATTTAATGTTAAGAAGTCAAGGACTGAATGGAGTCAGAGGCAGATATTTCTTCCAGACCAGGTTTATATATATATGTGAGGCTAAATAAATAAATAGGAGGCAGAATAGATTGTTTTGCATAAGCCTAGGGAGTAAAACTTTATTTTGTGGTGACAAGCACTTAAAAAATTCTGTTTGTCGAGGTTGTTTTGGTGAATTGTCACTTCTTAATGACATTTCAGTCACTACTCATTCCTGTGATTCAGAACTTACTCTGATGAAATGTAGTAAAAAAAACCCCAAAACCCACCCCAAAGACAGAATCCTTTTTATTGAACAAGCATTTAAGAGTGCCTACTCTGTCATTTACTGAACTCACCTGTCATGAGGTGAGAAATACTTGAAAAGACAGCATCAGAGTTATGACAGAAATTATTTTGTCAGTTTGGCACTAAAGCAGATAGCATATGCTGGTTATATTATATAGCATTTATAAAATTAATCTTGGTGCCTTTGAGGTATATTCTTTACTTCCACTTTGACTGTTTCTATGGCCCATGAAAGGAGAGGCACCTTAGTGCCAAAAAGCTGTTTCAAAAAAACTTCTGTTGGAAAATGTGCTTGTTCTGGCTTTCTGAATATCCTAGGGTAACTGGGATATAACTGGAAATGTATTGAGTACATATAAAGCTAGAGTTTGGAAGTCTGCTTTGTGCTGTAAATACAAGATTCAGAAAGGAGACTATTAGCCTAGAATTTTTTTTTAAGAATAATTTGGTTCTAGCTGCCTTTCAAACATTTGCAAATTGAGGGGAAACCTTTCAACCAATTATTACTGAAATCTCTTAAGAAATATTTGAATTCAAGAGTAATATTCAAATATTATAAATAGGAAGTTACAAATGCTTAAATAAAATTTGTGTAGTCAGTTAAGAGGGCTTACTCCTGAGTAGAGATAGCTGTTGAGTCTACTTTTCTGCTACTATGTAGATACAGTAGCTTGTGTGACAGCAGGCTGTAGTTGGGTTTGCTCTTAAAACACTCTAAACCATTGATGCTTTCCAAATATGTTCTTTCATCTTTGTTGCACTAAACCTTCCTTTCTAAACAGGAAATTCTTGTGTATTTCTCCAACCCTTGCTCCTAAAACCAGGCAGTGACCACAGCTTCTCTCCTGGTCATCTTTCACTGGAATTAGATCTGGTTTTCAGTGTTTTTACTGATTTCTAAGCAAAGCCTTTAGATAAAACCAATTTCCCTTTTAATCTGTCATGTTGTTTCTCACTCTATTTAAAAATGCCTTGGATGGAATCAGGCTGAACTAATTGCAAACACTTTTATCCTTCTGCTTCAGGATTTGTTTCATTCTTTCCTAGCTCACTTTTCCTGATGCTTTTCTGCATTCTGTGCTTCCAACAGCTCTCATTTTTCTGACAGTTATTTTTCCAAATCCTTTCTCCTCCTCCTCCTCTTGTTGCTTGTAAGTGAACAGTTTTTTCAGCTGCACTCCCAGGGTATGTATGGGTATGGGGTAACAGGCCTGTGTTTATTGTATGCATCTTCGTTGAGTAGTAAGTAGTTTATCTACACAGCCTGGATCTCCTTGCTGCTTGGCATGTGGCTGATGCCTGCTTGTGGAGAGCTGTACCAAAGCACTCTGCTCTATATGCTCTGTACTCTCCTCCAGGGAGGCAGCGATCAAAGCAGCATCCCATAATGGATATTAACTGCACTGCCTAATGCACTGTTGGAAGGTAGCTGGGTCTTACAGTAACCAGAGTGGTCTGAGAAACCTTGCTGGGGCAAAAGAGATGTGAAAGCCAGTAAATGAGAAGGAGCAGTTGTGTAGAATCCCATCCTGAGAAGGAAACTTCGGGGTTTCGGTAACAAAGTCCTAAGAGGGATGATGACATGATGAGGATACATGGTGCTTGTCAGTGTGTTTTTCAAGCAGTGTCACCTACTGTTGATACGATTTCTTAACTGATCCCAAGTTCCTTGCACTGATGATGTTTCTGGTGCATAGTCTTCCTACTCTAGATGGCTGAACACTGCTCATTTATGAACTGACAGGATTCTGATACAAAGGACCTGTCACCTAATCATCTTCTGCTATAATTTTATTACTGTCCAGATGGACCCTTTCATGGGAAACAGTTGAAGCAGTGATAGAAACTACGTGTCTGTGCTTTAGTTGCAGAACAATCCTTTGTTTTATGTGTTTCTTTTATATGAGCTATCAGCTGAACCCTGCATCTGGGAAAGAGTAATAAATTGCACCAGTACAGGTTAGGAGGTGATCTGCTGGAAAGCAGCCCTGTGGAGAAGGACCTGGGAGTCCTGGTGGACAAGAAATTCTGCATGGGACAGCAATGTGCCCTGGTGGCCAAGAAGGCCAGTGGGGTCCTGGGGTGCTTTAAGAAGAGTGTGTCCAGCAGATCCAGGGAGGTTTTCCTCCCCTCTACTCTGCCCTGGTGAGACCTCACTTGGAATATTGCATCCAGTTTTGGGCTCCCCAGTTCAAGAGGGACAGGGATCTACTGGAGAGAGTCCAGCAGAGGGCTACTAGGATGACTAAAGCACTGGAGCACTGCTTTATGAGTAAACAGCCCTGGAGCTGTTTAGTTTGGAGAGGAGAAGACTGAGAGGGGGTCTGATCAATGTCTATCAATATCTGAGGGCTGGGGGTCAGGAAGGAAGGGACAGGGACAGCCTCTGTTCACTTGTGCCCTGGGATAGGACAAGGGGCAAGGGATGGAAACTGCAGCACAGGAAGTTCCACCTAGACATGAGAAAGAACTTCTTCACTGGAAGGGTCCCAGAGCACCAGAGAGGTTGTGGAGTCTCCTTCTCTAGAGCCTTTCCAGTCCTGTCTGGATGTGTTCCTGTGTGACCTGTGCTGGATTCTATGGTCCTGCTCTGTCAGGGGGGTTGTATCTCCATTGGTCCCTTCCACCCTCTAACATCCTGTGTGTTCCTGTGTGTGAACTGGTACATAGTACTTCCTCTTCATCAATTTGTTTTTGAGATCCGACTAGGACCTTACTTTTTGTCTGATTTCTGTGTCTATCACAGTACAAGGAGTGTATCTGGAAAAGCCGGTTTTAGTTTGCCTTTGTAATGTTAATCTTTTTTGTCTCCTTCGGAGAGCGAGGGACTCCTCTAGAGGGCGGTTCAGAGCGTGCTCCTAGTCACAGCCACCTTGTAGCACCGCTGGAGGATCTTCTCTCTTGCACAGTGTCACAGGCTCACAGGATGTTAGGGGCTGGAATAGACCTCTGGAGAGAGGCTACTGGGCAGTAGTTTGAGAGATTGTTCCTAGTACAGTTTTGGCAGATTCTGCATCACACTCACTTCAGTGGACTTAAAGCAGAGTCTGTTAGGAAGTTCAGTTACTTTCTAGTAGGTTTTCAGGTGATAATACAAACTGCTTGCATAAATCTGCTAAACCAAAAATTATTTTTAAGTGTCATCTGTGTAAGTTATGTGCTTTGAGGCAACAGACAAGTACCATTGTTCTAGATGTGTGGAAGCTCTTAGTTTTCTGTTCATTAGACTGTGGAGAGATACTTCAGTATTTTTTTAGAACTCTTGTGGTATCTACTACTGCTTCAATATACAGAAAATAAATATCAAGTACTGGAAAACTTTTCTACTTTTTTTTTTTCCCCTGAGGTTGATGCTCACTCTAGAAGCTTCCAAACTGCCACAATTGTTAGTGCTATTTATTTAAGTGCATCAAGGTACTTTTTGGGATTCAATACATTTGTATTGTTACTGCTTCTTGTGTTTCATCAAGGAGTAACTTTTACAGAATCACAGAATGTTAGGGGCTGGAAGGGACCTCAAAAGCTCATCCAGTCCAACCCCCCTGCCAGAGCAGGATCACCTAGAACAGATCACACAGGAACACATTCAGGCAGGTCTTGAATATCTCCAGAGAAGGAGACTCCATGACCCCCCTGGGCAGCCTGTTTCAGGGTTCTGTCACCCTCACAGGGAAAAAAATTTTTCCTCATGTTTCCATGGAACTTCCTATGCTTCAGCTTCCACCACTGCCCCTTGTGCTGTCATTGGGCATCACCCAGCAGAGCCTGGCTCCAGCCTCTTGGCACTCGCTTTTTACAACTTTAAAAACGTGAATGAGGTCACCTCTCAGGCTCCTCCTCTCCAGGTTACAGAGCCCTCAGTTCCCTTAATCTCTCCTCGTAAGGAAGGTGTTCCACTCTCCTAATCATTTCTGTGTCACTGTGCTGGACTCTTTCAAGCAGTTTTCTGAGGTCCTCCTTGGACTGAGGGGCCCAGAACTGGACACAATATTCCAGATGCAGCCTCAGCAGGGCAGAGTAGAAGGGCAGGAGAACTTCTCTCAACCTACTAACCACAGCCCTTCTAGTTCACCCCAGGATGCCATTGGCCTTCTTGGCCACCAGAGCACATTGCTGGCTCATGGTCAGCCTTCCATCCACTAGGACCCCCAGGTCCTTTTCCCTTTCACTGCTCTCCAACAGGTCAGTCCCCAACCTTGTTCTTTCCCAGGTGCAAGACTTTAGTGTATTTCTGGTTTTTAATCTACTTCCTCATAGTTGACCCCATTCCATGAACCTCTGACTATATACAGAGGTTGAAGGAAAGGTTTTTTGTGTTTTCCATGACAGATGACAAATCTTAAATAATCCCTTAGCTCATGTAGCACCTGGAAGATTTATGATCAGTGCCACTAGTGCATGGTGGCATCGATCACTCAAGTGGTGAACAAGGTTTTGACAGGTTTACCGTTTTCCTGAGGGGCTTGCTGTCCACAGTGCTTTAACCCAACTATTTGGCATGGTGTTCTCCTGACCATTTATTATCTGTTTTGGAATTGCTGTGTGTAGTCATTGATCAAAGTGTTTAGTAGTTTGCCACACTCATTTCTTACAGCTGAGCATTGCTGAACTAAGTTACTGAGAGAAATGGAGTTTACATTTATTTATTCACTGGCACTATTTGGGAGTGAACTCTGTTATATCTCACAAAATACACACAGGCAGAGGTGAGCAGGTTTCATGTGTTGTGAGCTCAAGGCTCCTTAGAGCCTGTCCCAAATTGAACAGTAGTACCTTCTTTAGATGGTTTTGACCTACATGAGTTGGATACCTGTTGCAAGATTTTCTGTCATTAGGTGACACTTGGCCTGGATGTTGCAGAATATCTTGGGTTTCTCCATACTCCATCTCTGTATCTTCACTTACACTTCATAGTACCTTCTCTTGATCTGTAGTCCCTTCATAGTACCTTCCCTTGATCTGTAGTCCCTTCATAGTACCTTCTCTTGATCTGTAGTCCCTTCATAGTACCTTCCCTTGATCTGTAGTCCCTTCATAGTACCTTCTCTTGATCTGTAGTCCCTTCATAGTACCTTCTCTTGATCTGTAGTCCCTTCATAGTACCTTCCCTTGATCTGTAGTCCCTTCATAGTACCTTCTCTTGATCTGTAGTCCCTTCATAGTACCTTCTCTTGATCTGTAGTCCCTTCATAGTACCTTCTCTTGATCTGTAGTCCCTTCATAGTACCTTCTCTTGATCTTCAGTCCCTTCATAGTACCTTCTCTTGATCTTCAGTCCCTTCATAGTACCTTCTCTTGATCTTCAGTCCCTTCATAGTACCTTCTCTTGATCTTCAGTCCCTTCATAGTACCTTCTCTTGATCTTCAGTCCCTTCATAGTACCTTCTCTTGATCTTCAGTCCCTTCATAGTACCTTCTCTTGATCTTCAGTCCCTTCATAGTACCTTCTCTTGATCTTCAGTCCCTTCATAGTACCTTCTCTTGATCTTCAGTCCCTTCATAGTACCTTCTCTTGATCTTCAGTCCCTTCATAGTACCTTCTCTTGATCTTCAGTCCCTTCATAGTACCTTCTCTTGATCTTCAGTCCCTTCATAGTACCTTCTCTTGATCTTCAGTCCCTTCATAGTACCTTCTCTTGATCTTCAGTCCCTTCATAGTACCTTCTCTTGATCTTCAGTCCCTTCATAGTACCTTCTCTTGATCTGTAGTAAATGAAGGAGTTTTTGAAATGGTTTTATCTGAGATGAATGATTCATTCCTTAAAACTTTCCTCTTGGGGTAAAACATACCTCCTTTGACTGAAAAATCACAAACTGAAAAGGTGCAGGTTATAGGTCAGACCAATCCAGTTGGTGGTAATGAGGGAGGTGTTTCCTGAGCTGGGACATGGGAAGGGAGTTTTTGGGGTGTGTGACTTGGAGAAGTAAGAGGGAGTCCCTCCAGGAATGTGAATTCCTACTTAATTAAGTCTCTCCTCTGCCCACAAAAAAGCCCCACTGACTTCTATTTGGGAATGTCTTGTCTCTTTTTGGCTCTTAAGAGTTTGGACTCTTGAATTTTCTTAAGCTGAGCCTCCTTATGGTTTGTAAAGAGCTTATTTTAAACATTTATCAAATTACGGTCTGCATCTGTGCATGGCAGTTTGTGTTCTGGAGTGTGCTGGGCTAATGGATATGTTTTTCATTGAAGGGAACAAAAATATGCCTGTAAAGAGCTTTTTGCATATTTTTATCACACCTCAGCACTTACAGGAATTTTGGATGCTTGCTTATTCTCATCACTTCAAAAATTCTGAGGTGCTCAAGAAAAAAAATCTGAGGTGTTAAAGAAATAATAGAAACATGAAGTTAAAACAGAGACTGAGGAAAACTAGACAGAGATTTTGGTAAATTGAAATTGTAAGCATGAAAGAAAAACATCAAAAGCAATGTATGACATCAGTAGGTTTCTTTTTCATTCACTCTGCATTCACCTGAGCTGACAAAGGAGTAACATGTCGTCAGGATCTCCTTGTAGTCTCTGTTAGCCAGAGTTTGACATGAACACTGTAGAATGAGATATTCAGGCTCTCTGGCTTGGATGAATGACTTACTGCTCTTCCTCCTAGGGTCAAACCTGGGGAAATGACTTAGTCTTGTATTGTTAACTAAAGTTCTGGAAGGACTTTATCAGTGTACCTTTACTGAAATATTATATTGATGTAGTAGTCATAATGCTGTTTGATTGTCAGTGATGGGGTACTTGATGGACTTCTGGAATACATTTTCCCTTACCTTGCAGGTTACCTCCAAATACCTGATAAACAAAATCTTAACAAGGACACACTGGTGTAAAAGGGATCATTTATCCCACAAATAGAAAGCAGAATGCACTAACTTCTTTGTGTAAGACTCTGTAACAGAAATTTGTGTGTTAGGGTTGGGAAGAGGCCATCAGAGTGAGTTTACCAAAAGCCTGTAATGGGCAAACCTCTTTTTTTTCAGCACAGGGAAGAACTCAGTGTTTGTGGATCATACAAGTACCATCGCTGGGGTGACAATCTGCATTATTTAACATTAAAATATGTTCCCATCTGTTAAAACCTGGGTTTACTGTTTTATTCTACCTGACTTGGAAGTCGTCTAAAGGAGACAAAGGTACCACTCACAGAATCTTAGGGGTTGGAAAGGACCTCTGGAGATCTTCCAGTCCAACCCCCCTGCCACAGCAGGACCATAGAATCCAGCACAGGTCACACAGGAACACATCCAGACAGGGCTGGGAAGTCTTCAGAGAAGGAGACTCCACAACCTCTCTGGGCAGCCTGTTCCAGTGCTCTGGGACCCTTCCAGTCAAGAAGTTCCTCCTCATGTTGAGGTGGAAGTTCCTGTGCTGTAGTTTCTGTCCATTGCCCCTTGTCCTATTCCAGGGCACAAGTGAGCAGAAGCTGTCCCTTCCTTCCTGACACCTAGCTCTCAGATATTTATAGACATTGTTACTCCCATTATTATAGACATTATTACTCCCATTTTCAAAAAGGGTAAGAAGGAAGAACCAGGGAACTACAGGCCAGGCAGTCTCACCTCTGTGCCCAGTAAGATCATGGAGCAGATTCTCCTGGGGGCACTACTGAGACAGAAGAATAGTGAAGAGGTGATTTGGGACAGTCAGCATGGCTTCACCAAGGGCAAATCCTGCCTGACAAACCTGGTGGCCTTCTATGAACAGGTCACAACATTAATAGATGAGGGGAGAGCAACTGATGTCATTGACCTGGACCTGAGCAAAGCCTTCCACACTGTCCCACACCACATCCTGGTCTTTAAACCGGTGACACATGGGTTTGATGGGTGGACCATGAGATGGATAAAGAACTGGCTTGATGGCCACACCCAAAGAGTGGCTGTCAATGACTCCATGTCCCAGTGGAGGCCAGGGACAAGTGGAGTCCCTCAGGGCTCAGTCCTGGGACCAGTCTTGTTCAACATCTTTGTTGGTGCCATGGACAGAGGCATTGAGTGCACCCTCAGCAAGTTTGCTGATGACACCAAGCTGTGTGGTGCAGCAGACAGGCTGGAGGGAAAGGATCCATCCAGAGGGACCTGGACAGGTTGGAGAGCTGGGCACAAGCCAACCTCAGGAGGTTCAACAAGACCAAGTGCAAGGTCCTGCAGCTGGGTCGAGGCAATCCCAAGCACAAATCCAGGCTGGGCAGGGACTGGCTGGAGAGCAGTCCTGAGGAGAGGGACTTGGGGGTGCTGGGGGATGAAAAGCTCAACAGGAGCTGTCAATGTGCACTTGCAGCCTAGAAAGCCAACCAGAGCCTGGGCTGCAGCAAGAGAAGTGTGGCCAGCAGGGCCAGGGAGGTGATTCTCCCCCTCTACTCCACTCTGCTGAGACCCCACCTGGAGTACTGCATCCAGTTCTGGAGCCCCTATTACAAGAGGGATATGGACATGCTGGAAGGTGTCCAGAGAAGGGCCACCAGGATGAACAGAGGGCTGGAGCACCTCTCCTATGAGGACAGACTGAGAGAGTTGGGGCTGTTCAGTCTGGAGAAGAGAAGACTCCAAGGTGACCTTCTTGTGGCCTTGCAGTATCTGAAGAAAGCTGGGGAGGGACTTTTTAGGCTATCAGGTAGTGACAGGACTGGGGGGAATGGAATAAAGCTGAAAGTGGGGAGATTCAGGCTGGACGTGAGGAAGAAGTTCTTCCCCATGAGAGTGGTGAGAGCCTGGAATGGGTTGTCCAGGGAGGTGGTTGAGGCCCCATCCCTGGAGGTGTTTAAGGCCAGGCTGGATGAGGCTCTGGCCAGCCTGCTGTAGTGTGAGGTGTCCCTGCCCGGCAGGGGGTTTGGAACTGGATGATCCTTGTGGTCTCTTCCAACCCTGACTGATTCTATGACTCTATGACATTGGTTAGATCCCCTCTCAGTCTTCTCTGCAGACTAAAATTTAGGACCTTTGCTGTTGGAATACTCTGTTCTCCAACACTGGGTGCAATTTTTGTTGGTAGCAGTCAACATGTGGAAGATCCAGAAAGCTGAAGTCCATTGATAATTAGTGGAACAAACAGTGCAAAGTCACTGGTCTGGGAGGGGTAGTTTTTTGATGTTCTGGCATGACTGAATAGTCAGGTGCTGTTGGAATCAGCAGCTGCTGCAAAGTTGTGCGTGCTAGGAGATGGAAACCATTGACTGCAGCACTGATTATCTAAATGGCTCTTTTGTACGCTGGCAGCAATGGAATTTCTCTTTCTTCTGTTTTCCAAGTGACTACTTACCAAGTATGACAGCTTGTCATGTGTGATCATCATCACCTCAGTCCCGTGAGAACGGGTGCTCTTCTGAACACCCTCACCCCTGCCATGTACAGGGTGAAGCTCAGGTTAAAATAAGAGTTTGTGCTTGCCTCTATTTGTTGCGCTTGACTGTGAAGCAGTGGTTTGGTCGTTCTGAGAGGCACCCATAAAGGGACTGATGAGGCATTAGTGAGTGTCTGTTTATTAACCAAAAGGAGGAACTGTTTGCTTCTCTCTGGAATTTATTGTTCAGAGTGGCAAAGAAAGACTGAGAAGGGGTTTAAGAGGCTAAATAAAGTTACTCTGAACACAGTGGTGAGAATGATTAACTGTTCAACTCGATCTTAAAAGTTCTTTTCCACCCTAAATGATTCCATGAATCAATTCTGTGATCTGTGTGGTAGTAAAATGGAATTAAACTTGCTATCTGAGGCTCCTTTAAGCCATTCACATACCTACATTTAAGCACTTTGTACTGACTTGGTTTAGACTTTACACTGTACATTGGTTTAGAAAGATCTTGTCTCACAGGTATCTGTTGAACACTAAGTTTTCAAGCATTAGCACACGTTCAGTGGGTTGAATCTGTGGGGTTTTAACTTATTTTTCAAATGTAGGAAACCTTGCAAGGAGTTGGGACTGGGTGATCTTTAAGGTCCCAGTGTACTTTACTACACATCTGTGTGTGTGTGTAATCTAGTGTCATTGCTTCACTGACAGGAAAACTAGTGGTATGATGTGTTCATTGTGGAGGAAAAGAATACATCTTTGTGTGGAGTTCAAGTAGATTTAAGTAGAGGTGAACTCAGGGAAATAATTGTTCATAAGGCCACCAAATTATGAAGAAAGGAATGAAGAAGTATGTGCCAGAAAGCTACGCTGGGTGTTACAGGACTTGGCTGAAGATTTAGATGTGAAATAAAAGTGATGAGGAAGAAGTGAAGTCAAATGATACCAACATTGCAGATAAAAATCTTTTCATTATTTTCTTTAACTGGGTGAAGAATGCCTGTAGAGTGGAATAATGGCTAGATGCCCAGGTAGAGCTGTAGGCAGTTGGTTGTGTAGGTGCAAAAAAGGGTGAAACAAGTCGGAGAGTCATCAGTATTTGGGTGTAGGAGTAAGAAACAGTGGACATGGTCATCATTATCAGAAGATTAGATTAGAAGGTGGTATTTAAAGCATGGAAATGAAAGAATATGAAGGTCTAAAAATAGAATTCTGAGGGATACCCATAAGTAAGAGAGCCAAGAAAATGTTTTCTGTTACCCAGTCACTGATACTGTTGGAAGTAGGTGAGTGCAGGGCTAATGAGGGATGATGACTGACCCAAAATTTCAGGAAGGAAATGGTTGGAAGGGGGATTACTTAGCAAAGGCAGGTTTGGTGGTCAGTTTTATTTGTTTGTTTCGGGAGTAAGGTGATACAAAGTCCACTCATGTAGTCATATGGCTGTAAAAGATCTGAGTAGGATGTTTTAAGGAATTGAAAGAAAGAAGAAAATTTCAGTGGTAGGATGTTGATTCAGTAATGTTTGGTGAAAATAAGACAGCAATGAATGGAACAGGTTTTGTAGTGGGCTTTTAGGATGGAATTTGAAGAGTTACTTGAAAGCTGATGGAAGAAATAATGATGAGCAAATGCAAAGGGAAACCCAGAGTTTTGAGCTGGAACTCTGTCCCAGACATCTGGTCCTCTTCCTATTAATACCCATCCCATCAGTTCAGTCGACAGTTCCCTACCATACAGTCTCATAGAGGAAAGGTTTACATTAATCACAGAATTGTCAGGGTTGGAAGGGACCTTAAGGATCATTTAGTTCCAATCCCCTCCGCTAGATCAGGTTGCCCAGAGCCACATCCAGCCTGGCCTTAAAAACATCCAGGATAACCTGCTCCTTGATGCCATGGAAGGCTGGCTGGGTGTTCCATTGCAAGGCAGAGGGCAAAGCTGTCCCTCCCCAAAGGAGCAGCAAGCTGGCAGAAAGCAGAATCCTCCCCTGCCCATGGCACCATGGGGCCGATGCACCCCACTTCCAAGAAACCTGCCCTGGGATGGTGAGGGGCCTCTTCCAGGAAACTCAGGGCCTGATTTTGCAGAAGTGGGTGTGCAGCAGCCACTCATCCAGTGGGAACCCCAGAGCTGCCCCAGGACAAGCTGAATCCTCCAGGAAATCCCAGACTTCCAGAATGTTGTGCTGGGACCTGGGTTGAAGGCTAGGAGCAGGCCAGGAGCCAGCCCTGCCCTCACCTTTATCCTGTTTGTCCCCTAGAGGGGAAATTTTTGGGGTGGATAAACCCAATAGGTTCACTGGGGTGTCTCCTGGGGGGAAGGAGCTTTTCCGTCACTCCACAATTCCCAAATACAGTCTTTTCAGTCAAGAATAGATTCAATTTTTTAGAACGGTTTTCCTGTAAAAAAATAAATTATAGGGGGGGAAAGCATTAGGCACTGGTCAGGCCACACCTTGAGCCCTGAGTCCAGTTCTGGGCTCCTCAATTCAAGAGAGATGTTGAGGTACTGGAACGTGTCCAGAGAAGGGCAGCAAGGCTGGGGAGGGGTCTGGAGCACAGCCCTGTGAGGAGAGGCTGAGGGAGCTGGGGGTGTTTAGCCTGGAGAAGAGGAGGCTCAGGGCAGACCTCATTGCTGTCTACAACTACCTGAAGGGAGGTTGCAGCCAGGTGGGGGTTAGTCTCTTCTCCCAGGCAACCAGCACCAGAACAAGAGGACACAGTCTCAGGCTGTGCCAGGGGAGGTCTAGGCTGGGTGTTAGGAGGAAGTTTTTCACAGAGAGAGAGATTTGCCTTTGGAATGTGCTGCCCAGGGAGGTGGTGGAGTCACCGTCCCTGGAGATGTTCAAGAAAAGCCTGGATGAGGCACTTGGTGCCATGGTCTGGTTGATTGGATAGGGCTGGGTGATAGGTTGGACTGGATGATCTGGAGGTCTCTTCCAACCTGGTTGATTCTGTGATTCTAAGCCAGGCAGTTCCTTAAAGATTAAAAAGTTTTAATACATATGCTTGTTTGGCAACAGTTTTCTGTCTGTGTTTTGCCACAGCATAATAATTAAGATGATTGAAAGTCTGTGTAATCCTCAATGATATGGCTGAAGCTTCTTAATTGTTACCAAATATATGAGGTCAGCACACAGACTGGCACACGTGCTTCTGGGGATGTGCAGCTATTTCAGATTCCTGAATGACTTGAGTAGGAGATAAGGATAAGTGCAGAGTCCTTCATCTTGGAAAGAATAATAAACTGCACCAGTACAGGTTAGGAAGTGACCTGTGAGAGAGCAGCCCTGTGGAGAGGGACCTGGGAGTCCTGGTGGATAACAATTCTGCATGGGACAGCAATGTGCCCTGGTGACCAAGAAGGCCAATGGGGTCCTGGGGTGGGTCCAGCAGATCCAGGGAGGTTCTCCTCCCCCTCTACTCTGCCCTGGTGAGGCCTCACCTGGAATATTGCATCCAGTCCTGGACTCCCCAGTTCAAGAGGAACAGGGATCTACTGGAGGAAGTCCAAGAGAGGGCTACAAGGATGCTGAAGGAACACTGCCTGATGAGGAGAGCCTGAGAGCCCTGGAGCTGTTGAGTCTGGAGAGAAGACTGAGAGGGGATTTAATAAATGTTTATAAATATCTGAGGGGTGGGGGTCAAGAGGGAGGGGACAGACTGCTCAGTTGCACCCTGTGATAGGAGCAGGGCTAATGGATATAAACTACAGCACAGGTGGTTCCACCTCAACATGAGAAGGAACTTCTTCACTGTGAAGGGTCCCAGAGCACTGGAAGAGGCTGCCCAGAAAGGTTGTGGAGTCTCCTTCTCTGGAGACTTTAAAGACCCATCTGCATGCATTCCTGTGCGACCTGCACTGGATTCTATGGTCCTGCTCTGGCAGGTTTGTTGGACTTGGAGCATCTCCAGAGGTCCCTTCCAACCCCTAACATCCTGTGAGATGAGAACTGACAACTGACTGACAATTTGAGGGGTCCTTTGCCTTTCTTGTGACTTGTGTACTTGCTCTTAAGTTATTTCATTGTGGCCTGTAGACTCCTCATGAACAGCACAATGATGCACAGTTAATAGATTTCAGGACACTTCAGTGATGTTATTCCAACGTTGCTCTGAGTATTTTTGTAGATTTTCCAGGCATCAATAGAAATTTCATGTTTTGCTACTAAAAAAAAAAATTACCCTTGTGCCTATCTGTGTGGTTTGAAAATTACTTTTAATGACTGTGTTCATGTGCCTCAGTTTGGTTTTGGCCTTAAATTTAAGATAAGTTTGTTTTTAAAGCTGTTCTATATTCTGTTTCTGGTTTTACAGTTCTAATAAAAAAAAAATTAAATCCTATTTCAAAGGGCTATTCTACCTTGAATAGGCCTGGAAGCTTATGGGTTTCTGGGTTCATGTAATAACACTTTTTGTAGTAAGTGCCCCTAAAAAGGATCATACTTTGTATGTTGCTGTCTGAAATAGAACCTTCACCTTGGATTCATTTGCATGATATTGCAATATCTACCTCATTTGAATGATTTCTCTTGATCCTTTTAGGGACTCCCCAACAGCCTGTGGCACAACATGCTTTGGAAAAAGAGGCTTTGGAGAACATTAAAACAGAAATCGAGAAGGAGCTAAAACATCTCGACGAAGAAATCTTGGAAGGTGCACTTCAGATTTTCCCATTTCAGTCATAGAATCATAGAATCATAGAATCAGTCAGGGTTGGAAGGGACCACAAGGCTCATCCAGTTCCAACCCCCCATGCCCTGTGAGGGCAGGGACACCTCACACTGGATCAGGCTGGCCAGTCGATAATGTGCACTATAATGGTGGTTAATTTGTAACAGGTACTTTAGTGGACACATTGAATCTCTTTACACGCCTCCACCCGCAAGATTTCTGCACATTGTCACATGAAGTAAAATAGTTAAAGGTTACCATTGGTAGCAGTGGAGTCTAGCCAAGGCAAACACTTGAATGACATTTAATAGGCTACTATAAATAATGAAATAAATAATGAAATGTAAGCAGCCCTTAAGCTGCCCCAGTTGATGACAGAAGTGAAATCATTCCTCAGCAGCTATAGTTCAGAGGAGTGTGGACGTAAGCCATCAGATTTCTCACTTCACCAAGTTTATATTTTGTGACGTGCCTTGACCTCTAGGTGTGGCTTTTACAGGACACCCAGCAAGGGATGATTTGGAAAGAGTCTTTGCTTTGCATGTGTGTTGCAAATTGACAGTCTGAATGCTCAAGACCTGTTTATGTTTGTCCATATATAAAGCTTTCTTAGAAGCTTTAAACTGAGATGGAAAAGGTTATGTGAACAAAATATTATTCTGAACAAAATGGTACTCTAGTACTGCTGCAGCTGCATCCATGTGTCAGCAAATCTTACTGTGAAAAAGTTGCTTTCTTGCTGCCTCACCTGGATTTGCATCAGTTTAAAACTGAGGAAGTTGCACATTCAGCTAATTTGCTGGTTGGGATGGAGTTGTGAAGTAAGAGCTGGAGGGCAAATGTCATCTATGGCTTGTAGTCATCTGTGGCTTGTAAGTACCACTTCCAGAATTTGGACCATACTTGTTTTATACAATTTGTTCATAGCATGCTTTGACTATAGACTTGAGATTTCTTCACCCCTCATGTGAACTGTGTTAAGTGGTGGGATAAGAAATCTGTGACTGTTGATGTTCTTATATTAATCGATTTTATTTTATGTT
This sequence comes from Indicator indicator, assembly GCF_027791375.1. Lineage (NCBI taxonomy): Eukaryota > Metazoa > Chordata > Aves > Piciformes > Indicatoridae > Indicator > Indicator indicator. Next base: position 26,832,113 of record NC_072023.1, read on the forward strand.
GTATGTTGGTTTTTTTTTTCCTCTCTCAGCATTTACTGCTACAGGATTTGACTGCCACACTTCCCCAGTGTTCAGTCCTGCCAATCCAGAGAGCTCAATAGAAGACTGCCTGGCTCATCTGGGGGAGAAAGTATCCCAGGAATTGAAAGAACATCTACACAAAGCACTGCAGAGCTTGCTTAGCAAGTGAGTTTCCATTTGCTTTTTCAAAGGGAAAGTGTTTCCTTTTGCATTGTGGCTGCTGCTCTGCTGCTGAAGTGCTAAAGATGGGAGCAGCATTTTGCATTGGGTGTCTGGTTGTTTCCTCAATGATCCTTTGTCTGGTTGATTCTTTGTTTTCTGTTGTAATGTGTGAATAGTTTTTTGTGGTACTTGCTCTTTGCAGTAATGTAAGTTCTAAAATTTTTCTAAGCTTTTACCTTTGAACTTCCAAGCAGTTTGAGTTGCTGCTCGATTGCTAATTTCATGAATGCTGGGCTTTAGCCAGATCAGCTGCTTCTGCTTTTTAGTTAAGAATGGAGCTGAAGGTTTGTTTGTATTGTGGCTCAAGATGAATGGGAGAGTTTCCCTGAAAGGACAATAGTTAGGTGCTTTATGACTACCATCTAGGTCTGAGTCTGAAGGAACTATCACACCAACATTCAGGTTGGAAAAGACCCTCGGGATCACCGAATCCAACCTAGAACCCTGCTCTGCAAAGTTCACCCCTAAACCATATCCCCAAGCACTGCATCCAAATGGCTTTTAAACACATCCAGGGTTGGTAACTCAACCACCTCCCTGGGCAGCACATTCCAATGCCTGACCACTCTTGCTAGGAAAATTATTTTCCTAATGTCCAGTCTAAACCTGCCCTGGTGCAGCTTAAGGCCATTCCCTCTTGTTCTATCACTAATTACCTGTGAGAAGAGACCAGCACCAACCTCTCCTTTCAGGCAGTTGTAGAGAGTGATGAGGTCTCCCCTTAGCCTTCTCTTTTTCAAGCTGACCGTCCTCAGCTCCTTCAGTCACTCTCCATAAGATTTATTCTCCAGGCCCTTCCTCAGCTTCCTTGTCCTCCTCTGCCCTACTCAAGGTGTGGATTCACCAGAACTGAGCACAAGGGGACGATCATCTCCCTACTCCTGCTGGTCACAGCATTTCTAATCCCAGCCAGGATGCCTTTGGCTTTCTTGGCCACCTGGGCACACTGCTGGCTCATATTCAGCCTCTTGCCAATTAGAACCCCCAGGTCTATTTCTGCTAGATTCTGTGCCCCTGGGCTGACCTTGTTGCCTTAAGAGCTGTCCTGGCAGTTCAAGCTTATTGTTTAAATAGCACATTTTACTTGGTATGCTTTTATCTTGATAAATGTTTTTGCAGATGGTAAAACTGTTGTGCTTGGTTGGTTTTGGTTTGTTTTTTTGTGGGCATTTTTGTGTGGGTTTTTTTGTGGTTTTGTTTTTTTTTTTTAATTGTAAGTTCCTAGTCTGATTTTGATGGATGCACATGAACTCCTGTCTGTTGTGAGTGTTCCAACTTGTCTAGCCTGATATTCTAGGCTTCTTGTATATTCTGGGATAAAATGTTTGCATTCTAAGTAATCACTTTATGTACATACATACATACCTCTGAAGTCTGAAATGCCTGTGATAATGTGTTGATAATGCATGCCTTGTTAGAAGGCAAACCAGAACTACTGTTTAATCTCTTGATAATATCCTTCCTGCAGCTGTTGTTGCTCTTTTCATCCCACTGATTCCCATGGATTTGTGTTTCAAAGGAACTAATGTACCAAGGAAGTTGTTAGAATGCACTTAAAGTGACAAACCCAAATTATGTTTTCCTCGGTGTCGTTTAACTCAATTCTTTTACTCATGTTTGCTACAGAAATGCTATTTGAGGCAAGAGTTTTTTATCTAGCTTGTATTTTTCTGTCCTCTTCTATGCATATAAACTATGCTAAAGTACACTAGGCTGTTAGATCATGACAAGTCCTTGGGAATTCAATAAGCAATCTTCTGTCCAGTGCCAGGTACCACTATTTCCCTTGAAGTCTCAACCTGCCTTTTTTCATGGTCTGGCTCAGGGCAACTGCAGTACCTCTTCTGCTGTCACTTGACAGACAGTTTTTAGTGTTACTGACTCTAAGATACTTATGATCTTGGAAACAAGGGATTTCATCATCCCAATTCAAAGAAATAGAGGTGTGATAAATCTAAAATAATTATCTCCTGAGATAATTATCTCCCGTTTTTTTGTGATCAAAAGTGCTGCTTCTTGCAAATAAAGGTTTGAACTTTAACACCAAGTTCATGTGATTGAGCAGCCTGTAGTGGTTCATAGCCTATATTGTTTTATTATATTGTTTATAAAAATTTTACTCTTCATTGACCCCTAACTCACATGAATTTCTTAGTGGAATTTTCTATCTTTAGAGTCTTATGTGATAAAAATTTGTGGTGGGTTGAAAATTCCCTGCCAACATTAACTTTGCCAGACCAGCTCAGGTGGAAGCAAATGAAAGCTGTATTTACAGGCCAAACTACAATCTAGAATGGAATGCAATGGATATGTACAAATATACAGTATTTACAGGTATTTTCAATATTAGCAGGTATTTACAATCAACAAAACAGCACAAGGACCCCTCTGGCCAAAGACCAGGGGAGCTGCAACTGCTTCTCTCTCCCTGCCTCCCCTTATGCCCCTGTTGACAAGGGACAAGAGAGAGAAGCAGAGATATATTAGACTTAGCCAAAAGAAAAGCAATGCAGCCAAGGTCAGAAAAGCCACTTAGTATCTCCCTAGATAAGAAGCGAGAAGAGACAAAAATTATTTTGGAAACCAAATCTTATGGGAGCTATCCCTCCAATGGGATTGTTTAGAATAACCATTATTTTCCCTTTTACAGTGGTGCACAGTGATAAGACAAGGAACAATGGATACAAACTTGAACAGAGAAGGTTTCACCTCAGCATGAGGAGAAACTTCTTCACAGTGAGGGTGTTGGAGCCCTGGAGCAGGCTGCCCAGAGAGGTTGTGGAGTCTCCTTCTCTGAAGACTTTCCAACCCCACCTGGATGCATTCCTGTGCAGACTCCCCTGAGTGATCCTGCTCTGGCAGGGGGGTTGGACTGGATGATGTCTGGATGTCTCTTCCAACTTCTAATGTACTGTGCTACTGTAATGTCCTCTAAGTTGTTCAGTATCAAACTCAACCAATTTTATTAAATTATGCAAAGGGGGAGAAGTTGCCATCATGAATCTGTCTGGTGCTGGTGTTTATGTCTTGAAAATGTGAGGCTTGGTAGTTCTTGAAAACTATTTACTGTAATACCTGTGAAAATACTTTGTTTTCTGGAAACTGAGAATTTTATTGTATTCTTGTCCTTTTGTTTCCTTTTGTAACTTTCAGTGTTGGTTTAACTTCTGCAGGCCCGTGACATATCAAGAATATCGAGGGCGCACACAAGAAGCAGCTGCTCACGCCAGTGGATGGAACAAGGTAGCAAAGAAGTGACTTGCACTTTCAGACCTCTCACATCTATTTCACGCCCATAGTGGTTTTTTGAGATAGTTAAGCTGCACAGAGAATTAAAAGAACCAAGTTGGTTTTAGCATGAAATGGCTTTCATTCTCAGAATCACAGGCTCACAGGATGTTAGGGGTTGGAAGGGACCTCTGGAGATGCTCCAAGTCCAACACCCCTGCCAGAGCACAGGTCACACAGGAACACATCCAGACAGGGCTGGAAATGCTCCAGACAAGGAGACTCCACAACCTCTCTGAGCAGCCTGCTCCAGTGCTCTGTGACCCTTCGGTAAAGAAGTTCTTCCTCATGTTGAGGTGGAACTTGCTGTGCTGTAGCTTCCATCCATTGCCCCTTGTCCTTTCACAGGACACAAGTGAGCAGAGGCTGTCCCTGTCCCTTCCTTCCTGACCCCCAACCCTCAGATATTGATAGACATTGATCAGATCCCCTCTCAGTCTTCTCCTCTCCAGACTAAACAGCTCCAGGGCTCTCAGCCTTTCCTCATAAGGCAGTGCTCCAGTGCTTTAATCATCCATGTAGCCCTCTGCTGGACTCTCTCCAGTAGATCCCTGTCCCTCTTGAACTGGAGAACCCAGAACTGGATGCAATATTCCAGGTGGGGCCTCAGCAGGGCAGAGTGGAGGTGGAGGAGAACCTCCCTGGATCTGCTGGACACACTCCTCTGAATGCACCCCAAGATCCCATTTATCTTCTTGGCCACCAGGGCACATTGCTGTCCCATGCAGGACTTGTCCACCAGCACTCCCAGGTCCTTCTCCACAGGGCTGCTCTCCAGCAGCTCACCTCCTTACCTGTACTGCTGCAGTTTATTCTTCCTTCCCAGGTGCAGGACTCTGCACTTATCCTTGTTGGTGGGCATAATATGCAGGTTTTAGATATTTTGCCAAAAGTTAGCTGATGGAGGTATTAGATCAATCTTCCTTTATTGTAGTAAAATGAAAAGTTAGAGTTGTTGCTTGACATAATTAGAAAAAATATAATAACAATTTTTTAATTCCCAAGAGAGATTTATTTCCTCAGCATTTTTAAAATTAAATCTGAGGCAGATGTTTTCATAATATTTCTCTTACTGCTTCTTTGCTGCCATCTCAGGTTAAAAATATATGCTAAAAAAGAAAAGACAAGAAAAGTGGTAAACATGGTGAAAATAAAAATGGATAATCTATTTAAATTGTTCAGAAAACCTGGGGACAGTGTGCCTACCTAGTGGCAGGAGCAGTTATCTCAAATGATAGGAAGGTGCAAATCATGGAATGAGTAGAATGACCATTCCCAGATTCACCTTTCATTAATCATTCAAATTCCTCATCTTTATCATTCTCTGATGCATTCAGTGGGGATCAGAAAAGGAATGAAAGAATGAAATGAATACTCATCAGTTTGATCACAAATGGAGTGTTAAAATTTAGTCTTAAATTGAAACTAGGACAAGAAACCTTTTTCCCCTCTCTTTACATTTGTTTTCCAGAAATACTTTTCCTTCACTAGACTTGCTTGCTTACTTCAGAACTGATCATCTAGCCAAGGGTGTGGGCACTTTTAAAGCAGCTTATTAAACATTGCTTGACGAGTTACTGCCCATGGCTCCAGCAGTTATCATTGGGGGGTGTGTGTGTGCTTTCAGCTTGCCATCTTGTGATTCACAGCATTTTAGCTTAAACAGCCATGAAATCTGATTATCAAGGTGGCTTAAGCCAGCACATTGTACTTTTCAGTTGGTGAAAATTGAAAACGAGCATAAAGCCGGTCATGGTGATCTGGCTCGCAAGGGAAAGGGGGAGCTGCATGGAGCTCATCACTCGTCTGCCACATCTCCATGTGCTGTCAGCACACAGCTGTTGAAGATACAACCCTGGGTAGATGGATCAGCCTTCAGGAACAGGCTGCCCAGGGGGGCTGGGAAGTCTCCCTCTCCGGAGACACTTCAAACCCGTCTGGATGCGTTCCTGTGTGCTCTGCTCTAGGTGTTCCTGCTCTGGCAGGGGGGTTGGACTGGATGAGCTTTGGAGGTCCCTTCCAGCCCCTCACATTCTGTGAGTCATTGCTGAAACACTGGTGCAGGCCCTTTGGCTTATGGATTTTGATCCCCACCAGCTTGTGATTGAGGATACCATGCAGAAGATGTCTCTTCTCATCATCTTTTCTTTCATCTTTTCTTACCTGTAACATTTGTTCCTACAAAAGTTACATGCAAGCAGACCAGAATGGACATTTTGAAAAATAATACAGCATCTGTTTGTATTGTTTTTGTGGTAGCCTGATGCTTGAGGAATGCTTAGCAGTTCCTTTAATAATACTTGTTTTGGGGAGCTGGAATACATTTGTGTGGTTTCATTTCCTTATAAATTCTTCTGTCATCTGAATCAGAATTGCATTTTATAACAGAAGAGATCTAGATATCTTTTCTTCAACCTCAACTTAGCTTAATTTTCACTGCAAAGAAGAAGCTGTTAGAAAAAAGCATTTTTAAAAGCAGCTATAAATAGATGTAGCATTAGGGCTAATTAGCAGGCATATGGCAGCAAAATGAGGCTGTGCTGGCCTCAGGTTTGTGAAAATTTGAAGGGTGTATGTTTAAATAATCTCTATCAGCAAATCTGAACCTTTATGACTAAATAATAAGAAAACATCCAACTATCTGAGCTACCCAGATAGAATAAGGAAGCACTCCCTGAGATGTGCTCACAGCCATTACCTATCCTGTGGTTTCTTGGCTAGAGCAGAAATTGAAGATGCACAGTAGCTGTGGCAGATATCAAAGGGTCAGAAACGTGGAAAGATCTTCCCACAGACAGAATTTTGTATGATCAAGGCTTCTGGTTTGATCCAGACTAGAAGAAATAAAACAAGGTAGTAGATGAAATGTGTTTTCAGTTACCTGTAAGCTGTATCACTAGTGGCATCTTGCACAGCAGGATGCTCCTTTTGCTTTCAGTAGCCTGTGAACCAGTATATAGAATCTCACTTGAAATGTGTGAGCTGGCCTTTGCTGTTGTAGATATGGAACATGTCCAGAGAAGGGCCATGAGGATGAGCAGAGGGCTGGAGCTCCTCTGCTATGAGGGCAGACTGAGAGAGTTGGGGTTGTTCAGTCTGGAGAAGAGAAGGCTCTGAGGTGACCTTCTTGTGGCCTTGCAGTATCTGAAGGGGGCTCCAAGAAAGCTGGGGAGGGACTTTTGAGGGTGTCAGGGAGTGATAGGACTGGGAGGAATGGAGCTAAACTAGAAATGGGGAGATTCAGAATGGATGTCAGGAAGAAGTTGTTCCCCATGAGGGTGGTGAGAGACTGGCACAGGGTGCCCAGGGAGGTGGTGGAAGCCTCATCTCTGGAGGTTTTTGCAGCCAGGCTGGATGTGGCTGTGAGCAACCTGCTGTAGTGTGAGGTGTCCCTGCCCATGGCAGGGGGTTTGGAACTGGATGACCCTTGAGGTCCCTTCCAACCCTGACAATTCTATGATTCTGTGCTATGTATTTTAACAGGTATTTATGTATAAAAGTCCCACCTAGTTAATACATTGAATGTGGTCTACTCAGAGAGCCACACTGATCATTTTTATCATGTCAAAATGTGGATCTTTTCCAAAGTCAAATGATCTCCTTGAACTGCTGAAGAGATTTGGTTAACTGACTGGCACATGAGATGTAAAGGAGTGTTTTCAGTCACTAAAACCAAATGCTCATCTGAATGAGGAAATACTGCAGGACAAATACACAGGGACATGAGTTTTTCCATTGACATCCCACAGAAGCAAAGTTGGAATCAGCTCTCCCAACTTCTTACACACCCCCAGCCTACTTACTAGTGGGGTGGCATGAGAGTATGTGTAAGCACTGGAGCTAGTGAAGACCCCATCTCTGGAGACATCCAAGGTCAGACTTGATGGGGCTCTGAGCAACCTGATCTAGGTGGGGATGTCCCTGCTTGCTTCAGGGTGGCTGGACTAGATAACCTTTAAAGGTCCCTTCCAACCCAATGCATTCTGTAAGGTTCTGTGATTCTATGAAAGTTTACCCACAGACATTAAAAGTGCTGGTTCTCAGTTAAGAAAGAAAATCCAGGAAAAGACATTATTGGCAGTATTTCTCAGAGATGATCCTGTGAAAATGTTAGGCATGATGTAAAGAATAAGAATATTGTTCTTCACAGAGAGAGTGATTGCCCATTGGAATTGGCTGCCCAGGGAGGTGGTGGAGTCACCATCCCTGGAGATGTTCAAGAGAAGCCTCTTAGTGCCGTGGTCTGGTTGATTGGTTAGGGCTGGGTGATAGTTTGGACTTGGATGATCTTGGAGGTCTCTTCCAACCTGGTTGATTCTATGAATCTTTACCTTCCTTTTGAAATCAGGCTGTCAGGAAAACAAAACCAAACCACCCCAAACAGGGCAAATTATACTCCTGTAATAAAATCAATGTAATAAAACTTTGAAAGGCTCCACTGTTGAGGTTTTATGTTTTGTTTTGGTTTGGGTTTTTTTGCTTAAAATTGAGTATTTTCTGTCTATTATAATAGATACTCCAAAATGTATAATCTCATTAGTGTGCATCAGGTAACAAATCCTGCCATTGAGTCAACTGAACTGCTAAGTAGCTAAGCAGTCATCTGAATTGTCCCTTTACACTGATTAATGGAGCCAAAGAGTAGCACAGGAATGTTAAAAGATAATAATGTAAAGATTTAGAGGAGTTTTATTTTGCAGTAGTTAAAGGGTACACAGAAGCGGCAATTCTTTTGGATATACTTCCTTCAAAAGTCTGACCTCCTCTTTGTAATCATTTCTCTGCATGCATTGAAATTTGTAATGTTGTACTGTGGGACTGCAGTGGTATAATTGACAGAAAGGTTTGCACCATTCATCAGAAGTGTTCTGATAGTGAAGTTTGGATTTTTAAGTGCTTCCCCAGAAATTTTCTCTTACCAGCAATTTTCTGGCATGCTGTACTTGATCATGTACGATTTTTTCTTCAGTCAAAATATAAATAGCTCCTAGCATTCTTTCCCAGGTGTACTGGTGGAGGGAATTGCAGTTGCTGTGAATTGCTATGTTTTTATTTTGGTTTAGTTAAATCTCATCATCATTCTTATAGAAGTACTGTGAAGGTAATTTCTTTACTTGAGAGAGTCCAGCAGAGGGCTACAAGGATGCTGAAGGGACTGGAGCACTGCCTGATGAGGAGAGGCTGAGAGACCTGGGGCCTGGTTAGTCTGGAAAGGAGAAGACTGAGAGGGGATCTGATCAATGTCTATCAATATCTGAGGGCTGGGGGTCAGGAAGGAAGGGACAGGGACAGCCTCTGCTCACTTGTGCCCTGGGATAGGACAAGGGGCAATGGATGGAAACTACAGCACAGGAGGTTCCACCTCAACATGAGGAGGAACTTCTTCACTGGAAAGGTCCCAGATCACTGGAACAAGCTGCCCAGAGAGATTGTGGAGTCTCCTTGTCTGGAGCCTTTCCATCCCTGTCTGGATGTGTTCCTGTGTGACCTGTGCTGGATTCTCTGGTCCTGCTCTGGCAGGAGGGCTGGACTCTATCATCTCCAGAGGTCCCTTCCAACCCCTAACATCCTGTGATACCATCATGCAATCCTGTTCTGTTCCTACTGGTGTGAAAGGTGTAAGTGTCAATAACTTCAGCAGGAAAGAAAAACCAGGCAGTGTTTGTTGGTCTGTGTGCCACTAAATATATTAGAGTTTGAATTTGATCCTTTGCACCTGAGGCCTGCAGAGGCTTGCTAAATGTGGGAAGAGTGGATGGATTAGATACTTAATTTGGCAGAGGAAGATGGTGACAGTCATGTTCAGTATGCCATTTGAGCTCCCTTCATTTCCTGAGCAGCCTTTTTTTTTTCTTGTGCCTTTGTTTCTCTTGCCTTCAGCTTTGAGTAAATGGCCTTTTGAGATCTCAGTGTTCATGCTGTTGTATTGGGGGTGTGCTCAAAGCCTCTGAAGGATGCCTAGTCCTGACAGCATGCTTTTTTCCTTTGATCCAAGAAGACCAAGGTGTCTTCTGACACTTACCTCACCTTGACCTGCTCCTCATGTTTGTGCACTCTAAGCTTGCATCTTTTATGCCTCTGAGTTGAGATTAATTACAGGAAACTCAAAAAAGCCCAAGGCTCTTAAAGTTCAAGCACCATCTCATTGCTAGTTAAGTAACTGCAGTGTTAACTGTCATCCCAGAAGAACAGTGTGGTAACCTGCCTGCCATAGTATTGGGCTCTGTCAGTTGTTAACCAGCAGGAACATCAGAAATTTATCACATGAGGGCATTTTTAAAGGCTCCATCTGTTGGTAGTGGTCCAGCTCATTGTGACTCCACCAGAGATTTTTAGTACAAATCTGAAAGCCAGCCTACTTTTCCTGGTTGTCATCCTCCAGCTTTGCATGCTAAGGTGTGATTGCTGGGAATAGGAGTGGAGGATATATACAGGACAGAAAATCAGGCTGAAGGAGAAGGTGACTTGGAAAGAAAGAGGCATTTGGAGTTCAGTCTGAGCAGCAGTATTAGCCTGCACCTTGTGCAGCTGGAAAATAGCATTATTTGCAGAGTGAATAGATGTGCCGTGCAGTTGTGGTGACCTGTGTGCAGTAAAACTTTGACATACTCTTCTCTTGTATCATAATAGTGCTCTTTCAGGTGCAAATGACTTCAGTTCTTACCGGTTTCCTGAACTGGGCAAAGTGCTGCATATAAACTCTGCCCAGAGGGCCACTTGCGTGCTGCAGGAGAATAAATTTGAGAGTTTAAAAGTTCAACTGTGTGCTGTTTAGGCAAGCAAAGCCATGAGAAGGAAGTGTCTAGAACTGTGTAAGATGAAGGAGGTGGGTTCACAGTCTTCCATCTTCCTCAGCAATTCACATTTGGGTTAAGGCTGAGCATTCAGTCAAAGGCAGAAGGTGTGGAAGGAGGAATGGGAGTAGGAAATGAGGGTGGGATTTCTGTACCTGTTCAATATGGCATAGAAGGTTGAGTTTCACATGGTGAGAGGTTTGTGTTTATCATCTTAAAACATGTCTGCAGTGTTATGCTGCTGGGAGGAGTTTTTTATCCTGTCTGAAAGCCAAATGTGACCTTCTAAAGAGACTAATGCAGTGTATCTATTCAGGAATGTCTAGGAGTTGGCTTTTTAATTTCCATTTGGAGACGTACATCTTGGAACTGTTTATAATTATGTATCTTCCAAACTATGAGGTAGCAACTTCTGGACCTGTTCTGCTTCTTTAGCTGGATCTTGTGTTTAGAAAAACCCATGAGGCTTAGGAAAGCCCTGCAATCCTGTTCTGTGAAACTCTCAAGCCAGGCTGGGGTGTTTTGCTTATCAGAGTAAGTGCTTCTTTCACACTGAGTTGTGTTGTGTGTCTGCTTGGTGTCTTCACAAAGCTGAAGTGGATATTCCCTGATGTCTTTGGGCCTTTAGATTGAGCCCTTTTCAATGGACCATATGAAAATTCTTCTCTTTTACCTATGCAGTAGTGTTGGTAATGCTTTTTGTACTCACAAGGCTTTTTGCTGTTGTTGTTGTTGTTTTTGAAGGTCTTGGTACCCCTGGTTCTGCTACAGCAATTTCTGATGGAGTTAACCAGACGGGGCCAGGAACCGCTGAGCGCCCTTGTGAACTTTGGGGTGACATATCTAGAAGACTACTCTGCAGACTATATCATCCAACAAGGAGGATGGGTAAGAAGACAATGTTGAATTTTCATACTTTGTTCAAAGCTTATTTTGAAGCTTTGAAGGAGTGACAGCTAAGAGGGGTTACTAGAAGTAAGCAGGTGAGAGAAAGAATGTCCCCCCCCAAAAATAAAGAAGCAGGGGAAGAAGCTGCAACTCAGAGAAGGACCTGGGGGTTCTGGTTGACAGTCAATTAAATATGAGTCAGCAGTGTGCCCAGGTGGCCAAGAAGGCAAATGGCATCCTGGATTGGATCAGAACCACTGTGGGCATCAGGAACAGGGAGGTGAGGCCACACCTCAAGTGTTGTGTTTCAATTCTGGGCCCCTCACTACAGGAAGGACATTGAGGGGCTGGAGCGTGTCCAGAGAAGGCTGGAGAAGGGCTTGGAGCACCTGGGCTACAAGGAGCATCTGAGGGAGCTGAGGGTGTTCAGGCTGGAGAAGAGGAGACTGAGGGGAGACCTCATTGCTCTCTACAGCTCCCTGAAGGGAGGTTGGAGTGAGGAGGGGGCAGCCTCTGCTCCTTGGTGGCAAGAGGCAGGACCAGAGGAAATGGTTTCAAGCTGCACCGAGGGAAGTTCAGGCTGGAAATATTTCTTCCCAGAGAGGGTTCTCAGACATTGGAATGGTCTGCCCAGGATAGTGCTGGAGTGACATCCCTGGAGGTATTTAAGCAGTGTGTGGAGCTAGTGCTTAGGGACATGGTTTAGTGTTGACCATAAACTGGGTTGAAGGTTGGAGTGGATAAGCTTTGAGGTCTCTTCCAACCAGATGTTTTCTGTAATTCTGAGATCAGGACCATGTAGTTAGAAAGGGATCTTGGGCAGTCATCTATTTCTCCTCTCTGCCCCAAGGCAGAACTGCCTTTTACCCATTCATTTCTGATGTTGACAGTAAGGACCTGTGTGATTGGACTCCATAATTTCCCCAGGCAGTCTGGTCCAGTTCTTTTCCTGTCTGGTTTGTTGGATTGCCCTAGAAACTGAAGAGGTCCCCAGATGTCAAATAACAACAGGCTTTCATACACTGTGTGTTCAGATGCTAATTGGTTGCTGCATGATGAACTCCTGGTTTTATCTTCTTTCCTGTTAGTGTACATACAGAATTGCACTGAGAAGTGAGCTGACTGTGCCTGAGAGGCTCATCCTTTTGTGTTATCTGTATGCTCTGGTGACTGCTGGAAATGGGATATGGAAATGGTGGTTTTTCCCTCTTAAATTTCAGAGGGTTTTTTTTTTTTAGCAGATAAGTAATTGGGGACCACTTCCTACAGAAATATCAGTAGGTCCAGCTGTCTTTTTATAATAGGTGATAAAATAGCTAATGCATATTGGATTTTATAGCCACATAGGCACATGGCTAGAATGAGCAATCAAGATTTCTTTGTGCTGTATTTCCTTGTGGAAACCTTCAATTCTTGGGAACTGATGTTCCTGAGTCATAGCGTGCTGAGAAAGTTTCGTTTAAAAATACATCACAGAGCCAGCTTGCAGCTGATGAGCTGGGTCTTGAAGGCTGAGCTTTAGATTACTGTGCTTGGGAAGGATGCCAGATTTGAATGGAATTAATGTGGGATTAGTGAAATGGCTCCAGCACGTTGATTTATTCTAAAAGAAAAGCTGTTCAGGAAAACCCAGTGATTAAAAAGTGCTAGTAGGAAAAAAAAAATCTCATTCAGACAGCTTGTCAGGATTTTTCCTGTAAGTTTTTTTTTTTTCAGGGTAGCTTGTTCCAGTATTTCTGTACATCTGCACCTTCCTATGTCCTTTCCCTTCCTGGCAATTGTGGATAATGGTTTTCAAAGCCTTCGGGAGGGATTGTTTGTCTCTAAATGGACAGAACAGAAACATCAACTGCATGCAGCCAAGTGACCTCAGGTCATTTGATAAGTGCACTAAGTGCACTCACATTTCAAAGCATTTTCATCACAGAACTGGTCCTTTCTTGCAGCTGTAAGATGGATGGATGGATGTTAGTGCTGTTTTGCTTTTCCTTTACTTAATCTCAGAAAAGGCTGTGCTCCCTTCTCTAGCCCCTACTTGAGGCCTGCTGTGAACACACTTAATACAAGGCAAAGCCTCTCAAAACAAGCAGCTTTCCACCCTGGCCTCCAAGGGAGGGGGCTGTGCTTTGTGTTTGTGTGACTGTGCATGTATGCAGAGATCTGGGTGGTTGGTGTTTAGTGGGCTAGGAGCTTGTCTGTATACATCCAGTCAGGCATGAAATCAGCCTGACATAAGCAGCACAGCAAAGGAGCCAGGGCTATTTTTGAAACGGCAGAAGAGGGGAGGAAAGAGACAAGGTGATGAAAATCCTTTCCAGCTGAGTTCATGTAGCTGCACTAACCCTTTGTGAGTTGCTGTGGGGATGGGGTTGGGAGCCCACTGGGCTTGTGGCTTTGTGCAAAAGAAGGGAATATATGATGTGATTAGTTTATTGGATTTTTCCTGTAAGCGAAGTGTTCATTGTTACTTGGGTTGTTCTGAGTCTGTGGGATGGTGTTGTGGGGATGGAGTTGGGGGAAGCAAGGTAAGGGTGGGAGAGTTTGTGTTTCTGAGAAGGGCTAGGGATGAGCCAGCTGGCAGGCAGGCTGGTAGCCATCACACAAGTGGGCTGCATTTTTTTAAGATAAGCATCTGCCACAGGGCTTTGTGTGCCAGATCAAGGTGTCACTAATACTTTGCTAGAGCCACAAAGGCAGTGTATAAACCTGGGAGTCCCCACTGAATGATGGTGCCCTGACAGGAAGAGGTTTGGCTGTTGTGCTGTTCCAGAGCACTGTGAAGATAGGTCTCTCCTAAGAGCTGAAATCTTAGCAGATACCAGAACAGCCTGTCTGTTTTTTTGTGGATCAAGAGCAGCAGAGAGCTTCATAGGAGTCAGCTTCTCAGGGGCAGACCTGAGACATTTCTTTAGTGTCTCTGGTGCTGTCTTTTCCCTTGGCACCACATAATTTGGGATCTTCCTCTTGGATTGAACTTTGCTAGGAAGGAAGCAGCCAATTGAAGGTGAGGGGCCAGCTGAGCCCTTCCAGGGCCCCACTGTAGATTTGTGGATCTACATACTAAAACCAAGTTTTAGTATGGTCTCTCTTGTGGAGCAAAAAGCACGTTTGGTGTTCCAGGTTCTCTAAACAGACACATGGGGACCTATTTCTTCCTTCTGACTTTGTTAGAGAACTTTGCAGAGCTGTGTCATCCAGCAAGACCACTTGCTGTGTCATGCTGTGCAGCCACAGTGCAGCTGGAAGAGCTCCCAAGGTTCTGCCTGGGTGAAAGATTCCAAGTTGTTTCCAAGCCAGCTCAGGAGGCTGGGAAAGCATCTGTCTGAGAATGGTGGAAAAACAGCTAAGTAGAAGCAAATTTGCTAGCTCAGGAGAATAAAGGTTGATAAATTGAATAGCTATGCAATGGATTTCAAGAAATCAGCATAACTTGTGAGGAATGGGAAATTTAGGATACTAGAGGCAGAGCCTCTGAGATGAGAAGTCACTTTCTGATTTTTCATCCCAGTCCTGCACAGATTTGGTGATGAGACGATGTGGTGAAACAATGAGTGTTCCACTCCTATTTTCCCTTCAGGCACTAAAACCACAGTTGGGCTAAATTCTCACAGCAGAGTGGGGTGGGTTGGTTGGTTGGTGAGGAAATGGCCAACATATTTTCATGTCCAAGTGCATACAGTATTTTGATGCTATGATTCTGGCTGTTGTGTACCCTGTTCCCCTTCCCCTTGGTCTGTTTTACTGCTTTGGGGTGATAGTCTTCCAAATAGGACTGTCTGCAGTGCACTGCATATTGTGTTTGGGTGCAGCTGGCAACATAAATGTGTAGATGAGATGAAATGACTACTCCAGCTAGTTTACAATCTCTTAGATTTGCAGGTAGATGCAAGCTGAGTTTGGAGGACTGCAGGGAAAGCAAGGAAGTCTTGCTTTCTTCTGGATGGCCTCCCCCTTTCACCAATTGCAGTGACAAGTTTGGCATTCCAAGTTTTCTAAATAGATGCATGTGAGGGGACACATTTCTTCAGTCCAGCTCCCTGTTTTGAGCTAGTTGTGCAAAACAATCTCCCTCTCTTCTGGCTTTCCTTGGGCTGGGAGATACTAACTGGCTGCTGTTTGACCTTGGCTGCACTGCTTTGTTGTGACTGGTATTAACTTCTCTGTCTCTCCTTTCTCTTATCCCTTTGTGTACAGGGGGGTAAGGCAGGGGGAGAAGTTGTTGCAGCTCCCCTGGTCTTTGGCCAGGGGGGTCCCTGTGCTGTTTGTTAATTGTAAATACCTGTAAATATTGTAAATATTCTATATTTGTACATATTCATGCACTCCATTGTAGACTGTAGTTTTGCCTGTAAATACAGCTTTCATTTGCTTCCGGCTGAGCTGCTCTGGCAAAGTTAATGGGGGGGGGGGGGGAAGAAATTTCAACCCACCACAACTGTCATAAACCAATTCACATCCTGATTTAGCAGTAGCTTCATTCTTCTCTTTTCCAAATCCAATGA
Organism: Indicator indicator; assembly: GCF_027791375.1. NCBI lineage: Eukaryota > Metazoa > Chordata > Aves > Piciformes > Indicatoridae > Indicator > Indicator indicator. The sequence continues at coordinate 26,847,828 of NC_072023.1, forward strand.
TGTTAGGGCTCAGCAAATTGACATGCAGTGCACATGCTCTCCCCCCCTCTTTCCTCTTCTCTCCTCCCTTCACTCCCCCCCCCCTTCACTCCCCCCCCTCCCTTCACTCCCCCCCCTCCCTTCACTCCCCCCCCTCCCTTCACTCCCCCCCCTCCCTTCACTCCCCCCGCTCCCTTCACTCCCCCCCCTCCCTTCACTCCTCCCCTCCCTTCACTCCCCCCCTCCCTTCATTCCCCCCTCCCTTCTCTCCTCCCTCCCTTCTCTCCTCGTACTTCCTCTCCCTTTTTTGCTCTGCCTGACTTTCTCCAGGGCTGAATGCTGCTACATCAGAAGCAATTCTTGGGTCTCCTGGAAAAGTGGTCTCCTGGAAAAGTGCACAGTAAGGCCAGTCAGTTGGTAAGGACTATTGTTTTTTTCCCTCTTCCTTTCCCACCCCTCCTCCCAAATAATGCATTTTCATCTCAGGCTCTGTTTTCTGTGGTTAGGTGTCATTTGCGTTGAACAGTCTGGGAATATCTAGAAGGAGGAAAAGTAAAAAATTACTTGGAAGCTAGCTGTTGTTTTTTTCCCTTAGCTGCACATTTGTGTTTCCAGCCTGCCTGGTTTGCACTTGGTTGAAGGAGGCAAAATAAGTGCATGCAGCCAGTGTTTATCAGCATGCAGTTAATAACCTTTCTGCTCTCAGTAAGGGGCTGGTATTTGTAACCCACAGCTGAAATTGTCTCTGCCTTCCCAGGCTTCTTGTCTTGTGATGTTCAGGTGCAGATTTGAATTTAACTTCTTATTTGCACATGTCAAAGAGAGTCTTGAAACGATTTTACAGCTTCATATCTCAGCCTGGGAAGACCTGTTCTTTTTCCAGTGTTTTGTCATGGGCCTTCCAGCTCTTTTGACACTTCCTTTGCTGCTGGTGATGTGAAAAATCTAAGTACTAGAGAGTCTGTTAACAAATCTGGAGGAGAAAAAGAGTGAAGAGTCACTTGTCATCCTAGGCAAGAGAGGTGGTCAGTGTGTGCTGCTGGAGATGAGGATCTCCTGCAGCAGCAGCCCAGGTGTCTGCTTTGAGAATGACAATGCAGAAATAGAGAGATGTGCCCCACTGGAGGACAGAGAAGGCATTTCTGTGTGGTAGAGATGTGAGAAAATCTAGTTAGAGGAGTCCCAGAAAGGCATCTTCCTTTCAGAATAATTATACCTTGCACTGGATTCATAGAACACTGCTGCCGAGTGTCCACTTGTAGTTGTGTGTAACTTCTGTGGTGCAGTAATAGATTCAGGGGTTTGCAGTTATTTTTTTAGACACCATGGCTGAAGGAGAAGGAACTTAAATGATTAAGGAGCATCTCCTTGAGCATCTCCTTTCTTTTTTCCCTTCCAACAACTTTAATTCCATCTGAAAAAGCAGTCTCTAAATAACTGAATTTACTTCAATTTTAGCTGGCAGGACTGAGAACTTACAGGGTGTGGCTTTGGTGCTGGCACTCTGCAGGTAGCAGATGTGGTGTTTGAGGGCAGGGGAAGGAACAGGATCACTTCTGGAAGCTGTTCTTGCCAGAGCACTCCGTGAAGGGGATGAGAGCAGCGCCTGCAGTAGTGGTGTGCTTTGATTTACTTCACATGACCTTTTTTCCCCACCTTTTCTTTTTCTTAATAAAAAGTACAGTCCTGTTTGTGGACTCTGCTCTGTTTTCCTTGGCTCCACCTAGCTTGACAGTTTCACAGAGATGAGTACTCCAGGAAATGCCTGAGGGCTTTTTGTTACTTTAATTAAAGTGTCTCATTCTAGATCTGTTTTCAGCCACCCATTTTATTATCCATTTCTCTGAAGGATTAGCAGTCAGATCTGACTTCAGTGAGGGTCTGAAGAGGCAGGGCATAGCAGGGCTGCAGGGGGAGGCACAGAGCAGATGGCACTGCAGCCCAGCTGGCATGGGTGAAGCTGTCCAGCCCCCAGCAGCCGTCTGTGGGCACAGCCTTTGCCTGCTCAGCCCTCGGCACAGGTAGTGCTTCAGGGGCACACAGCTGCCCCTCTGCTACAGCCATGGCATTGTTACTGTGGGATGTTTGCTTTCTTCCCCAGAGGGAGTCTCTTGGGATCCCTGGACACAGACCAGCTCTTCACTTCTTGCCTTGTGCTTTTCAGGCACTAGATTTTAAGCACAAATGCCTTTGATGGGTTCTTAGTGCTCCTATAGTTGCTGTGACTGAACCTCCTGGCTCTCTGTGATCACTTATGGTAGAAGATAAAGTCAGTGCTCTTGCCTCAGAAACTTCCTAGCCATGCTGGGTGTTTGGAGTTTTTTATCACACTGAAGGTTGCTCTGCTAGGACAGTTGTGTTCACAAAATCACAGAAACATTCCGGTTGGAAAAGCCCCTCAGGATCACCAAGTCCAACCCAGAACCCTACTCTGCAAGGTTCACCCCTAAACCATAGCCCCCAGCACCATATCCAAACCACCTTTAAACACATCCAGGCTTGGGGACTCAACCCAGTTCCTGGGCAGCACATTCCACTGCCTGACCAGGAAAAAATTCTTCCTCATGTCTAGTCTCAACCTACTGTGTGGCAGCTTGAGGCTGTTACCTCTTGTTCTATTGCTAATTACCTGTGAGAATCAACCAGCACCAACCTCTTCTTTCAGGTAGTTGTAGAGAGCCCTCAGCCTCCTCTTTTTCAAAACTAAACAGCCCCAGCTCCTTCAGTCACTCTCCATAAGATTTCTTCTCCAATTTGTTCTTCCAGCATTTCCTCCTGCCCCTCCAGGCAGTCTTTCTTGGGGATGCTGTGTGGGTCTGTAGTTTCAGGGCTGGGGGAAGAGATCAGGGAACATAGATTTTTTTTCTGCATGTTGGCATTCCTCTTTGACCTGTATACAGAATTTCTGTCTGTGCTGAGCAAAATGAAGGTTTGGGGTGTATGGGTGGCTTTGCAAGGCTGTGTAGTTTTTCAAAGGGCTTTTAAATGTCTTCAGAAATTAGTTTTGTACAAGTTGTCCATCCACATCGTTCCTTGTGAGAACACAGCTAACTCTTACCTGCCTGTTTATGCTTCTTTAAGAACTGAATCAGAGGAAGCAGTTGAGCTTTTAAGAGCACTTCAAACCAAACCGTAGAAGAGCACACACAGTTTCCACAGCAGTTAGGCAGAGCTCTTTTACATGCTTCTCAGCTTACAGGGCAGAGCTTTCAAAGTCTTCTCTAAGATGCAGCAAATGCTCTGTCAGGCAGCTGAATGGGGATCTCTTTCTGTTCATTGTGTGATACTGTCTCCATTATAGATGCAATGTGTGCTTCTACTAGTTTTGTAGCAAAAATAAGTTAATCTTATCTTTGAGACATGCAGGATTTTGATGTGAATATCTGTTTGCACCAGAAGAAAAAATCAGGCAGAAATTAATAATCTGGTAAATAAGGGTGGTTGTTTTTTTCTTACATGTAGTTAATGTTTGGTGTAGTTAGTAAGTCAGCTTGTTTCTATGCACTTAATAACAGACCTATTAGAATACTATGAAAAACAGTACAGGCATGATAAGAGTCAGTCTCCAAGACCTGATTTTTATTTTTTTGTTATGATTGCTGTTTTAAATCATACTTGAAACTTGACAGTAGCAGTTTCCTAGTATGTGTTAAAGGTTGGTAGTGTTCCGATTCCACTGCTGAGAGTGATTTTTCAGATTTCTGGCACTGGCAGGACTGCAGCTGCCTCCCAGCTGATAGGTTCTGCTTCTTGGAAGGCCTTTCAGATAATTCTTTCATTATTTTATCGGTTGACATTTATCTGGTGTTGCTCACCCTATCTCATAATAGCTGTAGCCTGTCCTGAGGATAGGCTAGCATGTTTGGTACAAGTGCTTTCTGTCACTTGTAGAAGTCAAACTGCATAGACTTGAGGACAGTGATTGACTTCTGGAGCTCTTTTCTTACACCTGCAAATGCCACCTCCACAAAATTAAACTGAGACTGCCTCATGTGCTGTGGACCATCCTTGTATTCCAGCTAAGAAGGGAACTATCCAGTCCCCCTCATCATAGCTTGTGTCAACTCTTCCCTCAAGTGGCAGTGGTTGGGATCAAGACTGATAGGGTGCTGCAGTGAAGGACTTTTGTTTCTGTGGACATAGATGATGTGGTTCTGTAAGTGTGCTGGCTGAGGAAAAACACTCCAAGTTTGCAAGCTTCCCATCCCAAATTTGAAAAAGAGGAACTCTGATTTTTCTGGGCTGGAGCAACAGACTATCTGCTTACAAGTACAAAGCCTATTCACAGTTAAATTGAAAGAGTAGGGCTTATGTAAGCCTTCAGGTTATTAAAAATCCTTCCACATGTTCCATCCTGTCCTGAATTAATCTCTCTGTGGGAGCTTTGCTTCTAGGTCACATCTGTAGATGAATCAGGAGGAGTTGTCCTAATTGTCATTCAGTTTTTATGGCAGCTGCTTGAAAAGAAAAAAAGCAAACCCAAAAACCCAAACAAAGTGCAAACCTCCACTGAATCAGCACTAAATCCTAGCTTTATCCACTTGACTTTCTGAATTAACTCTTAATTCAGCTCAGGAAATATTAATCATGTATCCTAAATGTTTCTTATTGCTGTCTGGTTTTTCAGTTCAAACTTCATAAGCTTTAAAAGGAGAAGTAGTGAAGCTACCATTGACACTTGGTGTAGCTTTCCTGCAGGGTTCCCAGCCTTGGAAAGCTGAGTCCCCAAGGCACTGTTATGGAAATTAAATTGTCTGTAAAGAAGGAAAGGAATCACCCAGGGTTTATAATGCTCTGATTTCTAGGAAGTCAGCAGGTGATAGATAATTTTTGAGGTCAGTGCAGTCTGCACGGGGAAAGGAACAGTAAAATGTTTGAGCCTCTTAAGGCCTCTCTTCTGCCAAAGGCAGGGTGGGTGCATGGTGTTGGTGCATGAATTAATGAAGCACTTGAAGTGTTGAGGGTTGCTCCTGTTCCTCGTTTTACCATCCCTTCATTTCCTTACCCTCTCCAAAGCAGTTTATTCTGCATGTTGCCCTCAGCATGTGCCTAGATCCTACCTACACTTTGTGAGAACTCTGTCTCCAGTGAAAATTCTCTAGCAAAGCACTTGGCCTTTGAAAAATGCCCTAAAACAGCTCATACCCAACCCTTACATGTCAGGGTTGCCTCCCATCCATTCACTAACCTGCCTAGGGTCTAGCATTGCATCCTCCTGAGCTAAGATAGCTTGCTGGGCCTGGGCAGCTACCAGTCCACACAGTAGCTGTGGTGGTTCTTGGTCAGTGTTACTTGCTCATTTTCATGATGGTCAGGTCATCTGTGTGTTCCCTCTAAAGAACAACTTTGAGTTTTATTTCTGAGAGAAAAGGTAAAACTTAGAGTGTAGTGGGTCAGGAACAGAGCAGAAGGCAAGAGGCTGGGGGAATGTGTATTGAGGAGTATCAGCACGGCTTAAACTGCAGCACAGTTTCTATCTGTCTCTGTTGACTACAGGTGGCACTGCTGTGGACTGCTGAGTTCCTGCTCACTTGCCTTTCACCACTCTATAGCAGATGACTTGAGGGGAATTCAGGCTGACTCAAGATGACCCTAGCTGGTGCTTTTTTAGTTCACTTCTGAAAAGAAGTGTACAGATTCACCAGAACTCCCAAGGCCAGGGTGTGGTGTTTTGTATGCTTCATGTTGAACCAGTCACAGAATCACAGGAAGGGACCTCAGTAGATCATTCAGTCCAACCCTCCTGCCAGCGCCCTGATCAGGTTGCACAGCACCATGTCCAGGCAGGTTTTGAGTCTCCAGAGAAGGAGGCTTCACAACCTCTCTGGGCAGCCAGTGCCTCATCACCCTCAAAGTATTTTTTCCTTAAGTTGAAGTGAAGCCTCCTGTGTTCTGACGTCTACCCAGTGCCCCACGTCCTATCACTGGGAAGCACAGAGAAGAGCCCAGACCCATCCTCATGGCCTCCACCCTTTAGATATTGATAAGCATTGATAGGATCCCCTCTGAGTCTTTTCCAGGCTGAAGAGCCCTAGGTCTCTCAGCCTCATGGATGTGCTTGAAGAGAAGAGCTGTTGTCAGTTGTGTGTCCCTGGTCTTTGTGCCAGCATCAGACCACAGAGAGGCTGCTTTGCTGCCATGTGCTGCAGGCAGGCAATACATCAACTCTGGTTCATGGATGGGGAGAGCCCAGCAGAGGGGAGGGTAGCATAGAGGTTCACAAGATTTGTCCTGACTCTGTACCATCTCTGGAAGTAAAAAAAATTAGCTGTGATCATAAATGTCTGTTAGTAGCTTAGGCTGCAGGTACCACATTTCCTACTTAACACACAGAGAAAATCCTGATGGTCAGAGGAGCTAATGTCCAGTTTCAGTGTCTGGGCAGTGAACCATAAGGGTGGTGAGACACTGGAACAGGTTGCCCAGGGAGGTGGTGGAAGCCTCATCCCTGGAAGTTTATAAGGCCAGGCTGGATGTAGCTCTGAGCAACCTGATGCAGTGTGAAGTGTTCCTGCCCATGGCAGGGGGGTTGGAACTGGATGAATCTTGAGGTGCCTTCCAACCCTGACAATTCTGTGATTCTGTGACTGCCTCTCTGTCCTCAGCACAGAGTGGTGGAAGTTAACCACAGTGACTGAGTCCCTGTTGTCCTGGGTGTGTACTAGAACAGGGCAGCTCAGTGCTGCATGTGAAATGCTGTCCTCACAATGCTGTGCAGCAGCCCTGGCTCACACTGCTCTCTTTGGAACCGATAACCTCTGCCTTTACTTAAGTTTCTTGGCTCTTCTTTTCCTTCTTTTCTTTGCAATGCTGCTTGCTTGCTTCTTTCTAGGTCCTCTGCTTTGTTTTCATGGCCTGAGCTGCATTTCAAAGGAAATGTAGTTCCTCTAGTGAAACGTGACTTTCAGGAGGTTGCTGGGAGTCTTGAATTGTCAGTCTCTGCTCAGAGCAGAACTTGCTTTGGGTCTGGTGGGGGGGATGGGAGGTGTGGTGTCTGAACACCTTCACAAATGTAATGCTTCATTAGCTTTTATTTCATTCTGAATCAAGACTCTATGATGATCCTTAAGTGGTTATTGAATGGCCTGATGGGTTTTAACCCTTCCCCTGAGGAGCTCTGTACATCTTATCTCCTTAGAGAAGTATCATCCAGAATTCCATGGCCTAGAGAAGATGAGATTTACATCCCAGCACCCTTAGAGTCCCAGGGCTGTCCTGTGCTACAGCCTCTACTGTTGTACAAAAGCTCCATGAATGGGTCCATCAAGGTTTGCAAAATGACAGGGTGTTTTGGGGGGAGTCTTACGGAGTTTGTCGATACCAAAATAGTTTCCACCATGAAAGATTAAAATGTCACTACCTGTAAGTTGTGCAGAGCTCTTAAGTGCCAGTTCAGTGCTTTTCCAGGGGTCTGCTCCAGCTTCATTTGCTCTCCTTGCAGCTGCTGGCAGTGACCAGCAGTGTTTGTGCAGCCTCTGCTGTGCCTGCCAACTTGCTTTTGGGTTTGGCTTTTGTGTGTGTGTGTGCATGTGTAGATCTGTCCCCTGCTAGAGAAGTGAGGAACTGCTGTGTGCCTGATGGCTCTGTGGTGAGTCTGGACATCTCCTGTTTCCCTGAGGGAAAACTGTGAGCCCTGCAAATACGCCTACTCAGGGTTAGAAACCGTTGCCTTTTAGGCCCTGAAGTTCTTGCATATTAGCAACTAAGTGGCAATTTGGAGTTACCAAAGCTGAAAGGCATTTTCCTTCTGCTAAGCAGGGCATTAGCATCAATTTACTGCTTTTGGCATCAGTGTGAGTAGGTGCAGCTGCTGGTCCTGCTCTACCCGCAGTCGTGTGTGAGTATCTCAGCGGGACAAAGTGGATGCTGATCAGGATTAAAAACAACTCAGCAAAACAGAGTGTCTCTGGTTTTGACTTGGCTCAGTTCCTGACACAGACCACTGCATGAATCCATAAAAGGTTGTGGAACAACTGAGGAGGTCTCTTGGAATGGGAAGCTATCAATAGCATACTGGAGCAGAACCAAACCACAAATGCACAGGTGTTGGAAAGGGTTTTTAAAGAGGGAGAACTACTGCATGCAGAAGGGAGCAGGGAGAAAGAAAACAAATTAAGGAAGGCATCAGCGGGGACACCTCCCAGGTTGCTCAAGGCCCCATCCAACCTGGCCTTGAACACTTCCAGGGAGGGGACGTCCACAACTTCCTTGGGCAAACCTCTTCCAGCATCTCACCACCCTCACTGTAAAGAATTTCTTCCTAATATCTAAACTAAATCTGCCCTTCTTCAGCTTACAGCCTGTCAGCTGGTGCATGCTCAAGCTGATGTGTTCCAGGGGCACAGAGGGAGCAGAGAAAGCATCTTACTGCTCTGTGAGGGGCTTGACCTGGCTCTCTCCTAATTCCCTTCTTATAATGGTTCCAGCTCGAGTTGTTTGTTTGTCTTAGACAAGGATGTCAACAGAGCTTTCCTAGACTAAAACCAAACCAAGCCCGGCAGCATCTTTGGATGTCTGTGCTTGGCTTTTTGTTTTAACTGAAGTTGTGGGGCCAAAGTTCTGAAGCTGGTCTGGGAAAGTGGAGTTAAGAATAGCTCTACTTGTTAGTAAAGTCCTAGGGTTACTGGAGACTACAGGTTGTTGATACAAAGTGGAAACACAAGCTTCAGAAAGAACTGACAGTGTAAGGAGGTAAGAGAAACACTGTTAGGTGAAAATGGACAAGCAATACAGAGCACTCACACCAGGGGAATGTTATTCAACTGGACTCTGGTACTTGGGTTTGGTTTCAGGCTTTGGTATCTCCTTCTCCAGTTAATAATTCCCACGTGGTTTGTGTTGGTGATGTACTCACTGATTCAGTAATGTCAGGCAGAAAAATGCTCCCAGCAAAGCTCTTCTGAATGGTTCTGTTCTCTGGAACTGGCAGTTGAGTAGCTGGGTTTTGTAATCTCTCATGCAATGTAGGTCAGACACCTGCTCCTCCTGCAGGGGCCCTCTCACCTTTCTTCCAGCCTTATGAAGTTTCCAGGTGTCCTGTTCCTTCCTGTACAGGGGAGCTAATGCTGGAACCATTGCTCATGTGTTGTGTCCTCCTTTTCCTTCACAGGGGACAGTCTTTACTTTGGACTCTGAAGAGGAAGAGTACCCTGGGCTCATTGCAGAGGACAGTAATGACATCTACATCCTGACCAGTGACAACTCAGGACAGGTGAGCCCCCCGGAGTCCCCCACAGTGACCACATCGTGGCAGTCAGAGAGCCTGCCTGTCTCCCTGTCAGCAAGTCAGAGTTGGCACACAGAGAGCCTGCCAGTCTCCCTGGGACCCGAGTCCTGGCAGCAAGTGGCCATGGATCCTGAAGAGGTCAAAAGCCTGGACAGCAATGGAGGGGCTGAAGAAAGGAGTGAGAACAACTCTTCCAACTCCGATATTGTTCATGTGGAGAAGGAAGAGATACCAGAGGGGATTGAGGAAGCAGTGGTGTCTGCTGTCGCTGCAGAGACCATACAGGCAGCGTTTCCAGAAACCCTGACTTCTCTGCAGGAAGGAAAAGCTCCAGCTGAAACTGCTGCTGCTGGAAAAGCACAGCCCTCAGTTCCGCCACCTGCCAAACAGCAGGAGAAGGGGAAGGTGGCTGAAGAGCTCCTTCGACCCGAAATCCCCACGCTGAGTAAACCTGCCCCAAAGCTGGCCACGGCAGAGGGAAAGGCTGCAGCAGAGCTGGAGAAAATACTGCTGCTAGGGGAAAAAAAGGTGGGGAGAGAGGGCCGCCTGGAGGAAACGGAAGAGAAGTCCCCCACAGCGGAGGAGAAGCCGCTGCTGCTGGCGGAGGGGAAGTCGATCCTGCTGTACGGCGGAGCCGCCGCCGTGGCCATCCTGGCCGTAGCCGTGGGAGTAGCGCTGGCGCTCAGGAGAAAGTAACCGAGCTCTGGGGAGGAGCAGGGGTGAGAGGGGAGAGAGCACAACCCGACTTTTGTAGCTGTGTTACCCAAAGGTTGAGCTGCCTGCTGTTGAATTGGACGTTTGAGTAACTTCCTGGTGATGGGGTGAGGTTGTTCACTAAGCCTCCAGCTCTGGACAATCAATGTTTTCAGTAGAATGGGGGCAGGGACTTGGGTTTTTTTTTCCTGATTACAGTACAGGGGTATTTTTAAAAAAAAAAAAAATTAAAAAAAAAAAATCTGCAAATTGAAGAACTCAAGTGCAGGTGCTGAAGAAAGGGGTGCTCATACTCTAGAAACTGGAACAGAGAATCCCCAGGGGAAGGGGAGAATCAGCTGCTGCCAGCCCCTAGAGCCTGACCACTACCGCAGCTGCGCTGTCTCGTCCCTTCCCGAAGCACCCCTCAGCCCTCACTAGCCAACATTAGCCAACCTGAGTCGTGTAGTGAGAGGCTGGGCTCCCTCTTGTCTCTGCTTCCTCTCAGGTACAGCACTGCTCCTTGGAACCTTGCAGGTTCCTCCTAAGCCCCCTGTGGGAGAGTGCTTATTCTTACCTCCTTGCTCGCACTGGTTCTGGCCCCTAACATGTACTTGAGCCCCATCCTGTAAAGATGCTGCCTCTCTATAGCTGTATTATCTCTGAGCATCCTGGTGTTCCTGGGGGAGAAGTGTAGGACAGTGCTTTGTCTGCACAGGAGGGTGGGAGAGCCTCTGCTATTTGCTGATTTGAGAATCCACTTGCTCTGCTCCTGCCTGGCCACTTTACTGCCAACCTGGAGTTACCAGAGGTGCAAAATTCCTGCTGGACACGGTGCTGTTCCAAGCAGGACTCTGATGCCGGGGCTGCAGTCAGCAGATACGGCAAACTGGCGTGAAAGAGAGGCCAGTGCCTCCTGTGCAATTCCAGGGTTCAATGCTATGCTATCCTGTGTCACCCTGCAGTCTGTATTGTCTTTGCCAGGTTAAACACAGAGCAGATTTAGTCCTAACCTGGTCGTGGCTGTGACAGAATCCCAGATACATAAAGCGATGGATTCAAGTAACTGAGCAAAACAGCATTAAACATCATCTCCTCTATCTGCCTGTTCCTGCCCTGCAGTGGTCAGTGACTCTGAATCTGTCATCAGCTGAATTTACAGGTTCACAAATGATGAGAAAGTTACTTTGGTAAAAAGCAAATCCCTGTTCCCAACAGTCACAGCGCTTCAAATCCGTGTGCAGAGAAACCTTTTAAGCCTTGCTGCACACATCAGCTCCATGGGCTCCACCCACAAGCAGTCCTCTTTCTGTGTTTCTGTGTCTGTCCTTGTCCCTGCTGCTGCTCTGTGGGCAAGACCTGTGGGCTTTCCAGGCACAGCTACTCTGTGAGGCCGTGCTGGCACCATGGCTTAGACCTGAAGGAGGCAGGTGAATGGGAACTTGGGATAATGTACAAATGGAAGGGGGAAGATTACTCTCCATAAAGCACAAAGACAAGTACTTGATCTCTGGATAACCTTATCTAGAGTACATCTCCTCATGAGCCTTTTTTCTGAAGTGAGCTGAGAAGGAAAAGACACTTAACATACTCTTTATTTTAGGATATTCTTGTTACGTTTTCCTATCCCACCCCTATCCCAGGATGCTGGGAAGTCAGAACCTGGCAGATGGAGGAATTCTTTTGTTTAAGCATTTCTGAGATTGGATTTTTTGTAGAGAACTTCTTGGATTTTAGGCTCTGTGTGTGTGTGTGTGTGTGTGTGTGAAGTAGAGTATCAAGATAAAGGATTGCTCTGTATGTGCTGCTGCTGTGGACTGAACTGAGGTGCTCTGCACTTGGCTCTTGATCACTGATTGCTTTTTCCATGAACAAAAGGTAGCAGGTTGGCCTTAACAGAAACTCTACACCATGTTGCAAAATGGAATTGGCTTTTTCTGCCACCTCTTGGGAGCACTGCTGGTACTCCCTTTGCTGTGCATCTGGAATGCTGGGACCTTCTCACACTATGGACTTTTCAGTGTCTACCTTCCCACCACCACAGCTCTGGACTCTCACAGGAGCTTCCATCACATGGAGAGAAGAGGTGTCCATGCTCCTTTTGTGAGGAGCATGCACAGATGGTTACAGTTCTGCTTCATTTCTCGTGTTGCAGCAGGGTTTACCAATAAGTGACAGGCTGGGAGGGTACCCAGTTGGTTCCCTGGGGCAAGGGCTGCTTTACTGCCCACTGAGTCAGCACAGGCCTGTCTCTCACTGCTTTGCTGGTGACTCCAGTATGAGCTCTGTGGGAGAAGGGCTGACCTCCATCCTCTCCTTACTGATAATGATGATGATGATGCACCTACATGTAGGATATGGCCCATCTGTAGCCACACAGTGAGTTACACAGCAGTCCCTACCTGCACTCTAAAGCAGAGATGGATTTTGTGCACAATCTAGGGGTGAGGCTGGTACTTTAGCTCTTCTCTGTCCAAGGTTGAGTGTGGGAGATGGATACAGGACAAAAGATTAAATCCATGCTGTCTTGGGAAGAAATCCCTAGCTTCCTGGCACAAGGAGCCCAATGGGACATGAAATAAAAGTTATCTTCTGTCACACACAGGAGTGAGAAGGTGGCAGCAGTAGGAAGGAAAAGCAGTGACTCTGTTTTGTTAAGCACTTCTGTGGTGGGGCAAAAGCCTTGAGTATCTATCTCATGTCTTGCCACATTCAATGGAACATCAGCTGGACCCTGGGTTTTCCTTGCTGGGTCCTTCTTTACATCCTTTTCATGGTAGGGGTCTTACAGAGTTGACTACTCAGCAGGAATCTCTGACCCTCTTCCCCACCCCGCCCGGTATCATGTTTAGAAAGTTTATTGTATGCAGTACTATCCTCTGGGAACACTCCACTGGTTATTGGACTCCATTAGCTTATGGACTTGAACTCTGCTATGGTCAGAGCTGGGATAGATGCTGTGGAAGTCACCAAAGGCTGAGTAAGCTCAGGCTGACAGTGTTCCTACAGACTTACAGCTTACTATAGGTGTGAATTAGAAAATGGAAGGGTTTGGGGTTTTTTTTTTTCCTCCCCACTATCTTCAAGTGTATGAAAATAAATCCTAAACTGCAGGGTCTGATTGCCCTGAACCATGTGGTGCAGCCTCTCTTCAGTGGCTTCTGCAGCTGGAAGAAGAAGGGCAGTAGCTATGTCCTGACTGAGTGCAAGGTGTCCCTGCCCATGGCAGGGGGTTGGAAATAGATGATCCTTGAGGTCCCTTCCAGCCCTGACAATTCTGTGATTCTATAGAGTTACAAAAGGGCATAGAGAGTTACTCTCACTTGTGTTGCTTATCCCCTTCCCAAAAGTGCCTCAATATCCGTCCTCGAGTGGCCTGTACCTTAACACAATATCTACCTTAGATCCATTCTTTCTTCACTTTACCCTTGTCTGCAGCATACCCTAAAGCTGAGATGCTAAAACAGCAGAGGACTGGATCTCAACAAGAAGTGTTAAATCCTTCAGGAACTGCAGTAAGTGGCTTGCTAAGTAAGGAGCTGTAAAGTGAAAGGCTTTCAAGAGAAAGGTGCAACTTAGGGTTCAGTTGTGTTTAACTAAGCTGTGCTCACCTGGGCATTGTGGCTGAGAGCTGGGCAAGGGCTTTCTTCAGCTAGCATTCCTAGGGAGCAAAAGCTGAAACTCAGAATCCCTCTGCTGCATACAGAGGGCCAAGTCTCTGCCTGTTGCAGCCATGTGCTTTGGGAGAGCCTCGTGGCCTCCAACCTCCTGAGACCCTACAGCTGTGGGGCTGTAGTTGGCACAGCAGTGCCAAGCTGCTAAGCTAGGGCAAAACAGGAAACTTCTGGGCACAGGCAGCTTGAAAACTTGGGTGCTGGTTCTTGGTGGGCTAGGTGGATGCTGAGTAGGGGTTCTCAGGATGATAGATACTGCTGAAAGATACTGAAAGTAACTTAGATCTAAAATAGTAGATGTGGGCCAAACAAGCTAGAGCCAAGAAAACAACACCCCTGCACTCCTGCAGCCTTTTGTGCATTCAGAGGTGAATCATGGAGCAGCTGCCTGCCCCAGGTACTCACCAGTCTGAAGAGAAGCTGCTAGCATAGAGCCAGATGATGAAGTGGCTGTTTAGTGTCACCTAGTCTCTGCTATCACACCTGGGTTTGGTCACCAATTTGACTTCTGGCTGGAGGTGAGGTGCCTGTTGTACTGTTTGCAGTTGGTGGTTTCTTTCCCAGTCTGCTTTCTGGAGAGCAAGCTACAGGAATCCATCCTTGCTGTTTGTGAGGGCTTGATTTTTTTCATCCTGGGCTGGGAGGGCAGTGCTCAGGCAGCTGCAGCTCAAGAGCAAGGTGAAAGCTGTAGTGCTGATTGCTCTTGCACAGGGCAAGGTCTGGTGCCAGGATCCTGTTTCATTCCTTTCCATAAAGCTCTGGTCACAGCTAGGCTAAGACTTTAGTCTGCATTTTTAAACTAAGCAATGCTTTCTCACCATCACAAATTAAAAATTTCATTAGTCCTCACCAAGAAAGACTCTGAAGTTTGGTGTTTTTTTCATGCTAAAGGTGGTAGTTAGGAAAATAATCTGAGCTCATAAACTTTCCCTGTCTTTAATTTCAGCTAGAGAGGTGCAGCAGCACCAGCAAAGCCCGAGGAAGCAAACAGCTAGAGGTGCTTCAGGCTCTCTATCACTGAACCAGAGCACACTCCTGCTGCAGAAGCTGAATGTAACTGCTAGATGCTTTTCCTGTGAAATAGGGGTGGGGGGAGGGGTGAACACAGTCCCAGCTGCCAGCAGGAGCAGACACCTACCATAGGAGTAGTGCCTGCTCCAGGTTACACAGCAGGAGAAAGTCTTTCCCAGCACAACAGGGAGAGGTGAGACATGTCACCTCCTGGACCTGCTGCAGGCAGAAGCTGTGCCTGACTTTAATTTGGCTTGGTCTGCTTAAGTTCAGCTCTGGCAAGGTTACAAGAGCAGTATTGCTTTGACTCTCTGTATGCATCTGTGCTTCGAAGTGCAGGCTCTGTCTTGCCACTAAAAAAAAATCAAGGGTGGGGGGAATATAAAATAAAAGCTACCACTACTTGACTCCAGCAGAGCCAGGTCTCATGGTCTGCAGGGGCTGCTCTAGGCAACACTGTACTGTTTGCATCTGCTGAAGGGAAATCTCCTGCCAAGTGTAGTTGGCTGTGGAATGAGAGCTGCACCAGTTTGGCAGGGGTCAGCTGTAGTGTTAGCAGTACACATCCAGAAGAACCACAACACACCACTGATCAGATCCACCTCCCTAAGTTAAACAACTCCATCGCTTTCTTTCCCACTTAGAGCTGACCCTCTCTCAGTCTGTCTCTGATGTAGGCTGACTTGCTTCCTCCAAGCTAGGGGTCTATGGTTATGCTGTAGAAGTGGGGGGAGCTACAGTTAGCTTCCAGTGGAAGCTGCTTTTGATCTCCCTGCAGTATCTGCAGGGGAGGGAAGGAACACTTTGATTTGGATAGAACAAGCTGCAGAGGATGCATCTTACTGCTGTACCTTTAGGGGGTCCTGTCCCCATTTTTAACTTGCATTATAAGCTTCCATTCAAGTGCAAAGCTAAAACCCACTCAGACCAAAAGAATGCCACTTGATTTGCTGAGTAGCAAAGGTTAATGGTACTGACTCTGAAGCAGGCACAATAGGGGACATCTTCTACGAGGCTGCTGAGGGGTGTAAGCAGGTAGTGGTAGAGTGCAGGGATTTGAGATTCTGTTCTCAAGAGGCTTGCCTGGGGGAAGAGCCTCTGCCTGCTCCTCAAGTCACCCATTACCCAAGGAACTGGTCAGAATGTTTCTTAGAACATGCAGGTACAACCCTCTTGGGGAAAACTATCTAAAGCTTCTTGTGCCATTTGGGTCATAAAGATGTTCCTATCTTTCAAAAGGAAGTTCTTTCCAGCTTCATTGTTCTCTATTCAGTTGAAGTGAAGGGGTATGTACATTCTTCCCTCTGCTAATGGGACACTGCTGTAAGACCATGCCCCCAGGTTGCACTTTAATAAATGGTACAATTTTCAAAAACTAGGTGTAGACTCTGTGCTTTTTTCCTCTCTCCCCCCTCACCTTAGTCCAGTGCAGACACCAAAAAGGAAATTCAGAGCTGTATTGCCATGAGAACTGACAATTTTATTTGTTAAAAAAAAACCTCACAAAGTATTTACATCATTTCAAAACTTCTGAAGCAGCTGCATCACAGGTGAAGCCCTTGCCACCTTGTGTGTGTTTACAGGTATGTATCAAACAACCCAAGTCAGATTTTGTTCAACCTGAGATATAGATGTAAGAGATGACAGGTATTCCTCCTGAGCCTCTTTAGAGCAAGATATTCTAAAGCTAAAAAAACCAAACCTTTTTCTCAAGCATATCCAGGTTGTGGTCCCCAAAAGAATTTGCCCTATACCTACTCTAATCTTTTCTTTACAGTTTCTTGATCAGTTTTGTTTTTCAAGCACAGGATTATGGCAATTGATACTGAAGCATCTGTACTTCAGCCTTCCCTGGCTCCTTTAACACTGTTCCCTCTTGTTGCCATCTCTTTATGACAGACCTGATTTCCTCCCTCCCCACCTTTGTGATCTTTGTTATCAGCCACCCACTCTACAGCCTGAGGCCTTCCTGGGAACAGTAAACACTTGGCATGGCTCAGCTGTAGCACCAGGAGCAGGGCTGGGAAGAGAATAACTAAAGCAAAAGGCTAGGGCTGATTAGGGAAAAGAAATAAAACCACCCAGACAGAGGGCAGGCTCTGAGCCCACAGCACTGCCTCTGTGGGCACAAGCCAGGGTCTGCACTGTCTGCTACTGGAAAGGAAAAACAAAAAAGGGTAAGCACTACTTAGGGGTACTGGCAGAGCTGGCAAGCAGCTCACACTACCATCACTGCTGTGCTAGTCAACAAAGGCCTATCTATGAAGCTCTCCCTTCCCTTTCACAGCTGTATCTCAGAAGTTAAGAACACAGAAAGTCATTTCATATATCCAAGAAAAGCAGAAAGTCTTCAGGAATCCACATTCTGCACAAGGGCTGGAGCTCAGTCACGCAGCTGGGCAGAGAGAAACAGAACCAGCATTAAGAGCAGCAGAGCCACCCCCCGCGGCCAGCCCCGCAGCTCCTGGGGAGGCTGAGCAGCAGCAGCTGCCGAACCCTGCCGAGCTCTGCCACCCCTCGGCCCCTGCCAGCCGGTGCTACAGCCAGGGAGCTGGCACCAGGAGTGCCAGGGCAACAGCATGGAACAGACCCTGGAGTGGGCTCGTGTGAGCTCTCCCCCTCCCCATGGCAGTGCACTGGAGGACCTGCCCTCCCTGCGCTATGTGCTGTGGCAGCCCTCAGGCAGTGAGAGCCACTCTTGCCTTACATCAGGGACTGCTTTCTGTGATAACTCAGTGCCCTTGGGCTGAGTGCCACTTCAAGGGACACTGTGCGTTGCTGCCTGGCAGACAACAGGGGTGCTCTGCAAGGCACCTGCCCAGTCTGCCACAGGGCGAGCTGGGCCCCTCTGCAGGGTGCTGCCAGCGCTGTCTGTGGCACAGCTGCAGCACAGGGGTGTCCCACAGACCCACAGCACCCCACCACGGGGTCACAGCCCTGCCCATTCTCAAGCTTGTTCCTGAGAGGTATCTAATCTTATTGTACCTCTGTGTGTGTGTCTATGTCCTCTCCCCTCTCCTGACAGGTTATTGAAGGTGCAGCCAAACACCACAGCCTCTGCCCTGACTTGACTGCTAGCTCTTTAGTCTCCCCAACTATGCTGCAGCTCCAGAGAACAAGAATGGAGCCACCATTTCCCATTGGACCATCACTTATGGTTCTCTGCTGGTGCTGCTGTGCAGAGGGGCAATTCCTTTCCCCTTCCAGTTCTGCCAAACTCTGGGGAGCTCAGGAAGATGAAAGCAGAGACCTCAGGCACAAGACATTTGGGAAGATACAGCTGTCAGAGGTCTGGTCAGGATTTCTTCTCTGAGGGCATGATTAAACCAAGTCCTAACAACACAGCTCCCTGAAGAGACTGCAGGGAGGGGAGAAGCAATCACATCTTTCTCTGCCCTGCAGAGGAAATGCACTCAGCACTGGCTGCTGAGAGAGTGGGACAAGCAGAAGCTGTGACACGTCCACCCATCACACTTCCCTCATTCAGCACACCAACCTCCAGAGCTCCACTCTGGAATTCCCTCCAGAGCACTACAGGGAAACCAGCTGAGCACAGGCAAACTCAGAGCTAGGCCGATCAAGAGGCTGCTTGTGACTCTCCCTGAGCTGTCTGACAGCACTCACCAGTCTGGCAATGCAGTTGCGGAGCTGCTGGTTGATGTAGTTGAGGGTGGTGCTGAAGGCACGCTGCAGAAGGGAGGGCATTGTGTTGGCAATTTTCTTAGTTAAGAGCATTGCCAGCACCAGCATGGCCTTCTCCCGATCCATGTCTGAGGGCATGGCCTGCACAAGCCCTTCCACTGCCTGTGACATGTGCTGGGTTATCTCCTGGAGGGGAAGAAGAGAGTGATCTCAGTGCAACAGCTGAAGATTAGACAATAAACCTGAAAGCCCTAACCTTAACTGGGTGGAGAGCAAGACAACAAGACTGGGGGGAATGGTCAGACTTTGCTAGAACTACTCTGTGCAGGTGATAAACCCCAGGAGAGGTAAAAAACAAAAAACAATCCCACAAGCAACCAACCCACAAACAAAAGTAAACCAACAAAACCAAACACAAACAACAAAAAAACCACCCCACAAAACCCCAGCAAAAAGATGGTCGGAAGTCATTCAGTCCCACCTTTCCAGCAAGAAGGTAGACCATCAAGTCAAAGACAGACTATTTTGTAGAGCACAGGAAACTTCAAGCCCAGGCAGAGAAAGCCAAACAAGCCAGAAAGCCACAGCTGTCCTGAAGGTCAAGCTAAAAAGGCTTTGTGGAAGCAACCTGTGGCTCTTGATCCAGATGTACATCCAATCCTTGGAGAAAAAGGACATCTAACACAAAAGACCTCAAAGTACTACCCTTGCAGAGCAGTGCAGCATGTTAGATGCTGGGCCTATTCAATCTATAGGTGGGAGAGCAACTGCATCAGAGGTGAAGATACCACCTAGAAAAGCCTTCTCAGCTGATCACCCATCCAGGCTACTCCCAGCACTGCCAGCCTGTGAGCTAAAGAGTCACAGCGCTTTCAAAGGGTCTCACTGCTTGCAGTCTGTTCAGTCGCAAGCACACAGCAAGCCCTTACTAACACTGCTCAAGTTGTACCCACATGAGCAGCAGACATGCAGGACCTGACACCAAAGATCCTAAAGAGAAATACTAAAGCCTTAACCAGTCAGCTGATTTTCAAAGATAAGCCACTGGGCCAACAAAACACCTCTGAAAAGCAGTCCTCCACAACTCCTCAGTTTCACCACCTGCAGAAAGATGACGCCAAGGATCTCAGTCTGCAGGCCAACAGCTGCCACAGCAGCATCACATCTTCCAAGGCAAGTGTCTGGGCTGAATTCTAAGATGGTGCTAATTAGATCAGTAAACTACCAAAGACAGGGAGAGTTGCAAGCTTCCTGCTTCAGAGGCACAGCAGCAAAGACACACAACATTTCAGAGAGGAACTGCCACTCAGGTTGCTTCCCACTCACCTCTCCAGACAGGTTCTCGTTCAGGAAGTGCTGCACGAGGTCGTTCACGACCCTCGCTTTGATGTCCTGGTCGAAGCGGTCCCCGATGGCTGCCAGCTGGGTGGCAATACGCCGGATGACCTCCTCATCGACCTCATGCTCGAACACTGCCACACACACACGGCTCACTCAGCAGGCAGCAGGTAGAATCGGTCCAGTGCAGGTAAGCTGACCCATTCCCAGCAACCTTCTGCCCACCCCCAGTCACAGCGTATCCATGACAGCTGTGTGCACTCAACCCATATCACAGAAGCATTCAGGTTGGAAAAGAGCCTCAGGATCACCAAGTCCAGTCCAGAACCCTGCTCCACAAGGTTCACCCCCAAACCATATCCCCAGGCACCACATCCAAACCACCTTTAAACACATCCAGGGTTGACTCCACCACCTCCCTGGGCAGCACATTCCAATGCCTGACCATTCTTGCTGGCAAAAAATTCTTCCTCATGTCCAGTCTAAACCTACCCAGTTGTAGCTTGAGGCCATTCTCTCTCTCCTCACCAACCTCTCCACAACAACTTTTCAGGTAGCTGTAGAGAGCCAGGAGGTCTCCCCTCAGCCTCCTCTTTTTTCACACTAACCATCCCCAGCTCCTTCAGTCACTCTCCATCAGATTTATTCTCCAGGCCCTTCACAGCTTCCTTGCCCTCCTCTGCCCTGGCTCCAGCACCTCCACATCTCTCTTGTACTGAGATGCCCAAAACTGGACGCAACACTCGAGGTGTGGTCTCCCCAGAGCTGAGTCCCAGGGGACAATCCCCTCCCTGCTCCTGCTGGACACAGCATTTCTAATCCCAGCCAGGATGCCTTTGGCTTTCTTGGCCACCTGGGCACACTGCTGGCTCCCATTCAGCCATTTGTCAATTACAATTCCCAGGTCCCTTTCTGCTAGACAGAGGCAGTGTCCAAACAGGATTTTTAATTTGTATTTTAGGCAAAGTGCAGTCCCATCCTGATCAAAATGCACTACAGGGGAGGTTAGAACATCTCCAGCCAAAATCTCTCCAGGACAGCTACAGTCAACACCCTGCCTAGGGAGGGGAAGTGAGAGAGTGTGCATCACTTTCAAGTGGCTACTGTCAGAATTTGTTTTTTAAGCACCATCTAAAATGCAACATCTCAGATAATTATAGCATGGTTTAGATTGGAAGGGACCTTGAAAGGTGAGCAGGGTTATCTTCAGCTACAACAGGTAGCTCAGAGCCCCGTCCAACCTGACACTGAATGCTTCCAAGGATGAGGCATCTAACACCTCTCTGGGGAAGCTGTGCCAGTGCTTCACCACCCTCACTGTAAATACTTCTTCCCTCTGTCTAGTCTGGATCTATCACCTTTTAGTTTAAAACCATTACCCCGTGTCCTATCTCCTGCCATTGCCAGCTGGGGCAGGAGATCTATGCAGATTTGTAGGAGGGGACACTATTCACTGAAGCCCTCCTCCCCCTACTTAGGTTGAAGTCAATGTGCCAGCCAACACATCCTTGGCAAGGGACAACAGCCATCCTGCAGATGGCTAAAGCAGCAGGAATGGTATCAGAAACTGGCTGAGGAACAGTTTTTATCACACTGCTAGAGCAGAAAAGGCAACACCAAGTTCCAGAACAAGAGTTGTTTCTAACTCCTATCCCAGGTACTGATGATGCCTGAGGAACATTGTGAAGCCTAACTGGTTAATGTCACACTCCTTGAGGACAGCTATCATTAGTATCAGCTTTGTGGCCCTTGTCTGACATGCTGCAGAAAACCCCCTGGGTGACAAGTGCTCTAGAAATCCATAGGGGCAGCCAAGCATTAGCTATCACATCCCAACCCACAGCCATGCTGTGAAGTTTCTCAGTGGAGAAAACATTACCAGCAGCAGAGGTGGGAAAAGGGGGAAGCAAAACCCATGCAGGATGGAGAGGAGAGCACTCACCTGGCTCCCCGTTCTGCATGTGGCCACTCCGATTGCCGTCGGTCTGCAGCTCCACCTCATCGTCGTCGTAGCAGCTGCCTCTCAGGAAAGAGACCATCCCCTGGCTTTGCAGGCACTGCAGCTGCTCCCTGAACTTACAGTCTGAGGATGCCTCCAGGAAGGTGTAGAGCAGCACACGCTCCACCTGGACAGATCCATTGATCTGAAACATGAAGAAAATCACTGGTAAGCCCATGCCTGGGAAAGGCTCCACTCTGAAGGTCTGCACATAGGCTGTTTTCCAATCTTGAACATACTTCTCTGGCTTCCAGTGGTGGAAGACTCAGCTCACCTTCTCCCCACATTTGCAGCTGTGGCAATGACAGAAACTCTGATCAGAGCACCTCATAGAATCATAAGGGTTGTAAAGAACCTCTGGAGATGATCTAGTCTGATCCCCCTGCTAATGCAAGTATGCCTGTATCAGCTTGCACAGGAAGGCATCCACGCAGGTTTTGAAGATCTCCAGAGAAGGAGACTCCACAACCCCTCTAGGCAGCCTGTTCCAGTGCCCCATCACCCTCACAGTAAAGGAGTTTCTCCCTAAGTTCAAGTGAAGCCTCCTATGTTTTAGTTTGTATTTGCTGATCCTTGCCCTGTCACTGGGCACCACTGAGAAAAGACAAACCCCATCCTCATGGCCTCCACCCTGTAGGTATTTATATGCATTGATAGGATCCCCTCTCAGTCTTCTCCTTTCCAGGCTAAAGAGCCCCAGGTCTCCCAGTCTCTCCTTGTAAGAGAGATGCTCCAGTCCCCAAATCATCCTTGTGGCCTTCTGTGGAGCCACTTCCTCCAATAGTTCCCTGTCCCTCCCTGGGAAGCCCAGAACCAGACAATACTCCAGGTGTGGCCTCACCAGGGCAGAGTAGAGGGGGAAGAGAACCTCCCTCAACCTGCTGGCCACACTCTTTGTAGTGCACCCCAGAATACCATTTGCCTTCTTGGCTGCAAGGGCACATTGCTGGCTCAGGGTGAACTTGTCCACCAGCACTCCCAGGACCTTCTCCTCAGAGCTGCTTTCCAGCAGGTCAGCTGCTAACCCATGCTGGTGCCTGGGGTTACACCTCCCCAGGTGCAGGGCTCTACACTTGCCCCTGTTGAACCGCCTGAGGTTCCCCTCTGCCCAGCTTCCCAGCCTGTGCAGGTCTCACTGAATGGCAGCACAGCCTGAGGGCTGTCAGCCTCTCCTCCCAGCTCTGTGTCATCAGCAAAGGTGCTGAGAGCACTCTCTGTGCCTTCACCCAGGTGTTGAATAAGCCTCCGCCGAAACAGAGGTGTACTCAGCACAAACCACCCACTGCACCCCATCCTGTGTTTGGAAGGGCATTCCGTGTTGGGAATTGGCCATTCCACTTCCTGTCCATAACGAAGCCAGCAGCTCCCCATCTCAGTGTGATCAGACCACAGCACGAACAAGGTGGGAAACAGAGATAACAGTGTAAGCCTGCAGAAAATCCAAAGGCTCACATTTCTTCCCCCTCTTTGAAAGGATCCAGACTAGCTCCACTATAACCTCTTCAGCAACCTGTAGAGAGCCAAGGAGCTGCTCACAGGAAGTGACAGTGAGATGCAGGTCACTGGTGTCTGGTATCATCTACAGAGACATGCTGCCTCTGCAGCCACACACCCTGCTGCCTTCAGGCCGGGTGGCAGAGTGCACACATCAGTTAGGCTGAGCTGGTCCATCAGGCAGGCAGACTGCTGTGAGGGTGTCTCCATTTAAGGAGTGAGACAGGCTCTATAACCCCTCTCAAAGGAGTTAAACACTCCCCTCAGGATGGATAGAACTGGAAAGTTTGAATGGAAATGCTATTCATAGCTACATATTTCAGTGCAAACACACAAATCCATAATCCATACTACATACCAAGAAAACCCTTCCCCCAGACATACCTTAATACTCAGACCTAAGTACTCTTTTCTCCTCCTCCAAGCCCTCCTCCATTAGGCCCAAAGAGGCCAGAATTGCATAGGAAATATTACCCAGGCCCTCAAAGGCTGTAGACAGTTCCCAAATCCTCCCCCATACCAGATAAGAGCTCGTGCTTTCCAAGGAGGAGAGAGAAGAAAGACACAGAGCTAGCCATACAGCCAGCTTACAAAGAGATAACAGAATTATGGGATAGGATAACAATTTTACACTTTCTGGTCCATCCCTGGACCTCTCTGGTCCTCCTGGAAGACTTCTCTATGGCTCTTAAAGGCATCCAGCCTCAAACCATAACAGAGAGAGATGTCCTGCTGAAAACACGGAGCCTCAAGAACAGCTAAGGCCTCTGTAGAAAACCAGGAGACTGTCCAACAGTTCTATCTGAGCAGCTTATGGAACAGGATGTTATGTAAAAACAGAAAGAAAATTCCTCCTCTGGTATGCAGACTGTATTCCTAGGAGAAAATGCTTCGGCATAAAATTGTAACTAGGGAGAAGAATCAAGGCTGAAGCAGAATGGTTTGTTTTGCCAAGTGCATAGTGTACAACCAGGATGAAGAACCTGATCACTGAACAGGAGCTGCAGGTAACTTTTGGGGAGTGGACCCTTGCAAGGCCAACTTTATCTACATATCAGTAGTACTTACAAGACCCAAAGTGCCTAGGCAACAGCAGCAGAACTGGGACAAAGCAGTAAGCAGCAATTAAGGACAAGTTGTTTGTACTTGAAGAGACTAGACAGAGAAAGGGAAAGCCAAAGACAACAAAAAGCAAACTCCAGTAACAGAAACAAAAGGCAAACAAGGTATATGATCAGTCAGAGGCCAACAGAAGGCAAATCCTCCATGATCTGGGCATGGATGCTTATAGCCAGTAGTGAAGCTTACTCACTGACCCAAACTCACTGGGGCACCAGTGGTTATCCCCCTTGAACAACCCATGGGACTAGTCTAGGGAGGTTCTTCTCCATATCTACTCTGTCTTGGTGAGGCCACACCTGGAATACTGTGTCCAGTTTGGGGCTCCCCAGTTCAAGAGACAGAGACCTGCTGGAGAGAGTCCAAGGGAGAGCCAGGAAGATGATGAGGGGACTTGAGCATCTCCCCTGGGAAGAGAGACTGAGAGCCCTGGGGCTGTTTAGTCTGGAGAGGAGAAGGCTGAGAGGGGATCTGATCAATGTCTATCAATAGCTGAGGGGTGGGTGTCAAGTGGAGGAGGCCAGGCTCTTTTTAGTGGTGCACAGTGATAAGACAAGGACCAATGGATACAAACTGGAACAAAGGATTTCATCTCAACATGAGGAGAAACTTCTTTACAGTGAGGATGACAGAGCCCTGGAGCAGGCTGCCCACGGGGTTGTGGAGTCTCCTTCTCTGGAGACTTTCAAAACCCATCTGGATGCATTCCTGTGAGGACTACCCTGGGTGATCCTGCTCTGGCAGGGGGGGTTAGACTTGATGATCTCTGCAGGTCCCTTCCAACCTCTAACATTCTATGATTCAATGATTCTTCAGGTTTATGTGCAAAAGGCTGATGGAAGGGCAGAGCAAAGAGGGTTATAACAGCACCTTGGCACAAGGTGGGGTGAGGAGGGTGACAGACACTTCAACCGCAGTTATTATGTTCAATATTGCACAAACCAATGCAATAAAAACTGATCACAGTGGTGTCTGTTACTTTGTTCATTTCAGTAGTTTGTAGCTTTACCAATAAACAGTACAAACCCCAAAAAGTACAAACCCCAGCCTGCAGCTGGAAGGGGAAGGGTCACACTGTGAGGTAATGAGGAAGCAGCTTGCTAATGAAGTGGTTCCATCCATTTTAGTCTGTGTTCAGAGCAGTGCTAGGGCCCCTGCAGGAGCTCTAGGGAAGATGAGGACATGGGCAGCACTTTTTGAAGGTTATCCCCTTTGAGGTGTCTCAGAACAAGTGCACAAGGGAACCACTGACTTCAGTCACACTTGCATCTAACCTGTTCCATGATGGCTTCAGAGACAGAGCAGCTCTTATGACCCTCTTCAGACCAGAAGTTCTTGCACTGCAAAAGAAAGAAAAGGCTGAAAGGTAAAGTAACTCCCCATAAACCTTGCTCATGGGTCTGGCCATATATCTTGTAGAGAATGACCTTTCCAGTGATGCACATCTGTGTTTCTGGAGAGGGCTGCCCATCACATGCTGACAGTGACAAAAAAAGGCTGAGAAAAATCACAAGTGTCCCAGCAAGAATGGCCCTATTCATGTGAATAAGGGGCATGAAACTCCTCCCTGCCACAGACACATGCAAGAGAGTGGAGCAACATAACCTCCAAATGAGGCCTTGAAGCCAAGAGGTGATGCTGGAGAAGGGAGGAGTGCCAGAGCCTGGAAGGGAAAAGCAGCATTATCACAAAGGAGTTTCTAAGTACCTGAATGAGAGCAGGTGAGCTGCTTGAATCTGTGTGCACAGCACCAAATCCTGGATCACAGCACCCAGCTGACATTGTTGCACAGCTGGGGCACTTCAAATGCATCTTCCCCTGCCTCCCACACAGAAATACAGCTGTATACCAAGGTTTATTTCAATACTTTCCTAGCAAATGTTGGACAGGGAGGATGGGACAAAGTGCCACCAAAGGCCTCTAGTTCCATGAGCACAAGTCCACTAAACCTCCAGGGAGGCCTAGTAGGAAGAAGGGAGAAAAGAGGACCCAGGGTCACAAGCTCCTCTGCTCCCACAGTGCATGCTCAGGGCTGACAAGCCTCAGCCTGTCTTGTAGCTGGGCAATGCCCAAGGGAAGAGGAGGGGGAAGGCAGACAGCATCATGCAGAGGGTGGCCTCCCTCACCCTCTGAGAAGGGGCAGCTGGTAGGAACAGAGTGCTCCCTCCTCATCCAGCCAGGTATAGTGGATGGGTGGGTCAGACCAGCAGCACAAGCAGTCACCTCTGGTACAGGAAGTCCCAGAGCAAGACAGGTGTGAGAACAGCACAGCCAGTGCCAAAAGCACAAAACTACCTAGCAAATGCCAAGGAAGGGAAGAGAGGAATCCCCCTTAAGAACCTTCAACTTGCTGCCTCTAGAGATGCAACAGTCCCACAGCTGCACACTGAAGTCTCTGGTGCAAGCTGGCTTCAACTTTCATGAGCAGGGCCTCTTGACCATGAGCTCTTTTTCCTCACTTAGTTGTCACACCAGACCAACAGCTGTCTAAAACTCAGCTTTGCTCAGTTTTAGGCAAAAACTCAGCCTTTGCTGCTTTGCATTTCCCTTTATTACATTCAAACCCCTTTTGCTGCTACTCACCTCTATCTGAGAAGAGTCTGCTGGCTGGGGAGAGTACAGTCCCTTGTCTGCTCCTCTAGGACTGGACAGGGCTCCAAAGCAAGTCAGAATGGCACTTCTTCCTGGGCTTGACTTTTCTGGAAGAGAGAAAGATACTAATTAAGGCTGCAGAACTTCAGATAAAATCCTCAAGATTAAGAAGAAAGTAGGGATTTAGCATTAAGTCTGTGGCAGGACCATGGCTTTGTGCAAACCCCTCAGGAGCTGCATGAGCAACATTTCTGGAGGCCAGGAAAAGCCTCAGCTTGCACTTATTTTGTTTTTAATATGTAAGAATTATCATCTATACAAAGTAATTCCCTCCAGATCAAAGCTATTCATGTTACAACTAGTAAAGAGTGGATATCCTCTGATAATGACTCCTGCTGAGTTAAACACCACTTCCGAAACCATCATGGCTTAGGCCTACAAGAAGCCTCAAACGCTGCTGAGCCTCTGCTGGCCTCAGCAAGCCTCAAACGCTGCTGAGCCTCTGCTGGCCTCAGCCCAACGCTGCTGACCTGCTGGCCTCAGCAAGCCTCAAACGCTGCTGAGCCTCTGCTGGCCTCAGCAAGCCTCAAACGCTGCTGAGCCTCTGCTGGCCTCAGCAAGCCTCAAACGCTGCTGAGCCTCTGCTGGCCTCAGCAAGCCTCAAACGCTGCTGAGCCTCTGCTGGCCTCAGCAAGCCTCAAACGCTGCTGAGCCTCTGCTGGCCTCAGCAAGCCTCAAACGCTGCTGAGCCTCTGCTGGCCTCAGCAAGCCTCAAACGCTGCTGAGCCTCTGCTGGCCTCAGCAAGCCTCAAACGCTGCTGAGCCTCTGCTGGCCTCAGCAAGCCTCAAACGCTGCTGAGCCTCTGCTGGCCTCAGCAAGCCTCAAACGCTGCTGAACCTCTGCTGGCCTCAGCAAGCCTCAAACGCTGCTGAGCCTCTGCTGGCCTCAGCAAGCCTCAAACGCTGCTGAGCCTCTGCTGGCCTCAGCAAGCCTCAAACGCTGCTGAGCCTCTGCTGGCCTCATCTCACTTGCCTTGAAACCCACATTTGTCACAGCAGCCTTCTTGAGCTCTCCCAATATTGCCATCCCCACTCAGCTCCAGCCCATGCCAAAAGTTTGATGTAGGACCACAGCAGTAGTCCATAGCTGGTCAGATTAAGCCATGTTGGCTAATTTGGGCTAGTAACATCCTTCATAACTTCATAGCTGACTTCACAACCTGAGTACAGGCTGAGCAAATTTCCCCATCAGTCAAGGTACACCTACCCCCCATGCAGAGGGGCAGGCAGTGCAGCACAGCTCTGGCACAAGTGTGATGGGATTCAAGCCACTACAGCTGCAAGCTGTACACAAGTGGTCAGATGTGCTGGTGAAACTGGCTGGGTAGCACCAAAGGGATTTCTCACTTACAAAGCTTACAGTGAAACCTCCTCCACCCAAACTAGGGTGACCTTTTTTTTTTTTTTCCTCAGTGATGACAATTCCAGTGAATTTCTGGAGGGCAAATTGAGCACAACCAGGTGGTGATAAACTAAATAAAATATCAGCCTGCAGAGTGATCAACATGACCTTTCTTACAGCAAAAGAAGCCAAGGTGGTTTGCCACCTGCCACACTTTTTCCAGGAGAGCTCAGAATGTGACTTTAAATCACAGACTCCCTACATTTTTTGTCATGCTATTACACAGTACCAAGAAACTCCATTTGGTTCAGTCCAAAGGCTCATGGAAGAGGCAGTCCAGAAGAAATGCACTCTTGTCTTTTCCCACTCCCTGCTTTAAAAGAGGCAGCACAGACCACTCCATTCTGGGAAGGACAAGAGGCACACTTCTCCATTCCCAAAGCAGAAAATACCAGTCAAAAAAAAAGACCCTGATCTATTCTGTCTGGCATGGCCACACAGCTTGGCTAAGAAAGGCAGAGCAGAGCAGCTTGGCACAAGGCCCTGCAAGTGCACTTCCCCCACCAGTGACTAGAAGCTGTAAGGCTTGAGCCTGTCTGGCTGAGCATGGTCATCACATCAGCTCCTGCACATGTGCAGGAGTCCTCTCCCCATCTACTCTGCCCTGAGGAGACCACATCTGGAGTACTGTGTCCAGTTTGGGGCTCCCCAGATCAAGAGAGACAGAGACCTGCTGGAGAGAGTCCAAGGGAGAGCCATGAGGATGCTTAGGGGACTTGAGCATCTCCCCTGTGAAGAGAGACTGAGAGCCCTGGGGCTGTTTAGTCTGGAGAAGAGAAGGCTGAGAGGGGATCTGATCAATGTCTATCAATAGCTGAGGGGTGGGTGTCAAGGGGAGGGGGCCAGGCTCTTTTGGGTGGTGCACAGTAATAAGACAAGGACCAACAGAGACAAACTTGAACAGAGAAGGTTTCACCTCAACATGAGGAGAAACTTCTTTACAGTGAGGATGACAGAGCCCTGGAGCAGGCTGCCCAGAGAGGTTGTGGAGTCTCCTTCTCTGGAGACTTTCCAACCCCACCTGGATACAGTCCTGTGCAGACTGCCCTGGGTGACCCTGCTCTGGCAGGGGGGTTGGACTGGATGATCTCTGGAGGTCCCTTCCAACCTCTAATATACTGTGAGACTGTGAAATGCTGTGCCTTGAAAGTACTTCTGCTCTTCAAAAGCCAGAAGCTTATAGACTGGTTATGGCAGAGAAGCTCCTCCCTGTGTGCTGGTGACCTGCGCAGGTAAAACACCTTGGTGCAGACAAAAAGGGTCTGAGCAGCCCCTGCCCTGCCAGGGTGCCTGCTGCACCCAGAGATTTTAATGAGTGTGCAGAGGGAAGAGACCTACAACACATGGAGGTTCTATCCCTTCCCCTCAGGGGATCATCTCAGCTCTGTGTGAAAGGACACTCCTCAGGGCAAACCTACAAAAATAGACATCACTAAGAAAAAGCAATAAAATTTAAAAAAAAAAAAATCACCCATCAGACCATTACAGCTGCAAACTGCAACTCCTGCACATGAGCACAGATAAGACAAAAATGAATAATGAAAAAAAAAACCACCACCACTCTCCAAAGTGCTTATATGGTAAAAATTTAAGACAAGGAGGCTTGAAGATGATGATTTAACGAACTGGATTTGCTGAATCAAAGAATCACCACCCAGGGAGTGAGTCCCTGAGGGGTTCCAGCCCTCAGCTAATAAAGTTCTGCTTGGGTGGCCAAAAGCACACCAGGAACAGGTAAAAGCATTTCTCTCACATCACAAAATGTCTCCCTACCACCACAATACAGGGCAAATTATTTTTGGCTTTTAGTTAACTAGTAATTGCCTTGAATCAATGCAAGGGGCTTCAACAGAGTTCCTCCTCAGCAGTTAAACTGCTTAATGGAATCTCAAAAAGACCTCTCAAGAGCAAACCCCAGAGAGTCAAATGGAATCACTCTGATGCCACCTGAAGTTCTTCATCAGTAAGACTTTGGAAGTTTGGTAGTGTTAGTTTCAGGTAAAGAACTTCTCTGGTGGATGCAAACAGTTATCTTACACTGTGTGAAAAGAATCTTTACTTGGAGCATGAGAAAAGATGGAGACAAAGGCTACAAACACCATCTGCATTTAGATTCAGAGTATAACCAGATCCTTTGCTAAGGCTACTTTAGGACTGGTGGAAGTCTTGGAGTGAATTTTATGTACTATGAGTTTTAAAACTTGAAATACCAATTCTAACAAATCATTCCTTTTCACACTTTCAGTTCACTCATTAGACAGATGAACTTCTTGTGTTAACAGCTGCCTCTGAGAAACCACTAGATGCCTGGAAGCATTCAACAGTCAAGACTACAAACAGGTTTTTCTCATCACTTTTTCCCCATCTTAGGAAAATAAAAAAGCATGTAAGGACTATTTTAAATACAAATTTAGGACCCTTAAATCAGTTCTAAAGAGTCAACATGGGGCATGTCCATTCCAGCTCAGTGTTGCTTGTTCATTCCATCACCATGTTAATGGTGTATGTTAATTTAACATAATTAGAGTCAGAAGAGCACATCCACCAGCTGCTTGTCAGTGCAAAATGACAGACCTCACCCACCCCCACACATGCCAGTTTGCACAAGGGAGAATTCTTTGGATGCTTCCCTCAAAGAAAGCATCCAAGGTTTGCCACATAGCAACCATGACTCTTTAGACAGGGCTGAGTACATCCTCAGGGACAGTACAGAACTGCTTTCTTCCAGCAACACAGGTCCTTCAGGTTTGGTGTGCCATCTTCTGTTTCTCCCTCTGCTACCCAAGTTGTATTAGTCCTACAAGGAGCTCACCAAAGCAACTGCTCCCAGCTGAGGCCATCAATGAATCACTGACTCACAGAACAGTCTGGGTTGGAAGGGACCTCCAAAGGTCATCCAGGCCAACCCCATCTGCACAGGCATCTTCGACTAGATCAGGTTGCCCAGAGCCCTCTTGAGCCTCACCTTGAATATCTCCAGGGATGGGGCCCCAACCACCTCCCTGGGCAGCCTGTTTCAGTGTTTCACCACCCTCGTGGTACAGAGCTTGTTCCTAACATCTAATCTAAATCTGCTCTGCTCTAGTTTGAAGCCATTAAGGGGTGGTGGCAACAGTGTCACAGAATCACAGAATTAACCAGGTAGGAAGAGACCTCCAAGATCATCCAATCCAACAAATCACCCAACTCTAACTAATCAACCAGACCATGGCACTAAGTGACTCATCCAGTCTCTTCTTAAACGCCTCCAGGGCAGCCCAAAGGGCAATCTCTCTGTCTGTGAAGAACTTCTTTCTAAGATCAAGCCTAAGCTTCCCCTGGTGCAGCTTGAGACTGTGTCCTCTCTTTCTGTCACTGCTTGCCTGGGAGAAGAGCCCAACCCCCACCTGGCTACAGCCTCCCTGCAGGTAGTTGTAGACAGCAATAAGGTCTCCTCTGAGCCTCCTCTTCTCCAGGCTAAACACCCCCAGCTCCCTCAGCCTCTCCTCACAGGGCTGTGCTCCAGACCCCTCCCCAGCCTCGTTGCCCTTCTCTGGACACATTCGAGTATCTCAATGTCCTTCTTAAATTGAGGAGCCCAGAACTGGACACAGGACTCAAGGTGTGGTCTAACCAGTGCTGAGTACAGGGCAGAATGACTTCCCTGCTCCTGCTGGCCACACTATTCCTGATCCAGGCCAGGATGCCATTGGCTCTCCTGGCCACCTGGGCAGACTGCTGGCTCATGTTCAGCCTACTGTCAACCAGCACCCCCAGGTCCCTCTCTGCCTGGCTGCTCTCCAGCCACTCTGTCCCCAGCAGAGTCAACAGCAGACTCAAGAGTCCCCAGTAGAGGCCACAGCAGGCAGGGCCAGATTTCCCTCTCTGACTCCAGGCACTGCAAGTTTGCAGGGACCACCCTGGCCATAGCTGTGCCAGAGAGAGACCAAACTAGGTCCTCCCTGCCATACCATTGTCACACATACTATGTACTTCAAGAGCAAACACTGCAAGCACATTTTGTCTTCCCAGGTGGGAAGCTACACATGGAAACAGTGGAATTGCAAGGCATGCAAGGGTCTATCTGCCCTAAAGTCAGTGTGGGGTTCTGCTGTATCTCCAAGCACATCAGCAGTAATTCCCCACATGGCAGCAAGAATCAGCAGTACCATATGGGTACCTGTTAGGGGGAACTCTCAATAGCTCTTAAGGCTGCCATAAACAGGAGTAGGAACCAGAATACCTACAGCAACAGTGCTAAGCCACCACACAAATCAGCTTTCCTCTCTTCACACTTGTTACACCTTCAAGACAGCTCAGAAAAGAATCCACCCTGTGAATGCCTCTGCTTAGAATCACCTCCCCTCAGATCCTTCACCTCCCCTCACAGCTCAGCCTGTGAGTTGCTATTCTCAGCTGTCTCAGGCACTGTCTGGGTTTAAAACATGCTCTTTCCAGCAGCAAAGCCTCATGCCTGTAAGACTGAGTCCTTTAACAATTTGTCTGGATTCTGAGCCATGTCCCATACAAACTCCTGGGCAGACACTCTCAGGCACTGGACCTGCTGTGTGAGCTGTCACGACATTCATCTTCACCTCACACTTGAGTCTTCAAAGCAGAAACTGCAGTAAAATGTCAGTCATGGAAAAAGAAAAAACCCTCCAACTTGTGCACTGCTTTCTCTGCCTGGCAGCTTAAAGTCAGGAGCTTTATTTTTGGCAGTCAGGATGACATCATGATGGTAAGAAATAAAACAGTGCCTCTGTCCCTTCCCAGAGCTGGTGGCTCTTACCTGTCTTGCAGGCAATCATTTCATTGTTGAGCTGCAGAGCTGTTTTTACAGGTAAGGAAACTGAGGCACCTGGCATGACCTGATATTTTAAATCCACAGATCAAGCCAGAACCACTCAGTTTCACTGTTTTCCTGAAAACCTGCCACAGGAACAAGTGCTTTACATAACCAGCCATTGCTGGAAAGCAAGGAGGAGAAACAGTGCTGCAGATTGAGAAATTCCTCATTTGAGGATATTTCTAAGCTACACCAGACTGCTGTCTGTAGCACTCCAAGTCACAAATCCCACATCATGCAGCCTGAAGTCACCAGAGGAATCCCTATCCCTCTGTCACACCCAATTTCCAGCCCATAAACCCAACAGGAACTAAACAGCCCAGCCACCAGCAGATACCAGAGATTCTCCTCATATTTCTCCAGCTATACAAGTCTGCCTACTCCCATGGCAGCTACACATGCTTCAGACTTTGCAAGGACAGAGAAACTGAGAACAAAAGGGAATATAGCTAGCTGATCTGCAAAGCAGTGCTGAGATGATCAATGACAGACAGTGGGACTGAGGGCACCATCAGCAAGTGTGCAGATGACACCAAGCTGAGTGGTGGTGTCGATACACCACAGGGACCTGGACAAGTTGGAGAGGTGGCCCAGGTGACCCTCATGAGGCTCAACGAGAGCAAGTGCAGGGTTCTGCACCTGAGCCAGGACAATCCTCGCTTATCAATACAGACTGGGGGAGGAGGTTACAGAAAGCAGCCCTGTGGAAAAGGACTTGGGGGTGCTGATGGATGAGAAGCTGGACAGGAGCAGGCAGTGTGAGCTTGCAGCACAGAAGGCAAATCACAACCTGGGCTGCATCAAAGATGCATTGCCAACAGAGCCAGAGAGGTGATTCTGACACTTTGCTCTGTTCTGCTGAGACCTCACCTGCAGTACTGTGCGCTCAGGTCGGGAGCCCTCAGTATAGGAAGGACATGGACCTGATGGAGTAGGTCCACAGGAGGGCCATGAAAATGCTCAGGGGGTTGGAGCAGCTCTGCTACGAGGACAGGCTGAGGGAGCTGGGGGTACTGAGCCTGGAGAGGAGAAGGCTCCAGGGAGACCTAATAGCAACCTTCCAGTACCTGAAGGGGGCTACAAGAAGGATAGAGAGAGACTGCAAAGGCCTACAGGGACAGGATGAGGGGCAATGGCTTCAAACTAGAGAAGAGCAGATTTAGATTGGGTGTTAGGAACAAGTTCTGTACCATGAGGGTAGTGGAACACTGGAACAAGTTGCCCAAGAAGGTGGTTGGGGCCCCATCCCTGGAGATATTCAAGGTGAGGTTCAAGAGGGCTCTGGGCAACCTGATCTAGTTGGGGATGTCCCTGCTGAGTGCAGAGGGGGGTGGCCTGGATGACCTTTGGAGGTCCCTTCCAAACCAGACCATTCTATGATTAAAAGATGTTTGTTTTTTAAAAATATAAAAATCTTACCCCTATATCTGACTTGCCTATAAGCCCTGATTTGGGAGAATTTCTCTGCCACAGAAGGCCCTGGTCAGCCTGATCTAGTTGGGGATGTCCCTGCTGACTATGGGGAGGTCAGACTGGATGACCTTTGGAGGTCCCTTCTGGCCTGGACCATTCTATGAAATGTTATCATAACCACAGAAAACCTGCCCCTATCACTATTGATGGGTCCCCATCAATGGATATTCCAGCCTGTAATAGTGCTTAGAAGGCTCAAAGATTTTTGCCTCATCCCAGACCCACTCCCCTAAAACAGAATTTTATTCTAGGCTTCATTAAATAAATCAGTCAACATGGTGGGGGAACAGACACATTGCAGTATGTTAGCCAGGTGAAAGATGGGCTGAGTGAGCCCTTTTGTGCATCTATGGACACACATACACAGCTACTGTGAAACTGAAGGGATAGTTTGGTACCACCTGGTTAATATCAAAGCTATCAGCCTGATGTTTCTTGGGACTTCCCCACCACAGGGAACACAGCTTCCAAACTGCAGACAAACTCCCTTTGTCTCTGAGGGAGAATACAACACCAACAGCTTCAATTTCAGAAGTGGTAAAGCTGACAAGCAGTAGGCAGAGTACTCTGACATGCCAGCAGTTCTGTGGCTCACTGCAGGACATACCCCAGTCACTTGTGATTTATTTGCTGGGCTCCTAGGAAAGATACTCTGCTCTTCAGGAACCATGAGACTGCTTAAATCCACCGCTCCCTGCTGCTCTTCAGGAACCATGAGACTGCTTAAATCCACCGCTCCCTGCTGCTCTTCAGGAACCATGAGACTGCTTAAATCCACCGCTCCCTGCTGCTCTTCAGGAACCATGAGACTGCTTAAATCCACCGCTCCCTGCTGCTCTTCAGGAACCATGAGACTGCTTAAATCCACCGCTCCCTGCTGCTCTTCAGGAACCATGAGACTGCTTAAATCCACCGCTCCCTGCTGCTCTTCAGGAACCATGAGACTGCTTAAATCCACCGCTCCCTGCTGCTCTTCAAGCACTACTGCCCATTGCTGGAGCCCATCAGCTTTTGTTTCTCTCCCTTTCAGCTTCCAGCCACATCCTCCTTTAAGATGCAAGTAACCAGAACAAGCCATAGGAGCCACTCCAGCAAGGACAGGAGCAAGCAGGTTTGCTCCTAACTCCTTTGATGTTCTAAACCATCCTAGATGTTTCCTGCTCCTACCAGTTGCAGTGCACACTTCTCTTCCAGCACTCAGTGGCACTGAAACTCTAAATGGAACACAAAGACCTGACACCAAGGGACGCTTGTCCAACTTCCCCCTTCACTGGGGCGTTTTCACCTTTGCTTCTTGATGCTGCCCTAGAAGAGAGCAAAGGTCTCAGCCCCAACACCAAGGACACACAGCTGTGTATTCTGACTCAAATACATTACACAGTTTGTTTCATGGGCTTTCAATTTTCTTTGAAAGAAATGCTGTATTAGAGAATTCTAAAAAGGTTTTGATTGGCCTTTTTGTTAGATTTCTTTTTGGCTCCCCAAGGTCTGCTGCTGTTTCACAGTATTCCTCACAACAACATCAACTGCAGGAGTCCTCTAGTTATCAGGGCAGTACTTTGACTTCTCAGGAGGAAAAACATCCAACTTCCTCACCAACCTTTACTTTCATTTGGCTTAAAATGCTCTGCTGCCCAGCACCTATGCAGCACATCAATAAGGCGGCACATTTACCGTATTACTTATTCTCTTAAGAAAGTAGTAGGCAGGAATTTTTCCTTACTGTATTAGATCAGTGATGGAGGCAGCATGGTGACACTGTTCAGTATTCTTCAGAAGACAGCCTACAGCTACAGTTTGGCTCAAACTGAGCCAGCAGAAAGCCTTCAGCTCAAATTGCCCAAAGCTCAGAGCTGGGATTTCTAACTAGAGCCGGACCCAAGCAGAATTTGTACATCTCCTTATTTTGGGTCTGACAATGCCTAAACAGAAGGCGAGAGATTGGATCTTGGCTGCCACAGTGCAGGTTGTTTTTTGAGTTTGGGACTGAGCTTCATTTTTCCTCTATGGTGTTAAGCAAAGTAACTCAAGTCTCATAAGCCTGCCCTGAGTTTCACCTCCTCATAAATGTTAAAAAAATATTTCTGTCAGGTCCTTCAGAAAAGTAGGATGAAGCAGAGTAAGCCCTAATGGAAAAAGGCAGTATCCCCCTCAAGAGACTTCTAGCCCCTTAGGAGGTTAGCTTCATAATTCACAATTCCAACTACATCAGGCCAGCAGCTGCAACAGAACCCTGCAGTAACATCACAGAGCATTTTCAAGCTGTTCTTAACTGATGGACTCTTGGAAATGATTGGAGAACAAAAAAGACAAGAATCACAGCTCCAGTCTTTTGACATTATAAAGGAAGGACAAACAGGTTGATAAGTGGTGGGCACTGGAACAAGCTCTGGCCATCGTTGGTGATGTGCAAGTGACAGTGTTGCCACTGTCAGAAATGCAAGACTTGCTTCCAGATTTAGAAGATGCCCCTGCTGGGGCATCAGTACTGGACCCTTGCACTTACCTTTGAGCAGCAAGGAAGTGCTCAGTCCCTGCAGCAGAGGACAATCTCTTATCACTAGGCAACAGCGCGTCTGCAGATGCAGGTGCCACTTGGACAAGCTCTGACAAGAACTGCCAACCAAAAAATCCCAAGAAGTGGGCCTGGATACAATAGCTGCCATGCCACCTAGAGGACAAGGGTATCCTCCTGGTTTTACTTGTAACACACAAACTACCATTAACACCTGCCAGCACAAGCATAGATCATCCATCAAAATCAGGAATGCCACTTCATACTGCAACTTAGATACATGCCACAGCTGATACCAACAGGAAAGAGGAATGTAAATCTGTCTTTCCTCTACCCAGTGAGCAAGTTAGGTTAGCAAAGTAGGAAATCAGAGTTTTTAATTTAAAAAAAATAAAAGCAAGCTGTATGGACACATGGGGCCACTATCAGTAGCACTCTCTCTGCCTTTAGTTACCTTCAAGTAATATGACTAGACAAGAACTCCACTTCCAGATTCATAAGTGCACTGCTTTCTGACAACAAAACCAAACCCACAAACAACCACAAACATAACAAACAAACCCACACAAAACAAGACAAACCACAAACCATAAAAGCTATAAAGATGCTCACAGTATGAAAATTTAAATATGGAATCAGCATGGGTCATTTCTGAATGAAGTATCCACACAACAATACATAAGAGAAGCTGATCAAAGCTCCCTGCTTAGTTAAAACAAGTATGCTGGTGCAACAGCCAGGATGGCTCTCACAGAGCTATGAAGCAACAGCTCAGTTAAACAGGACAATTCAGAATCCACCAGAGTCCATCCACAAAATGTTAGGGGCTGGAAGGGACCTCAACAGATCATACAGTCCAATCCCCCTGCCAGAGCAGGATCACCCAGGGCAGGTCACACAGGAACACATCCAGGTGGGTTTTGAATATCTCCATAAGCCCCCTGGGCAGCTTGTTCCAGTGTTCTGTCACACTCACAGGGAAAACATTTCTCCTCACGTTTCTATGGAACTTCCTATGCCTCAACTTCTAACCATTGCCCCTGGGTGTCACTGGGCATCACCCAGCAGAGCCTGGCTCCAGCCTCTGGGCACTCCCCCTGCACATCTTTATCAACAGGAATGAGGTCACCTCTCAGGCTCCTCCTCTCCTCCAGGCTAAAGAGCCCTCAGCTCCCTCAGGCTCTCCTCATAAGGAAGATGTTCCACTCCATTTTTGTGGCTCTGTGTTGGACTCTCAAGCAGTTCCCAGAGGTCCTTCTTGAACTGAGGGGCCTTCTGGAACTGAACACTATATTCCAGATGTGGCCTCACCAGGGCAGAGTAGAAGGGCAGGAGAACCTCTCTCAACCTACTAACCACAGCCCTTCTAAATCCACCCCAGGATGCCACTGGCCTTCTTGGCCACAGGAGCACATTTCAAGAGGATTTTTACAGCTGGTACTCCAGCTGTTTTAGTGGATTTTTTAGTGGAGCCTGTTCACCTTATCAGAGTCAGAACATTCACTATCAAGAAAAGACTTAAAGCATTCATGGAGAAGGGGTACAAAGACAAATCTTCACAGCTGCATGCTTATCTGTTCTGAAAGCATACACAACCCTGCCTCAGTAGAGCTTTCCCCAAGACATTAAATGGACTTCCCTCCTCCTAAACACCAAATATATCACAGCTACAAGCACCTCTTATGTTCCTTACTTAACCACGTACCAGTACAGACAGTCAAAGAGGCAATCCCCAGAAGGAAAACCTGACAGTGGTGCTTTGATTACACTGAACACACTGGCTGGCTCCTAGAAGAAGTCTTTCCCACAGTGCTGCAGTACAACCTCCTATTCCCATCACAATAATTAAACTGATGAAGACAGTAAAAAAAAAATAACAACAACAAAAAATCATCTCAAAGGAAATCTTTAAGACAGGAGCCCAGACTTCAAGAACCTCAAAGAGGAAGTCGTGCATCAAATCAGGCAGTCAAAAACCAGTAGTAACTCATAAGAGCATTCACAGCCCCGATCAAAGCCTTTTGACAGCAGCACCTCATAAATGTGAGCATAAAGAGCACCATCTCCTTCCAAACACCTTTAACACAATGATGCACAGCTACAAAAATATTATCTTTCAATGAGACACGGCAGGAACCATTTGGAAACTTATAGTAAAATTGCAGAGCAGTTGCCTCCAGGAGCACACATTTCCTACTGCTTGAGGCAAACCTATGCAGTTACACCAAATGCCTCAGCATGCTGCATCGATCTTCCATTCAACACTGCTGCAGGCTTTCTGGCTGTAGGTCTAAAAACACAGTGAAAAAAAATGTCAGTTTTACTAGCAGAAAACGCATGACTCTGCATGAAATAACGCAAAGTATTTCACTTTCAGTTTCAGCTTAAGAAGAAACAGATTCATGTTGAATCCCAGGAAGTGAATATAAAACCAAAATCCAGCAACTAGCTGATCTAAGCAGATTTGTTTTGCACAGCTGTTAGTTTAATAACAATGACACCCAAGTACCAGGAGTTGAAACAACCAAAGAAAGTATTTGCTCCTTTTTAAAGGACAGGAAAGAATATTCTGATACATTACAAAGGTGCAGGCACCCATTTACCATAAACCATGGCAAGAGCATACTAGGAACTGACCAAAGGTCAGGGTTTATCTGGAAATACAGCAGGTTTGCAGACATTTAACAAAAACTCAACATCCGTGTCTGCAATGATACACACACAGTCCAATTCCCTTGCTCATACCTTCAGTGAAGCTGAATAAAACTGAATCTCTGAGATTTTAAAGGAAAGTGGTAAGCAAAATGCTGGGCTAGGATTTTAAAGCCACATTGACACTGTTCTCCTGTGAGAAAGAGCAACGTTCTGAGGATGTATTGAAGTATACAATTTTTTCTCACATTTACCAGCAAGGACAGTCCAACCAAAGCCCATCACAGGCAGGAAGCACACTATCACCTCCATGCAGTGCCATATTGGTGCAAAGAGATAGGAAAACCAGCAGACTGAATCCAGAACAGAAACTAGCAAGTGCCCAAAGTAGTGCTAACAATGCTGTAAGCTGTGGGGCTACTGAAGGGACTGCAGGATTCTCAGAGCAGAGAAGGCATCAACAAACCACTATGCTCTCATCCAGGTATAAGGAGATGTCTAACACAGATCACCAGCATCTACAAAGTCCTGTTCACTTCCCATTATAGATGAGGCAATAACAGGATGTCAGGACATGGTTCACCAGAGACATCTGATACAAATAAAGACAACCATAGAAGCTTAACAGAATACTTTCAAAGCTAAAGAATGAGATTGGATGCCCTATGTGACTCATAACATTTATTTTTACCCCCTCCTTTCCCTACTCTTCTCTGGGATAGGTTTTTTTTTTTTAAACAAACAAAAAAGAAAAACAAAAACAAAAAAAAACCCAGACATGGTAAATCTCTAGAGAAGGGACAAACAAAACCCTACAGCCCAAGATAAGCTGTCTAAAAATAACAGGACATCGGACCTGAAGCATAAGTTTTGCACCTTTGCCCAAGCCACAAGTTCAACTCCCTAATTAGAAATGTTTACATGTACTTGGATTTGCACAGCACAATCTAAAACAGACATAAAGCCACTACGTGCTAAGAGAGAACCAGAGGAAGGCACTCTGCCAAGGAATGCCATATTTGCTGGTAAATTGGGAACTGCTAAGTGGTATAAATGAAATCTGCACTCAATCCCCTTCCTTAGAAAAAATTGTAGACCAGGCTGATTCCCCTACCTGCTACTACTTGTTAGTGGCCACAGGAGCTTCTTTATTAAGGTGCCAACTCCTCACAGCTGCTCCTCCACAGACCTGCCTGCAGTCTTTGCATGGAGCATATAAACCTGCTAATAGCTATTATGTCCCTACTTCCCCTTTCAATAGGGCATAAGGGAAGTGATAACTTCTAAGCACCAGGCCACTCCAGCAAGGGCTCCAAAGGTGGCAGTCAATAGATTTATGTGTCTGCCTGCTTCCAGATTAAACATTTTCATCCTATTACAGAGGAAAACACTGTTTGATCTGCCAGCTCCTCAGGCTCCCGCTGAGCGTGGATGATTCCTGTCATCCTGTTACACAGAAAGAGCACAATACACGGAAACAACAGGGCATAACTGACCTCAGGTGAGAGCACTCAGTGAACACACACACACACACACCAGCCTTCCTTAATTATGTATCACAGCTCTTACAGAAATAAGAGGCCACACTGAGCACCTTCACAAGATTGTCAGATTGTTCACAGGTGCAGTGCCCCAGTGCTGGATGCAGGCACACTGAATTCCTGAGAGCAGAGACTGCAGGTTTGCACAGTGGTGCATCACACATGGTTCTGCCAATGGAGCACAGTGAAAAACAGATCTGAACTCACCCTCTCAGCTGTACTAGCACCATCTGGCCTAATCTGGCTGTAAGACATTGGGAGTTCAGGAACCCAACAAAACCACCTAAGGAAAAACAGTTCAGTCATCGGTTTTATTTTCAGTTTGGTTTAGTTTTCTTCACTGAATTCGGCAGATCTCACCAAATGCAAACATGAAGCAGCCAAATAAGAAAGGCAGTTTTTCACACCAACCTTCCTCAGCATAGATGTTACACACTCTGCACACACAGCATAAGTTTTCTTACTGGTCCCTAAACCCTACAATCAGTCACTTATAATGACAGACAAGAGACCTACAGAAGAAAACAGAAAAACAGGAAGAGGCAGGTAGCAGAAATTCAAGCAAAAAACTAAAGCGTTAGAATCCTTCTTTTTATACAATGCATTCCCCAGGTGGGTTTTGTGCACCAATAGAATAGGGGAGGTCACAAGGAGTAGGTGTTGTAAGGCTTTACACTGAAGAAGACCCTGAACAGTGTTAAACAGTGTAAAGAAGTTGCCACGGAGAATCAAAAAAAAAAGCACACAAATAACCACCCTTCTTTTTCATTAATACCTTTTAAGACATTATATTTCCACAGGAAAAATGGACTTTCAGTCTGATGAGTGACACTAAGTTAAAAGAGAACACCAGGCTTCCCCACAAGTGGACTTTTACAAAAAGTCCTTAACTAAAAAAAAAAAAACAAAACGAAACACCAAACCCTTTAGAAACAATTTCCTGTTGGGGATCCACCTTGCTCCATCAAGCATTTCACCCATTTTGAAAAGACAACAATACAAACATCCTACAAGATTTTGGGCCAGATACCCCAAAAAAACATCAAGTCCCAATTTCTCCTGAGAGAAGCCTATCTGGATTAAGACTTCAGTGATTTCAGCAACTCTGAGACCCTATACCTCACTTTCTGTAGTTAAAGTTCCAAAGCATCACACTTTAGAAGAACTTCCTCCAACCCCACCAGTTTCAGAGCCACTGTCACTCCAAGCTGCAGAGACCATCACCTGACCGCACACATTAGAGAAACATCTTTCCAAGGAACCTGCTCGCTCAGTTCCTTCCAAATTGGCACACTGCCTGACTTCCGGCTCCAGCCCTCAGTCGCTCTGAATCTGAACATTGTCACTGGGTCACAGGAACATGAGCGCTGCTCACAAGAAACAAACAGGCAGCCAGGGCACTCAGCACCACTGCAGGTGACCACAGATACCTACAGCTCTGTGGAAGGTAAGGAGGCTGGATTCTCCCCAGTCTCTTTCCTTTTTGCACACAGAATTATAGAATGGTCTGGGTTGAAGGGACCTCCAAAGCTCATCCAGTCCAACCCCCTCTGCAGTCAGCAGGGACATCCTCAACTAGATCAGGTTGCCCAGAGCCCTGTCCAGCCTCACCTCAGTATCTCCAGGGATGGGCCCTAACCACCTCCCTGGGCAACCCGTTCCAGTGTTCCACCACCTTCATAGTAAAGAACCTGTTCCTAATAGCCAATCTAAATTTGCTACATCTGTATCAGTCACCAGACTTTCCTACAAACGACAGGAGTACCACTCGAAATCCTTTCCTGCCTTGCTTTCTTGCTGTGGCTGCCACTCCTACAGCCCTCTGTTGCTGGAAAGATGAGGCAAGCATGGGTCCCTCTGGAGTCGCGGGTACAGGATTAACTCCTTACTCTCCCCCAGCCAGCAAATATATCTCCAGTCTGACAACTCTCGCCACAGGCCGAGGGAGAGATGCTGGACTTTACCAAGCAGAGTAAGAGCAAAGAAAACTTTTTATGGTTAGTGAGATAATCACCTCAGCGGAAGGGAGGCCGGGCTGCAAGACAGGGGTAAGGGGGTACAGAGTGCCTGGATGGCAGCGGGGGAAAGCGACAGAGCGGCCAAAGCGAACAGCAGAGCTCCATCACAACGCAGACGACAGCAGCATGGCCCTTAAAGCGGGACAGCGACCAGCGCAGCACAAAGCTACCAAAGGGTTGAGAGGGCAAGAAGCGAAGAAACAAAATAACCCACCCGGCATAAAGGAAACGGAGCGACTACAGAGAGACCGAAGAGTTGCTAGCATCCCTAAGAGAAAGCAGAAGACCCTCGCAGCCCTCCTCAGCGCCACAACCAGCGGACCAAAGGGTGACGAGAAGCAAGCTTTAAGTCAGGCCCGAGGGAGTACTCCGAGGCGGCGGCGCCAACCGCAGGCTTGCCCCTCCAAGACAGGCCGGACACTCGCCCAGATCTCTGCTACCGCCGGCGCCTCCTGGCCTGGTGACGGCCGCACCACATCCACGTCTCGGCGGGATCACGGGGGATTCAGACCGCCGGGAGACCCGGCGATGTTCACACCACCGGCTTACCGCCTTGCCTGTTCCTAAGCCCGGGCGGATTGACGACAACGATCGTAGTGCCGGAGTCCCTCCCTTCCTTCGCCCTATAGGGCTGCGAACAGCGGCAGCCTCATATAACCCTCCCTGAACCACCGCATTTGCGATGGGCCCTTCCCGCCACCGTGCTGGCCGGGGGGGATAGGGAAAGAGAAGAAACCATACTCACTCGTGCGAGAGAAGGCTCCAGTAGCGCAGCGGTCCCGGCAGCACGGCCCCAGCTCCTCCTCCCGGTTATTTCAGCAGCTCCACCAGGCCCCGCCCCACGCCCCCTGCGGCGCGGCGGGCGGGAAAGCGCGGCACGCGCAGCACGGCGGGCGCAGGGGCAGAGGCCGCGTGGGTCAACGGCCAGGGTAACGCCGCGCTGCTGCCCCTGCTCCCCCTGCTCCAGCGTCCTGTGGGGTAGGGCAGGCAGGGAGCGCCCGGCCCGGCTCGGCTCGGCTCGGCTCGGCTCGTATGCCGAAGACGTGGGAGGCGCCGGCGGCGCGCCGGGCAGACGGATGGAGCTGGCTTCTCGCCCTCCTGGCGCTTCCTCAGAGCAAAGCGCAGGGCTGAAACCGTCCCGAAACCGCAGCGGGTACCGGGAATCTCCCCGAGCAGAGCACAGCCTCTTCCGGAGATACATCAGTGCGGGGGTAAAGCAGTCTCCAGCCTTTGGCCCCTGCTGCTGACAGGATTGTTATAGAAGGTGGATGGGGTCCGACCGTGAGGATTTCACAGATAAAATCTCCCCGTATCCCATTGATAGCCACTTCTATCCCTTCCAAGTAAACCTAACTTTTCCGGTTTATGGGTGCAATACAGTTCTGCTTTAATTACCATTAGCCCTA
Organism: Indicator indicator; assembly: GCF_027791375.1. NCBI lineage: Eukaryota > Metazoa > Chordata > Aves > Piciformes > Indicatoridae > Indicator > Indicator indicator. Next base: position 26,892,490 of record NC_072023.1, read on the forward strand.
GAGTTTGAACACAGCCTTGTGTAAAGCAAAGCTTACCATGTACGTAATGCAGGTTTCCTGTCACACGCTTTCTTCTTCCCAACCTGCCGAGCCATGGCGCCACTTCCAGCCTTTGTCTCTCTAAAGAGAGCAGGTGCAGGGTGTTCAATCCGGAAGGTGCTGAGCCTGGAGTGCTCTTTAAAGTTCCTGGGATTCCACAAAATGAAGGCCAGTTTCAGGCAGATTCAGGTTTCAGCCCTCTGGGTGGCTTCATGCTGGGAATGATGTAGGGGGAAGAAAAGAGCAACATATGTCTGCCAGCTTTTGTAAATCCTAGGGAAGGTTTCTGTTCTCTTAAACTGTTCACCTTGGTCTTAGAAACTCAGCACTGCTAGCCCCAAGGAGGGAAAATGCCTATTCTCTCTTCCTTCTGCCCTGAGTGGGTATATTTCTTTTGTTGTTGCTTCTGGTATCCAAGTAGTATAGGTTATTTGCTATATGTATATAGAGGATCTCAATACTAACAAAAGAGATATCTCAATACTAATAAAAGAGTTTCCTGCTGCTTACAGGAAACCACATGGTTGCTGTCTGAGATGTTCAGAAAGGCACCACATACATACTCAGCAAATTTGGCAATACTCATCCACTTCCTTGCCACCCACAGGCATCTGCACTGGTGCAAATGGTACTTTTTCCAGAGCTTGGCTGGACAAGGTGGGTTTTTTCCTTATTTTGGGGGCTGTGTACAAGGAGACAGGCTAAGGAAGGAGGGAACTCTTTATTGTTTCCCTGGAGTAGTAGCTATAAAATGAGGCAGGAGGTCCCCTCCCTCCTTCTGGGAGGATGATGCAGCTGAGTAGCCACATGTCAGCACTATTGCTTTCACCATTGCCACTTGTCAATCCTCTTCCCTGGTAACAGCTCTGTTGCTACTGCTGCTTAGGATTTAAAGGATGAAGATGCGCGTAGGCCTTGCTTGAATTCTGAAAATGCTTTTCCTGGCGAGATGTGTGGCAGGGTAGCATCCTTACAGGATCAGGTTTGCATTCTCCTATACACAGGACTTAAAACTGCAGTTACTAATGTAAAGGTGGCTGTCACAGCACTCATGGTGAGGACTTTCCAAAAGCTGTTAAAACATGAGAGAAGGCAGAGGTCCAGGTTTTCACCTGCTCTTTGCTCTTAGTGTTAGATATGACTTTCCCTCAGTTATTTTTCCTGACAAGTTACATTCATTATAACATCTGCAGAAACAAGGATCCACTTTACATAAGGAACCCACTGCCATCTTTCTTCCTGTGCGCCTCCTCAGAGCAGAAGACACATTCACACTCCATTCTCAGTAACTGCTGTGCTTTTTCCTTACCTCAGCACTGAGCCCAAGTTGCTGGGGAGGGGGTTGTGGTTCTGTGCAGCAGGGAACGGCTCAGGGTGGGTGAGGCAGCTCTGAGGCCATGGAACACCATGTGTGGAAAGATGGTGGCTGGAGGCTGCTGAAGGGTTGCTTGCAGGGGAGTGAAAGCTGCCATCACGCTGGGCTCCTGAGGCAGGATGTTTGCGCTGTTGTAGCTCTTTGCCAAAGTAAAGCAATACAGGAAGGTCTCTCTGGGAGGCTGGTTGTCCTGTCTGTAGTTTATAAAATATGAAAACCCTTCTGGGTCTCTAATTGAGATCTGAGGCTAATGAGCTTACAGTATAATTAAATGAAGTGTCACAAGACTGCCTTCGATAGATGAGAGCCAGCCTCCTGTGTCCCAGAATCCAGTGATCACTTCCCATGCATTAATTTCTCTTTTGGCATGGAGGGAAGATTCCTTGTGGACATGGCCTTTTAACACCACAGAGATCCCTCCTGGCTAGCTGCAGCATTCTCCCACTACTATTTGAAAACAAGAGCCCAAGAGGGCAGGAAGAGTTGCCAGGTTTGGAACATCGCTGAAGAACTGCCGTCCTACTCAGCTGCACTCAACGGAGGAGAGAGCTTTCTTGCTCCTGCCACCTACAGCACAGCCTGCGGTCCCCAGGCTCCGGGCTGTGCTCCGCATGAGAGCAAAGGTGCAGCCTCTCATCCCCCCTCTTGCTGTAGTAGGTCTGCTTTAACCCAACCACTTCACATACACCAGGGTTTATCCTTTGTTTTGAAAGGAAAATAAGAGTCATTGTCTGGGATTTCCCCAGCTGGGATTTCCCACAACATCTGCTGTTGTGCTGCTGACTGGCTATCATTCCTTGGGGCTTTAAACTCCTGCCATTTACTGGAGCCAGCATCCACTGCTTAGGCTGAACATCCATCCTTTTCAAACATGAGATAGCCAGACAAGATACCTTGAACCTCTGAATCCTTCCAGTCCGCTCAAGAGGCACAGCTCTGGAGCTGCACATCGCTTAGCTAACCTTTCTGAGCTGGCACAGTGCAGGTGAGACGCAGGCATGGAGTGGTGGAGGCTTCAGACAACACAAAGCACAGAGGCTTTGATATTCACTCTTTACTGGATGCTGCTGTATCAGTATGAAATATTCATGTTCTTACTGCAGGCTAAGGAATTCAGCTACAGAAATGAAATCCTAGTTCCTACCATTTAATTTACATTACCTTCACCCCTTCCTGGCTATTTATTGTGACTTCTTTTCACAAAGAATATGAGGAAGAAAGGAAACTCATGTATTAGGACTGTATTGAGATTGATTTGTTTGTATCTCAGATTAATTGAGATGGGGTCCAAGTGTTCCAGAGGAAGAGAAACTGAAGTCAGGCCCTTTGACACTTAGGATTTTATCTCACCTCAAGATTACCTTCCCTCAGCTCCTGGCTTCCTCTTTAATCATCAGCGATGGGAGTAAAAGCAAGGGAAACAAAGGGAACTCCACCAACAAAAAGAAAAAATAATTAATGACTTTATTATTATTATTATTTTTAGTTCAGTTGGCCATCTGAGGTGCTAAAATCTCAACACCAACGAAGCAAGTGTGCATAAAAAAACAATAAAACACAACCAAACAGAAGAAAACCAGGCTGGAACAGAGTTGGATTTTGTACAGGTAGGGTATACACTTCTCTGTTAACAACACTCCATACATGCCAACCGTCAGAGCCTTGAACAATCTGAATATCAGAGTTCACTTTCATACGAAAGGGAAGATGCCAAAGCAGATCCCCTCGCCCAGATTGAACTTGACACACACACACACACATGCATGCACAGATACAGAGTACTTAAATTACTGCCACGCCATCAGAAGGTGGCATCCTCCCCTTCATATCTGCCTCCAGTGCCCTCCTCTTTGCCTGGCTACCCTGCCTATAGCAGTACTCAGAGCAATCCAAAAGCAGGAGCCTTTGGACAGCTGAATCTCGGTTGTTTTGCCAACGGTCAAGAGCCAGCCACCTCCTTCTCCATGAACTATGTACAGGCTAGTTTTTAGTATGCTTTAGGTTTCTCCTTATTGCAGACAGTGACAACTGAAATTCCCACAGAGCCATAGTGTGGCTTTTCAGTTTGCACACAGGAGATCTGATAATGCAACACCTTTCTCCTCCTCCACTAGTGTCTGGTGTAAACGCTGAACTGAAAATTCATTTGAAAAGTATGTTAACCAAATGAGGTGTAGCTGTGAACGCTGTAGGGACAGCTGCTAACAAAAGGGAACTGCTGGGCTGCTCTAGATCATGCAGTCTAGACCACTTATAATACTTCAAAATGTTCAGGATTAGGATGTATAAAAATATTTTAAAACCACCAGAGTGCACACAAATGTGGTGACTAGCTCTATGCAAGCACCGTGTTCTATAAGAGGCCTAGGCATTGCACAAAACTCAGGTTCTTGATGGTGGGGGTAACCCAAGGAGCCACTGGTGTCTTTACATACAAACAAATATTTACACAAAATATGCAGAGACGGAGAGAGAGAAGGACAGGCTCTGAAAACTCGCTGTTTGATCTAAAATATGTTCAGCAACACAGTTTGGAACATGCCCTAGCGAGACCATGGGGGATCAGTTAACTGAAAGAAGAAATACGTCTGGAAGTTGGAGCTGAAACCTCTTGTCACCTCCCCACACATCAGTTCTTTGAAGCTGAGGATTTTACAGCCGTTGGTGAGTTCTAATGAAAAGGTGGTTAAAAGAACAGTTAAAAACAATGGAATTGTACTGTGAAAACAGCAGATGATTAGTTGTTTTGGCAGTCCTCAACCCCCCCACACTCCCCATTTGCCTCCTGGCTGTTTCCAGGAGGTGGTGCCCCCTTTCTTTCCTCTAGGGGGCTGAAGTGCTTGCCCCATCATCAATGTGTCCATTTCAAAGGGAACACAGCTCCAAGCTTGGCTCTCCTCCTACTTACTGCAGGGAGGAAGAGGCCACTCCCGGTCTGGACCATGTCACATGGGAATGGATGCCTTTGCATGCCCACTTCTTGGAAGCTGAGGGCATTTTTGCTCCCCTCACGTGTGAAATGGGACAGGTGTCATTGAATGCACATGGCTGAGTCATGTGCTGCTGCCCACCTGGGCAACACAAAGAGCTAGAACATCCTACTTGGATTCTGATACAAATAAGGGATCTTGTGGTCACAAGAGCCTTCTTCAGCTTTAAAAATATAAAATTTGAATTAAAAATATTCAGATAGTAAAAAAACCCAAGTTATCTGATATGCAAGTCATCTTCTTAAAGTGCAACAGAACAGCAAATAGAAGTTGTGCCTTTTACAACCATTTTGATATAAAAAGGCCTTCGAACATTCCCTTTCTTGTACTTGTAAATTAATTTGTGTGTGCGATGGTAGCTCTTCCATTTTCATTCTCTGCTGGAGGCCTTCAGCATCACCTGAAAAGTTCAGGTTTAGAAGATGCAGTTTTCCCATGCAGTAGGGCTTTGCACCCTCAAGTGATATAAGTTTTCAGCATTGTGAAAATCTGGCCAGCATCCCCCAGCACGAAAGGGAAAAGCAGTGATCTGGTATTTCTTCTTCAGGATTTTTTTCTCTTCTACAGCTCACATTCAATGATCTGTTGGTAGAAGTTAGATGTGGTCCATACACCCAGTGCACTGTAAAATGGACTGAGTCCAATTCTCTGTGCACCAGCTTACAATAAGCTCTATCTAGCTTCTCTCTTTCTTCCCTCCTCCTCTCCAGCTTCTGCTGGAGCCTCAGATGCAGACTATATGAACTACTATTGCCAGCTGGACGTGTACAGCTGGCAAAGGGGCAATTCCCTTTGCTGGATATCCTGTTGCTTAGCTAATGCTCAGTGATGCTGGTGTAGCAGGTACTTGATGTACAAAGGAGCACTGCAGCTGCCTGTCTGCTTGGTTTCAGGGGCATCAGGATATAACTTGTCATGCCTTAGCAGAAAACAGTAGCAGGGGTAAAGGGGGAATGCTTGAAGTGGAAAAACACAGTTAATCACCAGCATCACTTAGAGTCTCTGGAGAACAGTCCTACCCATTCTTCCTCAGCCTGAGGGATGCTCCTGAGTCAGAGGTGAATTCAAAGCATAGACCCCTGCCTTAGAGGAAGACCTCTTTGAAGGAGGTAAAGAGCCAACAGCAAGAAACCAAGATAATGTCCATCCTGGGGCAAAAGATTAAAGTATGTTCAGCCCTGCCTGGTTGCCTTGCACCACCAGCATAAGTTCAAGCTCAAAGAGTGTGTTGTGGGAATACCTTTGGGATGCTTTTTCAAAGACATCAGGGCTTAGTACTTTAATGAGAAAAGAACACAGTCAGCATCCCAAGGAATGAAAACCCCTTAGCATGGCATTAAGGATGGGATGTGCACCCAATGCACAGTGCTGTGTCAGCTCTGTGAGACAAGGTAAGGACATAGTGTGCTCAGGGACTCTGTCAAACAGTGACTGGTGCTCAGTGCATGTCCTGCTCGTGGGTTAACCTATGAATACAATGAGTACCCTCCTGGCTGAAAAGCAGCAGCTTCACTGGCTGAGTTAGAGGGAGCTTCCTCCAACAGATGCAGCAGGAAAGGAAATGTGCTCTTTTTGTTTTCATGGGAATCCCTCTAGCTGTATCTCAGGAGTGTGAGGGTCCCTTCTTTCAGAGAGAAGGGGATAGTTCTACCTCACAGTTTTGGTTTCCTTGTTATTAAAAATGTAAAATTTAAATAAATTATAGTTTTATTACTCCAAAAGAAGGAAGATGGGATGCAGAAGAAAAAAGTACACTAGAAACACAAATAAGATTGTTACAACTCCAAAAGTGTGCAGGGTTTTGTCACGAAGGAGAAACCTCCTAGGACAAGATGCATCCATGGGTACATGAAGGCAGCCCCTGCTGTGAGCAGGGACCAATCCACAGTAGTGTTTCTCTAACAGAGTTAATAAAGATCCTTCTACGATCAGATATACTTGTAACAATCAAATTATTAATAACAACACTAATAAATAGCCACAGGTAACAATGTCCAGTAATTTAGAAGTGGAAGTTGTTGGATGCAGCAGGCACACACACCCCTCACTCGTCCTTTGTTTTTTGTTTTGCTTTTTTTCTTCTCCTAAAAGATACAAAAATGAATCTTCTTTCAAGTATTAAAAAATAAGTTAATTGACATAAAAGGGTCAAAGTGTCTGAGGGCCCAGGCAGGTCTTAAGCTTCGTTTCTGATGTGCAAAAACAAAATACAGAGGAAAATAATAAAAACACTGAAAAGTCTTAATGGTGGTTCGGTCACTTAAGGGTTTCTCTTTTTCAGGGGCCTAACAGCCACAGGCTGCCACCTGGTAACACCCCTGCCCCAGCACACACTTACCACTGTCCCACAGTCAGTATTTTCCAGTGTCAAAACAGTCACAACAAAAACAGAACAAAGCCGTCCACCAGCCTCTGAGCTGTGGCCACGAAGACTAAGGCCAGCAGTAGCTGTCTCTCCAGTGTGTAGCAAAGCAGAGGGGCTTCTTCCCTCTCTCTTCTCCTCCCCTTTTTTCCCCCACAATAAGATGATTTAGGAAGCTATGACAGGAAGAGAATCTTCTGATGTCCAAACCTCTCTAAAACCCAGGAGGTGGAGAGTTCCATCACACATACGAGTGGTATCTTCTCTGTCTCATCTATCTTCATATCCATGCAGAACAATCAACTGCAGGTTTCTTTGGTGGGGAGGAAGACTAAAGCAAAGAAGATGTTGCCCTGGGCTTCTGGAGCTCTCTTGGACAGCTGACTCCACCATACAGGCTGCTACAGGCTACTGTGATTTTCCAGAGAGGGATGCCACTTCCCTCCCTTTTATCAGAACTGGTGTAGTAAAAAATGGGAAAGGAATGGACTGCCGTAAATCCAGTTTAGTTAAGGGTACTTCATCCCTTAACCTCCTTCCCTACACATGGATTATTCCTCTCCCTCATATCACACACACAAAAGTATGGCCCACCGTATAGGACCTCGAGACTCCACAGTCTCAACTCACCATCTTCACCTTGGCTTGCAGACATGTAAAACTTAACCAACACACTTATTAAAAGGCTTCTGAGTGCTTCAAACCAAATCCCTGCATGCTGTTGGACCCTTCGGAGGTATCCCCTTCAACATCTTCCTATCCAGGTAATTCTGGCGAACTCAGGGTAGGCCAACTGGACAACACAGACCCACAGAGGTAAACATGTTATGCTCAAGACCAGTTCAAACTAAAACCTTTGGAAAGCATCACTGCCTCCAGGTCCTTGTCTTCTTCTTTTTCTCGAAGTCGCTGCTCCTCAAGGAGAGCCACAAGAGAATCTCTCTGCTCCACTACTTCTAGCATTTCATTCAGGATCCTCTTCTCCTCTGAGAGCTCCTCCTCTGTCTTCAGGTGATCTGCAGAGATACCAAGACCTGTCAGCATACACGAGGCTAGAAATACTCTCACACCATCTGTGAAATGTTCCCTTTTGCTCTCACCTTCTACTGCCATCCTTTCTCGGAGCTCCTGCTGTAATCGACTCTGTCTGTCTTCCAGTTCCAGCTCCCGAGCACTGAAAGAGAAAAATTAGAAATCCAAGTCCTGGGGATATTAAAACACTCCACACATTGCTCCATATCCATTCTCAATTTCTGCTCCCCCTCTAGAGATCTGCTATGTCCAGTTTTGGGCTCCCTAGTTCAAGAGGAACAAGGATCTACTTCAGAAAGTCCAACAGAAGGCTACCAGGATGATTGAGGGACTGGAGCACTGCCCTATGAGGAGAGGCTGAGAGACCTGGGGCTGGTTAGTCTGGAGGGGAGAAGACTGAGAGGGGATTTAGTAAATGTTTATAAATATCTGAGGGATGGTGGTGAAGAGAGAAGGGACAGGCCCTCCTCTGTTGCACCCTGTGACAAAACAAGGGGCAATGGATATAAACTACAGCACAGGAGGCTCTACCTCAACATGAGGAGGAACTTCACTGTTAGGGTCAGAGATCACTGGAACAGGCTCCCCAGAGAGGTTGTGGAATCTCCTTCTAGGGAGACTTTCCAGCCCTGTCTGGTTGTGTTCCTGGGCGACTTGTTCTGGATTTTATGGTCCTGCTCTGGCAGGGGGCTTGGACTTGGTGATCTCCGAAGGTCCCTTCCAACCCCTAACATCCTGTAAGCCTGTGTGATCCTGTGATCCTAGGCATTTTACCAGTCTGGTTTGGAACAGCTCTTAAAACACCTAAGATATATGGCACTTTGGGTCATGGTTTAATAGCTATGGTAGTGGTGTTAGATTGATGGTTGGACTTGATGACCTTGAAGATCTTTTCCAACCAAAACCAATTCTGTGACACTCTATTTAAATGTACTTTCAGCATCTCAGGTCCTTCGGCTCGGAAGTGCGATACAGAAAGCTGTGTGGATTGATTATGGATGGGATTAAACCTAAACCACAACAAACAAATCTGCAATCACTGCAAAATTATACTTTACCTTTGTGTACCTCCTGCCACTTCCTGCTCTAAAGACAAAGTCATTTACCAATGTCAGGCTTTTCAGTGCAGGCACCACTTTTGGACTTTCCTGATATGGGCACTAAAGTGATCAGCTTCCACACTGCCTGGGTCAGCTGATATATTCTGTAATGCTTTCATGTTGACCCCTCAGTGCTGGGTCAAAGGTTGGACTGGATGAGCTGGAGGTTTCTTACAACTGGAATTTTTCTGTGATTCTGTGAATTTCAGTGAATTTGCAGCATGAGAAATCAGAGGCCAGAGGAGAGACACTAGGGTCCCACTACAAATGGAGTGCCACATGGCAGAGGTGACTGAATTACATACTTGTGGACAGTACCAAAAGCAGCAGTCACAGGTTATTTCTGCAAACACTTGTCTGAAGATGATGTATTTTAGCCAACAGCTGGGGAAGGGTTTAGTGCTTTAAACACACAGTTGTACTTCTGCATGTGCACAAATAGTTGGAACTTTCATTCATAGAATCACAGAATTGTCAGGGTTGGAAGGGCCCTCAAGGATAATCCAGTTCCAACCCCCCTGCCATGGGCAGGGTCACCTCACACTAGATCAGGTTGTTCAGAGCTACACCCACCCTGGCCTTGAAAACTTTCAGGGATGGGCCTTCTACCACCTCCCTGGGCAACCTTATTCCTGTTATTCCTTCTACTATTCTTCTGAAATGTACTTGGATTTATAGCTCAGCCAAAAATCAGCCTAAGGAAACTGCTGACCACCTGGCATGATAGGGAAGACAACACTGACAGGCTCCCAGTACTATCTGTGACATCATTCCCCTTCCAAAGCTCTAGCACATTCACTCACAATATCATCAGTTCGGACTCGTAGCGAACCAAGGCGTTCTTCTCCTGCACCAGTTTGAACCACTCCTGCATCAGCTTGGGATCATCTTTCTTACCCATGCCTGCCAAAAAAAAAACCAAAACCAAGCCCGGTAAATTTTCAGGTAACCCCCTGCAGTCCTTACGAGCCCAAACTGCAAAAAAAAAAAAAAACAAAAAAACAATGGGGCAAAATGTGCAAAGAAAGCCAAGCAAGATGCTGCCAGAGCACTCCCAAGCCGGGTCCGTTCAGTTTGCCTAGAGCACACAGAAGAGTGGAAATCATGTCCAAAAGGGTTCTCTTCTCTTTGGTGCATGATTTTTGCTTTCATTTTTTTCCTTTCTGATTCTCTTTGTGGTTGCTTGTTTCTTCCTCATTCTTAATGCAGAAAGCCCAGATTTCTGCATGTCTTTCACTTTTCCCTTCATTAGAATCAGCTTTACGGATTTTCATGCCAGCTCATCATAAACAGATCAGTTGCCACACATCTTTCTTTTACCAACCAGAAAGTAACATCTTATCTTTTTTCCAACAGCTAAATTAATCTTTTCTGTCTATTCTGTCTAGCCACATGTATCTATCCAACTTGAAGATCCCTTCTGCATGCTGAACACAGAGACTGCTTCTACTGTATTGCACTTCAGCACTGGAAAGAAAAAGAATCCTCAGACACATCTGCCAATATCAAAGCAGAACAAAAATACTTTGAGCCTTGGCCACCTAGTACAGAACTCTTAGTTTGCCTTTCAGTTATTTTAAAACCAACTCCTAAACTTACTCAGTAGCCCACTGATGAATCTCTTACTTATCGAGACCTGTGTGGAACAAACTGCAGAATGGTGTTCCCAAGCTTTCTGTTGCTCTTTACCAAATGTAAGAGCTTACCAGGAAGCTCCTCCTAGCAGTCTCCTAGTCTGGGCCACTGGATTCATGTTGAACTACCTGCGGGTGAATACTGTGACTTGCATCAGACACCATCAAGGACACCAGCAGTGCTCCTACCTGCGTGGAATTGGAGGCAGAAGCAGAGCCAGAAATTGAGCTCAACAGCATTTTTTGGCTTGCAGCATCCTACCAGCTTGCACCACACTTAACCTGGGCATCCTAAAGTAGCTAACAACCTTGTCCAGGTTTGTTATTATGGATACATGCTGTCTACATCAAGAACAAAAAATCTCAGTCATTTTGATACTGAAAGTAACCAAAAGCAGCGAACTTGCTATTCAAACTCTGGAAAACACTTCACAAATGCCACATCAATGACTAATTAAAATTACTACTTGTCTCCATTCTTAGCATCTCAGAAGTGCTGCACTGCAGCTAAACAAAGGAGATCCTACAACTCCTACTGAACTGCAGCTTAGGCTGAGAATAGCTGCCTCAGAAAAATTGTAATAGCAGACCCTCGGGGAATACCAGACTCAGCTGTACACCTTAAGAGCCTCTGTGGACTTCATGCCAGTGTGTTGCTCAGTTCCAAGCATTCCTTTCTGAGCATCTCTGCACAATATGCCCATGTGGCAACAGGAGAGGGAGACCAAACATGCAGATGTCCAGTGCTGTGGCACCATGAAAGCACTGGGCAGTCTCCCCATCCTTTCCAATGCCAGAATGTACAGAAAACAAATGTCTCTTAAAAAAAAAAAAAAAAGCCAAAGCCACAATGCTACTGACCTATGAAATACATAAGTGTTTTTAAACAGCCAATGAGCAGAGGAAGAATGGGAGGATTGGAGAGGGAGCACTGACAACTGATGTGAGGAGCACCATGGAAAGCAGAGTAAGTGGTTAGCAAAATTACACCACGAACACATGGAAACAACCCCTTCCCCCATGCCTTGGCAGTGGAAACTCTCCTTGGAAGTGTTAAAGAATACACTCAGCAAGACTGATGAGGGAAAACTGGTCTAGCTTATGGTTTGTTTTTCAAGTTCAAGGATGTTTTTGTAACCCAGTCCTTATAAAGACACAGTATTCCTTTCATCTGTACAAACCAGTTAAAAGGAAGCAGATTATTTTCCCTTACCCCCACCTTCCAAACATCTTTCAGGAAGAACAGATAAATTGAAGCCACTAAATGAAAACAGAAACTTGGGAGTGTGACATTACTGCTCCCACTGCTGCTGCCCAATGTCTCTCCCAGTCTCTACAGCTTCCCTCACAAAAGGGATACTGTACCTTTAGTAACTTGTCATAGGCTCAGAGAAGCTCAGCTTACCAGGCTGCTACTGAGAAGGTTGGTTCGGGGACACAGCAAGAAAAGGGCTGGGGACAGGGCTGGGGTCCTTGTGGTCACTAGCTGACTAGTGCTGCTACAACAACCCAGCTGTGGTCAAGAAGAAGAGGGAAGGTGTGAGGTTACGTTACCTTCATGGGCACAGCAAGGGCAGAAGGAGAGAGGTCTACGACGTGGTGTCCCGGCATTGGGCTCAACTTCAATAGGACCAAACGAGGAAGAGGAAGAGGCAGGAGAGGAAAAGGAAGTTGGAAGTGGAGGAAAGGGGTGAAATAAAAGACAAGCAAAGGACAAAAAGCATAAGAGTGAGAAAGAAAGGAAACACAAGGAGAAAAGAAAAGAAAAAAATACAAGAAATGGAGAAGCAGAAACAAGGGATACAGTCTACAGATGAATAATGTCCCTGCCAAGCACAGATAACAGGTAAGAGGTAGGCTGAGGTACTGGTGAACTCTTGCTGAGCTGCACAAATACCAGGTTATTGTTACTACACTTTTTCCTAGCACACATTTTCCAATCATGTTGTCTTTAACCAAAAGGTTTGTGAACATGATGTCAGGATGAGCTCAGATTAATATTTAACTCCTGCTGATAAATGTCAAATTTCAAGCAGGGTTACAAAAAGCTCTCACCTGCATGCATGAGACAGCTGTAAAGCATCCACCCTACCTTAAAGCTTTTTCAGGACCATGCTCTTAACACCATGACAGTATCCACTGATGATAAAACTCTCCTTTTTAATAGAAAATCATCTCTTCAGACAGGGAACAGCACAGGGAGAATCTGATTAACATGGAACCAGCCTGCTAGGATCTGCTGTGTCAAGCACACTGAGGACACCTGTACTCCACTGGACTGTTGTGCTTAGAGGGGAAGAAGTTTTTACACAGGTAAAAAGTGATTCACACCAAGCTCTGGGGAGGCCATGACCACCTTTAGGCTTTGCAGAGTTAAAATGGGAAATTTAAAGCTCTCCCTTGACATTCTCCTTTCACAAAGCATGTTGAAGTTTGTGTGTCCTGTTAGTAGTGGTGGCTGTATTGAATCTTCATCATCTCTGTTACCAGGGAAGGACAAACATTTTCTCATCTCAAAAACGGTTCCACTGTTTCAACACTGAGAATTTGCTTTTCAGCTGTGCTTAACATTAGAGATAAACAGCAGGAAATAACCAGCATCACTAATAATTGCAGAAGGACATATGCAGCAGGAAGGTGATGAGCCTGAAGCTAGCAGAACGGGACACGTACTACTCTCAGGGCACAGGAGGAGGAGTCTCTGTGCTGGGAAGAGGCATCAATTCCACAACAATAACACAGTAAGAGTAACACAGCAGAGTTTGGTGTATGTGGTTCACAGAAAGCTTTACAGAACTAGACTACCAGCAAACCACTGGGAAGGCTTTAGAAGGGACCATCACAGAACTAGACCAGCACTCGAGGACACACTGGAATAGGAGGGAGAGCACAGTGGCTTCAGAGCCCACCGCTAAGCAGTGGCTTTCTCAGACAGCAAGAAACCTCTGTCCTGGAGCAGGAAGGGGCAACATTAAGAGAGGTGCCACACCTGGCCATATGACAGTTACAAATAAAGCATCATACCAACCATCAGCTGACAGCACCAGAACCTTAATTCTAGTTCAGAATTGTCCAGCTTCTTTAAAATTAAAAAATATTAGGGCTTGCTTGCTTGTTTTTTTTTCTTACTGTTGACACTTCACAGAATTGGTTACAAAAGCAAAAGCAAACAAGGAAAACACCAAACCACAAAGGCACTTGAATGAGCTTTCCACACAAAACAGAGCATTTAGTGCATGACTCCTGTTGTATTTTTGATTTCATGTCCTATCCTACTCAGCATGAATTCTTCTATATAAGTTTTAATACTCTAACATGATCTAAACCCTGTTTTAGGGCGTTAGGAGACAGACATTTAATCATACAGAAAAATCTGCTTCAGTTTTTCAGAGTTTGAGATCTCATTCAAAATTGTGGAGCAGGGCTGAGGAACTCAAATGATAACTCAAATGCAGCTAATATCTGTACATAGGAGCTCCCAATTTGCCATATATGATCTGAAAAGAAATAGCTGGTCAGTGTAAATGCCATTCATCTCGTTGTGACATGGTTATTAACTGCTGTGGTCAGGGAGCAAATGGTCTGATACTAGGGGAAGATACCAGATCTGTTCTCCAGTAAAAAGCCACAGGCTTAAACAACCAAAGACTGCAACATGGAGCTCACTCCTTGCAATGGTGTTCTCTTCCTTTGCTCATAGTGTTCCTATTTTTAAACAGAAATATCCTCCCACTCTTGACTAAGGAAATTTGTCCTTGAAATCAAGTTGCAAAGTCCATGTTATCTATAACAATCCTGCTGCTGGAAACATGAACATTGCTTTTCAGTTAGATAATGAATATAACCTGTGATATTAAGATCCTCCGCAGCTACTCCTGATATAAATTATAGGTGCATCAGTGAATACAGATTATGTGATCATTACAGTTGCCCTGGAAGCAACTTCTGTTCAGACTAAGAGATTAAGAAGCATTTCAAAAGTGTTCCTTAGGTACTGGAGGTCCTAAACAGCCAGGACAGAGGAAAGCACAAGCTGAAAACTTACCTCCTATGATCCTCTAAAGCCCTAAAATGTGCCATAATCTGAAGTTACAAGTATTCTAAAACATATCATGCAGTGGAATTTTAAATATATTTTTGAAAAACTCTCTAAGGTGATAGTCATGAAAACTGCCTCCTCCCCTTGCTAATAAGAGTATCAAGGCATGCCATGGACTTAAATCCACTTGGCACCCAGACACTGGTGGTGTCCCTCAGGGCTCAGTACTGGGGCCAGGTTTCTTTAATATCTTTACCAATGATCTGGCTGAAGAAATTGAGTGCATCCTCAGTAAGTTTGCAGACACTAAATTGGGTGGGAGTATTGATCTGCTGGAGGGTAGGAAAAGGTCTGCAAAGGGATCCAGACAGGCTGGATCAATGGGCTGAGGTCAACTGTATAAGGGTTAACAAGGCCAAGTGCTGAGCCCTGCACTTGGGTCACACCAACCCCATGCAAAGCTACAGGCTTGAGGGATAGTGGTTGGAAAGTTGTCCAGCAGAAAAGGACCTGGAGGATGCTGGTTGCCAGCTGGCTGAACATGAGCCAGCAGTGTGCTCAGGTTACCAAGACAGCCAACAGCATCCCAGCCTGGATCAGGAATAGTGTGGCCAGCAGGAGTAGAGAGGTGATTGTTCCCCCATACTCAGCACCAATGAGGCCACACCTTGAGTACTGTGTGCAGTTTTGGGCTCCTCACTGCAAGGAGGGCATTGAGGTGCTGGAATGTGTCCAGAGAAGGGCAACAAGGCTGGTGAAGGGTTTACAGAACAAATCTGATGAGGAGTGCCTGAGGGAACTGCGATTGTTAAGTCTGGAGAAGAGAAGGCTGAGGGGAGACCTCATTGCTGTCTACAACTTCCTGGAAGGAGGTTGGAGTGAGATGTTGGTCTCTTCTCCCTAGCATCAAAGTGATAGAACAAGAGGAAATGGGCCCCAAATTGAGACAGGCAAGGTTTAGATTGGATATTAGGAAAAATTTCTTCACTGAAAGGGTGGTCAGGCATTGGAACAGGCTGCCCAGGGAGGTGGTGGAGTCACTGTCCCTGGAGGTGTTCAAAATACATGCAGACATGGCACTTGATGGCTTAATGGCCATGGCAATGGTAGCTCTCAATGGTTGGACTCAATGATCCTGGAGGTCTGTTCCAGATGAAACAATCCTACGATTCTGTGTGGTACAGACTCTGAGCAGACTGAAACAGGAGCTTTCTGATTTTGAGAGAAAAACTATTTTATCAGATTTCCTGTAATGGAAAGATTTTTCACTGACAGTAAGCCACCTTTAAGTGCATTCCATGTCACATATTTCACTATCCCTACAGATTAAATCTTTCAAGAAAAGGCCTCTTACCTGTTTCAGAAGCAGAGAACCAGGAAAAGAAAAAGATCACTTGATAAATGGGAAAAGCATTTCCTTATCCAGCTAATTCATTTTACACATGAATTTATCATCAGATCGTTCACATTCCTGTCAAGTTAATTGTTCAAAAAAATGCAATTTCACAGTGAGAGCTCTCAGTGTATTTATGGATGCTGAAAGACAATCCTGGGAAATGGCTGAGCTCCTCGTTCAAGTGCTGTCAAAAAGGAGACCTATACAACACCCTGCTTTACAATAGGGTGTTCAAAACTGTCATATCTACTTATCACATGTCTGATTACAATGTGGAAATCCTTACATGCCTTTTTATCTCTTCCAAAACCATTACTAATCCTCTAGTAAAGAGTATTATTATTGTATTGTTGCTTTCAGAAATCACCGCCTCAGGGTCTTATTCTGTTAAAAACAGGACCATCACTGCAAGAGAATATTCCTGGATGGATGGGAAGAACTCTCTTGTCAACCACATTTTAAAAAATAAACACCCCCTTTCTGTTTAAGTCTCCCACCAACACCAAAAATACCCAGGCCAGGTCTGGTAACTCAGGTCTTCATCCAGAGCATGGAAAGAGCCCTGCTGGCAGTGGCAACACAAGCCACTCACTGTTCTGCTGAAGCAGTTCATTTGGAAGGAGCTGAAGAACGAGAGAAGAACCATTTCTGTAACCATTCACTTCTGATGTTCCCTCTGTGCTGTCAGCAAGACTCTTGAGATGTGACTATAGCTTCTGGACAGAACATTATCACTTTTCCAACCCAAAGTTGGAGGCAAACCTGCCACAGATTGTGTTAACCATCAGTTTTGCTTTTCTGTGACACAGGCCAACTTTTCTGAATGCATGCAAAGCCTTCAAAGCAGAATTCAGCAGCCTAAGCTGCTGACAAGGAGAGGCATTCAGAAAGGCACCTGGGGTGATGAGTACAGAGCCAGGAGCTGCAGCTTGCTGAGGAAAGAAGCATGCCCCAGCTCCTGAGCACACACAGCATCCTAGAGAGGTAGCTCTGCTTTGCAGATTACCACATCCTTTCAATGAAGTGAGTGGAATTCTCCTGCTTCTGTCAAAAGAAGCCACTCCCAGATCCTTCTGGGAAAACTTTCATGCAGCCATGACAATAAAGACGTTGTTTGTCAGAGATTGCAGACTTTGCTACAGTGCTGGAAATCGAAAGCCAGGCTTTTAAATACTGCAGCTTCAAAGCCTCTTCAAAGGAAGGAACAGGTGTTGTATAGCCACCATGAAAACATACCAACCTGTTCACTGCATGTTGTCCTTTTCTACACAAGCTACACTGCCTGCTTTGCTACACAAGCTACTTCTCATTCACCTGTGTAAAGAGCAAGTGCTTCAGGCTTCTTTTGGCCTTTTCTGCTGTAGCTACATTACACTTTTTCATAGTCTAAAGCACAGTAATAAAAATGATTGATAAAGATGAAGAATGCATAGCAAGAAGTGTGGGGTGGCAGACATCATTATCCCCAAGCTACAGCTCTCACTGATCCCCTTAACTATCTGCCCATGTCCTGTGGTGTGAGAACTGTGATGATTTCTGGGAAGTGGTGAGCCACTGCCAACCAAAATTACTTGAACAGATACACTACAGACCACAATGGGATCGCATCCTTTGCAAGCTTTGCTTCCAAAGACTTGGATTTCTACACTGCTGACTAACCAGGACAGTTTGGAAACCAGCAACACTGGGCAGGAAATCCAGCTCTGAGGCTAATCCAGATTCTCCTGAACCATTACGCTGGCACTTGACCTCACAAGACAAGAACACAACACTTTAGAAATTCTTGTTCTACTAACAAATTTTATCACTCATTTAGAAGGCAGACTAAGAGCTCTGTGGTAGTTTTAGGCTGTACCTTTGAAATTTTCCACAGATCTTGAACAGAAAGTGGTAGAATGTAAATAAATCACCACTGGGTATAAAAAGGAAAATAATGATAATTCTAAACAATCCCATTGGAAAGATATCTACCATAAGAATTAGTTTGGTAAACAGTCTCTCTCTCTTTTGGCTTCCTCACTCTGGGAGAGACTAATTTGCTTCTGCTTGACCTTGGCTGCATTGTTTTGGCTAAGTCTGATAAAATAACCCTCTGCTCTTTTCTCTTTTTCCTTTCTGTCCAAGGAGGTAGCAGGGGGTGCAGGGAGGGAGAAGCTATTAGCTCCCCTGGTTTTGCCCAGGGGTGTTCTTGTGCTGTTTATTAATTGTAAATACCTGTAAATATTGGTAAATATTGTATATTTTGTAGATATTCATTGCATTTCATTGAAGATTGTAGTTTTGCTTGTAAATACAGCTTTCATTTGCTTCCAGCTGGGCTGGGCTGGCAAATCTAATGTTGGGGGTGGAATTTTCAACCCACCACAGAGCTCCAATTTTATATCAGTGGTTAAAAGAAAAGATTGGTCCAAGAGAGATCAGTAAGACAAACTGGGCACTGATCACAGGAAATATCCTTCTCCTTCCCACTCTTCAAAAATCAGTCATGGTCAGAAAATCTGAGTACTGAAAGACATAGCATTTCAGCTTTCCTATTTGGTGAAGCTGCTCAACAGCAGCACTGTGAAAGAGCAAGGATACAGAAAGCCTTCGGAAGAACAGCATCCACACAGCTGCAGGTATTATGAAGCTGAGGGCAAGGATTCTGACAGCTATGCCAGTCACTCAGTGTGTCTGACTTCAGTTTACTCACTGTGTGTCACAACTAATCTAAAACACAGTCACTGGAAAGAAAACTCACAGAGCAGTGAATTGTCACCTAAACTGAGCCACACCTTGATTTATCCAGCTGAAGAGGGGGAGGGGAGAAGTAAAACACAAAAACCCCTGGAGAGAGGAAAGAAAACTAGGGAAAGTGATTGTTGGAGCACAGGCCACACACAAATGACTTCACAGAAGTCTTTTCTCCTTCTACTAGATCTCAGGGCACTTCAAAAGGCAGCCAGAATTCATACAGTCCTGCACTGGGCCTGTCTGCCAGGACCGTTAGCTTTTGTGTGCAGCTGTGAGGTGTGCAGAAAGAAGCAGGTAAAAGGTAATCACTCACTTCCAGTACCAAGTACCCTAAGAAGTTCTGCTTATCAAAGTGCTCTTTCCTGGTCTAAATTCACAGCAACAAAAACGTTACCAATTGGCTTCAGTGTGAAAAGCAGCTGCAGACTGCAATAGTGATGTTTATCTCCCAACTCCACTCCTCTTGCAGGAGAGCTGTGTTTGCCAACTGCAAGGAACAGGCCTGTTTGCACTTGAGTGGATCAGATTCCAGCCCTGCAGGGCAGAAGGAGATGTGCAGTTCAAGTCAGCTCAAGTGTTTTAAATGAGCTACCAAAAAGGGAAGCTACTTTATGCAAGGTAAAAAAAAAAAAAATCCCAAGCCTCACAATTGCACATTTTCCTCTCTTCATTTCCCTGGCGTTCATAAGACTCTTGTCAAGAAGGGAAAATGTTTGTCTGAAACCAGCACTATCAAACACACTACCTCTCTTACATCCTTCTTGCCTGTGTCAGCATACTCCAGCCAAGAGCAAAGCCAGGCAGCAGCATGGGGCTGCTTCATTAATGGTTCCCTTCTGGGTGCAAGGAAAAGGAAACTGCTGGTCTGTACACAGAGGGAACAGAGGTACTTTCCACAGGCAGACCAGGAGCAAACTGGGACAAGGAACTGGTGGGTAAGGAGGAACTGAGGCTGGAATTAATTAAGGAAAGAGACTGAGAAGAAAACTACTGAAGAGAGAGGGAAGAGAGGGGAAAAGGAGTAAGGGGTGAAAGGAGAAGGAAGATTTACGGAGATGATGTGACTTACAATTTTCCAAACAAACAGCACTGGGCAGAAGAGGAAGCAAAGCCCAAAACTTTTGGGAGAAGCAAAAGTTTTGGGAGAAGGCAAGAGGCAGAAACTGAGACTGTGTGGACTGAGTCATTGGGAAGAGCAGTGGAGAGGTGGAAAGACTAGGAGCGGATAACGTGATGGAACAAAGGTCTGGAGGGTAGAATAATAGGATTTGTCAAAAAGGCAGGGTTAAAATCAAATTCTTGAGAAGCAGGAATTGGGACTGAGAATGAAAATGGGAGTGGGGTAAGAGGGTTTCAATGGAAAAATACAGGACTAGGACTGTCTGGAAAGAGGAAATAAAAGGGACAAAGTGTGCATCCACCAGAGCACTCCATCCTTCCAGTGCCAGACTCAGGATCCATATTTTCAAGTCTCACCCATTCCACAGCTGCCAGCAAACATCTGTGAACCCACTGACATTTCTCGCTTCCTCTCCATGAGGCTCTAACTCAGAGGATGACAACCTAGTGCTGCTACCAGTTATTATTTCACGAGGCAGAGCTCTCTGTGGTCATCTAAAGGCTATAGATCTGTTGCTATATGAACGCAACAGGAAATCTTACTTTCAGCTGACTTTGAAGCCCTTGTAATGTTCCTTTAACGTAACCACACACATGGTATACACACAGGAATAATTACCCAGAATTGAAATGTGACCATCTGCAGTGTGAAAAGAAACATCTGCTTTACAGCAGCAGTACATGACATCGTAGAACAGGAAGAGAGGATTATGGCAGCGGAGAAGAGCAACGAGGGTAGTTAAAATAGCAATCTGTAATCCTGCAAACTGGACCTTAGCCAAGGATGTCAGAAATTACCACACCCTTGCAGAAAGTTGTTGCATGATGTAATGCCCTTGCAGAAAGTTGTTGCATGATGTAGCAGCTAAATGAAACGCAGCTCTCATTAGTGTAAAGAAAATCCAGATTAAACCAATGCCCTAAACATTCAAAACCAATTACCAATTTACAGAGAACTTTTCCAAGTATTTGGCATTTTTTGTTTGTCATTCTCCTGGCAGTGTGATTCTAGAGTCATGCCCATGCCTCAGAGATGCAAGTTGCCAACAGAAGAGCTACACAGCCATTCTAGCTGCTCCTAGTGCTCAGCAGGACCACGCAGCCAGATGGTGCTCCAGGGATTTTCATGGCACTCCGCACAGATGCAGCATCCTGCACAAGCAGGTCAGTTTTGAAGCTGAGCTCTAAACCTGCCACTGAATAGTGACAAGTATCATCAGAGAAATGTATCCCTTCTGGCAAAAGTGTTCTGGCAGCCCCAACAGCAAATGCAAACCTAATTAAAGAAGTAACAAAATAATACTACAAAGCCACATATTTCAGGCAAGCTATACTAGCTCACTGCATTTAAAGGGATACTGCCCAGTAGAGTTTGGGTTTTTTTCAAGTTTCTTTCAAAAAAGGTACTCTTGAGATGAACAGAAACTTGGTTTGTCTCTGAGTGTTGGAAACCCAAGTGACTGAGTCACCATACAAATAAAACCAGCTTGTCATGGAAGATCAAAAAGGACCACTCTGGGGTGACTGAGTTCAGAGAAAGGAAAATGCCAACAGCCAAAAAGCTAAACAGGAGATTCCATTTCCAATTAAGATTTTCAGCAACATAATTTAAGTGACAGTGTCCCTTTAAGTAAAGATTATTTTGCTTTTCTTAAAGCCACTATTAGTGATTTTGATGGGACCGCTGTCTCTAAAGAGGCATTAGGAGGAGAAGCAGGAGGAGGGGGAGGTATAGTGGAAATAGCATTAAACAGGGATAAGGGTCAGTTAAGTGTAATTCAGCATCAACCCTTTTACAGCTCCTACTCTATGCACATAGAAATGTATGGGCCAGCCCTGATGGACAAAACTAGGATGAAGGTTTCAAAGTCTCTCTGCAGAAGATACCCCAGGAAAGAATGGCAGAATTCTACAGTGAGTAAAGCACAGGGCTGGCAGAGGACCAGCACACCAAAATTAGCACAAGGCAACTAGGAAACAAATTAGATCTAAGGAGAAGTCTTCCATTTTGAAGCTTGGACTTAGGAGGATATTCGTAATTTGGTTGTTCTTCAATAAAAGCCTGATTTGCCAGGATGCTTTGGAGTCATTCCTGACAGCTGTGGATAGATGCTATGTGGGACAATCCTCCTCCTGGAGGAGAAGGGAAAAATGACAGTTAAAAGCCTGGGCAAGATTATGTTTGAAATATCAAACATAGAGCAGTGAAATCAGGGGAAGGCTTCCAGTGGTTGAGTACTGGCTCAGGCCTAGAGCATGTGATCTTTCACTCCGCAGAGCTGGATTGTAATGCTCTCCCTCAACAAAAACACAGCTTAGATCAAACAACTTCATACTGTGAAGGACAACTGCAAGGCAACCCTCAAGTGATGTGGCAACTCAGCAGAGTTTGCTTTCTCTTGGATCTACTGATAGATTTGTTCATTTGATAAGAACAGATTTAGGGTGATTAAACTAGCAAAGGGAATTTTGATTTTCAGAATGGGCAAATGCTAAACAAATGCTATCTGCAACTCAAAAGTTATCTACCTGCCGAAAGAATCAGGAAATAACAATAAAGGAATGCAGAACCATGGTACAGAGCAATGACCAGATTATAATTGCTAAGTGGAAAAAAAAAAAAAGCTAAACACTGCAATAATTGTTTAGCACTAAATGGGATATTAAAAAAAATAACCAAACATAGCAAGAAGCTTTCTAGCCATGTAATGATGCTAACTGGGCTGACTGGAAACTCTTTACAGCATGTTCCAGCACAAATGAGCTCTTAACAGTAGATTCTCTGCTGGACTTCAAATAGGACAAAACAAGAAGTATCTGTCACCTACAAGTGTTTCCTAAGTTCCTTCAGGGATCTTTCCTTTTTTTTTTTCTGATCATCAATACACACTCTGGCAAACAAGCCTCAGGAGGGGAAAAAGGAGGCAATGGCATGACAGGTCTTTGCCAGTGCTGTTAGCTTTCATGAGGTCAGTTCTGCTGTCCTCTTCATGTTAAAATATTTTCCTGAAGAGGAATCAATGGTAGAATGGGGCATGACCCCACCTGGAGTACTGCATCCAGTTCTGGAGGCCCCAGCACAAGAAGGACATGGAGCTGTTGGAGAAGGTCCAGCAGAGGGCCATAAAGAGGGTCAAGAGGGCTGGAGCACCTCTCCTATAAGAACAGGCTGAGGGAGCTAAGCTTGTTCAGCCTGGAGAACGAAAAGCTCAAGGGAGACCTTATAGCAGCCTTCCAGTACCTGAAAGGGGCCTATACAGGAAAGCTGGAGTGGGGCTGTTTATAAGGGCTTGTTCTGACACGACAAGAGGCAATGGTTTTAAACTAGAGCAGGGTAGATTTAGATTAGGCACTAGAAACAAGTTCTTTATTATGAGAGTGCTGAGACATTGAAATAGTTTGGCCAGAGAAGTTGTGGATGCCTCATCCTTGGAAGGGATGAATGAGGCTTTAAGCAACCTGGTCTAGTGGGAGGTGTCCTGCATGTGGCAGGGGGTTGGAACTAGATAATCTTTAAGGTTCTTTTGAACTCAAGCCATTCTGTGTTATGATTCTATGATATATGTATTGCAAAGGGGAAGAAAAAAAACTAACAGAAGGGTCTTCAACTGCTAGCAGGGAAGGTGGCTGGAGTGAAAACAGTAAATAAATTTTGAAATATAATCAGTACAGTGGAAAATACAAGAGGGAACCTTACACATGGTTTGGGGAACATGCCAGAATTTCCTCTTCCTGAGCTGGAAAAGGGGTTCTGCTATAGCAAATCATGTGCAAGGGCTGTTTCTTCTTGTTTGTGAGCCAAGGATGGGAGAAGTAGGTGAAGGGAGGGGTGGGGAGGAGTGTCAGCAGGGTTAGTGTCAGCAGGAGGTTCAGCCATACATACCACCCAGATGCAAGTCGATGAGGTCACTGTAATAAGACTCTCCCCAATAGTCTACAACAAGGAATTGGTGAAGACAGAGTTATTGAATCAGACACCCACCCTAGCCCCACACAATCAAAGCACTGTATGAGGAAAAGACAGACAGAAACAAAACAAAAAGGCAAACAAGAAACATGCAGCTCTACAGGTGGGCACATACATATATATATATGTCTCTTTTTCTGTGTGTGCATATATATATATATATATATATATATATATACACACATATATATATGTAGATCTGTGTGTACACATATATGTATACACACAAATATATCACAACCATGTATTGGGAGGATGAGGAGAAAATTACCAGCAGGCAGGTGAGGACTTCTGAGGGAAAAACTGAGGAAGTCTCCACAGAGACGCTTCACCTGTTCCAGCCTGCACCAGGACCTGACACTGATGTCTCTGCTGTTCTTGCTGAGAAAAGCAGAACTAATTTTGGTGCTTTCATGCTGACTAATATATTAGAAGGAAAGAGTGTGACTTCTTAAAAGAGCTGCAGGAAAGGTGCAAGGCTGGATTTGTTGGAGGTGAGTGCAGGATGTGTGTGTACAGCACACAGGTGGAAGGTGCTGACTGAGCTCTGACATGAGTGACAAACACTTGAGGTGTAGAAAGATGGAGGAGCTGTGCTGAGAGGAAGCTGCACAGAGTGTATGGAACAGAAAGGTGTCTGCTGGACAGACCACCAGCTAGCACTGCAACATTTCTTTGGAGAACAGACAGATGGGAGTACCAAGAGCACTGTTTCTTACTGCATAGAACTCACTTGATGTGAAGAAGTGGTTCTCAAATTTTCCAGTATTTATCTGACAGTAGGAGACATTTTCCCAGCTCTTAAAAAACACTAATCAAAGTTTATACTAAATAAAGACAAAGGAGAAAAACACTTCTAGAAATTCCCAATTTGGCATGTTAAGTGATTGAAAAAAAAAGAAAAATCCACACAGGAAACCAAAGTCATAAGCATGTCCAAATAGGTGAATGCACTACAAGAGGAAGTAGTTACATGAATAGCAATCCCATTCAGGACATCTCCTGGGACACTGCAGAAAAAAGGGAAAATTCTTAATTGAGATTATCCTGTTTTACCTTCGCAGTGAAATACCACAATGCAAACAAAAGTGGGGGATGAGGGAAGAAAAAACAAAAGAGGTGACAAAAGCTTAGACCACCTGCATGGGACAAACTTTCCACCTGAAACAGAGCTTGCATTCCAAATCATTCATTCTTGCTATGAAAGCACCTGTCAAAGGCTGAGATTTCCAAAGATAATCACAGATAACATGTTCAGGCAATTAAGTAATCATAGGGTAAAAGGTCATTTTCTGAATTGGAAACTGTTAGATTGAACATTCAGCTTTCAGAAGAATAAAAGATCAGCTGAGCCTTGGCCTGAGGCTGAGCCAATTTAGAAAACAAAAAGACAAGTAGGTAAGCAAGAAGGTGCAATTATTTTGTCAAAATTGAAGTTGACAACGACCTCCAAATTGTTTTTGAGTCAGATTAGTTGAATATCATCATATAAATACTCCAATTTGACAACAATCAGATTACGAGTGAAATTCCCAGAAGGAGTATTGAGCTGTCTGTACCTACAGCTAGGAAGAATTTCTGGACAGTCTTCTCAGTACAATTCACTTGGGCAAGAACCTATTATAGATGATATAAACCAGAGAGAATAATTTTCTTTATCTTTTACAAGTAAACAGGCTCTCACCTACAGTACTGGGTTTTGTTCTTACCTGTCCAACTGAAAAATACTTTTTTCTAAAAATGGAAAGAGGTCTAGAGGTCAGAGACCTAAGGAATTAATGTTAATGGAAGACCTCTACCAAAGCCAAATTTGATACTCTCCACTCAGAGGAAAGATAACAGGCAATTTGGTAAAAGATAAATAACAGAGAAATAGCTCCAGTGCTCTTGTCTAACTTTTTCAACAACAGAAAAAGAAGGGAGTCACTACCAAATACAGCATTCTGTTTCTTCTGTCAAGATTTTTGAGTATCTTGTAGTAGGAAACTACTATCAATATTATCTAAACCTTCATATTTAAATGCCTAAGTGAGTGAGTGATTTCTCCTTACCCTACAGGGAAGCTGAATAAGCCACTCATTAGAGAGCCCCAGATGTTCTCCTAGAACTGTGAACACCAGTTGCTGTCTATAGACAACTATTCCTTTGATCCTGCACTGCAATCCTTCTCTATTGCTGTGGACAGCACAGGAGGCACACTTCCCACCCTCCCTTCACTTCTTCCACATGTGCAAGCTTATTAAAGGAAAAGAGACTTTTTTTTTCTTTTTCAGATGACACCACCACTTTATACACTGCACTTCCCCCTTTCAAACTTTTGTTTGCATGGTTTCATTAGGGGAGGCATTGCTGAGAGACAAGAGCTTGACTCCACACCTCTGCACAGCAGTACTTGCTGAACGCAGTGGTCACTGTTAGGTCAGCATCTTAGGCAATGCAGATGACAAGGAAATTATACTGCCCTCCTGACTGCTGAATGACAGAAACCAATTGTACTTACGGAGTGTGATGCCACAGACTTTAGAAAGAAAAAAAAATCAGTTATTTTATTGCAAACTTATGTCAAATGTCCATGCAAGAGTGGCTAGAGAGGTGAAGCCTGGAATGAATTTCTCATTTTGTGTTTCAGTCAATACAGGTTAGAACATGCCTTTTTTTTTCCCCCCCACAACAGAAAGTGTTTCTTCTTAATCCCCTGAATCAGCAGCCAGTCGAGGCTGGTGAATTCTTTAGTCAAGCTTCTGTAACCATAATGAATGATCTGTTGATAGAAATATGTTGCCATAAAAAAAGCATACCCTAGAGACTTCCTGAAGAAGAGAGATTCATTTAGCAAAGAGTCCAATTTCAAAGAGTCCAAATTTCAAGTTTTAAGGAAATTCACAAATGCTTCCATTTGGGGAGAGCTGGGAGTGAGTGGTTAGAATGGGGTTTAACTCTGCAGTCTTCCATACAAAATAACAATTCTTGCTCTTGGTCATATTCTGCCCTCTCTGGACATTTTTTAGGCATTCTTCTATCATTCTTCAGTGAAAGAATGTTCTCACAGCTGATAAGATCTCCCACTTGTGCCAACATATCTTGTGTGACAGTGATTTAGCAGCTGAGTGATTAAAACAGACTTCAGGATGAAGACAAGGAAATGGAAAAGGACAATTATGAGATGAGAGGTGGTTTGAGTAAGTGCAGTAACCGGCAGAGTGGGGCTACACAGAGATCCATAGCACAAGGAAGGAGGCACCACTGCAAAGAAAGACTTTTTGCAAAAGACTGTTTCCTTGAACCCACAAATGAAAAAAGCCAATCAGAACACAAACCCACTAAGTCCTCCAAACCTATTTGCTTTAGTAACCACTCGCTCCTGCTGCTCTGGTGCACCCTTACAGAGCATCCAACGTACCTAATCCTGGCTGAGTAGTAACTGGCAGGAAGTCACAACAAACTTTTACTCTGGTGAACCTTCACTGCTTAACCAAGTTCCATCTTCACAGGCTTAACAGTGGCTTCTCAATCCAACCAAGCAGCCAAAACATTCCCTAAAAACCTGTTCTATTTTTACCACTTCTGATCTCTGACTCTTGTGACTAGGTATACAATGCTGATACATACCTGGGCCAGGTATATACACACTGCATTTGCCTGTTGGCTATTTGACTCCTTACAATTGAGGATTCTTTTTTTCCAAACCATTACACTACTATCAGCATTGTCTGAACCAAGTACTACTCTCATATGCATGCCAGATCAGATCACACTCATTTAATTTCATTTCAGTAACACAACATTACTTTAACAGCCTGAGATGGATACCTTTCAGTGCATGTGTGCATTTCTGCTCTGCACAGCTTTGTACCAAGTAGCCAGTGTGCTGGGCTGTGCAGTGAGGAAGATGTTCTGTGATGGTCCCTTTTAAGGGCACTACCTTGGAAAATCCAACACAATAGAGAAAGCACACACAATTCCACAATTACTTCCTTATCATACAAACAGGGGTCCCTGACAGCTTTATGTGAAATGCAGCTAGGAAACCCTTTCAGTTTTCTAGCTGTAATATCCAGCAATATGAAGAAACAGTCAGACAGCCATTATTGGTAGTGGGAGAAATACCTCCTAAGCCTCAGGTAAAGACAAGCGAACTAAGTCTCTGCCAATAGGGAAGTCCCAGATTTAGAAGAAACACAGGAAAAACAAGGCCTCAAAAAGACAGCAGAAAGAGGAAAACAGATTCACATTGGATTCTAGGCTGTAACAGTCCAATTGCCTCTAAAATCCAAGCAGCTATGGACTACTGCACAAGCACTTAAAATAAATGAATAAATAAATAAATATAACAACCAATAAAAGCAACCCAAGTTGTGAGGAATACCTGCTTCTCCCCGAAGGGCCTTCTCCACAGCAACTCCTCTCTCCTCAAGTTGCCTCTGCTTCTCTTCCACTTGCTCAAGCTGCCGCTGGATGATCTGTTCAGAGAAGAATGGAGCAGAACCTCACCAACAGCCATTCTCCTGCTGTCTGCTGCACTCCCCCAGCACTGTGACTTTAGTCAAATCATACTTTTCAAAAGTGAGTGCTTGTATTCAACAATAACCTGCTTCAAAAGCTGTCATCACAGTCACCCTAGTGATAATGCCCTCTCCAACCCATTGCATCCCGATCCTTAACTTTGCAAACCCCTTGAGATACTGACTTTTTGGCTACAACTCAAATCACCTTTCTAAACACTGAAGTGAAAGGTGATGCTATACAGTCAGCTGAGCCCCTACCTTGAGATTTAAACAAATCCCATCCCCTACAGATGATTCCAGCACTTTCCCAACAGACTCTCTAATAATTAATGGTTAATTTGGTAACACCTCAACCCAGCAGCACAATCTAAGAAAGCAATGGTAGGTGAACCTTCATCAGGTATTATCAGACTATGAGCACTCCATTCACTGCATGATGCTTCACTCCTCTCCAGCTGAAAGGTGTGATGGTCATTATTTTTCTCCCTGTAAAACTATCATGATAGGTTTCAGCCACTGTTCCCATGTTTGCAACATTATATTGGATTTGAAAGAAGGAGCAGGGACAGTCATGTAGAAATGAGTGAAGTTCCATCTCTGAATTGTCTTCTGACACACTTAAAGATCATGGTGCTTTCAGATAGAGTTAACTGTATGCCATGACAAGAAGACTCTGAGACGCTACCTGAGCTCTGTGTAACCTCTTTAGCTCCTCTTGCTTGGCTTGTCTGCGGGCAGCTTTCTGCACTCGCCGGGTCAGCTTGGCATTCAGCTCCTCTTCTGTGTAGGCCCTCTACAGGACAGAAAAATAGGACCAGATTTTATCTGCATGGCCACACGTATGGTGGGAGGGATGACCACTTTCTCTTCCAAAATCTCAGAAGGGAGGTGTTCTGTCTTTGCCATGGCTGTGTCAGAAGCCAAGCTTCTGTAGGCAAAGGTGTTCACAGTGCAGTGAGCAACGATTTCAGGTTCGGATAAGAAGTGAGGAAGCTTGTAAGCCAACAGCAAAGCTGTGATTTTATATAATGTCTCACTCCTGCCTTCCGCTGCCAAAGACCAAATCAATTTTTATTTTATTTTTCAAGAGATTTAGTCAAATGGTTTTAGTTGAATCAGTGAGTACCTTATAGAGGGGCCACCTTGATTTCATTTTGAAAGAGGGTAAAGGCAGTTACAGCAGTGTAAGCTAAGAAATTATTATAGCCTAGTGTAGTTATATTCCCCTCTCCCTGTTTTGTTCTGGAGCAGGAGCATCCATAGCTGGAGTTCCACCAGTAAAATGAGCAATGACTACCAGTGTAAACTTGTGCAACTTTTCTATGACTCAAGTAGACAGAGACATCTGAAAGCAGAATGACTTTCTGGTGTGAGGCAGGAAATCCCATCTCAGGGGAGATCGCACAAGGCTGGCTGGTATAAAACAAGATAAACAACTCTGAACTACAGCTAAAACACCAGAAGTCATCCAAAAGGAGAAAGGCTATGCTTACAGAAATAGAAAGGTATTTCCTCCTTTTCTCTAATGTCAGAAAGACTTACTGATTTTTGAACTACTGCAATGGGATTCGGTATCTCATCAGGTACACGAGTTGGTTGCATTGCAGTCTAGGAGGGCTTCCTCTCATAGACTTTTATGAAATTCCACAACTGCATGAAGTGAAGTACACTGAAGAACACTCTTCCCATACACATAAGTGTAAGCTTTAAGGGACAGCTGCAAATAGATGTCTTCTACTTCTGGAAAGGGATCTTCTCCATGGACAGTCAACTTTAAGGACAAAGCATTAGGATGGATCAGGATGAAGTTTGCTTTATCTAGCTGTGGTATTGCCACATTGCTCAGTCTCCCTCTGTTTAATTGTTCTCAATGAAGAGAGTTTAAGGCAGGATCACAGCTCTATTAAAAACCCCTGAGATAGGTGGTTAGCAAGCACCATCATTACAACTCCAAGAAGTTAACACTTCCCTCTATTTTTTTTTTCTTAAATCACAAAATCCAATGCTACCTAAATCTGAAGCTTAAGTGACAGAGGGTGTGACTTTCCTATCCCATCTAACACTGCTGCAACTGTGAAGGCAGGACAATAAGAATTTCAGAAAGCAGCAACATTCCTGAAATAGAAATGCAACTTCTGTCTTGACTTGAGCTCGACAGAGTTTCGCCAGGACTTCAGTGAACTCCACAGTGTTGAAGGCTGCTGACTGAAGCGTCATGATTCACCTTGTGCACATTCCAAGTGTTAAAAGAAGAATACACACACACATATTGAATTGCCTCAAAAACCAACTGGTTCTGAAGCTCAAAGATCAT
The DNA here is from genome assembly GCF_027791375.1 of Indicator indicator. Classification (NCBI taxonomy): domain Eukaryota; kingdom Metazoa; phylum Chordata; class Aves; order Piciformes; family Indicatoridae; genus Indicator; species Indicator indicator. Next base: position 26,923,095 of record NC_072023.1, read on the forward strand.
CCCCATGACTCTGCAGAGTAGTGCACTGCTGAGCACTGCTAATTGCATGCATTCTAACCAGATGGTGGATTTGGAGCTCAATGCATTTTTGGTAGATGACCTCTACAAAGAATTGGCTGCCCGTGTCTGCTAACATCTCAGGCATGCACAGTCAATGATGTTGATGTTAGTGCACATGTGATGGGGTAGCTATGGATTCAATAGGTTAATTTAGGGACATGCAATGCAACAATGGCCAACTAGTGGGAATGGAGACACTACCTTTGACGAATATGATCTCTTGAATGCCAAGGCGTGTGGTACATAAATCGACTTTAAAGGGGGAAATGGTAAAGAGGAAAAAAAAAAGAAACAACAAAACAAAACAAAATGTACAAAATGAAGCAAAATCAGTTCAACATTAGAAACAGATGCACAGTAATAAAACAAAGCTGTTTGTAAATGAAACATCAAATTGTGCAAATGCCAAATGTGACCCAGAATGATGAAGCACAATGGAACTTCTGCCTGCAAAAATCAAGCTTCTAGCACTCTCCTGAAGGCAATCAGCTTTGGCAGACTCTTTGAGGATACAGTCAACATGGAAATGATTTGGCCTTTATCTACCTATGTTTTTAAAGTCCTCTGAGCAAGTACAAACTTTTGGCTTAGTATCTGGCTGTGCTGGGCCATGTTTTGTCTGAACTTGTTCAGCCAGTCATACTACGCTGCCAAACAACTATCTGCTTACAATCTGACCTACAAACTCTCCTAGGAGTTGTGTTTATTTCATGGTTATAAATTATCTCTACTTCATAGAAATGATCATTTACATTTAACTAACATCATAAATCTTCCTCTCTGCTTTGTGACAGGAGAAACACCAGATGGGCTCAGAGTGGGTTGTGTGTCCTATGGTAATGGTATCTCCATGTCTAAAAACATTCTCCTCCAGAGAATTTGAGGAGCTATAGGTAGAAGAAATTGCTACCTCCTCTATACAAGGACATTTTATGCCTCCCTGTATCTGGAAATAAGGCAAGTAAAGAGCTTAGAGTTTCTAAGGGAGCTAAATTTCTTGTGCGTCATGTTGTGTCATTCTGGGTGACCAGCCAGCATTTTGCATTTTCACATCCAGTTAACTAAAAACAGTCACAAATGACAAGCCTTAGAGCAACTTCAATAAGGAGGCAAACTTGAGTAAAAAGCAAGCTACCTGCCCTAGTAAAAGTTACATCTGCTCACAAAAGCACAACTGTACAGGAACAATGACAAACACACACAGTGACACACACCTATGAACACGAGACCCACAGGGCATTTAAATTAGGCAATGCTTTACAGCAAGATGCTTCTCCTGAAGGACACCACATTAAACACCACTGAGTTAATTCACTGCTGAACACAAAGAACAGGCTAAACAGAGCGAGCTGTCTGGGAAGAGAGCTCATTACAATTACCAAAAAAGAGTAGCACAAGCAGAATTTCAGTTTAGAGAAGGGGTTCACATAAAAGCTGTGTCAGGCAGGAAGTCACTTCTTCCCCATAAGTATCAGACATTGGGTAACTTATAAAAAACATAACCCCCACTCCCAATCAGTACAAGCCCAGCTTTGTCAGTCTTGGAAGTCCCACTGCATTTCTTTTGACAGCAAGACATTCCAGTGTTTGCATGCATGTTCTTCATCCTTAGACTGGATGCAACAAATCTGAATTCTCAGAATTGTTTCCTCTAAATAAATTAATTCTCAAAACTATTATTTATAAAATAGGCAGATGCTGAGCAAAGAAACTCTTAATGTAACTTCAACAACAGCAAAGGAGAGAAAATGAGACTCTACCACCATACCCTTGGCAGAGCTGGTGACATTTTCAGTGTCAGGATTCCAGGCATCTCCCACTGCCACCTATGCCCTCCAATGCTTAGTGAGGAGATCTTTTTTTCTGCAAAAGTCATTTTAAAATCAAAGCAGCTCAGCATAGGGAGATAAAAAAATAGGGGGGGTGGGGGCTTCAAGGCACACCAAAGTCTGAAGACAAGCATGGACTGTACTGAGGCCCTGCTGCCTCATGAGGGAGCTTGCAAGGCAAAACAGTAACTCTGTAACTCTTATCTGAACCCCCTGTCCTCTGCTAGACACAGGTACCTCATTCTTCTGCATCTCTTGGAAAATGCAGAATTTCTCATGAAATGCCTTGAGGGCATGCAAGGAGGAATGGAAGGAGAGAGAAAAAAGGGAATAAAACCAAAACCAAAACAAACTTCCTCTTAGAAGAGATCTAGATCAATTAGAGGGAGAGATTAAAAGAGAGGTAAGGAAATACAGAAAAACTCCTACTTACTTCAGCAACTCCTTCCACCAGCTTTAAATTCATTCATTCCACTAAACAGACATTGAAAGCATTTTCTGGTACCAACTAGACCCTGCCATTTGAGACTGGTTTGTGCATGCTGGATGACAGATTTGAGACAGGAGGCAGAGACCACCGTGTCTGTCACAATACCCTCTCAGATGCTCTCTTCTTCCCAAGCTTTTGTTTTTTTGAAGTGAACCAGGCTCCACTAGGGACGGAGAGGGGAACACATTTTTCAGTCTTCAGTACCAGAAGGGCCTGAGTGTTCTGGAGGGTCAATGAAGTCTCTACTTTTTCCTCCAGACCTTGCAAACTCTGTCTAGCAGAGCTTACAAGCTCTCAGGAATGAAAGGTGGGTATTCCATCATCACTATAATTGAGCAGTTCCTTACATTTTTCACTTATTTTTGCATTAATAGTGGCATCCTAAAATAAAAATAAATTGTTTGTAAGCAACCTACTTTGGTATTTGACTCCCACCATACTTGGACTCACTGGTGTCTCCTCTTTCTTCCTCAGTAACATCATTAAAGTACCACTTAAAGTGAAACCATTTTGCCTAGGAAGCTGTTTGTGGCTTACAATATGACATTGTAGCACTGTCTGGGGAAGATTGGTCAGCCACAAGAAAGAGCTCTCAGAAGAAGCAGCCTTCATACCAGACCACACTAGAACAGGAACATCAGCCTAAGACCAAGCCTTATACAGTGGCATTTCACAGGAACTCACTATGATGTATTTCAGCTTCAAGGCTGTTACCTACACGTACAGACATGTGGAAACACTCAACAATGACTCAAGGACCCTAAAAGGTCTTTTCCAACCCCAATGATTCTAGGATTCTAAGTCCTCAAAGAAAACAGGACCCAAATGGAAAAAACAGCTGGGGGTTCATCTTTTCTCCAAGAAGAGAAGGTACTAATTCAGATTGTATACATTCTCTTCTCCCAGCAAAAATAAGCAAACCTTTCTGAATTGCAAAACCGCAGCCTGCAGCTTCCCTCTTAGCTGAGTTTAATGAGCTGTCTTGACTACGTTCTTGATGTATGGAAAAGTACATTTCTGTCTATAGTTTTCTTGGAATTCTACAACTTCAAAGAGGCTGGTAAAATCATATCCTAAAACTGGAGCCTCACAAAAAGGGGGAAGATCCCAGTGTTATCTTTTTGCAATAAACTTCGAAGCCAGTGAAGTTTACTCTTCTGACATGGAATGTCTGTTTTCTGTAGATCATTGGCATGCTCACAACAGCAACAAAATCAGATCCACTATTCTGACTGCTGCCATGTTGAGACAACAGATATTTCATATACTAACAGTGGGGATTTCCTTGCAGTTACAAAATTGACTTATTTTAGGCAGAACAGGAAAGCCTGTTTCATGGAAGAAACAGTAAGAACAACAGAATTAATGGTGCAAGTCTCTGATGTGGTTCTGAGTCTGTGGTCTGCAAGATGCTAGATCCAACTAAAATGGATTTCCCATCTGCCTACCTCTCGCTTGGATTTCTGGGAGGAGCGTTCCAGAATATCATCACTGGAGAGGTCAGAGTCCTCCGAGAAACTCAGGTGTTGACGGAGCTGCAAATCTGAGGAGCCAGGAACAAAAAGGAGGAGTTACAGAAGTGGTAACTGTTCTTTCTGGTAAACATCTCAGAACTCATCAGTAAGTTGTGTGATTGAGCTTCAAAATTATTTAAGTTTCTATGCCAATCTCAGCTGCTTTGCCTGCAATGACAGAGTGCTTCACAAAATGATCAATATTACTTAGTAGCTACATTCTAAAGAGCATCACTTTCTAAAAAGGCTGTGGAAAAAAGTTTCTGATCCTCCTGTCCTGCAGTGATGCTCTTACAACAGACACAGCACTTGGCCAGCAGCAGCCAGCACTACGTTGGCTATTTGTACAAGGCCAGAGAAATGTAATGCTTTGGAGCACATTTATAGCTAACTCCTTTACTGCATCACAAGCTGCCATTAAACATCTCCACTTGCACCTGATGGCATAGGAGAGATTGACATGAGGCCACAGAGTGCCCACTTCAGAGATCAGCAGACAGTTGCCAGATCACTAAGAAGTGACTGCATCTCTGCAGTCTTCAGCAGTCACAGAGGCAGGCTGAAAGAGAAGAGCCCAGGCCAGGAAACCATCAGGATCAGATGTAAGACAGAGATAAAATGCCACAGGCAATTGATTCCAACAAGCACTGATTATTGCTCAAATCGGTTCAGGGCAGAAGCAGATGTGCCTTGTATATATCAAGAAGGAAACTTTTATTTAAGCTCCATTTTTTTAAGCAGCATATCAGGTAATTTTGTCAACACGAAAAGACACAATTCTAGTTGCTAGCGCTTCCCTTGATCTGCCCCATTTGACAGTAGGGAGCAGTAGCATTCAGCACAGTAGCTGCATGCCAAAGTAAGCCCAGCTTACTTTGAAGGATGCCCAGCTGTAGGAGAGGTACCCTGTGCAGAGCCTCTTATCTACTATACCTGCAGCAGTAATCAATGGAGAAGCTTTGTGCTTGCCAGAATCCACAGTGGCACTACTGGATGGAGTACTTGGGCAGGATTTCTCATCGGTCTTTTTCTTCTTGTCTTTCTTATACCCAGAGAAAACAGATTTCCATAGTGACCTAGGCTTTGTTGATTCCTCTGTTCCACCACTAGATTTGTCAGAAAGCCTGCTGTCATTTTTTGATTTCTTATCCTTTTTGTTCTTACGAGGAGAGAAAAGAGAAGTTCTTTTCTTACTCTTCCCACTGGAGCCTTCTGAAGAGGTGACAGACCCTTCAGGTCCAGCCACCTCAGCAGGAGGAGTGGAGAATTTCTCGCTAGCAGCATCATGCTTTCGTGTGGATCCCTCTGCTAATTTCAAGGCCAGATGCTTTGGAGAGTCATAAAACAACTCTTTGGTCTTCAAGGGCATAGAAGATGCCTTTCTTGCCCTTGTGGTCCCAGCAGCAGCAGCTGCAGCCATCTCCATATCTCTCATCTTGCACAACTGTTTAGCCATGGCATCACGCAGTGCTTGGCTCTTGACAGACTTCTCTCTGGCTCTCATTCTCTCTTCAGCAAGCTCCTTGGCCTCTGCAGAAATTTCAGGCAATGCCCTCTTCTTTTGGTTAACCCCTCCTTCCATCAAGGGTGGGCCACCGTTTTCTTTGACCAATGGCAAAAGAAGGGCTTTCTCTGGCCTTGGCCTGCTTGTAGGAGGTGTAAAGAACTTCTCATGAAGGCTTGAGTCCTCTGTCCTGTCGTCATATGTGTCTTCTACATCATCAGCAAACGGAATCTCATCCACACTCTCCGCAAAAGACTTCCGGACATCGTCTTTTTTGGCCTGGGCTGCCTCTTTGTCAGCGGATATTGGTTCATGGCGTGGGAGAACAGGAGGTGTTGATGCTGGGGTTGGAGGTGACCTGGCTTCAACCTCATTGTGCCAGAGTGCCTGATACCTCTTTCTACGCAAAGTGGCTGGTTCTTCACCCTGAGGAGGTGGTGGGGGTGGGCTTGATGGAGGAGTAAGCATGGTAGAATCAGAAGTGTTGAAGCTCTGGCTAGCCATAGTTCTCATGTTAGATGAGCTCTCCTGAAGGCCTAGTCCAGAACTGCTGGAGACATCTCTCCTTACGTCAGTGGAAATCTTTAGCTCTTTTTCTGATGGAGATTTTGGAGTGAGCAGAGAGATCTGCTCGTTTTCTAACCTGGACAGTGCCTGTCTCCTTGGGGCGGGCTGGGGTTTCACAAGATGGATCCTTTCATCCCCTGCAACGTTCTCACTGTTAAAAGCCTTCAGAGGAGTTGTCTCAAGGGCAGATACAGTGAAGTTCGTCTCTGGGCGTTTGTTTCTGTCCACTGGGGTGAGCCCTAAGCTCCTGCGGATTTCAGCGCTCTTCATCCAGAACTCTTCCACGAGGTTACTCCGTTTCAGGGCTTCCTCTGCAGTAGTAGGGCTCCCCAGTTTTTCCACCTCACTATCTTGGCCCCTAAGGACCAGCTTGGCTAAAGGAGTTGATGTTAAGGCTGGGACAGGTTGGAAACATACTGGAGGCTCCACTGGGGATGGAATAGAGGTTTCAGCAGAAGGCAAAGGCTGGGAACAGATAGGCATTTGAGTAGATGTTGGGGATGAAGCCAATGATGGTGCCCTGGGCTGAGACTCTGCCAGTGATGTAGGTGCAATGGCTTCTGGTGATGCAACTGGCTGGGATAACACTGGAGATGGTGGCACCAAAGGGCTCTTAACTTTCCTGTCTTTCGGGATTTCATCCTTTGGTCCCTCTTCAGGAATGAAAGGCTCAGGAAAAAAGCGTGCCTCAGGAGACTTTATTGCATGGGAAACTTCTGCCAGGGGATCTTTTACATCCTACAAAGAAAGACAAAGACAAATATTATAGTCACTGGTAGGGTAGAAATCTGCTCTTTTCTTCTCCTCTACACTAAGTTAGCAATAAGGAAACCACCCAGGCATTGAAATACAAAAACACCCCAGGTGGCATCCCATTTGTAGTCTTGGAACATCACTAAGGGTTTCTCATATGGTATGGTTTGCTGTCCTGCCCCATCACATAAGTCATCCTTTGTAGATGACGACAAAGCAAATTGAATTTTTGGAAGAAAAGCCACTGAACTAAGTTCCAGAAATCTGTTTCTACCTTTTGCTGCTCTCCCTTCAAAACTCCAACTCTGTATTGTGGTGGTTCCTTATCTCAGGCAGATCTGGTGCAAGCTTCTCCAGCTCTCATGAACACTCTCCTTCTCTGCTGGCTAGCACCTACCGTAGTGCTTTCTGAAAGCAAGGGGTGCTTGCTCTGTTAAGAGGAAATTAGGTTTCAACTCCCTTGACCCTTAATGGTGTGAGAGGTCTTGATTTTCATTTCCTGCATCCAAACGACCATAATGCTCAGCAGCACATTATGTTGTTTTACAATTTAAGCCCTTGGCAGTGGCCTCTTTGTAGAGGGCTAGTACTATTCTTTCCAATGACATCTTTTGCACCAGCTCCTTTTTGAATGCAAACAGCTTGATTTAACTGACACATGGCCAATAGCGCATGAACCTCTCCATCTCTGTGCTTGTATGACATATTAAATACCCAGGTCTCAAGTATTGCAGTTAGGTGATGTGGTAGTTCAGAGGCTGGAGTGTCTTTAAGAAACCACAAAGTTACAGACCTCCAGGGGGTCCACAGTGTCCAGGAGGTGGAACTGAAGGTGTATTTCCTTCCCCGTAAGTCCTGCATCCTTATAAAAGTGGTTGCAAAATCAGTTTTCTTCCCTTTTTCCCCTCCCTCTCTCTTCCTGGGAGGACATGCAGGCTCTTACCTCCTGCAGGGGATGCCTGGTATCAGGCTTGGCAATGCTGCCAATTAGGCCTGGAGCAGCCTAATTGGGGTCCAGAGCTGCCAAGTTGAATTCTTGCTGCATCACAAAGGTATGCAATGGAGGTTAGACAGGCTTGGTAGGGAGGTGCATGAAGGCTGAGGTTTGTTAGCCTGGTTTGAAGGGAAGTTTGTGTAAAGCTTTGGCTTACTGAGCTTCTGTTTTAAATCCAGACTATGGATTTTTGTATTTTATATGCTTTGTGCTCTTATATATAGCTGTAAATAGCATTTCCATTTAACTGTGCCAGTACTACCCAATCCTTTTTGAGTGAGCATTATTTTTTTTGCCCCTTTTGGAAGGGGTAGGAGAGCAATCTGTCTGTCTCTTTAAACTAAAACAGGCACTAACAGAATCTTTAGATGAAAAATACCCACCTTGATTTTAATAGACAGCATTATCAGCAATTGCTGTCAGCAAACCAGTCTTAACCCTTAACCTTTAGAACGTGTCCATTCTAAAAGTAAATTGGCTTATGACAAAACTTTCTAGGTCAAAGTTTAATCTTTCAGTAATTCCTTAACAAACACACATTTGGGAAGGAAAAATTTGAAATGAGCCTTTTAAGGGTCCTGTTCTTCCTCCTCTTACACACCAGTACTAAACTCTTCAACACCACAGCAGACTCCATGGTGACAACGTGACAGCACATTATTGACAGGTTTCACTTCCTTAAGATGAACTATGTGGTTACTCTGAAATAAATAAGCACTGCTTTGGTTACTACTAAATAAAAGCAATGTCATCTTGAATTGCAATTCTACAGAACCTGCTTTTGGTACAGAAAAGATAAATCAAAGCAGGATAAATGGGGAACTCCTTGCTTTGGGCTCCCCCCATGTGTTACCTGCACGTTGGAATTAAATAGTCTGCATAACTCTTTTGGAGCTTTTGTGATGGGAACTCGTGGGACTGTGACAGAACCACTATACTCTAAAGATTGGAAAGAAAGGTAGTAAATTATTTTATAAAATGTAAATTCAGTCAGATTTCAAGAAGATCAATTTAAATTATAGAGACAGGAAAGGAGGACAGACCACCGCTGTCAATCCTCATCAGATTATCTAACAAACAGTTCCGTTCAACTACAGGCACAGTAAGCAGAAAACATCAAAGATTCCCTTTCTTACCTCTGCTTGTTTTGCTTTGGGACTATCGACTGGAGACAGAGGAAGGACACTGGATGACTGGTCAGGGATGGATGGCTTGCACAGATCTAGGCAAAGCAAAAATGATTCCAAAATCACATGAAAGAGACCAGTAATATTTTTTTTTCTCCTGTTGTTGTTACACACAATAAGTAGTGACAAGCTTACACACAAGAAGTAGTGATAAATTTCTCAACTTCTTACAAATTACAGGGTCACAGGATGTTAGGGGTGGGAAGGGACCTCTGGAGATGTTCCAGTTCAACCCCCCTGCCAGAGCAGGACCATGGAATCTAGCGCAGGTCACACAGGAACACATCCAGACAGGGCTGGAAAGTCTCCAGAGAAGGAGATTCCATAACCTCTCTGGGCAGCCTGTTCCAGTGCTCTATGACCCTTACAGTAAAGAAGCTGGACAAATATCTAGACCATAGACAAAAATTTTTCAATATTCCAAAATGGTACAAACTTTACACATAAAAGCTCTTCCAAGAAAAAGCAGTTAGATAGGTTCTTGGTTCAAATCCAAGAGATGTTCATTGAAACCCTCCTCTTCAATCTAATTGTAATTGCACATACTTTCTTAAGTGCAATGAGATATAGCTGATGAGAAAACTGTTACTACCTTCTGCCACACTGCAAGAAGAATGTTCTGCTCCTTCTTCATGATCTTCATCTTCAGAGACTTTTAATTCTGGTTCTTCTGCGCCACCCTGATGTAAGCGAAACTCTGCTTCTGCATCAGATGGGATGTCATCTGATCATGGATGGGGCAAGGGGGAAAGAAAAACAAAACCAAGAGAGCTTGGATACAGTTCCATTAGGACATCTGCTTTTTAATTAGAAACCTTTCATAACCCTTTCTTTCTATTCACATGGTCCTAAGAACTTTCATAAGCGGAACGCCTAAGCGTTTCATTCCTTTTTTGTGTGTGTGCTAATTAGAGTAATTTAAGCAGTAAATGATGGACTATTAGTAGAAATAAATTAGTAATTGAAGTAATAGCTTGAAAAAATTTCCAGAAAATTGGTAATGTTTTCAGACTTATGCAGTTCATTTTTTACTAGGCAAGGGAAGATATTTGGCATCACAAATTTCCTTCTATTTCTGTTATTCAGCAGGATTAATACTGAATATGGACAAGTTAGCAGATGGTGACAGGACACAAGAAATTTATTCTACAACCCATGGCACTGAGGTTCTTCTGTTTCCTTTTGTCCTTTACTCCTCGCTTCCTCTTAACTAGTTGAAACAAATTCCTACATCACTGAAAGTAAGACCAAGTTTAAGCACCCTCACAGAAAGTACTTTCTGCCAATCCATTTCTGTTCACACCACAGATTTGACTGATGCATGGCGGTACCCTACCATCATCCAGCTCTGCACCCGTGTCTCCCTCTTCACCTGCCTGCCCTTCTGTGTCTGCAGGCTCGGTGTGCAGCTCATCCTCCACATCATTATCCTCACATGGAGCTAGAATATATTAAAATATTGAGAAAAAAGAAAAAACAAACACACCCCTCCCCCCAAGACCATACAGTGAAAAGGTTCCACATTGAGCTGAACAACAGTTTACATTGGAGACACTTATTTGTTACTGCCAAAACAAGAAATCCTGAAATGTGCCACCTGGAAAGACATCTACATGAGAAGATAATTCCAGGCTCCAAACAATCAAGGAGTGCCTGCCTCTGGGGAGCCACCAAAGCATTTGAAATGAAAATAGCCAGGGCTTTTCTGAGCCTTGTGAAAAGCTAAACAAGAAGGGGACTGGGCAGACACCAAACCAGAATGAAGTTTATGATTCCTTCATAAAGATTTGGGGTTTTCCTTACCACACCAGAACAGTTACCACCACCTTACGGCATCTGTGTATTAGGTGAAAACTGAAATCTCACAATGTACCACAATTGTTCATCTTGAAATTGAAACAGGCTTTTGAGGGTGTAAGTCACACAGAGTCCAGCTTTGGTATTGATCATTATTACACTTGGAAACTGTTTAACTCTGTGCAGCTACAGGAATCTTTGGTTAAAGAGTCTAAGAGAATGGATATGTGTACAAGTAGCTAGGGCACAAATTAATGGAGATATTTTTAAGAGATATTCAAAACTCTTTTCTGTTACAGACCATAATTTAATTTGCTGGGTCAAAATAAAGAAAAGATTCATGGATTTATACCTCTGAAAAGGGCATTAGACATTGCTACTGTTACAGAATTTCATTACAGGAGAAATTGGACAAACCGTGGGCTCTACATTTCATTATTAAATGATACTTTTTAAAACCCCCAAAGCCTTATGACACCTTGTCCTATCTCTAGGGACGATTTGCTTAATTAGGGGTTTCTCTTCAGCATTTTCATGAAACATTTCAAACATAAAAAAGAAAAAAAAAACAGAAGTGAGCACTTCCAGGTTTTATTCCACAGCAGTCAGTCAACTATGTTTTAGATTTGTGCAGCAAGTTAGCATCAGTTCATGTTCAATAACATGCAGACATTTCACTCTGTTGTATAACCTATTGCAAATGCATACACGATCAGCATCTATTATTATCCACATCCTTTGCTAATTAGACACATAGGATATGGTCCTACAACAACGAGAACAAAGAGATTTATAACCTTTTTGCTTGCACCTGTGTCAGTAAATTAAGTGGTGCAAGTCTCCAGAACTGAATGCATACAGTGCCCTACTGTCATCTCTTTGGAGGGCTCCTGGTGTGACTCCCAGCAGTTAGTCCCCACAGTAGGGCTACGGGCTGCTTCCTACAGGCAGTTCAGACAGTCCCCCGATTCTGGATGACACAGAAGTTTAGCCATGGGACTGAATGATGCTGTGCCACTTTCCTTACGAGGACAGATTGAGGGTGCTGGGGCTCTTTAGCTTGAAGAAGAGGAGCACAAGGGGTGACCTCGTTCATGTTTATAAACATGTGCAGGGTGAGTGCCCAGAGGCTGGAGCCAGGCTCTGCTGGGTGATGCCCAATGACAGCACAAGGGGCAGTGGTGGAAGTTGAGGCACAGGAAGTTCCATGGAAACAGGAGGAAAAAGTTTTTTCTGTCAGAGTGACAGAACACTGGAACAGGCTGCCCAGGGGGATTGTGAAATCTCTTTCTCTGGAAACGTTCAAAAGCCACCTGGATGTGTTCTTGTGTGATCTGCTCTAGGTGATCCTGCTCTGGCAGGGGGGTTGGACTGGACGAGCTTTTGAGGTGTATTCCAGCCTCTCCTGAGTCAGGGAGTAGGCCCTGATCCTTTTTGTTTACTAGTGACAATGCATCTTTTGGAACCACTTATATACTAACATTGCTAGTTAAGACAACCTTGAAAACAAACCAACACTTCCTAACACTGAGGTCGTGCAGCCTCTCTCTAATGCAGGTTTTTGTTTCCAAACACAGCCTGCATGGGTGGTTTGTTGTCTTCTTCCTCCAACTTGAGAATTTAATCTTTTTCCATGCTTTTTCCTTCTGGAGTATTAAGACAGACAAATATAGAGGCTGGTTTTCTTTTCTGTCAGCTGCTGTGAAAAGTCAGTTACACTTAGGTGTGGTAAGGCATTGGCCCTCCCTTACTTTAGAGGCTTAGAAAATCCAGAATCTTACAGGTGTGAAGTGCAGGAGACTCAATCCTATGGCAAAGGCTGGAGTGCCCACAGGGGCAGTGCCACTGAGCAAAACCAACCTGCATCCCAGTCTGATTGTTGCTTAGGTATGCAGTAGCTTACATGTATCTGGAAATAATAATGTCATGGGATGGCTTTATGGTAGCAGCAAATATGAGTAGGATTAATCAAAACTTGCACTAAATGTTAACTTTGTTGTTAGGAATATCTGATACCACCATGTATATGTGTGTCATCAGATCCAGAAACCATGAACTGAGAAGATGTATAAATGTAGTGCTGAGGGACATGATTTAGTGGTGACATGGTAGTGCTGGGTTAATGGTTGGAGTGGATGATGTGGAAGGCCTCTTCCAAACCAAACAGTTCTAGGATTCTATGACACTCATAGCAAGTATTGGAGAGAGGGAACAAAATTAACTCTTCAGTAGGTTGGTACACAAAACTCCACAGAAAATTACAGATGCATAGGTAAGTAACAACTTGGTGCAAGGGTAGATCTCATTTTGAGGGACACAGAGAACTTGCAGGTGGCTGGATATATCATACATATACTGTGCATATACATATATGCAGTTAGGGTAAGAAGCAAGAGGCCAAAAGCTGTCACACAACAACTCAGAAGCTACACACCACGACAGCCAGAAACTGGGCTAAGCACTTGGGTTGGTATCAGCTAGCAGCTGTGAGCAGACTGCATTGTGTGCAAACATCTTGTAGACACTGCTGCCTGGCCAAAGCAGCAGCAGAAGCAAAGTTTTCTAAGCAAGCTAGATATTCTGCTGTGCCAAAACAACTGAGCTGAAGATCAACTACCTAGCCACAAACTACTGCTGTTCCACTGCTTCAGATACACTCACTGCTATACACAAATTTACTTCCTTGCCCTATCCCCAGAATCTTCATCTCATTGGTTTTGTAACAGAGCTTAGAGGTCCATGTAAAAAAACCAAAGCAAACCAACTGAGCTTGACCATCCTTCAACTTTCCTGAGGCTTTTCTAAATAAAGTCAATCCCAAGCCAAAGGAGACATGACAGGCATCACTATTGCTAGAGATGCCAGCTTCAGCCATACTCTTCTCTCTTCTTTTCTTCACCAGACAAGAGCCTGCAACTGCCATAAAGAACTGCAACTGCTTTAAGCACCCTCTGCACCAATTGTTTGACTGCAAGACAGCCCCAGGGTCAAGGAGCTAGGGGAAGAATAACTGCTCCCATCTTCAGTTTACAAAGCAAATGGAAGCGCTCAGCTAGATGCCTCCTCCTGCTTTATTACACCCAAGATAACCTCTCTATTTGGCCTGCCTTCAAGAAGGGTCACAACAAAGGTGGAGTCATGCAGGAAGGGGCTGTCTGGGCAAGGCGTGCATGCACACTCCCCCTTCCTCCCTCCAGGGCCAGGCATGCAGTAGCGACAGGGCCATAAGTTCCCGGGTTAAAGTACCAGCTCAGCTGCTGAAGGCATGGAAGAGAGACGGGCAGGGTTATTGCGCATTGGAATACATAGAACATCACCAAACTACCTCCAGGGACCGTCTCCAGCCACGCCTGTACCGCCTCATGGCGTATGGAGGGAAGGTCGGACGCTGAATTTAAAAAACAATACATTGTAAGAAATTGAAATTAGACCATCGAGGACAGGCTAGAACACAAGAGTGACACAGGGAAAATTTTTCAGTAGCAAACACAGAATAAAAACCTACGAGATGTTAAACAGGAGATCCCAGGCTTGGGATTTAAAATCAAGCTGAGAGACAAATGTCAGGGGCTTAACCTTCCCTTGGGATCTGTGATGTTAGGGGAAATAAAGATGGCACAGGAAGAAAGAACACTGCGTCTGAGCAGCAGGTTACTGCTGCTGTGCTCCACTTGCAACTCTACAGGAGGTCAACTAAGAGAGGAAACAGCTGAGCAATAAGAGAGGGGCAATCTAACAGGCATCCCAGAACTTGTGCTGCCCAGGTGCAGATGCCAGCAGACAATGAAGTCCACCAGAAGGACAGTGAGAAGGGCTTCTGTCTACCGTCACGCTGTCCCAGGCTTTCACATCAAACCCTACTGCTGCTGCTACTGACAGGCTCTGCAGTACACCTCCTATCACAGAATACAGCTCAGCCAAGAACAAATCTTATCTCAGGTTGAACTGAGACTGAAAACTTGCAGCATATCCTAAAGTACACACTGATGGCAGCCCTATAAAAACCCAAAACTGCTGATATGCTTGCCCACACCAGCACTGTATGACAAAATAATTGAAGCATCTAATCTAGTGCTCAAGATCCTCCTAGTTTGGCTCAGTTTTAGGAGGAGGGAAGGAAACAATGCCTTCCATGCCAAATTAAGTTGGAAAGACCACAAAGTCAATTTTGGAAGGATCATCTTGTGCTGGCAGATGTACCGATACACTATGAAAAAGCAGAAATTATGAAATACAAATTAAAATATTTGGAAACTGTAGTGATACAGACCCTCAAGCAGAACCTAAAGTAACTTCCATTGCAGTAAGCTTAAGAAACTGTGTTCACAATTTTTACTTAGTTTTTAAACATTAAGCAATTACTCCCACAACACTGAATGATACAGATTGTTGAACACAGCCTATTTCTGTGGTTGCAGAGGGAAGGAAATACTCATTTGTAGAGAGCACTAGAAAATCCCGGTGCATTCTACACACTGCTGTGATCAGCATAGCCAAACTCATCTGGAACTGCATACCAAGTTGGACCAGGATTAAAACAAACCCCAGTACTAGAACTATGAGGAAAAAATAATTATCTGGAGTGGAATATGATCAAGCAACATGAGATAAAGCCCTAGGCTTTTTTAATAAAGCTCAGTCATTAAGTTAATTTCACATTGGCTGTAAAAGAATACTTACCTTCTACACGAGTCTGGCACAATGGTTATGAACTCTGAGAGAAGACCATTACTCAAACTGCATGGCTCAATTTTATAAAGCCTAGGCTTCTGTATAGGGAAGGCAGCTATGACAGCACTTACCTTAAGACACACTGTAATAAAGTCTAGAATAAAGTCAGCATGAACTGCTGGAAGGTGCTTACAAGAGAGCTAGACTATTGCCATTTTCTCCCTCCAAAGCTTTCCTCTAAGCAACTGGCATCTCAAAGGTGACACCTCACTTCAAAAATAGACGCACTGTCAAATCTTAAACACAGGGAGTCAAAGCCCTTTGAACTCCATCACTCCCTACTAAGACCAGAAGCAATTACACATGTTGAAAAGGAGCAACAGAGAAATATCTCAGTACAGAAGCTGATGCTGTTCAATCTGTGCTGTAACAGCTACACAACACAGCCCTTCAGCTCTCCCTAAAGAGGCACAGAGACCTCACTGCCACAAAGAGCACCACAGATCCTACTACTAAAGTCGGTTACCAAGGGCTGATTGCCAGCATTATCATGTGTGTGACGAAAACTGCAAGAGTCAAAGCAGACAGACAAACAGGTCAGAAGCCACATCACTAGGAAGCTGAGAAAGCAGTCATTTTAAGTAGACACTGATCTGAAAAGCAAAATGTTTAACCAAGTGTAATTTCAGTGCAACTTGAAAGTGGTTCCTTGCAGGAACTGCTGCCCCTGATGAAGTACACTGCTTTTGAAGGGCACAGAAACAACAGAGTTAAACAGCTGCAATGGTGATCCAGGAATTGATGAAGGGCTTGGGAGAGATTACCTCTAGAGGTGGAGGACTTTGAGGTTGGAACCATTTTTTCCTCCTCCTCTTTTTCACGGATGTGTGTCCAGTGCACATCTGCCAGGATCTCCAGAGGATCAACCGGATTTACAATCTGCTGCAGCCTAAGGTTTCCAGCTAGTAGGAGGAGGGCATGGAATACCAGGTTGTAGGCAGGGTGTGTGAAGGACAGGGAGGAAAGGATGGGAGAACAATGAAAAGGAAAGGTAACATACCATAGGAGGGGGAATAAGAAAAAGAAAAGATAATATTATTGGCTAAGATCAGTTTGCAAGGCAGACAGAAAAAGCTCAGCGCTGTGTGTGCACGCAGATACACATACAGCACTCCTCACTCTTCCCATCCAAGCTGAAGAATGCCATTCCAAGGCAGAGAAATGCTACTAAAACCATCAGTAGAGGTCATCTCTATTGCAAGCAGCTTTGCTGAAATGAAAGACCTTCTCTGGGTGTCCAGCAGTATGTGGTATGGAAATACCAATTGATGAGAAATTTCCACCTCCTTCCGCCTCCTCGACACGATTATTGTCAAAGACATCTTGCTGTTAAAGGCAAGGGACAATCTGCACTGCAGTTTGATGCACCAAAACTAAAGGTCTTCCATTCCTTACCTATGGTGTTAAGCACTCCTTTCTACTCTGGGTGCATCTTTCTTTGTGAATTAAATTACATGATGGATCTCCAAGCTGTGTGCACAGTTTCGCACTTACATATATGGGTGCACACTTTAGCACTTACACTGCTTTAACTCCTATTCCTGTGAACTGATTTGTTCATGGGGTATTTTCTGAAGAATAACAGCACTTTCACTATGACTTAACAGCCCTCCCACTTCCCTCAAAGGGACTTTCTCTTGCAGAAATTAATTTAAGAGAAATTACATTAATCCTCAATTACCTGCCTACAGAAAGCTCAGCTGCTTATGGAGTGTCAAAGGGAGCAATGGACATTTAAAGCGCTGCAGCATACCCACCTTGGAAGAATCTGCCTTGAGTTGAGTATTACACTCATAGACCTTGTCTCTATTGCTGTCTCCTCTGGGACTATACCTCAGATTTTATTTACTCATAATAAAACAACTCATTTTATGGGGGACAGATGTTATCACCTGCAGGAGTGGTCTTCACAAGCAAATGACTCATCCTGAAAGGAAAATGCCCACTTACTTTACAAAGTTGGAAATAAATTTTCACAACAGCTGGATTACTAATGAGTGGGGCAAAATATTGTTTCAGCAGTTTAGAACTGCAAAAGCAGTTAGATTTTCATATGGTGCACCAGTGCTTGAAGGAAACAAGAAACAGCAGCAGCCTTTAGAGGCTGCACTCACTCTTTCCTGCTGTCTCATTTTAACAAAGTTCCACTCCCCTCTGCCATGTTTTCCAACACTGACCAGGTGTTGGGGACTTCCGTTTCAGAAATCACTGTGTGTGTGATTTGGCATTAAAACTACAGAAGAAACAGACAGAAGGGGCTGCAGGAAGAGCAGAATGACCAGCTGGTTATTAAAGGGGAAAAGGGTTCAGACGCACAAACTCAAATGCAGAGAGGGACTCACAATTTAGCCAAATATTTAGCAGCTTTATGTCTCTCTCACTTCAACAGAGAGGTTTTCTATCAATTAGCACAACCACATCCTGCAGGAACAGGAACCTGGGCTTTTTTCACTCTGTACCAAAGCACTCACATGCAGGCCCCAAGATGAGTAGGGTTAGCATTTGCACCGCCACACAATTTTGTGTTAAACGGTTTAGGTTTGCCAGCAATGGCTGAGAAGTATATAGTCACACAGCAAGGCTTGGAAAGAGCAGGTCCCACATGATCTGCATGCTTTAAAACAGATTTCTCTGGGATTTAGACCAGCATAACATCCACAGCTTCAGTTACTCCAAGTCTCTATGAGAGGCATGAACCTGTCCTGATTAGGACTTGGGTCCTTCTCACATTTTCTAGCAAATAAGCAGCAGCACAGTCAGCCTTGAAGGACTTGGGGGGGGGGGGGGGGCGGGCATGGAACTAGATGATCCTTGAGGTCCCTTCCAACCCTAACAATTCCACCATTCTGTGACTGATGCAGGGCTAGAAGGCAAGATTCATGTTTCCTCTAGGTCTAAATGCTTGACAATTTCAAATGACCCCTGGTGTAGCCTTCCATTAAGGCTGCCTGCTAAGCTTTGCTGGAAGATGGATATGAATTGCATTTACATTCGGAAAGGGAGCTTTTTCCTCTAGTTCCATGGTAGCACCTACCAGCACTTCATAAGCAGTGGGCAGTCTCAATGTTCAACTT
This sequence comes from Indicator indicator, assembly GCF_027791375.1. Classification (NCBI taxonomy): domain Eukaryota; kingdom Metazoa; phylum Chordata; class Aves; order Piciformes; family Indicatoridae; genus Indicator; species Indicator indicator. The sequence goes on from NC_072023.1 coordinate 26,941,595, forward strand.
TAATGGAATGAGAAGCTCCCCACAAATCACCTCCTTAGAGGCCAAGGTCTGAAGCTTATCAGAAACTGCAGTGGGGGAACCTCTATAGTTATGCTCTTCAGCCATCTTACTAATACTTCTCATTCTTACCATCAGAAAGGTAAACCAGAAAAAATTGTAACACCTCTTTTTTAAAAACAAAACAAAAAACCCCCCACAAAAATAACAAAAAAACAAAGCCAGAAGCCAAGCTACAGTTATTAAAACATAAGCTGGAAAATGTGCAGTTTGATAACTGCATATGCCCCCCCTACATCCAGGAAGGCCTGTGGATTTTCCTCTTATGTATTCTGAACCACATTCAGGGAATAAGGGATTAATAAGCTATTAGGACCAAGTACTTAAAAAAAAAAAAAAACAACAACAACAAAAAAAAAGAACAACCAACCCCAACCATCAGAAATAAACTGCAAGGGACTGTAACATGGAAAATAACACAACTGGTTAGACTGGAATGTCAGATTAATTTTATGCCCATTATGTGACTGAAAAAATCTTGAGAGATTGTCAAAGCTTGATTAGCTTCTCCCACAGACACACACAAAGCATAGCAACTAAAATGCAAGTTTGCTAACACAGGCATCTAGAAGCAGTATTTCTGATGCGTCTCACTGCACAGGTGCAATTAGTCTGTGTGTATGGAACAAATAGGAAACCCTTAAATATGTGGGGGTCACTGTTTATGCACATTACAGTAGCAAATGGTCCAGGCTTTCTAGACCTTTCCTGAAGTACTTAGCAGCTTTATCTTTTTCCTAAAACCAGTGGCAACATCAGACATGATCTATGGCACTTGGACATGGAGATCAAGGTAACAGCTACTGAAATCAGTTTTTAGGGAGCTGGTAAAGAAATCAAATAAAACACAGAAACTTCTCACGTGGGACCTGCTCTTTAAAACATTCCCCACTCCTTGGGGGAACTGGAAGTGAAGGTTGTGTATGGGTACCTTTAAATGTACCCGTGTCCTCTTCATTTGAGAGATGTTGAAGCCAGAGGCCTTGCTGCAGCTCTTTCTCCCAAGGGCAATACTCCCCCTCTACAGCAGAGGGAGGCACACATCCACATAAAACACCAGACAAGCCCACACACAAGCGATGGAGAGAGAGAAAGAGAGAGAGAAAGGACAGGATCAGAGAGAGAGACTGTCTGGAAACTCCCCATACTCCTGCTGCATTCAAAGTGGGTGACAAAACTGCTTGAATGAAAAAGTGCATCCAAGAACACCATGGCTGAGCAGACTAAACACACGACCTGCACATCACCATATTTAAAAAGCAGTCTTGAATTCCACAGACCTCACTTACAGAGATACAGCTCCTACGTTGAAAAAGTAGCCAACCAGCCTGCAGAGCTCATCAACAACAGTGCCACTAAGACTCCAAAAAATGGATCTCTGCTTGCATTAGGCAGCCAAAGACCTTTATGAAAAAGACCTTTGGAGTCTGCTAGTCTTCACAAAACAGAAACATGAGCACAAAGACAAAGACAAGATCAGCAAAAAATCTGGCATGGTGGTGAAACACTGGAACATGTCTATTGTTAGCACAAGCTCTGCATTTTGATGACTGAGACAAACACAGGGGAAGGAGCCTTGCCTTAACGTTTTTTTTTTTTTCACAGAAATGCCTCAGGGGTAAAATAGGAACCAACTAAACTCCCTAGTTTCTCAAGGTCATCTTTTAACTAAGGTGAGGTACAAACAGCTGCTCCTGGGATGCTCTGATGACAGTTACAGGGCACTACCCCTTAGTGAGGCACTCTGCAAAGTGAAACAACTGCCTTCCAAATGCTTCCAGGGCTTGCTGCTAAAGAACAAAGGGCACATTCAACCCCAATTCTCAGGAAAAAAAACCCCAAACGATAAAACAACACAACATCACAAAGCTGTGAATTGCACATGTTGGCAGGAGCTACGGGAGGCATATTGTGTTGGTACTAGTGCTGTAACTGCCCTGTGGGCAAAGGTCCTCTCTATCCAGAATGATCCACCTAATGCTTTCCTTGAGAGTAACTCCCTCAAAAATCAAAGCAGTAAAGAAGTGAAAGAAGAAAAGTTTTCCACGGCAAATCTTTCTTACCCTGCATGGCAAATACTCATCTCAGTTTTCCCTGCTGTCTAGGAAAAAGGAAGGACAAAGCAATCCATCTAACCTTCACTTGACTCCTCGTCTTCCTCCTCTTCATATTCCTCATCATCATCCTCAATCTCATGATTTTCCTCAGCCTCAATCTCTTCTTCACTCTTTCCCTTCAGGAGGGCATGGATACGCACAGCCTCTTTCCACGGCACACCGCCCAAGTCTGAAGGGGGTTGCTGAGGCAGCAGTAGTTCATCTTCTTCCTCCTCATCTTCCTCCTCCATCTCAGACTCTGAACTACTGCAAAGCATTTAGGAAAAAAGATAAACAGTTAGTTTCCTAAGATCAGCCTGAGATCAGTGACAAGTCGTTTCAATACATACAAGCCCAAAATGTACAATGGAAACCATAACACTAAGTATCTGCTGTCAGTATTGCATAGGTATTCAGTGACAGCATCACACCTGGGCTGCAAGGGATGGGCCTTGCTCTGTTTTGTTTTTTAAAAGATGGTGAAGTAGCAGAAAAGTGCTTGTAAAGCCAGATCCAAATATTTGGGCAGCACTGTTACAGTTTGTAACTGTAACCTGAAATCAGCAGAAAGAAACTACTTTCCTCATCTTGCTTTGGATAAACAAGTGCAAGAGTTCCTAGCAGTGTCAGAATGCAGAAGGTCACAGCTACTGCTAGCATTTGGGGCAGCTAAGATGGTTTTGGCATTTGCTGGGGGTGAACCACAGATGGCTTTGGGAGTGGAAAGAACACACAACACAACTATCAGGCCAAAGGTGAGCTAAGGAAAGCTGCAAAACCAAACCAAAAAAAACCAAACCAAAACAAAACCCACTACAAAATTCCTCACTCCCCTCCATCAGACAGAACTATAATGGGTGTCTAATTAAGCACACTGTGTATACAGCTGCAAGAAACTGTAGGAAGCAGTGCAAGGATAATTACAATAATGAGCTTAGTATTCACACAGTTTAAAATATGCAAAGCAGTAAATCATTAGTGCTTTTACTAAACATCTCTGTTTAATTCTGACAGTTCATCTGCATTCCTGTGTGATCTACTCTAGGTGATCCTGCTCCTGCAGGGAGGTTGGACTAGATGATCTTTAGAGGTCCCTTCCAGCCCCTAACATTCTGTGATTCTGTGATAAGCAGAACAGAGCAAGAACAGGGGCCCATGCATTCTATCCAGCTCACTCTTACATGCTGGACTACCTAGAGGTACCACAGAGAAAGACAGCTGTTTGGCACTGGAAAATTAATGCCAATGACAGAACATTGACAGAACACATCTGCAGGGGGAAAGCGTCCTCTTCCTTTCTTTTTCCTTACTAGATAATTGTCATAAAAGAACTGCATTTATAAAAGCAACATGCCAAAGGCATCCTGGCTTGGATTAGAAACACTGTGGCCAGCAGGGACAGGGAGGTGATTATCCCCCTGTGCTCAGCACTGGTGAGGCCACACCACTACAAGAAAGACATTGAGGTTCTGGAGCATGTTCAGAGAAGGACAACAAGGCTGGAGAAGGGTCTGGAGCACACAGCCTACAAGGAGGGGCTGAGGGAGCTGGGGGTGTTCAGTCTGGAGAGGAGGAGGCTGAGGGGAGACCTCATTGCTCTCTGCAACTATCTGAATGGAGGTTGGAGTGAGGAGGGGACAGCCTCTACTCCTTGGTAGCAAGAGACAGGACCAGAGGAAATGGTTTCAAGCTGCACCAGGGGAGGTTCAGGCTGGATGCTAGGCAATATTTCTTTCCAGAGAGGGTTCTCAAACATTAGAATGGTCTGCCCAGGGCAGTGCTGGAGTCACCATCCCTGGAGGTGTTTGCACAGTGTGTGAAGCTGGAGCTTAGGGACATGGTTTAGTGTTCGACCTGCAGTGCTGGGTCAAACGTTGGACTGGATGACCTTGCAGGTCTCTTCCAACCAGACCTATTCTGTGATTTTCTGTGAAATCTTAAAAGGCCCAAATTCATCTGCTTGTGAATGACTGAAGCTTGGTGATTCCTTAGAAAACTATCACTGTAGTTTAAAGCAGAAGCCATTCCACACAGACAACGAGAGGAAAAACCAACAAGTTGAAAACAATTAAGTCTTGTGTAAGTCTACAAAGTGTAACTTGCACAGTTGTGATCCTATTTGCCATTCCCAGGTTTTACCACAAAATGTGACAAACTGACAGCTTAAAAAAAAAAAAATTACAGAGTATCACTCTATAATGCTGCAGATAAACTCAGATACTCAGGTGAAGAACTTCAGTTAGTCTAACATTACACAAAAATATCATATTTACATAATTTTATTCATCTACTTGTCTGAGAGAGAAACCACTTTTGTTCATGTTCCCATCATTGTGTGCTTCTGCCCATAGGCTCTTAACTTCTCCTCACTGTTCTGCATATACAGAACATTATTTTGCTCAAACTCCAACCCGACTTTCATAGCATAAACCAAACACTTATTTTTAACAGGTTGCCTGGTTTTCCCATGCTAAACACTGAATACAAACACTGTGGCATGCCAGAGGCTGGGTGCATATTCCAGAAGGAAACTTATTCTGAAGGCTTTACACAGATATTGTCACAGAGATATAATGTGCTGTACCCCTCCTCCCTGATTAACTCTCCCACCCTTTGGTGTGGAAATAAACCTGACAGGTGCTGCATGCTGAGGTTTGTGTGAGCTGTCAATTAGGTTTCCTGCTGCTCCAACTGTTGCCTTGAGTGCTGAATGGGATGAGCTGCTGCTCTTCCAGCAGCCAGCTTATCGCATGGAATATTGACGACACACATTCCTCACCACATGGCTCACTTTACTGCCTTTGGGCTTTATTTATAACTTGGGTTTTGTTTGACCTTTGAATACTGAGAAATGAGGAACTGAAAGATAGCAGTGAGATGGCCTGGTATAGTAGGCGTTCCTTTCAAATGGCAAGCCTATGCCACAGGAATTAATTCAATCACTAAAACTTTTTTCTCCCCCTATAAAACAGAGATCAAAGACCCAAGTAGGCTGCTCTATAGAATCTGTATTAGCAGCTGCATATCTCATTAACAGCATACCTACACAGATTTAGTGCAGAGGAGAGGAATCAAAACCTAAGGTGTGGAAATTAACCTGTTCTCTTCCCTTGCCATGTGGCCTTCCTTCAAAACTGGGAATTACTGCAAGCTAAAGGTGACAAATAAGGCATCTAAAAGGTTTTCTGTCCCTCAAAACTGTGCACTCAGGGTTTGGATGCTTAAATAATTTTATATTTTTTCTTGCTGAAGCTTGAAAAGATGTACTTTGAATACTGTTTGCAGTGTGCATGCTTCTAAGTGCATGTGTGATGGAAAGCTGTGCACTAAAATGCATGGTCCCTACTTGATGTAGAGCTAATGCTTCAGTGAACCTTGAAGCCAAATCCAGTGCTCTGTAAGACATAGAGGGAACAATGAGTTCCCCACCTCCTCTGCCTGCTCCTAACCCTGTGGTGCTGCACCAAGAGAGTGAAGATGATCAAATCAAGGCTTGGCTTGGCTTGTTGCAAAGAGAAACTTTTTTCTTTTGTTGCTGAAAAAAGTGGTCAAACTCACCACCCCCCTTTCTTTTTCTAATTCAGTCTTCCTGTGATGTATCACAGAGTAGTTAGAGCTGAACAAAGGATACCTGATAGCTACATGGTCTAGAAAAATCTCTCAATAAATAGCTTGCCACATTAGAATTTGGGACAGAAATCTTGCCAGGTCAAATTAAGAGGGAATTGGATGCATTTTCTCTTTCCTCTCTATCATGGAGCATGAGTTAGCCACTAAACACTGCTTTTTGCATACAGAAATACTCAGTCTAATACAGGTTACAGGGATGTATGTAGAACAAAGGGAGTTAAAGGTAACAGCCCACCAAAAAAACAAAACCCAAAATCAAACTCATTCACTTGATAATGTACTGCCCTCTATCACCACAACCTCATAAAACATCTCTTGGAGGTGACCAATAGCTTCATGCAAAATGCCAAAACTCCACTTCAAATAACTCTTCTCTCTTGGAAGCCATTGGCCATTTAATAATAGAAATGCTCTATACTAGCAAATTCTGGTTTACAGCTAGAAACATAAAAAACTGAAAACCCCTCAGTATCATTAATGCCTATGTTGTCCCAGCTGATGTAACTTCCAGACCTCAGCAGGGAGCAAAAGGAAGGATGATGAAGCAAACAGTTTGCACCTCCCACAAACAGACCTGAAATTATTCAATGGGAGGACTAAATAAAAATCTCAATTATGTAAAAAGGCAAAACAGTATCTTCTAAAGAAATTAGTATGCTAAGGAATTGATCAAAAAGTATTATTTAGGCTTCAGAAAAAACATCTGTACAAAATATTAATTGCCAGACACTTACAGGAAAGCCACTCTTCGTGAGTGTAATGTACACACTGTCAAGGCTGAGTTCAGACTCTGATAATGACAGATTCTGTACTACATCAATCCCATAAGCATTTCAGGGAACATCTTTACTACTGCATTCACCACACCAATCCAATTCTCTTTAACACATATAAATGTAGTAAGGACTTTCTCTTGCTGCCCTATAGCTGTAGGCAATGCACACACATAAGATACGTTTCTAGGATCTCTGTCTCAGGAAACTGCAAACAGCATTTTCTGAGTTTGTTTCAAGTTGACTACTAGACAGACTAAGAGCTGAAAAGTTAAGAGTTCTTTTTACTGCAGAGAAAAGTAGATGATTAGACACCATATTAAGAGATTGAAATTCTGCAAAAAGTGTGTTTGACTGGTGAGACCACACCTGCAATACTGTGTCCAGTTTTGGGCTCCCCAGTTCAAGAGAGACAGAGACCTGCTGGAGAGAGTCTAACAGAGAGCCATGAGGATGCTTAGGGGACTTGAGCATCGCCGCTGGGAAGAGAGACTGAGAGCCCTGGGGCTGATTAGTCTGGAGAAGAGAAGACTGAGAGGGGATCTGATCAATGTCTATCAATAGCTGAGGGGTGGGTGTCAAGTGGAGGGGACCAAGCTCTTTCTGGTGGTGTGCAATAAGGCAAGGACCAACATGTACAAACTTGAACATGGAAGGTTTCACCTCCACATGAAGAGAAACTTCTTTACACTGAGGGTGACAGAGCCCTGGAGCAGGCTCCCCAGGGGAGTTGTGGAGTCTCCTTCTCTGGAGACTTTCCAACCGCACATGGATGCATTTCTGTGCATCGGTGATCCTGCTTTTGGCAGAGGGTTGGACTCAATCTCTGGAGGTTCCTTCAAACCTCTAAGGTACTGTGATATTATGACTATAAAATTCAAAAGCATTCTTCAAGTATTATCTCTCAATGATTTTGTGAGCTACTTCCAGTAGCTCTACCTGCATGCACTCGGATCCTGCTATGCTTACACATCATTTTGTAGAAAGGGAAACTTGTGAAGGCACAACATATTTCCCAAGCAACTACTGACTTAAATGATTCTCCACCTCTGCTCCACTCTGCTGAGACCCCACCTGGAATACTGCACCCAGTTCTGGAGCCCCTATTACAAGAAAGATCTGGATGTGGTGGAAGGTGTCCAGAGAAGGGCCACAAGGATGATCAGAGGGCTGGAGCTCCTATTCTACGGAGACAGACTGAGAGAGTTGGGGTTCTCCCGTCTGGAGAAGAGAAGGCTCTGAGGAGACCTTCTGTGGTCTTCCAGTACCTGAAGGCAGCCCACAAGAAAGCTGGGAAGGGTGTCAGGGAGTGACAGGACTGGGGGGAATGGAGCAAAACTAGAAGCAGGGAGATTCAAATGGGATGTTACAAAGAAGTTCTTCCCCATGAGGGTGGTGAGACACTGGAACAGGTTGCCCAGGGAGGTGGTGGAAGCCTAATCCCTGGAGGTTTTGAAGGCCAGGCTCGATGTGGCTCTGAGCAACCTGATGTAGTGTGAAATGTCCCTGCTCATGGCAGGGGGGTTGGAACTGGATGATTCTTGATGTCCTTTCCAACCCTGACAATTCTATGATTCTAAATCAATCTCTAAGGCACTGCATCAGCATTCAGTCAGGATTACATGTGTCAAAAGTGGTTTTGAATTGTAATGGAAAGCATACAGGAGAGAAGTTAACTTTGGACCCCCCTCCACTGTGAATCCACATTCTGTCTGCTCAAAAGACACATTACAATTTGATATAATTTAAAAATCAAATCAAATCAACTTCCTTCCAAATTAGGATTGAGTTTTATGGTGTTATGGTACCACAGGTGTCTTCTAAACTGCTACTTACAAGAACAGAAATCACAGAATGTTAGAAATTGGAAGGGACCTCCAGAGATCATCCAGTCCAACCCCCCTGCCAAAGCAGGATCACCCAGGGCAGTCTGAACAGGAATGCATCCAGGGGGGGTTGGAAAGTCTCCAAGAGAAGGAGACTCCACAAGGTCTCTGGACAGCCTGATCCAGGGCTTTGTCACCCTCACTGTAAAGAAGTTTCTCCTCACATTGAGGTGAAACCTTCTATGCTCAAGTCTGTATCCATTGTTCCTTGTTTTATTACTGTGCACCACAAGATAAAATACCTGGGTACATAAGCAAAACATTTTTACCAACTTAGAAATGGCCAATCTGGTAAATCATAGGTTTTCAAAAGCTAAAGGAAAACGAGGCAAAAAGTCTGTTACGATAGGTACAAAACAAAGCCTACAGGTAATGTGTGCTCACCTGCTGGGCACATCCTCTTCTGTTCCTTTGTCTAACACACTGCTCAGATTATGCTCTGCAAGTGTCTCCTCAGGAACCTCCTCCAGTTCCTCCTCCCGCTGCAGCGACAGTCGGTAGTTCTCCAGCTCAATTCGCTCTGGCGTGCCACGCAGCCGCTTGGCGAGGCTGGGCTCCTCCAGTCCATTCGCATTAGAACCTAAAGAGTAAGCCAGTGAATAAACAATAAATGCAACAATCAGAACTGTATGGGTTTTTATAAAAAAAAAAAAATTAAAAAATGAGCAATTGGGAATAGAAGGGCATGAGGCAGAGGGAGGTAAATAAAGCAAGAGAATACCTTAGGTCATTATCCTGTTCGCCACTACTGGCAGAATGTGCTCGGGAGCCACACTGCAAAAGGGAATCTTAGTGGGTTTGGCCAACAGTTGCTAAAAAACAATGTTATGTGTGCTAGTGGAAAGATGAAATAAGGACATTACAGCTGCAAAGAAGCTTGTGTAGGGGACAGCCTAGCTGCAGACTGGCTATATTCTACGAATGCTATAGGGCAACCCTGCTACGTGTTACAATTGTTAAGAGTCAGTCTGCAGAGTCAGGGAACAGGAAAGTACTTTCACTACTTAAAGGTAAGGGAGGCAGAGAATGAAAAAACGCCTACTTGCAGCAAGTTCTAAAACTTTTTATGGACTGAAATTAACTTGTGTTTCAATCATGTTTGTGAGTAAGTGAAGCACAGGGGAAAATCTAGGTGAGATGTTTGCAAACACAAATCCCATCAGTCCCGGAAAACGGGAAGGACACATGAACCAGCTGGAAAAAAAATATACAGGACCTTCATTGACGCTGTGGCATTCAATGAATTAAAGTCTAACCTGCATTCATGCATCTCTTTCTAAAATTCTAGTATTTTAGCTTAAATACTATGCCACCCTTACCCAACTTCCTACCAACAGAGCCCAACCTTTGCTAGCTTCTGTTTCACTCTGCTAAACCAGCCAAGCCTTCCTCTCACGAGATAAGCTCCCTGGTGTGCTGATCATCCCCTACATCTCTGCACCTGTTTCAGTTTGGATTAATCTTTCCAGAACCTGGGTGATGAGAATTGAGCAGAGTTTTCCAGCTGAGGCTTTATCAGCCTAAGGTACAACCCTGCCAGAAAACTCTCATCTGACACACACTGAGAACACGCTTGGCTCTTTATACCTCACATAACACTGGTGGCTTTTATTTACTGACTGATAGTCAGATCTTTCTCCTTCATTACTTCCAACTGATAAGCACCTTGATGGTAGCCAAAATTCTCATCACTTTCTTCGTGCATGACCTTGTACTTTCTATTATTACATTTCTATTTTTAATATCATAGTCTGTGACATTTTGCAGCTCTCAGGGTATGAGATGCTTAGCCTCCTTTGCATCGAGAAGGGTTTGAAACCTTGCCTCAGCAATGAATTTCATTAGCAGATATATTTTTTGTGCCACTAACCTTAGTAAAAGGATTACAAAAATCAGTCCCTGGATGTTTAGGAACAAGTTCTGCACCATGAGAGTAGTGGAACTCTGGAACAGGTTGCCCAGGGAGGTGGTTGGGGCCCCATCCCTGGAAGTATTCAAGGTGAGGCTTGACAGGGCACTGGACAACCTGATCTAGTTGAGGATGCCCCTGCTAAGAGCAGAGGGGGTTGGACTGGATGACCTCTGGAGGTCCCTTCCAACCCAGACCATTCTATGATTCTGTAATTTTTTTTGTGAAACTCCTCACTGTGTAGTGACACCCAACCCACTACTTCCTTTTTCAATAAAACCTTTTAATCTCTCATTGAGGTCAACTTCTCAGATACTTGACATTTCATGTACTGTTTCCTCATTTTATCCAGTTTAAATCATTATTTTCACATGGCAGCTTTCAGTTGCTTTCCTGAAGCCCAGACTGCTCCAGCACACTGCATTTCCCTCATAGAACTAATCAGTTACCCTGTAGATAAATGCTGTTCAGCTAGCCCAGCACAGTCTTTGGGGAATCCATGTCACAGTTTGTATCACTTACCTTCATAAAGTCAAAGGACTGAACTTACAGAAGTTCAGTCTTTAGTTACTCCTTCAAAGGAAGTGTTTTCTCTACTGTTTAGGTAGAGTGGGGTGGGGGCAGGGAGGTTGTATTAGACGATCTCTGAGGTCTCTTCCAGCCTAAGCTGTCCTATGATTCTTGGATTTTTTTTGCCTCCTCTTTATCTGCAGGTCATACTTCTGCCAGCCAGTGTCACACAACATTACTCTCAATTAGACAGTCTACATGCATCAGCACACCTTGGTTTCATTACAAATTGTTGCCACAAAGCTCACAGTTTCCTTGTAAAATTCTTCTGCTCTTTGGAGACAAAGATTATTTGGTCAAATGTTATTTCAATTCATTACAAATATTTAAATTTTGCATGCAGTTTCATTTGGTTTATTTCCATTTCCAAATCTTGCTGCACACTGCCTTCTGCTCTCATGGCCAAAGCCATTGTCTCCACTGACAGCCAAGCATTCATTTGATGCCTGACTACACATAAAACTGCATCTTACATCATTCCCATCCCCACTTCTGCATTCCCTCAGGAATAAGGAATTTCCCTTAAGGAATACAGCTGTTTGCTCTCCTTTCCTTTTTAAGTTCTAACCCAGCATAGCTTTGGCAACATTTATTTTACCCTCACATATTTTGACCTCCAAGACAGTTTTTGTTTTCTTTCTCCATCCCTTGGAGTTTCTCAGTTTATTCCTAACAGCTTTTTTTTTTCCCCCCAGAGCAATTACTCCCAAAATCCATGGGCCTTGCCATAATTAGTGGCATTTATTTCTAAGCCCTTTCCAGAAAGGGCATCTCAAAGACAACTGCCAGGAGTGTTTTTCCTCTTTTCCACAGTATTATTGAATCCTTTTATGATGTGGGCAAGTGACTGCTGTGCACTCAACTGGAACTGCAGCACAAGCCACAGCAGCTTGCTCAGGTGGCAGGCAGCAACACGACCTTGCTTTTCCAGAGATAGTGTAGTCTCTCCCATTTCCTGCTGCTAAGACTAATGTGGTGTTAGTGTTTTCAAAGCCTAGTGGAACTGGACTTGCCTTTTCAGCTGGGATTCACATTTCAATTCATTCTCTCTGGATGGGTGATACCACCTCAGCCAAATCTATTTCTGTAATCCGCGTTGCATTCCCCAACCCTAAGTTCACAGTAACAAGGGAGCTGACCTAGAATATTGCTCTGCCACTTCTAGCTGATAGTGACAAAACCCAAAGGGTTCTGGGTAACACCAGGCCAACAAGGTGAGGGAAAGCAAAGAAGGAATACACTAAAATAATCTTAAAGGAAGTCTTTCAAACTCTTTGGAACTCTTGATACACAACAGAGCCATCAGATAGGCTCAGCCACTTCAACAGAAGTATCCTTTCACAAGCTGTTTTTAACTTCCTCTCTTCTGATGCATATCCTGACACAGCTGCAAAGTCCACAGGCAGAAATAAAATGATGAAAATAAAAAGAACTTTTTATCCAGCTGATAGCATTTCACTGCTCTCATTTTCTAAAAGTCCTGTGGGGTTTTTGGTCAGTCTTTTCAAACTAAAGCCAAACCCACAAAAGAATAAAATCCTTCCCATATAATTAAATGAAATTAAATGAAATATTAAATAAATAAATACTAATTTTTTTAAAGTAATGCTTCTTTCAGTGCTGCAAGGGGAGATCCTGTCTAACTAACCTGATAGCCTTCTATGAAGTTATGACCAGGTGGGTAGATGAGGGCAGAGCAGTGGCTGTCATGTATCTTGACTTCAGTAAAGCTTTTGGTACTGTCTCCCATAACACCCTCCTAGAAAAGCTCAGGAGATGTGGCATAGATGGCTGTTAGTGAGGTGGATTGAAAACTGGCTCCACAAGAGTTCAGAGGGTTGGCAGCAGTGGCACAGAGTCAGCTTGGAGGCCTGTGGCCACTGGTGTCCCCCAGGGATGGGTATTTGGTCCAGTTTTGTTCAATATCTTTATCAAGAATCTGGCTGAGGGCATTGAGAATACCCTCAGCAAGTTCTGATGATACCAAACTGGGGGTGGCTGACACCTGCCAGGCTGTGCTGGTATCCAACGTGACCTGGACAGGCTGAGAGCTGGGTGCAGGCAAACCTCAAGGAGTTTAATAAGGACAAGCGCAAGGTCCTGCATGTGGGGAGGAATAACAACAGGACAGGTTAGAGGCTGCCCTGCTGGAAAGCAGCTCCACAGAGAAAGACCTTGGAGTGCTGGTGGACAGCAAGTTCTCCAGAGCCATGAGGATTGTTATGGGACTTGAGCATCTCCCCTGTGAAGAGAGACTGAGAGTCCTGGGGCTGTTTAGTCTGGAGAAGAGAAGGCTGAGAGGGGATCTGATCAATGTCTATCAATAGCTGAGGGGTGGGTGTCAAGTGGAGGGGGTCAGGCTCTTTTTGGTGGTTCACAGTACTAAGACAAGGAACAATGGATACAAACTTGAACAGAGCAGATTTCAGCTCAACATGAGAAGAAACTTCTTTACAGTGAGGGTGACAGAGCCCTGGAATAGGCTCCCCAGGGAGGTTGTGGAGTCTCCTTCTCTGGAGACTTTCAAAACCCACCTGGATGCATTCCTGTGCAGACTATCCTAAGTGATCCTGCTCTGGCAGGGGGGTTGGACCTGATGACCTCTTGAGGTCTCTTCCAACCTCTGATATACTGTGAGACTGTGATCTAGGGTAGGGGGAATGACTGGCAGCACTCTACAGTAAAAAAGGACTAAAAAAAAAAAATAAAATCAACCTGACATCTGTTTAGATATGTTTTGTGAACATATAGAATATGTCAGGTGTGTTTTTCCAAATACAAACCCATCACCACCCTTCTCACATGAAGGCTCAGTATAACTGGTACATAGAGAATCAAACCAATTCTGTCACAGCACAAACAGTAAGTAGGAGTAAATGACTCAATGAAATGGAGTTAAAAAAACAAGTGAAAAGGTAGAAAAATCTGCCTAAGCTTTGATGCAAAAGGATACAGTCAAGATGTCCTCTAAGCTTTTGAGGCACAGAGAGTCAATCTCAAAGACATAGGAAGGACATTCCCAGCACTTTCTCTGATTAATTTATATATCCATATACTTGAGCTACAGGTTTGGCCATATCCTCCACTTTGCAAAGAAAACAGCTCTCTGTTGGAGAACACAATGCAGAAATTCAGCCCATTCCCAGTTTCAGCAAGGAATTTACAGGAGTTTGCTCTATACAGAGCATTTGGTCTACTTGGTCTATTGGCTTTGTTTCTGAAAGGTGCTGTGAAGAACTACCTTGCTAGCTGCAAAACCATTGTCACACCTGTTAGCAAATGCTGACAGCCAACTTTCTGCACCACAAAGTCATTCACTGTCAAAAGGAAAAGTCTTAAAGCTCACAAACTTAAAGGATGAAAGTGTGAGATACAAGTAGTGTTAACATGATCAGAAGACAAACAACTTGCTCATATTATGCTCTAAAGTTCATGAGAAACTTTGAAAAGAGACAAAGAAAGGTAAAGCTTTCCTACCCTCACTCCCTTCATATACACATGGTGCTGTATGCATGAGCAAGATCTGTTCCAATGCAGTGCTGGTAGACATTAAAGCTTACTCTCTAGTGTTTCTCTGAAGGGTAAAAGTGCCTCTCAAATCACTGTGTTGTATTCCCCAGATTGTATTGTAAATTGCACTCAGTATCTCAGTCTCAATTGAGAAAGAAGGGGCAGATGAGGCTCCATTTGCAAGAAAAAAAAGGCAAAAAAAAAAAAAAAAAAAAAAAGGCAAGCTGTTAGTAGATAGAAACAGGAGGTACCTTAAAGCAAAGAGCAGCTTTCTCAGTAGATCAAGAAATCTGCTGCAAACTCACAAACATTCCAAACAGGACACATTTTAAAACCTGACTCTCAGGAAAAGTCAGTGGGGCATGAACATTGCACAGATCACCTAAGGGAAGTGTTTTTCTTAAGAGGTCAGCCTGCTTTGCTGTTGCATCAAAGCTGCCAGACTCCTTTGTCTCAGCCTTGACACTGCCTCTCTCCTGTACAGATAATTGTATGATCAGAGATAACATTCCTACACTGAATAGCTCCTTGCGCGCCTGCATGCATGTATCCTATTCCAACAACTCAGGCAATTACTGGACGGCTTGATAAGCTCATCTTGAGAGAGGATCCCATCTGGATTTCCCCCCAGTGCTGCTCTGTTCTGCAAAATCTATGGATTATTCCCCTGAGCTAGATGACATCTTGCCAAGGTTACTCCCTGACATGGCACTTGCAGAACACTGAGAATCTCAGAATACCAAATTCTTCCCAAAGGCAAACTGCCTATTCCACTAGAATTTATTTTTCATTAATCTTGAAGTACCCTTTAGACTTCCTTTTCTTGGGCCAATCTGTTAAGACTGCAACCTCTCCAAATTCATTATGACCTCGTGAAATGTGGGTATTTTGCAGACTTGGGGAGTTTTAGCAATTCAGATACAGGAGTCTACTGTGAAACATATGCAAAAAGGAGGAAGGAATTGATCCAGAATGCAGATCTTCCTGCTGAAAGGATTTCTCAAATATTGTTCTTCTATAAGAATGTGAAACACTGTACCTGTTTCACTCATGGGAAAACAAACAGGTACAGTGGTTCAGTGACTGGCTCCAGAGCAGCCCTGAAGAAAAGGACTTCAGGGTGCTGTGCCAGCAGTGTACACTTGCATCCCACAAAGCCAAGCAGAGCCTGGACTCCATCAAGTGAAGTAGCCAGCAGGATGAGGGAGGTGATTCTCCCCCTCTGCTCCACTCTGCTGAAACCCCACCTGGAGCACTGTGTCCAGTTCTGGAGCCTCTATTACAGGAAGGATCTGGAGGTGCTGGAATGTGTCCAGAGAAGGGCCACAAGGATGATCAGAGGGCTGGAGCTCCTATCCTATGGAGACAGAGTAAGAGTTGGGGTTGTTCAGTTTGGAGAAGAGAAAGCTCTGAGGAGTCCTTCTTGTGACCTTCCAGTATCTGAAGGGGGCTACAAGAAAGCTGGGGGAGGGACTTTTTAGGGTGTCAGGGAGTGACAGGACTGGGGGGAATGGATCCAAGCTAGAGGAGGGGAGATTTAGATTAAATATTAGGAAGAAGTCCTTCACCATGAAGGTGGTGAGACACTGGAACAGGTTTCCCAGGGAGGTGGTGGAAGCCTCATCCCTGGAGGTTTTGAAGGCCAGGCTGGATGTGGCTCTGGGCAACCTGATGTAATGTGAGGTGTTCCTGGCTATGGCAGGGAGGTTGGAACTGGATGATCCTTGAGGTCCCTTCCAACCCTGACACTTCTATGATTCTGTGTTTCCTAAACTCTTCAATTGCTTCCACCTCGACACAAGTGTTTGGGAACACAGCTATGTCAGATACAACAGCTCTGATTGACAGCAGCATAGGACAAAGTAGAGATGGAAGATTTAAACTCCCTGAGAAAAGTTCTAAAGTGACATAGTGTGCTCTGAAATGCTGGAAGTCCTCAGATTCCATTGCTATTAATTACCAAGAAATATCTTTTGGGGTGAGGTTTCTGAAGGGTGCTTGGAGTTCAGCAAAGATTATCACTGAGGTATAAAGAAGGCAGCAAATAAGATCCAGCAGCATTTTTAGACTTCCCATTTTTCCTTTGTGTTAATGTCAAACCGAGTTGCAATTTTTTCCTCAGAAGCTTCACCACCCTCACCCGCTTCAATTCCATTAACTGCCTCTTAGTATTCCAACTCCACTTTGCATCCAAGGTCCTCAAAATGTGTTACGAGTACTACCACATTAAAACAAACCTATTTTGGAAGTACTGTAGAGGCACTGCACAAGTCCAGACACAGAGACTAAATACCAGGAAGGCAGCCTCACACCAGTCCAATGGCAGTGCCAGAGACAAGATCCAGAATGCCCATTTCTAATTCTTTCCCTCTCAGCTTCACTGTAAATCAAGACAAAACACTTTAAAGTAAGAAAGGGACTAAACTATGATGGATTTTAAGCACGATTATTACATGGTTCACATAAGCAGGCTGAGCACCTCCTATGAGATACTGACTGCACTCAGCAACATAAAAAAAGTCTTAATACTGAGGCCTGATGTTGGATGCTGCACATATTAAAACAGTAAGTCATTTAGGACATTCCATCTAATAAAAGCAACTGATTTCTTCTGAGATGCAGCCAGAAATCCTTGCCTTAATCCTCTCCAAACCCAGTATCCAGCTACTGCTGATTTTTGTCCTGCACAGGAAGAGATACATAAAACACGTAGATGGTAACATTGAACTGCAAAACCAAGTTAAATGAAACGAATTTTTTAAGGGTCAGGAAGTTCTTTGAGGTTTCAAATATTGATTTGCCCACTTTTAAAAGTTTATCTTGTAAGAAACATCTCCAACAAAAAAAAAAAAAAAAAAAAATCACTGGAAGACCACCAGCAGGTCTGGAAATGGAATTCTCGTTCCTGCTTGTTCTCACAGCCTCACATCACATACTGCAGAGCTGCACATGTCCTGGCAGGATCCCCTGAATTTAGATGAGCTAAAAGGGGTAACACCTGCCCAAACAGAAGCAAGAATGAATCTATTTGACCCTAAATACTTGACAGTCATCAAATGTCAATGGTATACTGATATAATGCCTCAATCTTCTTTCTTACTATCTTATTAGGGTACTCCCAAGCCCTCAGGAAGCCTGAATTACTCAGTTGTATTACATGGTCATCAAATCCTGCATTTTCTGGTGATCCACAACACATTCTGCTAAATACAAAAGCGGTTTGAAAAAAAAAGTCTATTCACATGCAAGATGTTGAGAGTGTCCATGCACAGGATTCAAAAGGAGCTCAAACCTGAAGGAGGTCCCACAGAAATTCTAACATAAGGATAACAAACAGTAAGTAATTATGCTGTCTAGAAGATATGTTCTACTGAGTCAAAGCTCTTGGAATTTGATATGGGAATTGTACCTATGTGAACTGTCTTATGCAAGTTGGATTTAATCAATACAACTGTCCTTAAACTGACAGTTAAAACCTAGGGAATTAAGGAACAGACAGAGCAGAAGAGAAGCTCTTAGAATCATAGAATTGTCAGGGTTGGAAGGGACCACAAGATCATCTGGTTCCAACCTCCCTGACATGGGCAGGGACACCTCATCAGGCTGCCCAGAGCCACGTCCAGCCTGGCCTTAAAAACCTCCAGGGATGAGGCTCCCACCACCTCCCTGGACAACCTCTTCCAGTGTCTCACCACCCTAATGGTGAGGAATTTCTTCCCAACATCCAATCTGAATCTACCCATTTCTAGTTTGTTCCATTCCCCCCAGTCCTGTCACTCCCTGACACCCTAAAAAGTACCTCCCCAGCTTTCCTGTGCCCCCTTCAGATACTGCAAGGCCACAAGAAGGTCTCCTCAGAGCCTTCTCTTCTCCAGACTGTACAACCCCAACTCTCTCAGTCTGTATCCATAGGATAGCAGCTCCAGCCCCCTGCTCATCCTTGTGGCCCTTCTCCGGACATGTTTCATCTCTTTCTAGCTTCCCAAACGAAAAAGGGTTTTGCCACTGGGCAACCAGCATGGTTGGGACCTCCACTGTCATATCAAGACTCAGGACTCAAACTGTCAACCTAGCAATTCTTCCCAGCAAGTGAGGGGCCTCAACATTGAAATGGAGAGAATAAGCTGTACAGAAAGGTGTTTTATCTACATGTCTCCTTATGCAGAAGTACCCAGAAGAGAATCAAAGAACCAACACTACTCCCACTGCTGACCACAGCATCACTCGATTCAATAGCAGGAATCAAGAAGGAAAAAACAAAACAAAACAAGACTGTAAGATTCCTGGTTCCCTATGCAAAGAGAAGCAAACAGGCCCCCAAGATCCCTCCTAACCATTATAATGTGTATAGGAATAACTGACAGATTAAAATATCCAAAAGGATTCTGAAACAGATACCTCAGAAACAAACTAAGATGTAAGTCCTCCTGCACACATCCCATGACCTCAAGCTAGAATTAAATTCTTCATATCTCAAATATTGTTAACAGCTGTGGAAGGTCCTTCTCTCCATAAAAATGAAAGTGAATTGGACTGACTCCTGAAGGAAATTGCTAACTTACATGTTTATCTTATGGGTGTGGCAATGTTTTCCTTCACCTCCACACTTTTTTGGTTAAAATACACTTTAAGAATCATCACAAGAGACACTGATAAAAAGTTGCTTCTTCCAGCATCAGTAAGGACAAGGCCTCAAAAACAGCTGTCAGCTTGAATGAGCTGACCTTTCTTTTGGTTTTAGTAGGAGCAACCAGAAGCTTACATAAATAATCTATTTCAAATTCACCTGTAATTTATACTTGGGACTTGAAAACAAAAATTCATCTGCAACTTATACTAGAAAGTTATGTTTGAGAGGAAGTGCACCAGGTGATGGAAGTTAAATGTTCAGCACACAGCCTAACAATTACAGCACAGTTGTCTTCATTGCAGCAGAGGTACAGAATTACCCAGGAAAACAGCTACTTTTGACTCCTGGAAGGAGTCCAGTGTTATAGCTTGTGGGTTGAGCAAAGAAAGAGGGGAAAGGAGCTATTAGGTCACCTACTGCAAGGCCCAGGAAACACTGCTAAGATTGCTTCTCCTTATTGCATCTTTCCTGGCAGAAAATCTTAACATTTGGACAAATTCCAGTATCTGAAGGGGGCCTACAAGAAAACTGGTGAGGGACTCTTAGGGTGTCAGGTGGGAATGGATGCAAGCTAGAGAAGGGGAGATTTAGATTAGACATTAGGAAGAAGTTCTTCACCATCAGGGTGGTGAGACTCTGGAACAGGTTACCCAAAGAGGTAGTAGCCCCCCATCCCTGGAAGTTTCCAGGGCCAGGCAACTCGATCTATTGTGAGGTGCCCCTTGGCAGGGGCATTGGAACTGGATGATCCTTGAGGTCCCTTCCAACCCTGACAGTTCTTTCTGTGAAAATTCAAACAGGCTTCCTGCACTAGAGA
Source organism: Indicator indicator (assembly GCF_027791375.1). NCBI lineage: Eukaryota > Metazoa > Chordata > Aves > Piciformes > Indicatoridae > Indicator > Indicator indicator. Next base: position 26,961,473 of record NC_072023.1, read on the forward strand.
GATAAAAATCTCCACATCCATTTATATTAAGTTACTGTATTTGATTATTTAGGAATATTGTAGCATTAACATGTCACCTATCATTTCCCATTTTGCTGGCATCACCTAACATATCTGAGCTCTCTCCAGTATTTTGAGCAACTCTACCCTGTGCTGCCTGTCCTCATTTCCATTTCCTGAAAGAAGCTGTGTGGGAAGGATGAAGAGCACTAAAGGATAATCTGACTAAAGATAACATGACTTTGCAGGAGTAAATTTTGTCCTGGAAGCTATTAAAGGTATGTTACCTCAGAAAACCACCTGGAATGAGGCACATCCAGGGACAGGAAGGGAGAGAAAAGAAAGGAAGGAAAGGCTATACTGGATTTTGGCTTAAGAATTTTTCTCCTTTAAGAGAAGTACTTTCTTTGTTTTATTAAATTGGAATTTGAGAGTTCAGTCATAATCCAAACTGGAACTACTTTTATGCTGTTAGAAAGACAGCCTCTACCATCATCTCTACTACCTAAGACAGTTTATTCATTGCAGCATCTATTTCTTGCCACTCATAATGAGCAGCCTTCCAGAACCTCTCACCTCACCAGGAGGGATCAGACAAGCAATTCCCAGTGTACAAACAACACAAAGCTGAATCAAGGACATTTCCATCTCAAAGTAAGAGAGGAATCTACCAATACAAATATTACCTACAGGTAACTGGTACTTCCAAGTCTATCTGGGACACTGGACAATGTTTTGATCACTAAAGAACAACTACTCAGGAACTCAAAATTCTACCATAATTTTTTTAAGTGTGGAATATGAAATGTTTTCAGTTTCCTCTTCAAACTCTAAACAGATTGAGAACAGAGCTTTCAAATTAAAATCTTTCAGCTACTGAGCTAATAACCACTCTCTCTTCTGTTGCAACATACTATAGATTTCCATAATTTACTAAATACTAACCATGTCCTTACTTAGTTTCTATAATTGATGTCAAGATTATGAGGTGCTGCCAATGGAACAGACTGAAACCTGAGGCAGCCAGTTACAAGAAAATAGAGTGGGGAATACTTGGCCCAAGCAAAACCTCTCTATACTGCAAAAGAATCAACATCTGGCTCCTTCGTTCTGTTGCATACTTGACTGTTACCTACATCTATTCCACATGTTCCACATGGAAAGCAAGTGAATATTTCAAGCAATCCAGCACTTTACAACTTAGTGGGATTCTTTTGAAAACTAAGTAAATTCGTGTATATAGGTATGTAGCTAGGTATGTTCAAAGTCTGCTCCAAATCACATGCAGGATGTTAGGGGCTGGAAGGGACCTCTGGAGATCTTCCAGTTCAACCCCCCTGCCAGAGCAGGACCACAGAATCCAGCACAGGTCACACAGGAACACATCCAGAGAGGGCTACAAAGTCTCCAGAGAAGGAGACTCCACAACCTCTCTGGGCAGCCTGTTCAAGTGCTCTGGGACCCTTCCAGTCAAGAAGTTCCTCCTCATGTTGAGGTCGAACCTCCTCTGCTGCAGTTTCCATCCATTGCCCCTTGTCCTATCCCAGGGCACAAGTGAGCAGAGGCTGTCCCTGTCCCTCCCTTCCTGACCCCCAGCCCTCAGATATTGATAGACATTAATCAGATCCCCTCTCAGTCTTCTCCAGACTAACCAGGCCCCAGGTCTCTCAGCCTTTCCTCATCAGGCAGTGCTCCAGTCCCTTCGGCATCCTTGTAGCCCTCTGTTGGACTCTCTCAAGACGAAAGCTTCCAAAAGACACATTACTGATTAAAGATAAGTTGCACATCAGTTCTGATGTTTTAAATCACTGAGTTACCCAAGCCTGAAAGTATTTGAAACATCTCTTGGGTTAAAAAAAAAAAAAAAACATCTATTTATAAACATTTCTCCCCGCAAGCCATCAGATAAACTTCTGTAACAACAGAAAGGACAGTTATGAACTTTTCCTAAAAAAGAAAACACAGCCTGTGGGATGACAGCAAACATGAGAAATGTCAGACTAAACACACATTTTTGAGAGAAGATGTAAGCAACTACACAGAGCCTAGAAGTGCCACCTCATTTTTAGAGAGCATCTGCCCAGTTCTGTTTAGAAAGTCTAAACTAACCTCTACATCCCCAAGATGAGCTCAGCAACCGCTACCCCACCTTCCTCCATATATATACTTCAAAGAAGGAGGAGAATAGGTACAGTGGTGACTTGGGTGTGTCTATTCCTTCCCTTCAGATTATTTCTTGTTGGTATTTTAACATGCATTACCAAATACACACTTTAATAGATTATGCTGCTGATCACAAGCAGGAGCCGAGACTACGCCTGGCTTAGTTTAATTGGTCTGGAGGTGAACAGAGGTTTATTCATTCCTTTTAGTATTTTAGAGGTAGCTTACAGTTACTTCTCATCATTGATACAGAACATTAGAGGGAAAAATATGTACAAAACAGTTTATCTGCTATGGTAGAAAAAGAGTAAGAAGTGTAATATGTGTAATAGGTAAAACAACTTGTAAACAGCAGACTTCTTATACTACTGTAGCAATCAGTGTGACAAAGGAGATGGTCTGCACCAACAAGCTATCAGAGTCCAACGAAGGGCCACAAGGATGCTGAAGGGACTGGAGCACTGCCTGATGAGGAAAGGCTGAGAGCCCTGGGGCTGTTCAGTCTGGAGAGGAGATTGAGAGGGGATCTAACCAATGTCTATCAATAGCTGAGGGCTGGGGGTCAGGAAGGGAGGGACAGGGACAGCCTCTGCTCACTTGTGCCCTGGGACAGGATGAAGGGCAATGGATATAAACTACAGCACAAGAGGTTCCACCTCAACATGAGGAGGAACTTCTTCACTGTGAGGATCACAGAGCACTGGAAGAGGCTGCCCAGAGAAGTTGTGGAGTCTCCTTCTCTGGAGACTTTCAAGACCCATCTGGATGCATTCCTGTGCGACCTGCACTGTGCACCTGGATTCTGTGGTCCTGCTCTGGCAGGGGGGTTGGACTGGAAGATCTCCAGAGGTCCCTTCCAACTCCTAACATCCTGTGAGCCTGTGATCTGATGAAGCAAAATGTTTTGGCATACATAGTGGAAAACATCTTAGGGGTCTCAAAAGCTCAAATCTTAAGAGTGATGTTTCCAAACCCATGTAAGAGCCAACTGAGTCCATCTTCAGTGGAAGTCATCTGGTTTTGGAGGAAACAAAACATCGACAGTGCATTTGTCATTTGCTCAGTACCTCAATGTTTTAGTGATTTAATCACATAACAATGATAATTTGTTGTTTAAAAATTATGTTTGATGTATTAATATTTGTATAGTGAACTTCACTTCTTCAATTTCAGTTTTGGGATAAATACTTGGACATTAGCAGCCCTGTAAGATTTTCTGTGGAAAATTTTTTTTTGAGGATTTTAACTGCAAACAAAGTACATTACCTCATTTTCTCTAAGATGAAGAGAAAATTTAATCTATTGACCAAGTTCTACAGGTCCTAAAGAAGGACAACTCTGTCCAATTCCAGACCCCATGATAGCATATACAGAAGAAAATCCCAATGTATTCTCTTTACAGATCTCTAGGCAAAGAAACACACAACAAGAACATGGCCTGGCCCAAATCATCCTTTTTTGCCTCATTTTGAAGTCATGCTCTTTGCACCACAACAGTTAAAAAGAAAGATATTTGAAGAAGTGTGTTATTCGGGGGGTTATTGACAGGATAAGGTTTCCTCTAGTGTAAATAATTTTAAGGTATTGTTAATTTGGAATGGAAGCAAGAAGCAAGGGTGTCAGTGAAGGGGAAAATGCTTGGAAAAGGTTCAGCTTTGTTTCACAAACTACATCTGGGATGCTTTCAACAAAGAGTTACTTTTGAGTGTCAGGGCCACAGAAAGAGTTTCCCTGGCAGCACTCCTTTCATGCAGTGGGGCAGGATACAGGTCTCAAGTCTTCCCAGAAGCATTCATAAGAACACCAGAAGAGCCACAGACACAGAAATATGAAGTATCTGTGTGGACTTCAAAGAGAATGGGGTGAGAGTGCCTGGGAGCTCTCACATCACAGAAATTCTTGGTTGCTCCAAGCTTTAGCTGAAAACAGTATTTGCTAAACTTGTACAGCAAGAAGGACTGATTTCACCTCTGCAGGGGATGAGCCCAGGACAGAATCTCCCCTCAATCTTGCAGTTTGCTTGGGGTTTTTGTCTGTTGGGGGCTTTTGTTTCAGGGTTAGTTTTTTTTTTGGTGGCAGGGGATGGTTTGTTTTGTTTGTTTCAGATTTGTTCTTGGGGTTTTTTGTTGCCGATGTTGTTGCTGTTGTTGTTTGTGGTGGGGGTTCTTTTTGTTTTGTTTTGTTTTTTAATTCATGAAGCAAACATTTGATGTCTAAAGAACTTTTATGTAGCATTCCTGATGAAGAACAGTGAAGGCTGTTGGAGCTGTGCATCAGAATGACATTTCTAATTCACACACCACCACAGGAAGTTTCACACTGAATGCTGATAGCTCCATCTCTGAACTGAAGGCCCATTTCAGCCTCAAAATCAAGCCTGGTGGTCACAGTAAAGAAAGATAAAAGGCAACTACAAAGGCATAAAATGAGTACTCTCCTCCAAAGATGGAAGTCTTAAGTGTAACAGAATTGTTTTGCAGCTGCAGTTCTGTGAGTTGCCATTTAGGCATAACTAATTCTGCCAAATAAACCCAAAAGAACATTTTGTTCACAATCAGACTGCCAAATGTCATCTGCTGCTACAAGTTCTTAGCTGCCCATGGTGCAGTAGGAAGCATGATAAGCATGCACGAGAAGACACAAAATGAGTCCCTAACACAGACTACAGCAATCTATCTTTGAGAACAGGAAAATGCAGCTTGTAACAATGATTGAGTTGTGTCTGTTTGTCATGGTTAGAGCATCACAGAAGTCTCTTAGCAGCCTGGAGGAAGGGAGGTCATCTCCTCCTGTGTGATCCTCCTGAGAGAAGAAAACTTTCTAGTGAGAATGTAAGACAGGATTTGGCTACAAGGCTCCACGCTTCCCCTTTTGCCTTTCCATCACAGCAAAACATACCATTGCCATAGCTGCTACCATACCAACAAGAGGAACCAAATCCTGCCAGGATGCTTACCTGTCACACCAGGTGCAACGCTATGCTTCCCTGCTGCTGAGTGCTGACTTGCACTCACCCATGTTCCTCCTCTCCCCTCACACATGGGTATTGCTGCCTTGCCTACAGAGGGTGACAAAGACCTCTGGCCTGCAGCAAGGCACACAAAATCACCTCCTAAATCAACCAAAATTAGTGAAGCCACAACATTGAAAGCATATCTGTCCAAAGCCAGCTTTGCCAATGAGAAAGAATATTTAGTACTGGGGTCCTTAGCACACTTTCTCCAGCAGCAGGTCATGCTGGCTTTGCAGTGCACACCCTGCACTCAGCAAACCACAACATAGCCCAATTAAAAAACAAAAAACAAGAAACAACAAAACAAACAACAGAACCGAAGAAGTCTGAAATATAGTTCTTTGTACTGACAGTAAGCAGGTGCCATGGAGCTCCCCAAAATATCTTTTGCGTTTGAGCTTGCCAGATCTATTCATTCCACTCTCCCCCAACTCCACATCCCTCACAGCATCCTTCACCTGGAACCAGTGAAGGGAGAGGAAAAAGAAAAACTCAGAAACCTGAAGTTTGTTTGGAATTTATTCCCTTCAACATTTCACACAGTTGAACAAATAATGTCTTGATTTCACAGCAACAGGAAAACCACATGTTACAGAATTCCAAGACACACACACACCTACAACAGAACAGGTTATAGAATACCCACATAAATCAAAATCTTCAAAGAGGCTATACAATGGAGACATGAAGCCTTTCTGAGCACTAATCACCTCACTTCAGCATTTCCTCTCACCAAGCTTATTTTATGCACATTCCCTCACTTTCTCTGAGGGAATACGATCTCAAAATGGTCATTTCTTGGATTCCACATTTCCAAAACGCCAGATGTTTTAATTCTGCAATTACAAAAGAATCCAAACTCCTTCACACAAACTTGATACCGTTTTTTCTAAGATATCAAACCATTCAATGAAGCTCTTCAAGTGCCCAGAAAAATTCATATCACCCTTCAGGATATACACATACAAACAATAAACAAATATTCCAGTGGCACAACTCTACAGGTCTGAAAGCTTTAGAGAAAGGGGGAATCGGGAGCCCAGCTACTCCCAAGGAAAAGTGTTCTTAGCAGGATCCAGCTCAGCACATGGCTATTTTGTACATCCTTCCTCAGGATTTTTCACTGAAACTATCAGGTCAGCTGCATCTTTAGATGCACTCTTTAGAACAAATAACCTTTGCCTTTCCAAACTTTCTGGGCTTCAAATTGCTGGACCTTTAGCATTCTGCATTCCTTTATGCCAAAGTCACCCAAATCCTGATAAGAACACTTGACAAGGAACATGATGGACTGGGAACAGTCAAGCACTTATCCTAACAGGGATTCCTGACTTGCTATTAAGCAATGATTCACTGGGCACTGAACCTAGGTCCTAAATCAGGCAACCCACACACTATCCTCAGCTTCCAAAAATACAGGGTCTGGTTCTTAAGTTTGTATTTTAAATGTACCAATGGAGAGAAAATAAATCTTGCATCAGATCTCTTTGGAGGTTTATGAAACCCCAGGAAAGGGTTCAGTATCATGTGCTGTGTCCTGCAACACACACCACCAGGGCTCCTCCAAACAGAACAGACAGTATTCAAGGCACAGCAGCAGAGGAATTATCTTTTCTGAAGGTTTATTTTGGAGGCTCAAATGGCAGGAGGATGGGACATGGAAGTATTTTGTAAATGCACAGTTCAGTGGTTTGAAGTGAAAGAGAACATGATTGTCACAGAAGGAGGTTGCTGCTGTCTTCAGTAATGTAATGTTGAAAACAGGCCAAATTAAAACAAGAGCAAAACCCAAATGTGAATGATAATGAAAAGAAAGAAACAAGTGGAAGTGAAGATGTGTTTGCTCAAGTACTGCTTGGAGCTGAATCATTTTCACATGATCAGTATATGCAGAATCAGGGCTGTGAACAAGCAGCTTCCATCGAGACAGAAATGTATATAAAATTTATTTGTACCTTGTTAGACACAGAAGTAGAACTGTTTGCAAATTCTGTTGGATGCATTCACAAAGATTCGACATTTCACAGGCAGTTAAGATCCTCTCAAGAATTTGGCTCAGATAATTTCCTTTCCAGGACATGCTACTTCGAGGAAGCAGCCTCCCTTTTCTAGTTTCCCAAAGTCAGCAAAAGAACTTCCTCATGTAAAGTGCAGCTTTGCTTGCTATACACAGATTACTTGTTTAAGAGCCTACTGTGAAGGACTTTTTTCAGCACACAGCTCCCTGAAAACACGTAAGGCACATCCACAGGAAAATTTTTACCTTTTTACATTGCATACCACTATCATACAATATACATTTTTGTGATTTTTGAAGCAGGAGACTCAGTGCCTCTAATCTGTATTCCATTTTTTCAGTTTTGCATACTAAGGCTCGTATTTGGCTTCTTAAATCTTTCACAGGTCAAGTAAGCCCTGCAAAGACCTCATTACTTGCCTTTTATTGCTGTACATGTTGAAGTATGAGTTTCCCTAGCAGGTCTTTCCTTTATGAACTCCCTATTGCTGATAGGGACAGAAACATTTGGTGTGAGGTGGGAAACACCTTACAATAAAACTTCACTGGCTAAAGCCACCCCATGGAGCATTATCAAAATGCTGATAGGGATAAAGACTGTTCCAAGTCCATCTGTCAAGAAAGAGCTCAACGTTGAGAAATATGTTCTTCCAGACCTTTAGAACAAGAAGAACAGCATTTGGATTAAAAGCACAACAAACCCATATAAAGTACTGTAAATAATATTAAAAAAAAAAAAAAAAAACAAAAAAAATCCAAGACACAGCAGTTACAGGTTATCAGAGGGAGAGACAGCTGGAAAGCAAAATTTGGAGGGTTTTTTTCCCCCTCTCTTGGCATTAGCAGCAGTTTTGGCACAAAGGTAAATGCAGAAAACAGAGAAAACCAAGAAGACAGGGTACAGAAAAGGTTACAGAAACCACAGCAAGCATGCCACAGTACAGCAGGACCAAAAGCACAGCAACAGCTTTCCCCAACTTCCCTTCCCTGGAGAGCTTATTGCCATAAGCTCAAAAGCTTATTGCCACTTCCCAAACCGAAGCAGCTGGCAAGAGCCAGTTTGACCATAACCTCCATGGTAACTACCACAAAATGCCACGCAGGCTTCCTGGCAAAACCTTCCCAAGAAAAGGGATTCTTGTTGGCTGCTAAAAAATAAATAAATCTCAACTTGCCTACTACAGATTGGGCCTTGCAGCTATCGTTGTTACAATACAAGGGACAGACAAAACACAATAAATGCTGTGGCCACTCAGTGAGGGAGTCATCTTTAGCAAAGTTAATACATGCCAATCAGGTTAGTACCACATCACAAGAAAGTGCTTGCTGTGACCAATCTTACCTCAGCTGACAAATGTGCTGAAAGTTATTTTGTGGTTGAACAGATTTTAAGCATTAGGTTGGATAAAATTTAAAAAAATAGGTCAGATTTGGTGGTACTGTGAAAGAGACAGTGAGAGTAGGGGGAGACCCCAGGCAATTTACATCCATTTGGGATTCCGTGGCAGCTAAAAGGCAGGCTTTGCATGAGTCACAAATCTCACTGAACAAGCACTTTGGGCAACTCAAGGGCTACATTTATCTCAGAGGTATACCAGGGGGTTTGTCTTGTATCTGCTTTCATTGATTTTCTTGCTGTAGACCTTCCTTTTGCCTTCTAAGCTATCTTTACATCTCCAAACATCAAACTTGTGCATGCTACACTTTTTAATTAATCACTTTAGAGGCAACTTACACTTCACATCAAGATCTGCCTCACTACTGAGGGACTGGCTTGGGCCTCAGGGTCTGAAATTGCTACTGCAAAATTTCATTTGGTGACACTTGCCTTAAGGGAGGTCAAATGTTTTTCAGATGTATGACCTGTATTAGATGAGTCTACCTGATGAAGCCTTAGAAACAGAGCTTCATCTCTATCCCCATTTCAAACAGGATTTTGCTCGTGGTGCTTGCCCACTCTACTTATAGTTTCCTTAGGCAATTTAACGACTGCAAGAAAGCACACATGCAGATAGCTCAACATCAAGAGATGCAATCCTTTGATTATTCAGGATTAAGTATCCTAATCTTCCATTGTTATTAGCAAGTTTGACAATTCAAGAGTTAGGTTTGTCTTTTCAGACCATACCTAACTGTAAACACTTGACATGTTTCCTGATCTACCTACCCAGCAAGAAGAGGAGTACAGGTAGGTACCTACAGGACATGACTGCTAATGCTACCAGAGAACTGACCTGCCTTTAATGACACTGGCTTGCTTTTGAAGCACATTGCATTTAGCTTCCTCCTGCTTCCTAACCCTTGTTCAAGCCTGCAACTTCAAGGTATACTTAATTCACAAAGAAAACAAAATCTCATCCACTAATGGCTTTTTCCTGTCAGAGAGGGAAGAATGGCAGAGCCACTGCTCACTCTTCTACATTAAATGTACTTCTGTCATATACACACAAGAATGCCCCAGAGCCTTCAAGATGCCCTAGCCTGACCAGCTGAGCTGATGTACCTTGGGCTAAAGCAGAGGAAGGAGACTTTATTAAAGCAATTGCTGGCGGAAACTAATTTATATATAGCTAAACTCTTCCACTTCTCATCACCAATAGCTTCACTCCATAAATCACCTTATTCTTGTATCAGATACCCTATGCTCCAAGAATTACTTTTCTTCAGTTCTACAAAAAACTGCTGTAGTTAACCCCTCTGTCCATAGCATTTGGAAATGCCCTTCTTACATGCCTTTTTCCCTTTCCTCCTTTTTTACCATAGGGAAATTCCACACAAACAAAAGATCAAACCATGGAATTAACTACACTTCAAGAATCACCTGTGCATACTAGGAATAAATTTCTGTCAGATTGCATACAGCTACAATCTCAGGAACACTTGTAAGAATAAGAAATCAGGAGTCAAGCAAACCCATGATTTTTATTTGCCTGCATATCATTAATATCTTCTCTCAACTGGCACTGTGAAAACATTCTGTTCTCAAAGTGTTGCTCTAACTATGTTTTTCTCTCTAAAAGCAGCTGATTTAGTCTATCCATCGTGTCCTGGAACAAATATTAGAAATCAGATTTCTTTTTCTGACATCACTGAGCACCAGGGGGCTGGACAAATAAGCATTTGTAGCACAGACACTTCTCCCATGTTAGAAGGAATTAGAATTTCAAGTTAAAAGGCAAAACTACTTCACAGTAAGACACTCATTCAACTCCCCATTCCCAGAGCCATGGCCAGGAGCAGCACAGATTCTGGCAGTGAGGGAGAAGCACCATGACCTGCCAGCACCACGAAATTCAAGGGGTTTAAGGAATTTGATCCCATTAGCTGGTAGACATACAGAATTCCAAAGGACACACAGTCCAGAGGTAATGGGATCTTTCCCGTTCAAGTACCAGATCAATGAAGAGAAGCTTGGAAGAATGAGAAACCACACCCAGAATTCAGGCAAACACAGAAATCCAGTTTGTGAACTGTTCCAGTGCATCAGAACAAATTTTCACTTCAGGAACGCTCTCCTGTGTAACTTACAGGGCTCTTTACCTGGGCCCACTCAGAGAAGATCCTCAAACTGAGCATCTGTGTTTTCCTAGAATTCTTTCAGACAATATCCTTGAAAGAACTGAGAACTGAGATCTAGGCCCCAAAGCCACAGTGCAAAATAATATATTGAAACTTTCACGTAACGCACAAAATTCACACAGCACCCTGAAAAAAAAAATACCACACGAGTTACAAAGCTCCGAGCTGCGTCACATGGATTCTTACTGGTCAGCAGGCTGCCCACAGAATTCCCCTAGGATCTGCACCAGAACTTCTGACTGGACATAGAGAAAGGGAACCCCAAAAGCCATCAGCTGACACATGAAAAAGGAGTCCAAAGGGTTCTGGGCTACCTGGTGCCCGATGGAGGAAACTGTGCTGTGCAGGCGCTGGCTTGCCAGCCTAACTCTGTCAAAGAGGCTGAGAGAGAACTGCACCACCCTGCCAAAGAAG